>NC_141700.1:731664947-732864947 GCF_964263255.1 Lissotriton vulgaris
AATACATCTAAGTCACGTAAATACAAAACATGTTGCATTACAAATTTTATAGGGGGTCACATTTGCAAAAGTTAAAAGTATTGGCATTGTAAACGACAAAGCTATTAATTTTGCTATTTTCAAAACCAACACATAAATAAAAAAATTGTCATTTACAATACCAATAGCTCAAACTTTCCTAATGCGAGACCTATTGCATTGCAAATGCTTGTTGCATTTGTCACCCAGAGTGGGATGGGTATGCTCAGACGTGAGTCCCATGCTCTCCACACCACTGGAGTCAAGCTATCCTGGCTGAAGAAGGCTGATTGCCAGAAACCGGTCCTAAGATGCTTGATTCCGGTCCAGGAAAGACATGGCTTGGCAGTTCGGGCTGGACTGTTCCCATGAGGCACAGGGTCAGACTGATTTGCATATGGCCATGTTTGAACTGGGGTGGTGGAGTGAGCTAAAGAATGGTGATGGATTAAACCCAGATCAGTTGACTGGGGGTGAGTGTTTGATTTGCTCAAACGCTCCGTCCATCATCCCCTTTGGTATCACTTATATTCACCACTGTCACATCTTTACCTGCGACCACCAATATCTCTCCCCAACCCTCACTGCTCCAGCAACTGCACATTGCAGATATCATTCTCAGGGAATTTACTTCTTTAGGACTTGTCACTCACATGCACCCCAACAGGAGCCGACATCTTTTGATCCTGTGCATCTCTGAAATGATCCCCAGGGACCCTTGCACCTCTATACCTGAGTAATGCGGATGTCTGCCTAACTCCCTCACGGCACCGCCCCCTCTGCATCATTTATATGACTTGTTACTGGTGCATCACTGATATGACAATTCCTGTACCAGTGTAACACTGTTAACACACAGTAGATGTATACGTTGCAAGTCTCCCTCTCCCCCTTAATATTACCTGACATCTCTTGGGGCACCTTCTTTTCCTTGAGGTTACTGAGGAGAGGGGGGAAGGAACTCTCATTTGATGTTTCCGCCATATTTCTGCTTTGGCCGCCTTGACGCAGAGCTGGAGCTGTGGAGAAAGGTCAGTGGGTGAAATTAAATCCACATTGAAGGTGACCAGACACACAACTGGTCGCACATTACAGGAGTAATAACCATCCTCCTGACTTCATACAATTCAATGGAGTCACTCCGTCCCCAATGCAGCCTGTAGATGCTTCATGGGAGTGTCACTCAGTTCACAGGCTGCAAACGCTTCATAGGAATCTGAGCTATTTCCCATCACCAGGTGCTCAAGATTCCTTAAAGCTGCACTCATTTCCCATCAATGGCTTCACACGATTTGTCTGAGCCTCACTCACCACCCCCGCGCTAGTGCTGGTTCAGTAACAGAGACGCTCTAGATATGCATTCATTGGTGACAGGCTCGCGATTTTAGCAGTTATCTCTTCTTTAGAAATCTTCTCACTTTCTGGGAGTCACGCTTTAGAATGCACAGTCCATAAGTTGAGACGGACCATTGACCATACTTTGGTATTGATGCTTCTCTTTCACTAACAGCCAGAGGACTTCGGTTAGGAGATGGACCGCTCAAAGAGGAACTGAAGCTATTGGATTTAGAGCATTTCAATCCGGAGCTGAAGTTTTGGATCTGGTTAATCTCAATGGGGAGTCAAAGCTATTAGATCTAGTGCAACACAGGTGAATTCACACCATTTGTTCTAGTGCATCTCAATGGGGAGTGTTGAAGCTAGTGCATCTCAATGGGGGGGCGTTGAAGCTAGTGCATCTCAATGGGGAGTGTTGAAGCTAGTGCATCTCAATGGGGAGTGTTGAAGCTAGTGCATCTCAATGGGGGGGGCGTTGAAGCTAGTGCATCTCAATGGGGGGGGGGGCGTTGAAGCTAGTGCATCTCAATGGGGGGGGATTGAAGCTAGTGCATCTCAATGGGGGGGGGGGGGATTGAAGCTAGTGCATCTCAATGGGGGGGGGATTGAAGCTACTGCATCTCAATGGGGGGGGATTGAAGCTACTGCATCTCAATGGGGGGGCGTTGAAGCTACTGCATCTCAATGGGGGGGCGTTGAAGCTACTGCATCTCAATGGGGGGGTTGAAGCTACTGCATCTCAATGGGGGGGGGGTTGAAGCTAGGGCATCTCAATGGGGGGGTTGAAGCTAGGGCATCTCAATGGGGGGGTTGAAGCTAGGGCATCTCAATGGGGGGGTTGAAGCTAGGGCATCTCAATGGGGGGGTTGAAGCTAGGGCATCTCAATGGGGGCGTTGAAGCTAGGGCATCACAATGGGGGGGCGTTGAAGCTAGTGCATCACAATGTGGGGGCGTTGAAGCTAGTGCATCACAATGTGGGGGCGTTGAAGCTAGTGCATCACAATGTGGGGCGTTGAAGCTAGTGCATCACAATGGGGGGGCGTTGAAGCTAGTGCATCACAATGTGGGGCGTTGAAGCTAGTGCATCACAATGGGGGGCGTTGAAGCTAGTGCATCACAATGGGGGGCGTTGAAGCTAGTGCATCACAATGGGGGGCGTTGAAGCTAGTGCATCACAATGGGGGGCGTTGAAGCTAGTGCATCACAATGGGGGGGCGTTGAAGCTAGTGCATCTCAATGGGGGGGGCGTTGAAGCTAGTGCATCTCAATGGGGGGGGGGATTGAAGCTAGTGCATCTCAATGGGGGGATTGAAGCTAGTGCATCTCAATGGGGGGATTGAAGCTAGTGCATCTCAATGGGGGGATTGAAGCTAGTGCATCTCAATGGGGGGATTGAAGCTAGTGCATCTCAATGGGGGGCGTTGAAGCTAGTGCATCTCAATGGGGGGGGCGTTGAAGCTAGTGCATCTCAATGGGGGGGGCGTTGAAGCTAGTGCATCTCAATGGGGGGGGCGTTGAAGCTAGTGCATCTCAATGGAGGGGGGCGTTGAAGCTAGTGCATCTCAATGGAGGGGGGCGTTGAAGCTAGTGCATCTCAATGGAGGGGGGCGTTGAAGCTAGTGCATCTCAATGGAGGGGGGCGTTGAAGCTAGTGCATCTCAATGGAGGGGGGCGTTGAAGCTAGTGCATCTCAATGGAGGGGGGCGTTGAAGCTAGTGCATCTCAATGGAGGGGCGTTGAAGCTAGTGCATCTCAATGGAGGGGCGTTGAAGCTAGTGCATCTCAATGGAGGGGCGTTGAAGCTAGTGCATCTCAATGGGGGGGGCGTTGAAGCTAGTGCATCTCAATGGGGGGGGGGCGTTGAAGCTAGTGCATCTCAATGGGGGGGGGCGTTGAAGCTAGTGCATCTCAATGGGGGCGGGTGTTGAAGCTAGTGCATCTCAATGGGGGCGGGCGTTGAAGCTAGTGCATCTCAATGGAGGGGGGCGTTGAAGCTAGTGCATCTCAATGGAGGGGCGTTGAAGCTAGTGCATCTCAATGGAGGGGCGTTGAAGCTAGTGCATCTCAATGGGGGGGGGGGGCGTTGAAGCTAGTGCATCTCAATGGGGGGGGGGGGCGTTGAAGCTAGTGCATCTCAATGGGGGGGGGCGTTGAAGCTAGTGCATCTCAATGGGGGCGGGTGTTGAAGCTAGTGCATCTCAATGGGGGCGGGCGTTGAAGCTAGTGCATCTCAATGGAGGGGGGCGTTGAAGCTAGTGCATCTCAATGGAGGGGCGTTGAAGCTAGTGCATCTCAATGGAGGGGCGTTGAAGCTAGTGCATCTCAATGGAGGGGCGTTGAAGCTAGTGCATCTCAATGGAGGGGCGTTGAAGCTAGTGCATCTCAATGGAGGGGCGTTGAAGCTAGTGCATCTCAATGGAGGGGCGTTGAAGCTAGTGCATCTCAATGGAGGGGCGTTGAAGCTAGTGCATCTCAATGGAGGGGCGTTGAAGCTAGTGCATCTCAATGGAGGGGCGTTGAAGCTAGTGCATCTCAATGGAGGGGCGTTGAAGCTAGTGCATCTCAATGGAGGGGCGTTGAAGCTAGTGCATCTCAATGGAGGGGCGTTGAAGCTAGTGCATCTCAATGGAGGGGCGTTGAAGCTAGTGCATCTCAATGGAGGGGCGTTGAAGCTAGTGCATCTCAATGGAGGGGCGTTGAAGCTAGTGCATCTCAATGGAGGGGCGTTGAAGCTAGTGCATCTCAATGGAGGGGCGTTAAAGCTAGTGCATCTCAATGGGGGGGCGTTGAAGCTAGTGCATCTCAATGGGGGGGGCGTTGAAGCTAGTGCATCTCAATGGGGGGGCGTTGAAGCTAGTGCATCTCAATGGGGGGGCGTTGAAGCTAGTGCATCTCAATGGGCGGGCGTTGAAGCTAGTGCATCTCAATGGAGGGGGGCGTTGAAGCTAGTGCATCTCAATGGAGGGGCGTTGAAGCTAGTGCATCTCAATGGAGGGGCGTTGAAGCTAGTGCGTCTCCATGAGGGGGGGGGCGTTGAAGCTAGTGCATCTCCATGGGGGGGGGGGGGCGTTGAAGCTAGTGCATCTCCATGGGGGGGGGCGTTGAAGCTAGTGCATCTCCATGGGGGGGGGGCGTTGAGTTGCAACTAGTGCATCTCCATGGGGGGGGGGGGGTGAGTTGCAACTAGTGCATCTCCATGGGGGGGGTGAGTTGCAACTAGTGCATCTCCATGGGGGGGGGGGCGTTGATGCTAGTGCATCTCCATGGGGGGGGGGGCGTTGATGCTAGTGCATCTCAATGGGGGGGTGGATGCTAGTGCATCTCAATGGGGGGGTGGATGCTAGTGCATCTCAATGGGGGGGTGGATGCTAGTGCATCTCAATGGGGGGGTGGATGCTAGTGCATCTCAATGGGGCATTGAAGCTACAGGGGTGCACGTCACCAGGAGTTGAGGTTATTGAATATAGTGCAACTAGGTGGCCAGTTGGACTCACGGCATCCAGTATAGTAAATAGGGGCTGGACCCACTATACTGATGGGATGTGCTTTTTTAGGGCTCGCCTATCCCATTCCGCAAGGAATGGATAGGGGAGAATTTTAGTGAGCAAAAACGTTCTCAAACCATCGGGCGGATTTCCGAAAGTTCACGTGAACACAAGCACGCGCTTTTCCTTTGGAGAGCTTCACTTCAAAGGGCTCCCCCGCCCACTGCTTCACACTTCACGGCCGCCAGGCCGTGTCTCCCATTTCTCCTCCCCCCACCCACTGCTTCACACTTCACGGCCGCGTCTCGCATTTCTCCTCCCCTCCTCCCCAAAGCAATGCCAAGAGCTTGTTTTAACCCTGCATTTTGCTGATTTACTACTGCTGCCTATAGTGTTGGCATTTATAAATGAGTTGTTGATAGTCACTGTAAAATTGAGTGTACAAGAATATATATATATTTTTTTAATCCATTTCACGGTCGGACAGTCTATTCTGGCTGTGCTGGTACGTAAGGCCTGTGCCGTCCCTTGAACCGATCCCCTTCAAGGCCACTCCATGACTCGAAGAGATGGGTTTAAAACACCTCTGCAGACCGCGTCCCTCCACTCTTGTACTCTTGTCAAAATGTAAATATATTTTTACCGCTGCGGGGGCCTTTGTTCTGCCGCCTTCTCCTCCGGATAGCACGGCAGTGTGCTCGCAGAAAGCAGCAGAAGCCTTAGCGAGTCTTCGACGTCTTCTCAGGGAGCGGAGAGTTTTACATCACACAGTCTTTGACCGTCTGAGGTTGGCATTATGACCCCTCTCCCCCTAGGTTCCTTTTCAGTAGATTCAGAGTGCAGAGTGCAGATTCAGAGTGCAGATTCAGAGTGCAGATTCAGAGTGCAGATTCAGAGTGCAGATTCAGAGTGCAGATTCAGAGTTATGTTATGTTATAACCTATTTGTAAAGGCACTTCGACCAAGGTTTCATGGCGCTATTTCGAGTAGTTCTGAGTTGGCTGTTCTGACATGACTTCAGTAGGGACGGTTTACTCATGTGCCTGTATGAACAGCCATGTCTTAAGCTGCTTTCTAAAATGAAGCAGATCGGGGCAAGAGCGGATCTCCCATGGAAGTGAGTCCCATAGTTGTGGTGCCAGATATCCAAAGCGACACCCGCCGTGCCGCTTGCGTTTGAACTTTGCACTCACCAACAGATTTTGATGTTTAGAACGGAGATCACGGGTTGGAGCATATCTCAAGATCAGTTTGTTAATAAAAATAGGACTATAACAATTTAGGGACATAAATGTGAGACAGGCGGTTTTGAAGGTGGCCCGTTGAAGCAGTGGGAGCCAGTGTAGCTTTTTTATCAAGGATCTAGCCGATTGCCACTTAGGCTGCTGATAGATCAGACGTGCTGCCTGGTTCTGTACAAGCTGGAGCCTCTTGATCTGATAAGAGGGGAGGCCTAGATAGATTGAATTTGCATAATCTAGATGGGATAAGACTAGGCCAATCACAACTTGTATCAGTGCTGCCTGGGTGAGCAAGTGATGTATCTTCTGGATCTTTCGTAGTTGGAAGAAACATTTATAGACTACTGTGCCTACTTGGGTGTTTATAGACAGATCTCTGTCAATAGTCACCCCCAGACTTTTTATGGAAGAGGAGGGTTTAGGGAAAGGCCCTAGTTCTGCTGGCCAATAATGAGGGCCCCAGGACATACGACTATCTCCCATCAGCAATACCTCCGTCTTTCCAGGGTTCAACTTCAGATGGTTATAATCCATCCAGTTGCGGATGAACACCATAGTATCCTGAAAGTTGGTAATGGATTCAGTGGAACTATCTATGGTGAAGGAAAGCTGCAAATCGTCTGCGTAGTTAAATGTTGTTACTTTCCTCTGTTTTAAGGCTTTAATCAAGGGGAGTAAATAGATGTTAAACAAATGTGGGGATAAGGAAGAACCCTGGGGAACCCCACATGTGGTATTCAGCCCTGGCGCTGTAAAGTTAGCCAGGAGAACAGCCTGTGTACGGTCTTCCAGAAAGGAGGTGACCCATCTCAAGGCTCTGCCCTGAAAGCCTGCGCGTCCGACACGGTCCACCAAGATCTTATGGTCCACCGTTTCGAACGCGGCAGACAAATCCAAGAGGACCAAAGCCTGAGGGGTTCCGATGTCAGCCTCCCTACGGAGCTCGTCCAGGACTGCCAAGATAACCATCTCAGTTGAATGGCCTGGGCAAAAGCCGGCTTGGTGGGGGGTCCAAATGTCCGGACTGTTCTATGAAGGCAGACATGGATTTTGCGACATGTGCCTCCAAAACCTTGGCTAGGTACGGAAGCAAGGAGATGGGGCGATAATTAAATGGTTCTAATATGTCGGCGCCAACCTTTTGTATCAGAGGGACCACTGTGGCATCCTTGAATGATTTTGGGACATAACCTTGAATAAGTGATGAGTTTAAAAGGGATAGGGCAGGTTGAGGAATAGTGGAGAATACTTCCCTCATTATATGTGGGGGGCAGCAGTCACGGGGGGATCCAGATTTAACTTTGGACATCAAGGAGATGAGCGATTCGAGTGCAGAGTGCAGATTCAGAGTTCACTCAGCGCCACCCCAGCATCACCCAGCGCCACCCCAGCATCACCCAGCACCACCACAACATCACTCAGCGCCACCACAACATCACTCAGCGCCACCACAACATCACTCAGCGCCACCACAACATCACCCAGCGCCACCACAACATCACCCAGCGCCACCACAACATCACCCAGCGCCATCACAACATTCATCTGTGCAACCATTCAACAACTGGTTCAATTATGTTCTCTCAATGTTTCAAGCTTTATTACAAATGTCACAAAAAGATGTTAATTCACTTCTGTTCTTGGATTTACCTCACAATAAAATACACTGAACATAATCTTCACAAACGTTATTTACAAAAGTTTAAGCTATTGCCATTATAAATTACAATCACTTTTATTCAAGTATTAATTATTTTCAAAAATAAAAGTCGTTGTTATTTGTAATATCAATACATCTAAGTCACGTAAATACAAAACATGTTGCATTACAAATGCTATAGGTGTCACATTTGCGAAAGTTATAACTATTGGCATTGAAAATGACAAAGCTATTAATTTAGCTATTTTCAAAACCAACACATAAATTTAAAAAAATTGTCATTTACAAGACCAATTGCTCAAACTTTCATAATGCGAGACCTATTGCATTGCAAATGCTTGTTCTGTGCATTGCTCAAAGGAGAATTGATTGAAGAGCCCAAAATGTATGTTTTCTAGGCTACTTCAGTCAGATGACATGACCTGATGAGATCCGAATAATAACTACAGGTCGAAATGACACCAAGCCCTCCCTAAGTTGTATGCTACCTTTCCATACTTTGTGAAGAGATACTATATATGTACAGATAAGATCTCCACTTAGGTCATGAAATTGCATTTCTTGCACTATTTTTGGAATGTAAAAAGTGTATACTGTTCCTATATCACAAACGTAAGAATTTTATCATACAAAATATTTTGTCCTGTACCCTTCTTGAAAATATTTAGGATGATATAAGTTATTGAATGTTCACACCTCTAAGCAGATGCACAAGTGTTGATGAAGGAGTCCCACAGGATAAATGTGTGGCTTTATTATATCTACCCTTGTTCTAGTGGGCAAACAAAAGGTGTCTGTGTGTTCTTTCCATGTCACCATGAGACGCTGTTCCAGGCATTAGTTCAGTTACCGCATGTGAAGAGTACAACTCCCTGAATGCATGACTGGTAATTCTTTATATTGCCATTTACACCCGCGTCTTACTAGGGAAGGGTGGACCATGTCAGGCTACCTCTGTAACTAGCATGTAGTCTCATGTATTGTGTGACATTGTCCAACAGTCCATGATTTTTAGGCAGCATCGCTTCACCGAGATTTTTAAACCAATAGGACAGTGTTAAAAACAATAGCAACCTGCTGTTAGCTTAAAAAGGACCAGATGTGACACAGGTCCCTCCTGGTAGCTAGGGTTACTCTGATGCCCAAGGCCAGGTTTTGAGGACTCATTTCTGAACAAGCATTTACAATGCAATAGTTTCGCCTTTGGAAAGGTTAGAGCTATTGGCATTGTAAATGACAAATTTTGTATTTATGTGTTGGTTTTGAAAACAGAGAAATAAATGGCATTGTCATTTACATTGCCATTAGCTTAATCTCTCGCAAACGTGAGACCTGTTGTACCCTACGGACGAGCTCAGCAGACAGCAATTACTACCACACACACACCCCCAGAGCCACACACACACCCACCCAGAGCCAGCCACACACACCCAGAGGCACACACACACACTCCCACCCAGAGGCACACACACACACACACACACACACACACACAGAGCCACACACACACACACCCAGAGCCACAGAGCCACACACACCCACCCAGAGCCACACACACCCACCCAGAGCCACACACACCCACCCAGAGCCACACACACACCCAGAGCCACACACACACACACCCAGAGCCACACACACACACACACCCAGAGCCACACACACACACACACCCAGAGCCACACACACACACACACCCAGAGCCACACACACACACACCCAGAGCCACACACACACACACCCAGAGCCACACACACACACACCCAGAACCACACACACACACACCCAGAGCCTCACACACACACACCCAGAGCCTCACACACACACACCCAGAGAGCACCATACATACATCTTAAAAGTACACAATCCGTTGTGTATCGTGGCCGATGCCCGCACACCGCCCTACTCTACACACGCTAACATGTGCTGCATCAATGCCCACAGAAGAGTGCCACAGCCCAGCCACCGCCCTGCATCTCTGGCGCTGCACAGATAAACAACTGTTGATATATGTGATACCAATGCAGCAAACCCGGCTGCGGTATCATTAGAGACAGGCACGCATCCTTTTATCGTCGTCCGGCTACTATAATGCTTCCAATAAATGACTTTGATGTGCCAATGCAGTTTCCACGTTTCATGTCTCTACCAGGACAGGTCCCACCAACAGGGTCTATACCCCAAAAGCTTTACTGTCATCTTTATGATACTGACAAAATGGGTGCCAAACAGAAGGTGGGTGGCATTAATCTATATAAGCATTTGGAGACAAGTCAGACTGCACTATGAGTCATTGTGCGCTCCAGCAGCTTATTAATTCCTGTTTCAAGTCCTCTCTCAACCAGGAGGGCCCTAATGCTCATAACACCAAGACACTACAGTGCTCACATTTGGGCTCAATTGGTGGTAAAAGCTCCGAGTGTCACAATCTTGGCCAAGTAACTCCTGCCTGCCATGGCCTTCCTGAATTAAAAAGCCCCCACATACACCCTCACTTTATTGAATTCAAGTGCATGTCATCAGAGCTTTCAGGTAAACCACTGCCAAGAGAAAGATTTAAACGAGAAACATGGGCACACGTTTACATCTCAAAGCATTCTGGGATTTGCAGTCTTCTTCTACCTGTGCGCGAACTGTTTAAGCAATCCATAATTTTTTGACAATGCTAAACTAGAAACTAGGTCACTCGAGCATTAGGTAGACCATCAGCGCCCTGTCAGCAGGTGGGATGCGGCGCGAGGAAGGAGATGAATGGGCAAGAAGGCGCAACATGCAGAGGGACACTTAGCTGGACTGGGAGATTAGTCCAAATACACCCACAGGCAACACACCTTCAAAGGATCGCAACATCAGCACTTTTCTAAAGCTGCAGCTGCAGGGGAAACTTTGCTGAGGCACACACTCATTACCAGGGCACTCGGACGCAGCCCAGAAAATAATCAGCAGGTTCCTCTTTGGAAGAAAACACTCCTGCTTACAAAACAAAACCACCTGCAACCCCCCAGCCCACTTTGCTGAGGACTGGCAACCGGCTCCTTAGTGCGAGGCGAAACAGGGCCATGCGCCTGCAGCCTTGACGTCCACTAACAAGGGCTCGGGCAAACCAGGGATGGGGCTCTCTCTGCCCGGACACACACAGCAACATGCTCGCACACCAGCACATACAAGCACACAGGGGCACAGTGACTATTTGGCACGCATAAACCAGGGACGGGGTCTCTCTGCCCGGACACACACAGCAACATGCTCGCACTCAACAGCACAGGCAAGCACAATGCACTATTCGGCACCCATGAACCAGGGACAGGGTCTCTCTCCCAGGACACACACAGTAACATGCTTGCACACCAGCACATAAAGCACACAGGGGCACAATGTACTCTTCAACACGCATAAACCGGAGACTAGGCTCTCTCTGCTCTGGACACAAGCAACAACATTCCCGCATACAACGGCACATGCAAGCACACAGGGGCACAATGCACTATTCAGCACGCATAAACCAGGGACTTAACGGGCTCTCTCTGTATCGGACACACACAGCAACATGAGTTGAACGGGCACACGGACAGCGGGAGGGGGGGCGGGAACGGGTACACGGACAGCGGGAGGGGGGGGGGGACAAGGGAAACTAATAAAGACAAACAGAAAGCAATACATTGAAGAAAGGCGAGAGAAGAAAACAAATGAAATGAAAATACCATGGACGGGGGCGCCGGAGGGGGGAGAGGAACACGGGAGGTGCTGGAGGACACCGAGGCTCATGGCGTTCGGGCACAGAGGGGGAGACCACACCTCCGGCATCATGGAGACAACCTCGGGGGCTGCCGAAGCCAAACAAGAGAAAAGGGTCCGAGCTGCGGAGCTTCCCAAGTAAGCTACTGCCCGGCTATTGCAGTGCAAATACTTGTTTAAAGTGGTGTTAATCCCACATAATCATAAAGCCGACGATTTAACACCCCTTCAGCCCCCTTCCTTGTCCTCCCATCAACTTGACCCCTGCTGGCACACATCAACAAACCACCTTCAGCCGGAGGCAGCTTAGCTATCGGTGATGTAGGTGAGCCGTGAGCTGTGGGAGGTCGTGATGCTTGTGTTCAGAGCCAAGTCCAGGGGCTCAGCCAGGTGCAGATCAGTGAACTCAAAAGGCACTACCCCCGTCCCCCTTAATTCACTACCATCAGCCAGGGCGCCGATTCACCTCCTCCTACGCCCGGGGCTTAACATGAAGTGATAACGCCCCTTTGGAAACCAAGTAAGGAGCAGTTCACCCAAGCCCAGTGCTTTTGGTTCCTCCTTTATTTTATTTATTGCCATTCAAAAGCAATGTGTGCGTAAAACCCGAGCCCCTGGTGTGCAGAAAGCATGAGGTGAAACAGCCCGAGCAAGCTGTAGGAGAATGTAAATGGAATTGGTTGCACACGGAGGAGGACCACGTGTCCCACGGAGAAGGTCTTTTAAAAGCCATTAGCGCTCCCGTCCTCCACGTTTGGCCCTGTGAGCTATTAACTGCTCCTGGACCTGTTTGTGAATGTACTGCGCTCATTTCCATGGCCATGCAAATTAATTTTTTGCTCTTTGATTGAATTAACACACCATGACCGAGAACATCCTTTTTTGCGGTTTTATATTGCGCGAAGTCAACCCGAGGTGATTTGAGCACTTTGCATGAGCACCAGTTACATTACACAAGGGACAATCATTTTTGTAGGTACGAAGAGATTGTGCCTTGAATCACAGGATGCAGAAAGAAGCAGGCAAACTCTTCCTAATACTCATGTTATAAGCATCCAGTACTTAATTTGAACAACAAGTGGCGCGGGAACGGGCACACAGAGAGCGGGGGGGGGGGGGGTCGGGAACGGGATGAAAACTAAATTATTAAATAAAAAATGATGCTTACCTGATCAGCGGCCTCAGTGCACAGCCCACCCCTGCAAAAGACACGGTGGAAATTAGGAAAACATGGCGAGACGAAAAAAAACATTGCACACGCCCACCGCCGCATTGACCATCGGAAAGGGGTGGAGAGGGAAGAAATCGCGGAACGCCTACGAATCTGGTCCGGCCATGACGAACAGATCTCTGTTCCAATGGCTAGCCTCCATTTATGGAGCTAGCCAATGGAACAGAGGGGCGGATTCCAACACACTCTTTTCTAACATTAGATTTCGCCTGCGCCGAAAAGCTGCGCAGAGCGCAGCCTTCGGCGAGGCGAAACCTAAAAAGGATTTGGCCACAACCCCTCAAGCAGTCACAGTTAATAGCAATCCAAAAAATATGTTTCTTTACTAAACAATAACAAGACGTGAGACATGAAATGTAATGAGATTATATGAGACTAGTTGAAACCAGTTACTGACCCCCATCCCACAATAGGAATATGCGATACCAGCCACACACCGATTGTTTGCATTCCGCCCTGTATATCAGACCAAGTTGCTCTGTTAAACTTGTCAGCATTAGAGTTGTTTTCCCCAGACTTTTTGCCTTACTCCTATTGCAAAACACTGACATTTTACCAAGTCCCAGAATGGTGTGGTAAGCCTTTAACAAAAGTGATATGGTCTCCTAAGTGACCGCTGTCTCTTGAAACTTTCGAAATGTTTTTCTTAAAATGTAGCACCATTTCCTTTAAGGAAAACAGACTGTATTTAAATATATATTTTCACTCAAAAAACAAAGTTTACATGGAAGTTATAGTTAGGCTCACATTTCACTTGTACAAAATAAAAATTCAGTAGTTTTAGTTGCCTGAGTCATCTGTCTTATGCCCTTGTAACGCACTGCTTATGACCTCACATATTACATCACTCATGAAAGGGTCAGTGACATCACTTTTGACATCATCCACTGAACCACTCACTCCCCCATACAACATCTCGTACACACCTCAGACACACACACACATTCACAGACCCATACAACTACTAATACACAGCCACTCGCTCAACCGTAGAGCCACTCACTTACTTATACAGGCACTGACACAGCCACTCACTCACCCATACAACTACTCACACACCCATTTCTTCAATAATACAACCACTCACAAGGCAATTTTAGTCAATCAAGCAGCATTTGTATAGCACAGCACTGTCACCCCCTAGGAGTATCTGGACGCTGTGGAAGCAACGCAAGAATAAAGGTCAGAAGCGAGCAAAAAGAGGCAGAATAAAAGTCAGAAAGGAGCAGAAAGACAAAATACAGGACAGAAGCGAACAGAGAAGGAGAAATATGAGCAGAGGAGGAACAATATGAAGGGAGCAAAGAGTAGTGGACTGCACGCAAACTGGACAGGAGAACCATTGCAGGGGGAGCTGGCCCAAGGACCTGCTCATTTGGGTCATGCTGCGGCCTCCATTACATAGGTCCTGGGAGGGAGGGGGCAAGCGCTGGGAGGGGAAAAAAAGGCAGGAGGAGGGAAATTGGCAGAATAAAGGGCAAGAACGAGTAGAAAGAGGCAGAATAAATGGCAGGAACAAGCTGAAAGAGGTAAAAAAAAAAAAAAGGCAGGAACAAATCAGATAGAGGTAACAGAACAGGAATGAGCAGAAAGAGGCCGAAAAAAGGGCGCGACCGATCAGAAAAAGGTAGAAAAATGTGCAGAGTGGGCACAAAACCAAAGTCAGCAGAGGGTAGCGGACTGCGGGCAAGCTGGACAGGAGGACCATTGCAGGGGGAGCTGGCCCAAGGACCTGCCATTCATTCACCTTTACAACCTCTGAACACAGCCTTACACTCACCCATACTACTACTCATACACCGACCCACACAACTACTTACATACCCATTAACACATCCATACACCACCTACACACCGTCATACTCACCCATACAGCCACTGACTCTCCAATGCAACCCCTCACACAATAACCTACTTAAACAAATACCCTCTCAAACAGCCAAACACACCTGTACATCCACTTATTCTGCCACTCACTCACAAAAGGTACTCAAACATCCAATCACCCACACATAGAGCCACTCACTAATACAGCCACTCACTCAGCCATACAGTAGCTTGCATACCCATTTAATCAGCAGAAATGCTGCGATTGGCTGGTCACAACCTGAGTAGAAAGTTGCAGCTGTTATTTTAGACGTGGAGGAACAGTCCCCGGTAGAAAAAGTAAAGATAAAATACAGTAGAAGGGGGTAGGGTGGAGGCACCCTGATCCTCTGGCAGCAGTATAGATGCCTGTGAGGGACACCTGATGGAGAAGAACACCTCTAGCAAACTCATGCACCCACTCAGACACACATACACCCACAGATCCACTCCGACTCATGCACCGATAACGTGCCCACGCACAGACCCATACAGCCACTCACGCACCCACTCTCAAAGGTTACAGTTGGGTAATAAAATTTAAAAAAAACACAAATTCACTGTAAAAGCCAATGGTTACAGGGATGATACAGTTCTGCTCCCATTGCACTCATACTAAACCATTAAAATTCAGCAGTTATAATTACCTGAGCTTACTATAACTTTAAGCCCCATGATGCACTGCTTGTGACCTCACATATTAATTCACACATGACGGTCCGTGACATCACCGATGACCTCATCCTGTAAGTGAAATTGTTTTGTACATTTTCCTGACACTTAAAGATATATAGTAAACTACTGTTGAAGTTAAATTACTGTTTTTTTTACCACTAATGAGTGATATTATTCCTAACCTATGTCATATGAGTGGCTCTGAGACTGTCTGAATCTGCGTACGAGTGGCTGTATGGGTGTGTAGCCAATGCAAACTTGCTCTTCTGACATCTTCTCGTAACACTCTTTTTTCAGGACACAGCTTCACCCCGATAATAAAGACTGATCAGGGCCCCACTCCCAGCTTTAAAATAGACAACGATGTGGATTGATTATGGAGATTTTCTCCCCACAACAGCTGGTGGTAAGACACAGTCATGGTGTAGCAGGAGTACCACGAGCCTTAATGCAAGTGAAGAGGGGTTTGTGCATACATCCCCTTGTCTGTGCATACATCCCCCGTGCCTGGCAATACAAAACGACCACTGGTCGCTGCGAAGGGGACCCTCAGACCCCTGGGCCTCGGCGCTACTGCACCTGCTGCACTATTGATAGCTACGCCCCGGATGGCTCGGTCCCTGAACACAATGGGTTCATGGAATGACGTGAAACCCTCAGTGAAGGAGCAGGGTTTGAGTCTTTTCTTGAAGGCTGCCAGAATTAGGAGTTTTCTAAATCTGGCATTCGACTTGTCCAAAGAGAAAGCAGGTGTGAAATTGCAGCACTCCAGAAATCCGTTTGAGAGCGTCCACTGTGCTTGTTTGTTGTGATTTTGTTTCCTGGACGCACGCTCTGTGCTGGCTGTCTCTAGGCGTGGCCTGAGGTCCGAAGCAAAGAACGGAAGGCCTGGGAAAGACATGGCGGCGCCAGTGTGCACTGGGCCCCCGTGCGAGGAAGGAAATGAGCCCCCCCTGCTGCCCGAAGGGTGAAGTACAGCAATAATCAGGGTTCGCTGGGCCCGGGTACGACTGCACCCATGATTGATGCACTCCAGGGGGGGGGGGGGGGGGGGGGGGGGACAGGGATAAACAAATCACGAGTGAAGAAGAATGCGCTAGGAGGGGTGCAGAGGAATAAAACTCTGAAATGGAAAGGTGGGCTGTCCTCCAGGGATCCCCTGCCGTCATGTCTGCTCGCTTTTCTGCCCACCCCTTACCTCCATCAGACCTCAGCCAGCAGCCATGCAGCTCTGTCCACCTCGCAGGGGGCATCTCATAGGCAAGCGTTCACTGCACCCTCCGGGAAGGGAGTGGTAGGGGTGTCACCTTCTGCAATGACTCCCCCTCATTTGGGGGGCCCGGCCGTCCCTGCTCTCTCATTAAAAGAAGGTGCCAACCTGTATACAGCAGTAGAAGGAAGCTTAGGGTGGTCGGACTCCTAAAACCCCCTTTGTTGCCTTAAAGGCAGAGGGTTCTGGGAGGTTTGAAACGTCAAGAGTGCCAGGGACGGACCCCACAGCGTGCTGACGCACAGGTCGCAGCCATCTAACAGCTTGGGGGGGGGGGGGGAGGGGGGGGGGGAGCACGGGGGCCTGCAGAGCTCCTCCCGTCTCTCTGGACCCAGTGCCATGCCAGCTCGTGCCACCCCGTGCCGTGGGCCTGGAGGCATACAGGAAGGAGGGAGACAGGGAGGGACTGCCATTTGCCAAGATGTTTAGGGTTGCAACCTCAATTGATGATGTCGTGGCGTTTTCAGTTCTGGGATTTGGTTTGAAATAAATGCATTATGGAATTTGGCGGCTTGGCTTTCTTCTAGTGACTGCTTTGAAATAACATGTACAAGAAATATTTGCAGCAGAAAAGCCCTGGGCTGAAAACATGGTGCCAAGGAGAAATGTAGCGGCCTTAAGGTAAGAGACCCCCTGGCTGCTGTGCCTTAGTGCCCACTAGCTGAGAGCCAACTCTCCAAGGCACTAGATCCCAAGTGGAGGGAGGGAACACAGCCAGCAAGCTGGTACCGCCTGGTCACTGGGGCACAGGAGAAGTAAAGGGTGGCCATCCCAAGCACTGCTCATGCATAAAACACCTCCCCTCCCACGTAAGCGTTCCGCCATAGGCAGGGTCAGACTGGAATCTACAATCAACCCTGGGAAAAATGGTCATACCACCTCCATTCTGCAGGAGGCCACAAATTGAACGGGTTATGTGGGCATATTTGGGTCATGGCAGGCCACCCGGCTCAGAAAGCAGCTGGGGGGTGGGCATTTTTGGGTCATGGCAGGCCACCCGGCTCAGAAAGCAGCGGGGGGGGGGGGGGGGGTGGGGGGGAGAAGTGCTAGAGTGCCGGTATGCGGTACAAAAGGAGGTGGTGATGGACGGAGCTTCTGAATCAATCAAACACTCACACCCAGTCAAAAGATCTGGGTGTATTCCATCACCGTTCTTTAGCCCACTCTGCCACCCCAGTTCAGACATGGCTATATGCAAATCAGTCTGACCCTGTGCCTCATGGGAACAGTCCAGCCTGAACTGCCAAGCCATGTCTTCCTTGGACCGGAAACAAGCTTCCGAGGACCGGTTTCTGGCATTCCAGCCGTCAGCCCGGCTTGCTTGAATCCAGTGGCAAAGTGAGCAAGGGACTCACGTCTGAGCATATCCTGCCACACATATGGCGGCCAAAAGCAGTACAAAAGGAGGTGGTGATGGACGGAGCATTTGAATCAATCAAACACTCACACCCAGTCAAAAGATCTGGGTTTATTCCATCACCGTTCTTTAGCCCACTCTGCCACCCCAGTTCAGACATGGCTATATGCAAATCAGTCTGACCCTGTAACCCATGGGAACAGTCCAGCATGGCACTGGCCACACACAGGAAAATATCAGGTTAGTTTGACAGCATATTCTGGGTACCTTTCTGGTGCCTGCCTTCTGTGTATTTCATGTGCAGCGCTCCAGACCTGCTGCAGTGTCACTTGCCAGTGACAACCCTAACAAGAGGGGCCACAGACGTGAGTGGCTTCTTCATAGGCCAGCCGTGGCCCGGGATCACATGTACCTGCTGCGCTTGCCTGGTCCCGTGGACCACCATACACCAGGTGTCGAGCAGCTCTTAGCCACGAGGTTTCCTCTTGTGCCATTCTTCACTGGACTTGGGCCTGGCCAGTGGAGCACTGGTGCTGATGGGAGCGCCCATCCCTACTCATACAAGATGGCTGTGAGAAGCCGGAGCAAGGATTTCATAGGGTCAGAGGAAGCAGCTGAGATATAGAATTGACCAGGCACACACTGCAGAAGGCCAGTCTTCACTGAACTACTCTGACATGACCACTATGAGGTAATATAAATTTTATGGTCATGTTGTGTTCCCTAGCGAGTACCCCACCGACTCCATGTACGAGTTAAAAGTGCATGTAACTTCCCTCCTGTACCAGCTATGAAGACGCAAATACATTTGCGTCCAACGTTAACTTGTCCTCTTTCAGACCCACCATGAATGGGTTTGATGGTCCGTTCCTAAGTATGCTATGCCAACGTCTTTTTGAAGTATACTCCTACGTTTTTCAGCCTGGCTGAAAGTAGGCCCTGAATCTCTGCCACCGAGCCTCTTTTCTGGCTTCTGACTGCGAGGGCCTCTGCCCAAGCAGCCCCCGTACCCGTGAACTCTGACTTACTTCTAGCGCGGCCCTCCGTGCTCAGCTCAGCCTGCTGCCTGCCAAGATTGACTATAACCTTCGAGTTATCTGTTTTCCTCCCCGAAGATACATTCCGGCCTGCTAGCTTCAGTAAACATCCTTCCTCAGCTACAGGGCTAAAGGGCCGACCTGTCTTTATGCAAGTAATTCATAGCCTCTGTTGCCATGCTTCCATGGAAGGCCCCATGCCCCCACGCTTCTCATACAGACACTCAGGCGCTTATACACGCACTCACAGCAAGTATAGAATAGCTTCTGCTCTAGAGACCTTTCTGCCCAGATAGCTTAGTTCCTAAACATCAGATATCGGATATGATAGAAGCACAAGTTGATCTGACATGCCAGACTTCTGTCTCTTTCCGCCAGTGTAAATGTCAAGTCCCCTGCACCCCGTCTATCACACGTCATGCAGCTGCGCGCGCATCCAAGCTTCCGATTTCCGCTGACATTGCAACATTCTGTTAGCACCACCCCTTGGTGCCACCCACTTGCGTCACCTATCAGTGACGTTTCTAGCACACACGCCTAGTTTACGCCTCTTGATGATGTACTAGCACCACGTGTATACTGTTATCTTGTCTTCTCTCAGCTGTTACGCCTCTTACATTGAACATTATGATGTAAATCAAGTATATAAGCTATGTATTGTCAATAAACGACGGCGCGCTCATCTATCCCTTCTGACATCCTGTGTGGTGGTCAGAACATGATATCCTGATTCCTTTATGAGGAATAAAACCCTTAGAAACTCTTACACCACGGACTCTGTTTTCCTTCTTTCCGATTGAGTTATTATTGATTAAGTACTTACCTGCATAGAAATTAAGAGAGTAAATTAATTATTTACATCATTTTGGCGCCCGAATAGGGACCCCTCCCCCACCTCACGCGCCGGAAGGTGCGTTGCAATCCGTGTCCCCTGCCATCAGTTAGACGGACAACACGTGTACTGGCAGGATTTCCTGCATTCCCCTCTGACACACGGAGGTGACGAAGACTGCGATCAGTGCCCAGACGAGGCGGTGAGGAGTGCGGAGGATCCCGACCAGAGCCCAGCCGAAGGAAGCAAGGTCCGAGGTGTGAAGAGGCCCACCAGTTTTCCGAAGTTTTCCGAAGTTTTCCGAAGTTTTCCGAAGTTCCGAGTCGAGTCCAGTCGAGTTTTCCGAGGCCTTCTGTTTTCCGTGCTTCCCGGTGAGTACCATTGCTGGGTCGTATCTAGACGGGTTTGGGTACGCAAGTCCGGTCTGCACTGTTTTTAGGCAGTGTATCTGTACTGTTTAGCAGTATATAAAGTATTCCGAATTTCTGCACTGTTACAGCAGTGTATCTGTATCGTTGAGCGGTACATTCAGAGTAGGGGGAAGTTAGCTATGTCTTTAAATGTTTCATGTGATTAATGTCGTGGTATGAATGTGATTGTTCTTGTGTATTATTGTGTTTTTTGTTTAAATAGTTACAGGCGAAATTAAGTATAAAGGATCAAGTATTTCAGTATCAAGTAGGCACAATGCCGTTTTTTAACAAATTAAAGCAGATAGGAACTAGGAAAGGGATGTTAGAGGAAGAGATTCCAATCCCCCCTAGGGACACTCCAGGTAATTTCATGTATAATAAGCATGGCATAGACGCCATCTTGTATCTAGAGTTATGGACAGATTATACCAAGCACCTAGAGGAAAGATACCGATGGCCAGTTAACGGAACATGGGATGCCGAGTGCATCATAAAGGTAGAAGAAATATTACGGAAAAAGAAAGCTAGACAATCTCAGAAAGACGCCATAGAATTTTGGCGTAAGGAATCACGTAAGCGTGCTGATAGAGCACTCCGTAGAGAAGACAGGCTTAAAGAATCAGAAAAGGCCCAAGAAAACGAATTAGTTACTGAGGGAATTCGAGTAAAAGTAGAACAAATAGATCGTATCCTAAATGGCAAAGTGAACAACATGTATCTTTTGGCCGATGGTACCCCTGACGCCATTTCAGAAATACCGAAAAATTTGCCGTCACCATTAGTTCCAACTAAAGTAATGCATAAGACTACTAAAGACATATTCCTAAATTCATATCTCGAAGATGTAGCGCCAGCTTACACCAATCTGCCTGTTCGTGCCCTGCCTACTGACAGGGCCGGGGGTGGTACTGCCCCCCAAGATTACTCTCAGCCGACACCGAAAAAGACTAGTCCCGTTCCGCCAGCTCCGCCACTTCCCTCACCTAAAACTGATCTGCCGAAACCACTTCAATCAGATCCTACTAAAAGACAAATTCAGATACTGACTACACACAGAGATAATGCCCAAGTTTCCGCTTCAGGAGGTGCGACCGCGGGTCTCCAGACCCCGCCACCGACTCACAGATTAAATCTCAGAGGTATGCAGAGTCCTTTTACGCACAGATCCCCCCGTTCTTCTAATTCATCCCGTCTTGATGCACTAAAAGAAAATATGTCAGTTTGTAGATACGATCCAGAACCTGGACAGGACGACTTAATGATATTAGCGTCTTTACGGTTAAGATCTGCTACTGATAGTTTGTTATGTTATGCAGGAATGAAGGAGCACCTAGATAGAATATATGAGTTCGTTCAAACGGGAAAGGACCCCGACAGTATTAAGGATGCCCTGGAGAAACAGAAAGTTACCATGCAAGCACTGATACTACGATTTTTCATAAATTGTCTAATAAGAGAACGAGACAGGCCCGGAACAGAGCAGAGTGAATTGGATGCATTGAACAAGTGGGGTCAAAATATAGCCGATGGAAAACATGACAGACAAAATTGCATAGAGGCCATGTATAAAAAGATTAAGAAAGCAGTGATAGCAGTACACGAGAAAGAGAAAGAAAAGACTCCCTCCGAGGAGGAAGAAGAATCTGAAGAACTAGAACCGACTACAAGCACTATAGCATATGTAGGTAAGGGAACTTATCTTAGGAAGGGTATCCGTCCAGAAAGCAAGAGAGTTTTCTTCTCTGCCTTAACGAATCCGAATTCTGCTGAACATCAGTTCCAGGAAACTGATAAACGGCTTCGAGATCGAGTTGGGTACCATGTACTCAATTCTATGGATGAACAAGAATTAGCCCGATCAGCGGTATCATGGGCCGAAAATGCAGACATATATAATGATGACACCGTAGCACAGACATTTCTGAACCTCTCCCCCGACGAACAGAAATTAGCAGGTATATATATGATTCAGCACCTTCTCATTAAGTACAGAAAACATTATTCCGATCCAGGTCCCTTACATGAGACACTAGAAGCACTACTGATGGATAGATGGAGAGGCCTAAGCACTAAATTAGTTCAAATAATTCTAGAACAACGACGCAGGTATGACACCTTTGTAAGTCCTGAATATGTTCCCGCCCCACCTCCAGAAAGGAAAATGTACCATATGCAGTGCGGGGGTGGTATTGAAAGTCAGAACCCCTTGCGAGAAGTGCACCCTGTTATGGGTGAGGATAAAATTTTGAAACGCGTGTATGTACACACGCCTCTAACTAAATTAGAACTGTTAGAAATGAAGAAATTAGTACCGTGCCATGATAAAGACCCTGCAGGTTTTCATAGAGAGCTCAAAGACATGTTACTGATGGGGGACTACACATATGATGATATCATGAAAATGTTGAAAGTATTATTGCCTACGGGTATATTCGAGAAATTAAAGGAAAAGGACTGGGAGGTGGGAGACGCAAAGATTGCCTGGGCAGAAATAGAGGATGAAGAAAAGAAACGGGTTCCAGGGTTAGGCCTTGGGGACAAAACTAAAGCATTACCAGGTTTAATAGTACAGGTCCTGCCCAGATTATTGACAACTAGAAAGGAGGATTGGGATGCAATCTCGTCCTGTAAACAGAAACATGATGAAGATACTAGCGACTTTTATTCAAGATTCGAGAAATGTTTTATTATCAATAGTGGCCTCCAGCCAAGTAGCGAGTCGTACCCACATCTTTTTGTATCAAAGTTAGTCGAGAATTCCCTACCGTTAGTTAAAAATAGAGTGTATAAAGTCGAGAGTACATGGCAAGCAAATACGCCATCCCAGATGTTACAAATGTTACAATATCACCAGAATAGAATTAGGGAAGAACAAGATCAGGAACAGAAGCGCATGAAAGACACGAAAATGAAAATGTTAGTAGCCCAGACGGTCCCATCCGACAGTCACAGAAAAGGTACGACCCAGACAAGTCACGCTGCAGCTCCTGTTAAAGGGACATGCAATTATTGCAAGCAGCCAGGTCACTACGTACACGAATGTACAGTTCTGAAACATAACATAGCGACAGGTAAAACTAAAGAGAGACCGCATCCGCCTAGACAAGACCATAACCAGCATCAGTCTACACAGAATACACAGCCCATGCATGCATCCGCACAGACAGCACAGACCGTAGCAGTACCACAGCCACAGCCCATTGCTGCAACTCAGCAAGTCTCACAACAGATGTACCAGTATGCCCAGTCTGCTTACCCCGAATATTCCCGATATACATGAAACAGCCTAGAGAGGGAAGGTGGCTTGCCTCTTATCGAGATTCCTGTAGATCAAGAAGGTCCTTATGTACACAGTCAAGTATTGGGGAAAGATAGAAAGTTTTTAATTGACACAGGGGCAAGTCGCACTACAATAAGTCATGACGAAGTTCCAGGGGCACCCCTCTCAGGCTCACAAAATGTTTCCCTTGGTTTTTCAGGACAACCTATTGTAAATGAAGTCTCAGAACCAGTTCCCCTGGCTGTGGGTCCATTATCACGCGTTACAGACCTGTTACTAACAAAATCATGTCCGGAAAATCTGTTAGGAATTAAAACACTGAAGGCTCTAGGGGCTATAATATGCTGCTCCCCGGAGGGAGTTAGACTCTTTCTGCGGGATTTCAAGGGTCATTACGTCCTTCGTGAGTTTGACGTCAGATTGAAAAATGTACCTGATTACTTGTGGGCAAAAGGCCCAACTGATGTAGGATGTATGCACATTACACCATACCGCGTTACCCTCAAGGCAGGTGTTGTATTACCCAGAATCAGACAATACAAGTTACCACCCGATGCTGTAGCGGCTTTACTGAAAATCATTGAAGAGCTCATTGCCCAAGGAGTGGTCGTCGAGACCGACTCCAATATCTGTAACTCACCCATCATTCCGATTCTTAAACGTACTGATCCCAATGCACCGCCAGTATATCGGCTGGTGATTGATCTTCGAGAATTGAATAAATGCATTATCCCACAGTACCCTGTGGTCCCCGATATATCATCTCTCTTGACTGCTATTGATTCAGAAGCAACGTTCTTTACTGTAATTGATCTCAAGAACGCCTTCTTCAGCGTGCCTATTGATCCAGAGAGCCAATATCTCTTCGGATTCTGTTTAAATGGACGCAGTTTCAAATTTTCGCGCGCACCTCAAGGATTCACAGAAAGCCCCAGCATCTATAGTCAAGCACTGAAAAGACAACTAGATTGTATTCAAATGCCAGTTAACACCGCTTTACTACAATACGTCGATGATCTGCTGATCACCGCACGAAGTGAGCCCGAATGTGAAAAAGCATCACTGACAGTTTTACATTTCCTGGCTGACAAGGGACACAAGGTGTCTCCTTCGAAGCTACAATTCTGTGTTCAGCAAGTTGTGTACTTGGGTCACTTACTGTCCAAAGTGGGGAGACAGCTCACTCCCGATCGCATTCAGTTAATTGTGAACATGCCGCAACCCAAGACACAAAAGGAAGTGCGGGCCTTCATAGGCCTCACCTCGTACTGCAGACAATGGATTCCCCAGTATGCATTTCTAGCTAAACCACTCATCCAGTTAACGACACAGGAGGCAGCGACTTCGACTGTCCTCCCTTGGACTCAGGAACACACACAAGCTTTTGAAGAATTAAAGAAAGTTTTATGCCAAGCACCAGTTTTAGCGACACCATGTTACAGCAAACCGTTTACACTTTTTGTTACAGAACGTGATGGTACAGCGTTGTCTGTCCTCACTCAAGACCAAGCAGGTTCACATAAGCCTTGTGCTTATTTTTCTAGTACATTGGATTCAGTAGCTCAAGCACTCCCTGCGTGCTTAAAGTCAGTAGCAGCAACAGCGTTAGCAATAAGACAAAGTGATTCAATTGTTTTAGGTCATCAGTTAACAGTTCAAGTACCACATTCTGTAGAGGTTTTGTTAAACAGAACCCAGACTCAACACTTAACTATAGCACGACTGACAGGTTATGAATTAACACTATTCCAGCCACACATAGAAATCAGACGTTGCAGCATCCTGAACCCAGCAACACTGTTACCTACAGTTATGACAGATCCAGCTCCGCATGATTGTATAGAAATAATTAATGCAGTAACTAAGCCTAGACGAGACTTAACAGATGTCCCATTGACAAATCCAGACCTGACACTTTATGTGGATGGTTCATGTATGAGAACAAGTACAGGAGAATTAGTGGCCGCGTACGCCGTGACCACTGAAACTGAAATTAAAGAAACACATCGTATTGACACCCTGTCTGCTCAAGCAGCAGAGCTCATCGCTCTGACTCGAGCCTGTATTCTAGCCAAGAACAGAAATGTTAACATATACACAGATTCCCGCTATGCCTTCGGAGTTGTACACGACTTCGGAGTCCTCTGGCAAGAACGAGGTTTTCTGACTTCCCATGGGGCCAAGATACAACATGGCCCCCTCATTCAAGCACTGTTAGAAGCAATACATTTGCCCTCGGGCATATCAGTCATGAAGTGTAAGGCACATACTAAAGTCACAGATTCTGTTTCCCAGGGTAACGACCTGGCAGACCAGACAGCAAAACATACAGCATTGACTTACACCCAGACTACTGATGTGACAAAGACAATAGTCCAGACCCAGTGTATGGCAGTTAGAGATCCCGCCCTAGATGTAATTGATATCCAGACACATGCTACTCCAGAGGAGATAAAGAAATGGACTGAACTAGGAGGGATTCAGACAGATCAAGGTTGGGTGACGAAGGGAAAATCTATATGGTTTCTCCCCGACTCAATGGTTCAAGTCATGATAAATACAGCACATAGTCCTGCCCATCTTGGAGAGAAAGCCATGTTAGACAGTTTACAGAATCTCTGGTACAACAAACACTTACGAGCAGCAGCAAAACAGAAAGTGCGTACTTGCATGATCTGTTGTCAGTTCAATCCAGGTAAAAGCGTCCCTGTTGAGCAAGGTGGATTCCATCCTCCCGATCACCCTTTTGAAGTCCTCCAGATGGATTATATCCAGATGAATAGCTGTAGAGGATTTAAGTATGTTCTTGTAATCGTTTGTGCTCTGTCCCGCTGGACCGAAGCATACCCAGTCCCAGACTACACTGCTCCGACCACTGCCAGACAGTTGGTTCGTGAATTCTTCCCACGGTACGGTTTGCCCCGTGTCGTGTATTCAGATAACGGACAGCCGTTCTCGTCCGAGCTGATGAGACAAGTTTCCCTCTTGCTAGGATATCAGTGGAGGTTCCACTGTGTCCGACATCCCGAAGCAGCTGGCCTTGTAGAAAGGCATAATCAGACACTAAAAATCCGTCTTGCCAAGATCTGTCAGGAAAAAGGGGTCGACTGGATAGTCGCCCTGCCCGTGGCACTATTCTACATGAGAATGGTTGCCCACTCGAGATCAGGGCTATCTCCGTACGAAGTGGTCTTTGGCAGACCGCCGAATATGTGGGGGACGCCCGTTCCGAAAAAGATCACTGATATTGATTGTAACATGTTGACAGATTACCTTGCCTCCTTGATGTCTGCACTCCAATCATGTCGTTCACAGGTTGCCGCAGCCTTCCCTGACAACACCGATGTAAAGGCGCATGAGGTCCGTCCAGGGGACCTGGTACTCGTCAGGAACTTCGACCGGAAAAGTCCGCTGGAGCCCCGCTGGAAGTCTCCAAAGACCGTTCTGCTTACCACTAGGACCGCCGTGAAAATCGAGGGGAGAAAGGGGTGGGTCCACACGAGTCACATCAAACTATGCAATGAACTAAAAAACGGACTGAAACAGGACTCTGACTCGTCCACCCCCACCAAAGACTGTGTTGAAGCACAAGACGTTACTGTGCCTAAAAGAGAAAAGACTCCTCAAGAACTTTACCGTATGAAGCTTCGATCTAGCAAGTCAGACAGTTTAATTGTTTAAGTCCTCCCTTAGGTGAATCGGTTAAATAGTTTCTGACATGTATCCCCTAGATCGAGTTAGAGAGAGAGAGGAAAAGAGAAGAACATATTGCAAATCACTTCGTAGTCACTGCATAGTGACACTAATAATCATGTTTATTCTGAGTATTCTAATTATTATTGCCAGCATTCTGCTTCCTATGTACTGGCCTATTTTCAGGCGTGAACAATCTGCTTACAATGTCTCTGCTGAACACACTTTTAGTGAACTTCCTGCACATGAACTCTCTTACAGACTTGCGCTGCGCAACAATACATTCATTAGTATGTTACACCATTCCCATCAGACAAATAATGCTACAGACTGTTGGATATGTGGCCGACTCCCTCCCTACCAGAATTACAAGGGAGCTCTGCCTCTCTTTCCGTACCCATTCACTCACAATGGCTCCTGTGGAGCATGGTTTAAAATAATTAATTCTTTAGATCCTGATATTGCTGTTTTCGATGGGGGCTGGGTTTGGGGAAACTTGAACTTAGTCCTGCTCAACGTCTGTTATCCTGATCAAGAAGGACTTCCCACTCGAATAGGAACTGATCTAGAAAATGAAGTATATGGATTAGGTAATTACACAATTAGCCTTATGATCCTCACTGTTGAATCTGAAACTGCTCCAGTTTTGCCCCATATGTTAGTGTTACCAGTCACAGGTGAATTATGTGTTAGCAAGAAAGGTTCAGTACACGTAGGTCATAGTAAATGCACTACTGTGGTCGAGTTCAGTGACCATGGTAAATCGTCCTTTAAAGCTACCAGTCATTCCTACTTTGTTTGTGGTCATACCGCATACATACGTTTGCCTCCAGATTGGGATGGTACCTGTTACATTGCCTTCCTTCTGCCACCTGTTTTCCTAGCTCCTCCTGATTACCATAGAAATACGAATCTAGCACCGAATAGACCCAAAAGAGATATTCCCCTTGTCGACTACACAGAAACGGCATGGGAACAGTACACTGATTTCAATAAAGGATTCTTTTTCTTCCTAGGACCTGTCCAAAACAGTAAATTAATACGCAGATTAACGAGAACACTTGAAGCAGTAGTGAACGAAACTGCCTCCGCTCTAGGTAACTTAACAGAGGAGCAGTCCGCTATACGGACTGTTGTCCTTCAAAATCGTCTTGTGATTGATGTCATCTTGGCAGATAGAGGTGGAGCTTGTAAGGTCATCGGGTCAAGTTGCTGTGTTTTCATTCCACAAAACGCACCATCTGTCTATCAAGCTATCACCCGTTTACATAAAATTGCAAATCAGATACATCAGAATCCAGGCACCTGGACTTGGTCCGGTTGGTTCTGGACTACGTTGACAGCTTGGGGATGGAAGATCTTATCGTTCCTAGGCATTGGTCTTGTTATAGTATTCAGTTGTTGCCTGTGCCTGCAGTGTGGGCCAGCGATATGTGGACTGTGTGCCACATCCTGCATTGAGCATTCCAGTTGCCTCTCAAACAGTCAAAGAAAGAAAGACGAACATATAATGTTACAAGAACAAACTGATCGATTTATGAGGATCGATATATCATGAAGGGTCCGTAGGGAACAAGGAGGGAATGAGGTAATATAAATTTTATGGTCATGTTGTGTTCCCTAGCGAGTACCCCACCGACTCCATGTACGAGTTAAAAGTGCATGTAACTTCCCTCCTGTACCAGCTATGAAGACGCAAATACATTTGCGTCCAACGTTAACTTGTCCTCTTTCAGACCCACCATGAATGGGTTTGATGGTCCGTTCCTAAGTATGCTATGCCAACGTCTTTTTGAAGTATACTCCTACGTTTTTCAGCCTGGCTGAAAGTAGGCCCTGAATCTCTGCCACCGAGCCTCTTTTCTGGCTTCTGACTGCGAGGGCCTCTGCCCAAGCAGCCCCCGTACCCGTGAACTCTGACTTACTTCTAGCGCGGCCCTCCGTGCTCAGCTCAGCCTGCTGCCTGCCAAGATTGACTATAACCTTCGAGTTATCTGTTTTCCTCCCCGAAGATACATTCCGGCCTGCTAGCTTCAGTAAACATCCTTCCTCAGCTACAGGGCTAAAGGGCCGACCTGTCTTTATGCAAGTAATTCATAGCCTCTGTTGCCATGCTTCCATGGAAGGCCCCATGCCCCCACGCTTCTCATACAGACACTCAGGCGCTTATACACGCACTCACAGCAAGTATAGAATAGCTTCTGCTCTAGAGACCTTTCTGCCCAGATAGCTTAGTTCCTAAACATCAGATATCGGATATGATAGAAGCACAAGTTGATCTGACATGCCAGACTTCTGTCTCTTTCCGCCAGTGTAAATGTCAAGTCCCCTGCACCCCGTCTATCACACGTCATGCAGCTGCGCGCGCATCCAAGCTTCCGATTTCCGCTGACATTGCAACATTCTGTTAGCACCACCCCTTGGTGCCACCCACTTGCGTCACCTATCAGTGACGTTTCTAGCACACACGCCTAGTTTACGCCTCTTGATGATGTACTAGCACCACGTGTATACTGTTATCTTGTCTTCTCTCAGCTGTTACGCCTCTTACATTGAACATTATGATGTAAATCAAGTATATAAGCTATGTATTGTCAATAAACGACGGCGCGCTCATCTATCCCTTCTGACATCCTGTGTGGTGGTCAGAACATGATATCCTGATTCCTTTATGAGGAATAAAACCCTTAGAAACTCTTACACCACGGACTCTGTTTTCCTTCTTTCCGATTGAGTTATTATTGATTAAGTACTTACCTGCATAGAAATTAAGAGAGTAAATTAATTATTTACATCAACTATATTAACCCGAAGTAGCACTTCGTGAAGTGCACTTCGCACTATGCGAACTAAGCGTAGCACTACGTGAACTGCGTAGTACCCGGTTCGCACTGTGCAAGATGCTGTTTTCAATGATTGCACAGTGCTGGATGCTTGTCCGCACTGTGCAATCATTGAAAACGGTATCTTGCCCAGTGAGAGCTGTAGTTTTCTGCCGCTCGAGGAGATTTTTACTCGAGTGGCAGCTTTCTCAACGCAGACTGGTAGTTTCTCATCGCGAGCGGTCCCGAGCATATGTGACCACTTGCAATGAGAAACCTGACCTCCCCACGTTGAGAATCTCGCCGGGAGGTTTATTTTCCACGCTCACAATAGGCAACTGATGTTGCTGAGCGAGAACGAGGAAAAAGTCTTGCCAGGATGTCATTTTGCTTGCTCGCGGTCACCAACTTGACATTGAGGACCACGAGCAAGCAAAAAATTACTGCTGCACTACTCTACGCATGTTTGCACTGTGCTACGTGCAGTTCACGTAGTGCGAAGTTGCGCAAACTTTGCAAACTACACGAGCGTAGCGTAGTGCTTTGCCCAGGCCTACACTATATAGCCGCTAACATGCATTACTAACATGCCCCTAGCATGTATAGTGGGGACTTTGTTCCATGTCGTAAGGACCCTTTGTTTCCACTCCTGGGCATCCATGTGACAACCTAATGTATTCTGGGAGTTGTAGTCATGAGTTGCTCCACTGAACCAATTGGGTGGATACAAGTGCAGACAATGATCGAAACAGGGTCCCCTGAGGATTTGGAGGCCTGACAGCTACAACACTGGTACAGATTGGACTCCAACCCATTCCCGCCAAGGAGTGGCTTACTGATGCCTATTTTCAAGAGTTTATGGCTGACTGTCTCTGAAGAGACTTGTGAGAGGCTGGAAGCCTCCAGACCACACTGTTTCTCAGCTGTCCTTGCTGACGTCACGCTCTGCTCGTGGTGTCGTGTTTATTCCAAGCATCAATGCTTCAGGACCAGCTGACAGTGGAAGCTGGAGCCACAGAGATGAAGTGACAGATAAGATCCACCAGACAGCCCTCTGGAGAGAGGTGCCTACACATGGCAGGGAGCTGCTGCTTACAAAGGCTTCTGGAAGTGTCTTCTGGGCATCACACAGAGGGTTTAAATGTTGCCCTGAAAGCGGCAGGATCTGTGGAACCGGACAGACTTTTTGCAATCGGTTTGTTTTTATGAAAATGGCGAATGAAGGGTTGGGGGTGGATTTTATACAAAACTATTGAATTCTATGAAAGTAAGACAGTGCAGTGTGAACTGCACCATAAAAATAACAGGTTTACATAATTTTATTAAAATAATATCAGTAAATAACATGATTGTTCTATGGCCCTTTTACGGCTATTAATTGTCCTTCGTGTATAAGTAGATCAACAAGTCTAGTTTTTAGGTCTGGCCTCTCAGACTATTATTGTTTCACAAATTCATGCATAATTCACATACATAGAGGGGCTTTTGGTTAGCACCCCACCCCCGACTGCTCTGATAAAGTGCCATTCACATGTTGGTTCCGCCCACCACAGCATACAGCATAGGGCAATGAGTCTGCCCCCATCATCAACTGGGTACCTTCACTTCCAGTGACCATACAAAGTCCGTGCACACTGACACACACCCACTTAAAAGGAGTTCCTTTCTGTTCAGTAACAAAACTGGATCAAATAGTATTTTATTTCACTTATATATTTTTTATTTATTCCAACTATCAGCTAGGTATTTACTATGTTTGCACTTCGGTTCCCCAGTAAAATAGTGATACATTTTTCTGTCTTCTTTTTAATGTTACTGTTAAAAGCACTTAGGTGTGCTATGTAACACTGTAAGTGCGCGTGATTAGAGTCCTTGGTTAGGTGGTGATGCTACAAATATAAAACACCCTGTCAGCCTGCCAAGGCCAGGTTTACTGGCTTTGCCAATGCTTGTTCACTTTGTATTCTGCTACTTGTAGTTCTGCATTTATTATAGGAAAACCGATAAAATTGAATGCAAGGGAAGAAAAAAGTAGGGCTGACATTCTCAACCTGTGCTCTCGTGTTGTAAGTATCAGATCTTTTTGCTTGAAGGTCACAATTGTCATTTTTAAAAGAAATGAGGGTTTTAAAACAACAGCCTCATTAAGGCGTCCTTGTAGAAACCAGCCCTGTAATTCCGCCCCTGCGAATCCTGGGCCCGGTATTACCGACCCCTGGTGAGAACCTGTTGAACCGGGACGCCTGGGGGCCTTGGCACGCCCACGCCTGGGGGCCTTGGCACGCCCACGCCTGGGGGGGGGGGGGGGCATTGGCACACCCACTGGTATACACTTCCACCTATTCCTGGTCCCTTTTTTTGAAAAACATTGCACAATGTTACTTCCTGGCTAAACGCGCGCGTGACATTGTTCCCATAAAATTTGTAAACTGAATGTATAGTGCACCTGCGGTTACCAGCCGAAGCGTGTTACTTCCCACCGTCTCATAACTTGGCCCAAAGAAGAAAGTTAGTCCGACTCCGAATGCCCCGCGATAGGCGCGGGAAGTTCAACTGGTCACTTTGTTTGTTAACGTCATTTGTGATTAGTGCTTGAAAGGGAAATTGAAAAGTGCAGGTACTCACTTCCCCGAGTACCTGTTTGCTATTGATAAGTGCCGGGTACTCCCCCATTAAAAGTATTGCGCTCTGGCAGAGAAGTGAAGGTACTGTCTCTTCAAATTAAAAAATGCAGATACTCGGTAGCTGCGAGTACGCGGCCATTTAAAACTCTGATTGTGATTTTGATGCAAACCTGTGTGTCATAGCAGGTACCACTTTTCACTTCTAGCAAAATGTCACTTAGTGTGTCAGGCAAGAGGAAGCCAGACATCAACATCAGGCACAACAGACATGTCACAGACTTGTCGACTGAAAGACCGCCAGCTGCGCGTGCACCAACCTGCTGAGATGTGACTGACTGAGCCCCAACCTTATTCTTTGAGAAGGACCGAAGTGCCGCACTTCCCCCTGGTGGAGGCGCATGAAGTGCGCCCCGCAGCCCCCCCACAGCGTCCCTTCTAGGGGAGGGGTGCCTTTAGTGCCGAGGGAACGGTTTCGTTTCCCTGAAATTGGGCAAGGGGAGGGTCGCCTGAAATGCTGGCGTCTTGAACAGCGCAGTGTGTGGCGCCCCCGATTGTGGCGAGTGGCTGCTTGTCATGGGGTCTTTAAAAGGAAACGAGCTGCGTCTGTGTGGAATGTAGCAGCATGAGCGGACCCCTCTAAACAACAACACAATCAATAATACACAACACACTTACAAGGAGAATATAGTGCAACCACGCAGTACAAAACAAGGAGAAAACGCATCACAAAAACACAACAGCACACCAAAATACACTTCACCACCACAACACAAACACTGCATAATCAACATGCAGAAGCATTCTTGTCACACATGTCCACCTCTATAACACGGTGGTGCGGGGAGGTTGTACCGCCTGTTACCACCAGGACATGGAACGGCGCCAGTCTGAATGTTTCGAGATACAGCCCTCTTTGGAAGTAAGTGAAAGTAGCCAGGGAGGGCGTGTGCGGGCGGAAGAGAGGCTCTGGTTGTACCCAGTACCTGCTAGTAAGCCCCCCCGTGCCGCCTCCGGCCCCTTAGATGCTAGCCTGGGCCCCTGAAGCGCCTTCCTCTCTCCCTGTCCCTCAGTAGGCGCTGCGCACTTACACGTCAGTAGCAGCAGAGAAAGCACTCAAGCTGGAGAGACTGCGCCGAAACCCGTCGACAGCACCGGGTCTCCAGGGGCCGCTGCTTTCTCAGTGGTTGTTGATGTCCGGGGGGAGGCCGACGCTCTGACACAGCCCCTCTCCACCTCCTGCTTTTTGGAGCAGCCGCGCCCCTTCCAGAGCACCACGTGCTGCGCACCGTCTAATGATGGAGCCCTGGCGCTTCCTGCCAGAGGCCCTTGTTTGTTGACACAGACCAGGCCCCGTGGTATGCTGCCAAACGAGAACTGAGCCGCGAACTGGTTTGAGAGTTAATGCACCTGCTGCTGCAGCTCAGGTCTGTGTGTGCGGTCCGCAGCTCGGTCACCGTGAGGTTACGGTACCCACCTCATCATTAAGGCCGCTTGGATTGGGCCAAAGTTAGGGTGACCAGGCGTCCCCGTTTTGCCAGGACGGTCCCAGTTTTTAACCAGCTGTCCCAGCAAAATTGAGAAAAGTAGCTCATGTCCTTGTTTTTAAAGAGGTCGACTGAAAACGGCGGGCGGTGTTTTTTATGTTTTACGGAGCAGGGATAGTTACCAGTTGTTTCAAGAAAGCAATTGAATTAACAGGCAAGCTACTGGGTTTAAAAATTGCATTTTATGTATGTTCTTACTGCCTGTTCTGTAATTCTCTACTGAGGAGCACTCTCATCTCTTGAAGTAAAATTGTAGTCCTTCTTCTTTTTTGTGTGAAATGTCCCGGTTTTTGGCTTTCAAATTCTGGTCATCCAAGCCAAAGTCAGTGGCACAACCCTGTCAGAAATAGGTGGAAAGAAGGAAAAACGTTTTTTTTTCCTATAACAGTGTTGCTTTTTAAGGCCTCCCAAATACAGGAGTGAGGAGGAGGACCGAGCCTTTTGAGATTGTTCCAGAAGCACTTTATCGCACATGGGAGGAGATGTGGTTGTGGCCAGAGATGCCGGCTTTGGATTTGGGAAACCAGGCTCAAGTCTCGGCGTGCGCTCAACATCCTGTGATTCTGGGCAAATCACGTAATCTTCCCAAATCACGTAATCTTCCCGTGCCTTAAAAGCACACAAATTGGAATAGCCAATATGTCTCGCCTTTGGGTCCTTAAGTGTTTAGCCATGCAGCATGTTGTCATGGGTGCTGTGCCGCCAGCGATTGAAGAGCTATACAAATACTGCACACTGGAGTATGCACTCTGATGCAGGAATACATCCCTGCCTGAGGAAATATTTATGGACACGTTCCAAGGCTTTTTAACGAACAGACAGAAAGACAGAAGCCTTGATGCAAGTCAAGTAAGTAAACAAGAAAAGGAGTAAACCCGTTATCCCAGCTGAGACCGGGCAAGTATTATAACAATAAGACAATGTCTCAACTGGTATATCATGCAGGGGGACTGTGCAAATTGCGTATCAATCACCTAGCACAGAAAGGGGACGAGGGAGACCAAGTAAGGGTAGCAGGGTTGTTATTTGCATATAGAAGCACAAAATACAACTAAGTTGCAGTAACCATAACAACCAAATGTGCACTGGGAGTGTTACTGTGAATAAACGGCGCAGTGACACATGTGATTAGGAAACAACATAAGGCGGCGAAAAAACAGTGGATCAAATGAAAGTACTTACAAATTCAAACATAATTTCGTTATTTGCATATGACCCCTGGGTTGCCCCGAATGGCCTTGTAGAGTCGACGGCGTTTCAACCTTTTGAGGTCCTCATCAGGACGATGGTTACATGATTAGAAGAGTGCTCTGGAGGCACTATTGGGGAGCGAGAGGGGAGAGTTCAGAGGATGAAATTCATTGTCAGGAGCCGCAATGAAGCATCCCTTGGGAGAAAGCAGCAGTGAATAGCTGATGTGAGATCGGTTGGAAGGTTCAACATCCAATGTCAATGGAAGTGGCGTATGGGTACCTGGGCTGCGCTCTCAGAGATGAATTATGATGGCTGCAGGGGAATGGAGCCTTGGTACTGGTGAAGAATCGGACCAGCTAGTTTGTGGTCTAGAGAGCCGGCATTAGTCCGGGGGGGTCAGGGGACGATTCCCTGTTCGCTCCCCTACAGTGCCTCCAGAGCACTCTTCTAATCGTGCAACCATCGTCCTGATGATGACCTCAAGTTAAAGTGGTCGAAACGCCGTCGACTCGTTTGATCCACTGTTTTTTCACCGCCTTACGTTGTTTCCTAATCACATGTGTCACTGCGCCGTTTAGTCACAGTAACACTCCCAGTGCACATTTGGTTGTTATGGTTACTTCAATTTAGTTGTATTTTGTGCTTCTATATGCAAATAACAACCCTTCAACCCTTACTTGATGCAAGGCAAAGCACTATCACCTTCTGTGTGCGGCCATCTTGAAGCTGCTTTCTTGATAAATGGTACAAAAAGCGGAGCATGTACTAATACAGCATAGCTAAAAGCAACAGGAGGAACCAGATGCTAAGAGTGCTTCAAACTGGAATAATGAGTGACTGAGGAGTGAAGTTAGAGCAATGTCCAAATTGACAACGCAGTACTTTTTCCTTCCAAAGATTCCCAAAGTAGTTTGCATGCACGACCAGTGGTGTAGCCAAGGGGGATGATGGGGGCTGTCCACGCTGGGCGGCACTCTTTTGGAGGGGGTGGCACTTCATGTGAGGTGAGCAATTTCAGTGAGTGCAGGATAAGTGTTTTTCTTTTTTTTACATTTTATTTTCCCTCGTCGTTGTCAATTTCTCACATTCATTCTACCTGCACCGGCCATCTCTGGGCAGCAAACTCAGGGAGCGCCCTGGGTGGCAAAAGTTCTAGCTACTCACAACACAAGGAGGGAGGTACCCTAGGAACCAATAAGGGACCGGGTTAACAATTATAAGAAAACAAGCGAAACGTCCCTAAACGTTGGGGGTATACCCTATGTCGTACGATAGCTCGCCAAGATGACTTGGGGGCTATCTACGACTTAACAGAGAAAATTATCTTTTAAGATTCAACATGCATACAATACCTAAATAGAGGCTAACAGTCAGTGTAGGAACTCTGTGTACAATTATTCACAACATTATTTTAAAAAACTCTAATCTTCGCCATTGATTAAAATCATCAGTTTATTGTGTAAAATTTATAACATAATACAGTCTAACAGTACATTAAAAATTTTTTTTACAATCAGATACAGATTTAAAAACCAAAAGTCGACGTGGCGTTTCGGTGTCTTGTATCGATGGTAACACCTTCTTCAGGACGGATTTTTTAAAAAAAATCTCTCAAACTTTTTGAGGGATTCTGACCATATGGGATATCTTGAGGGTGCAGTTTTTTCACTCATTAATCTGCCTCTCATAGGTGTTTCTTCATTAGATGGAATTTAGCGATACGTATTCCACCCGGACATAAAATTCATATATGTGGTCAGTGCTGTATCAGGGGTGACCACCGTATGTCTTTTCAACTTGAAAACATGTTTCTTTTATATATAATGTGGGTTGATTTCCAGCTTGTCTTTTTGTAGATAGAGGCTTTTGTATATATTTGTTTCCTTCTACCGGCTTGTGTCCTATTCCTCCGTTATTTTAGGAAATACACTTCTGTTGGAACAGCGGCCTCCCTGTCACCTGGTCCTGATACAGCTTCCTCATGGAAACATGTTTTCAAGTTGAAAAGACATACGGTGGTCACCCCTGATACAGCACTGACCACATATATGAATTTTATGTCCAGGTGGAATAAGTATCGCTAAATTCCATCTAATGAAGAAACACCTATGAGAGGCAGATTAATGAGTGAAAAAACTGCACCCTCAAGATATCCCATATGGTCAGAATCCCTCAAAAAGTTTGAGAGATTTTTTTTAAAAAAAACGTCCTGAAGAAGGTGTTACCATCGATACAAGACACCGAAACGCCGCGTCGACTTTTGGTTTTTAAATCTGTATCTGATTGTAAAAAATTTTTTTAATGTACTGTTAGACTGTATTATGTTATACATTTTACACAATAAACTGATGATTTTAATCAATGGCGAAGATTAGAGTTTTTTAAAATAATGTTGTGAATAATTGTACACAGAGTTCCTACACTGACTGTTAGCCTCTATTTAGGTATTGTATGCATGTTGAATCTTAAAAGATAATTTTCTCTGTTAAGTCGTAGATAGCCCCCAAGTCATCTTGGCGAGCTATCGTACGACATAGGGTATACCCCCAACGTTTAGGGACATTTTGCTTGTTTTCTTATAAAAGTTCTAGCTACGCCACTGAGTATGACACAGACTCAACTTCAACTGGGGTGTAGTGGAACCGGCAGTTAGAGATCCCTTCACGGTCGGTGTGGATGGTGCGGTGATGTCATCTAAGACGTAACCTCTGGTGCTCTTTGTGTTCAGGCTGGGATGAGGTGTGAGAGTGGGCAGTCAAGAAATGCCTCACAGTCTCTGGGGAGCTGCCATAAATGTGCTTTGAAATCAGAGTTCTGGGAGGTGGAGGACGGCAGGAAAAGGCAGCGTACATCCAACTGGTATGCAGCTGTGGCAGATGGCGCCCCAAGCTCCAGAGTAGGCTGAGGGGAGTGCACTATCAGCCCCCCACATGCATTCTTCTAATTTACCTCTGTAATTTATATTCTAGAGCTAGAAAACATGCACTCTCATAGAGTGTTTCAGACAAAAAAAGGAGCAAAGCAGAAGGCAGGTAGAGTCACACGAAAGAGAGACAGCAATGAGAGTGGGGGACAGAAGTATATGGGCAACAGGAAGCAATATTGGTTGGTAAGACAACGACACTGCATGCAGCGGTGCACAGAAGCAAGTTGCGAGAGAGCAACTCATTGCAGAAGGTAGGACGAGAGATAGTTGGAACCGTACTGTCATGGAGTGCTGCACGAGAAAGGAAACAAGAGGGAGGAGGGGAATCATGGAAGCAACACTAAGAAGGGCAGTGGGATGCTATGAAAACATGGGTAGTGAGTTTTTAAAAGAGAATGGGAGAGCTGGTTGTGAGGGGCATGCCAAGGGAGCGGTAAACATTGCCTCATTCGCATTTAACCTGGTTGAAGCACCTTTGTTGAAGTGCTGTAATCAAAAATTGTGTGTGGGCGAGTTTTATATATAAATGTTTTTATGCTTGTAATACATCGTGCTTCACAACTTTGGAGCATATAAACTAATCAATTGCAAAACAGCACACCCGCTACCTTGCCAATAAAAAGAAAGTTTGTTTACAGGTTACCAACACACATTCACTTGGCATAACCCATTCACACACGCTACCTTCATAATGAATAAAAAGAAGTTTGTTTACCTGACACCAACACGCAATCACTTTGCTCTCGGATTTAAAGTAAAAAATAAAATAATTTACAAACACGCACACACATGCTGCAGGCAACAGCAAAAGCAAGTAAAAAAAAAATAGTTCCCCAAAATGATCACATAAACACTAACGCGTAAAGATACCAGTAATTGGGTGGTGCTCTGTGGGAGGAAATATAACACAAAAAGGAGGGGTAGATAGGAAGTATTAACCACTAGCAAGACCACATTTTTAAAGGACAATTGAATTAATGAATGACAAGGCAGTGGGCGGGCTGTAAACCCACAAAGTGTATACAACATGTCTCACGGAGACAGCACAAGCACTGCCTATAATGGACCTAAAAAATGGCTCTATACTATAAATATTTTAAAAAATAAAAAATAGTCCTCTAGCTGTATGGGGCACTTCTACTGCATCCCAGCCGCAGCCCGTGCAGGTAAGAGCGGTGGGACCGGGTTGGTGGGGGATTTGAAAGACAACCTTGATGGAAAATTAAATAAATAATTTATCTTCCCTCCTCGTCATCTGTCAAAATCCCCCCACACGGACCCACCCTCCTCCGCTCTTACCTGCATGGGCCATGGCTGCTGCAGCCTAACCAAACCAAAGTGCCTTCCTGCAGTATTTTCACAGACCTTCTACCCGCCTGGCCTCCTCCTGGACAGGTCAAGTCACCATGTACTAAATTTGCCCCTTATTGCTCTATGTGCATCTCACAATGGAGGATAATGCTCTAACAATGGATGTGTTCCCCAATTCTGAGGTTCACAAACATCACATATACGCTATTATAATTTCTCATTAAAGATGTGTGTTTGCCTATGTGGCTCCTGTCACTCACCTTTACTCAGTTATCACACTAACACTTTCTTCTCCTTTTATGTTTGTCAAGCTACTTTGAGCAGAAGTTTTCTTGCAAATAAATATGAAACAGGGAAACCAGGCTGTTTCTGCCATATGAAACAGTATTTTTTTTTCAAATCACTGGGTGCTATTAGTATGCATCTTCTTTTCTATAAACATATTCTGATGTGCTAAAGTGGCTTTCTTAGTGTTCTTGTGTGTTGTTGTCTTTACCTATGCTGTGAAGCACAATGGGGAATTGCCTTGTTGCCACTCTCATCATGAATTGCCAACAGAAAAGTTTATAATAGCAAGCATTAAATGGGGGAAGCACAACCATCCCTACTTGTTAGGTCTCGCCCTGGAATTCGCATCCGAAGGATGCGTCCAGGGCGGAGACTTATAGTCGGCTGACACGGGGGAATGAGGGACACAAAACTGTGACGAGCGTGGATTGAGCTGCGTGCACGCGCGTCAACATTCACGCATGCGCACATCACAGCCACACGCATACACAGCACTCACGCATGCGCACATACACACGCATACACAGGCACACCCCCGTCACCTACACGCATACACAGAGACCCCTCCACACACACCAGCCCCTCTCCTCTCGGCTCCACACACACGCACACGCATTTACACTTACACAGACACGCAGGCACCCAGACAGGCAACCCCCCCCCCTCACACACACGCATACACACAGACTCCAGGACACATACACATACACACACACATGCACGCTCACACACATACACAGTCCGCCGCCGCGCGCGCGCACACAGATGCCCCCCGCCCCCCCCAACAAGGCGACGCCCCACTCACCGGCATCCTCAGTGCAGCGGCTCCCACCGGCAGCAAGACTCTTCTTCCCTTCTTCGGCACCGGGGCGCAGGGTAGGCTCCTGCCTGCTCCGGTGCGCCAAACAATCGCGGCTCTTCCGTGGGAGGCGGGGTAGGCTCCCGCCCTCCTACTTCCGGTTGTCCCGCCCGGCCTGCCTGACTTCCTGGTAGAAGACACGGAATGTTCATGGCAAACAGACAGACAAAAAGTGTCTTAAGAATCTTTCGTGCGCCGGTAAAGTCATCGCGGTGCTGACCAGCAGAGGGAATGCACAAGGTAAGCGGCTCGCAAGGAGGTGGTGGGGGTGTGAGGCGAGGGACGTGATCTCGCTTAATTTAGTTTCGAGTAGAGCCCCCTGCCTCCCTCAACCGTGCCCCCTCCCCCGCTTGAAGGGGCCTGTACTATGCCCCTGGTGCCCATTTGGTTTGTATTGTAAGTTCGCAACTCATTATATAACACACGTTAGAGTTGCTCCCTGAGCCTATTCTTCAGGACATTGACACAGTTTAATTCCCTCACAGGTGGCCCGTGTGTGTGTTAATGTGTGTATATGACGTTGCACCTGTAGTTGTGAATGTACGCACGTCTGACTGGCGCGGAGGTGTGCATGCATACGTGTGCATCTATCTCTGGATGCGGGCAAGAGCAGAAATGTCCTCTCTCTATGTGTGCTTCAGTGGCCAGCCACTACTGCCTCTCCAAAGGACTTGCGGATTGCCTTGTGTTGCGATCAAACTCACTTCCGGATTTCAGTAACGCTAGGTGTTACCTGCGCATTATCAGGCAAGGCCTTTCAAGGGATGAGCTCCGGAGCTCATCTTTCTAACAACACGATCCGGCTGGAGCAGCGGGGACGGCTGAGGTGCTGAGAGGACTCGGTGCATCAGAACACTGATGCTGCAATGCAGGTTTTCTCTGAGCACTTACAGTCACTGTCACAACCGGCTTTCGTTTTCACTGTTAACAGCACATATTTCTTTTACAAGTGGGATTAAAGGAGGTAGGCAGAGGACCGTGTTCAACAAAAAGAGGGGACACGTATTGCATGCAATCCTCCAGAATTGGCACCGCTTTTACAATATACGCGCTGCTGTGATTTGAGGCCCTGTTGAACAGCTCCAACATTCACCAGACATCATTTCCTTCATGTAGAGACATGAAGAATGGCGGAGAGGGAGTTTTGAATATGAGGGACTATGTTAATGTAAAAAGGGCATAAAGTACACCCTGCCGTAATTCTGGTGCAGAGTGACTGCAAATCCTCCAGTGAGCCCACACTGAAGGCCAAGATTTGTCTGTGAGATACGGGAGACTCAGGGGCCCTCTTCAAATTCTGCCTGTGGGCCCCCTCCATTTTGCATTGCGTCATAGAGTGTAATGTGCTGTAGGGCACAAGGCGGCTGTCTGCTGCACATGGTACCTTTGTATATTTTCTTGTCTAGAACCAGATATTCCTTAATACTTCCCGGAAAATCTGTTCTTCTCGGAGGAGCTAGTGTGTCACCGAACAGGATGTGACACAGGGGTATCGGAGCTAGGGGAGTCAGAAACGCTAACATCATGGAAGGGCCTTTAATGGTGCAGGTTTGATGATGGAATACCTTTCTGCTCTTACATTATTTAAGGAAATGTGCTCCCTGTGCTTTCCAGTGAGGAGTGTTGAGTGTCCGGTGTAGTACAGAAAAATGGACATGCATCCTCGGATCAGATTGTGGCAGCTAGACATGCAGCAGAAGTTCGTTGTCACTCGCTTCCATTTCTGCACATTCAAGCACCTTGGACCGGAAAACGTACGCTTGTCCCTAATGTAACAAGCGCGAGGCCAGGTGCTGCAGCAACATTACAGTACTCCATTGCCGTGGGCCCAGAGCCATGAACTAGGTTTAAACCTTCTCTAATCTCAGTTCCTTCGTTAATCAGATGCACCGACCAGAGCCGTAGCCTCCATTAGCGCAGCAGGAGCATTGGTGCCGGGGTTCAGAGGCTCTATGTAGACACCCAAACACACACACACGGAGTGACAGTGAGTGCGAAGTGACAGTGAGTGCGGAGTGACAGTGAGTGCAGAGTGACAGTGAGTGCAGAGTGACAGTGAGTGCAGAGTGACAGTGAGTGCAGAGTGCGTGCAGAGTGACAGTGAGTGCAGAGTGACAGTGAGTGCAGAGTGACAGTGAGTGCAGAGTGACAGTGAGTGCAAAGTGACAGTGAGTGCAGAGTGACAGTGAGTGCAGAGTGCGTGCAGAGTGACAGTGAGTGCAGAGTGAGTGCAGAGTGACAGTGAGTGCAGAGTGACAGTGAGTGCAGAGTGACAGTGAGTGCAGAGTGACAGTGAGTGCAGAGTGACAGTGAGTGCGGAGTGACAGTGAGTGCAGAGTGCGTGCAGAAACAGTGAGTGCAGAGTGCGTGCAGAGTGACAGTGAGTGCAGAGTGACAGTGAGTGCAGAGTGACAGTGAGTGCAGAGTGACAGTGAGTGCAGAGTGACAGTGAGTGCAGAGTGCGTGCAGAGTGACAGTGAGTGCAGAGTGACAGTGAGTGCAGAGTGACAGTGAGTGCAGAGTGACAGTGAGTGCAGAGTGCGTGCAGAGTGACAGTGAGTGCAGAGTGACAGTGAGTGCAGAGTGACAGTGAGTGCAGAGTGACAGTGAGTGCAGAGTGACAGTGAGTGCAGAGTGAGTGCAGAGTGACAGTGAGTGCAGAGTGACAGTGAGTGCAGAGTGACAGTGAGTGCAGAGTGACAGTGAGTGCAGAGTGAGTGCAGAGTGACAGTGAGTGCAGAGTGACAGTGAGTGCAGAGTGCGTGCAGAGTGACAGTGAGTGCAGAGTGACAGTGAGTGCAGAGTGACAGTGAGTGCAGAGTGACAGTGAGTGCAGAGTGACAGTGAGTGCAGAGTGACAGTGAGTGCAGAGTGAGTGCAGAGTGACAGTGAGTGCAGAGTGAGTGCAGAGTGACAGTGAGTGCAGAGTGACAGTGAGTGCAGAGTGACAGTGAGTGCAGAGTGACAGTGAGTGCAGAGTGACAGTGAGTGCAGAGTGCGTGCAGAGTGACAGTGAGTGCAGAGTGACAGTGAGTGCAGAGTGACAGTGAGTGCAGAGTGACAGTGAGTGCAGAGTGAGTGCAGAGTGACAGTGAGTGCAGAGTGAGTGCAGAGTGACAGTGAGTGCAGAGTGAGTGCAGAGTGACAGTGAGTGCAGAGTGACAGTGAGTGCAGAGTGACAGTGAGTGCAGAGTGACAGTGAGTGCAGAGTGACAGTGAGTGCAGAGTGACAGTGAGTGCAGAGTGCGTGCAGAGTGACAGTGAGTGCAGAGTGACAGTGAGTGCAGAGTGACAGTGAGTGCAGAGTGACAGTGAGTGCAGAGTGCATGCAGAGTGACAGTGCGTGCAGAGTGACAGTGCGTGCAGAGTGACAGTGCGTGCAGAGTGACAGTGCGTGCAGAGTGACAGTGAGTGCAGAGTGACAGTGAGTACAGTCACTCAGCACCACCACATTATCAGTCAGAACCACCACAGCATCACTCAGAACCACCACAGCACCACTCAGCACCACCACAGCATCACTCAGCATCACTCAGCACCACCACAGCACCACCATAGCACCACTCAGCACCACCACTGCATCACTCAGCATCACCACAGCCCCATTCAGCACCACCACAGCATCACTCAGCACCACCACAGCACAAATATGTTCTCTCAATGTTTCAAGCTTTATTACAAATGTCACAAAAAGATGTTAATATTTCACTTCTGTTCTTGGATTTTGTTACAATAAAATACACTGAACATAATCTTCACAAAAGTTATTTACAAAAGTTTAAGCTATTGCCATTATAAATTACAATCACTTTTATTAAGTATTAAAAAAAATTAAAAGCCATTGTTATTTGTAATATCAATACATCTAAGTCACGTAAATACAAATGTTGCATTACAAATGCTATAGGTGTCACATTTGCGAAAGTTATAACTACTGGCATTGTAAATGACAAAGCTATTAATTTAGCTATTTTCAAAACCAACACATAAATGAACGTTTGGTGAATTTCCATTAAAATATTTGACTTTTTTACTAAGATATTATTATACTGTTTTATGCAAACAAAATTTAGATACTGCATAAATAACTTTAATAAAACATATTTTATATGAAGCTTTTTATGTAAAAAAAATATATAGCATAAAGCAAAAAACAATTGCCATTTACAATGCTAATAGCTCAAACTTAAATAATGCGAGACCTATTGCATTGCAAATGCTTGTCCTTTTAAAGCTGAGGCTTAGTCAGCAGGTGTCCAAAGGACTAATGTGCCTATTGTGCTTAAGTGCCACATAACTGCAACCTATCGGTTATCTTGGTCACTTAAGTCACAGAGAAGGTATTTTAAGATGTGTCATCGAGATGAAATTGTTAACCATTCAGTCTTCTCTTAAAGTATGGTTGGCTTTCAAGAAAGGTGATGCAAATAGGAAATGTAAACACTGTGGCATATGGCCTGGATTTAATGTAGTTAAGATAGCTTAGGGTGTTAAAGGTTTGTGCTGAGAAATATTTAACAAGTATTCAACCTCAACAGCGCTGTCTAAAACATTTATCCTCCAAGGTAAGGTATGAACGGAACCGGCTTATTTACAGTTGTAGTGAAGACAGGGTTCTGCTTGCACACATTGCTATGTTAGCATAAGCGTATTAGAAGTTTAGAAACCATTTTGCCACGTTGCAGCTTTTGCACACAACACTACATGTAACTGTTTTTGTAAGTTAAACTGCTTGATTTTCTTTGCATGAGAATGGTCTGTTTTTCACATCCCTAGACTTACACCGCAACCTTAGTCTATAAACTGTGTGCATAAGTCTTAAAGGTCATAATAACAATGAATGCTGTGATTCAGGTTGATGGGCCTACGCTCTAGACAAAACACGCATGCTAACGTCAAGGGAGATGCGGTTAACTTTCAGGTGCCTAATGCTTTGCGCCTCGTCGCTGACGCTGATAAACCCCGGTTTACTGTAGATTATTGTGGATGCTTACAAGACCATTGGCCGCAATAGTGTCGGTGTTAAGCCTTTAGCAAGAACAGCAGCTCAACCGCAAACTCAGACGTCTAAGTCTAATAAAGACGGCCATCCAGTTTTTCCTAAATAAAATTGGAAAAATAAAAAACAAGGGAAGCAGCAACAGAAACAAGGGTCACGTCCTGCGTCACCAGTGCCAGTGTCTACTGAGCGCACATATGATTTGCGCAACCGCACGAGAATTAGGTCCCCTGATAGATTTCAGGTTCCTGACCAACGTTCTCCTCGTTCTTCGCAGGAAACATCGGTCTCACAAGCCGGTGGAGGAGAACGCGGAAGAGGTCCGGGTGCCCCGCAAGGACGTGAGCAGCCCCACCCGGCTGATGGTAAAGGCAAGCATGACGAATTTCCACGTCAACGCCCTCAGATTCAGAAAAAGAAGGTTGCTGCGTTAACAGCAAGGTATGCCACAGATAGTGAGAACACAGCTTCGGAATCAGACATGGGCACTAAAGCCGCTAGACAGCGCCGCGGAGATTACAGTAGTGCGGCAAGCACTGTGTCCGTATCTGAAGGTTACAGCAACTGACACGTTCATCACCGTAGAGACAGCTGACACTAGAGTGGCTCCCCCTGAAAGACTTTATGAAATAGTCCTTTTGATTTAGGGTGACATACGAAGTAAAATAAAAGGGATTTTTTGGGAAAATCTGACTTCCACGTATGACATTTTGTTAGCGGAGGCAGACTGACCCCCACCTTTCGTTTTGGCCGCTCCGAGAGGGGAGGAGGTAATCCTCCCTAGTTTCATACACACAGTGCCCAAGGAGCAGGCGCAGAAGAGTGGGCTCTGGCGCTTGCGCCGGCTTTGTACCGTACTCAAGTTGGGGGGGGGAAAGCTTTCGCTCAGGCACTAGATACCATTGCTGTCAATGCCACAGCCACAACCCTAATATCCCATGCGGCGAAAAGCGAAAGCTCCCGTTGCAGAAATCCTTGAACAATTGGAGTATCAAGGTGTAATTGAAACATGTGTGCCTCCCATGAATAATCCTCTTTTCACTGTGACCAAGCCTGATGGGTTGTGCCGCTTAATTTTGGATTATCGTCATTTGAACTCTCATTGTCGGACGTGCGCAGTACAGAATACCCACAGTCCTGCCCTCGTCTGCTGACCCTCCAGACCCCGCCCCCTGTTCAGCGACTCCATCACCAACTTGATCAGCACGCACGCCCTGACCTCCACCGACTACATCCTCCTCGAAGACCTGAACTTTCACCTTGAGAATAACAACAACTCCAAAACCCTGATCGATAACCTCGCCAACCTCGGACTGAAGCAACTTGTCACAACGCCCACCCACTCCGCTGGCCACATGCTCAACACCGTCTTCTCCTCAAACCCGCACGTCTCCGTCAGCCACACCACCGAACTCCTCTGGACCGACCACTGCTGCATCCACTTCACCTTCCAGAAGCCCACCACACACCACCGCACCCAACAAATCCCCAGCCGCTGCTGGAGCAAAAGCACCGAAGACCAACTACACGCAAACCTCGCTCTCAGCCCACCCACCGAACCCTCCAACATCTACGATGCTGTCAACAACCTCAGACGCTGGATCGAGAACTGCGCCAACACCCTCGCCCCACTGAAGAAACCCCCCCACAGAGACACCAGCAAGAGGGCCAGTTGGTTCACCCCAGAACTCCTAGCCTCCAAGCAAGCCTGCCGGAAACTAGAGAAGAAATGGCACAGTGAGCAAACTCCGGACAGCCACGCAGCACACAAGGACGCCATCCGCAACCACCACCACCTCATCAGGGCGGCCAAGAGGACCTCCTTCAAAGACCGCCTCGACAACAACGCACACAATAGCAAGGAGTTCTTCAACATCGTGAAGGAACTCTCCAACCCCAGCTCCAACACCAACAACATCCCACCGTCGCAAGCCCTGAGCGACTCCTTCGCCACCTTCTTCAACCGCAAGATAGCAGACATCCACGACAGTTTCAACACCCAGACAGCCCCAACAGACAGCAATACAACAGACCCTCCATACACCATCGACCATGACCCCCTGCTAGCCTGGGCCAGCATGAGCATCGATGACACCATCAAGACCATGCGCTCAATCCACTCCGGCTCTCTGTCGGACCCATTCCCGCACCACCTCTTCAACAGAGCAAGCAGCACCATCACACCCCACCTGACAAGACGGAGGTCCTCATCCTCCGCTCCAACCCTTCACCCTGGGACGACTCCTGGTGGCCGACGGCACTGGGGGCAGCCGCAACACCAACCGAACATGCACGCAACCTGGGAATCATCCTTGACTCAACGCTCTCAGTGACCAAGCCAGTCAACGCCGTCTCCTCCTCCTGCTTCAACACCCTCCGCATGCTCCGCAAAATCTACAGATGGATCCCGACAGATACAAGAAAGACAGTCACCCAGGCCCTCGTCAGCAGTAGACTCAACGATGGAACCGCCCTCTACGTGGGAACCGCCCTCTACGTGGGAGCCCCGACCAAGCTCATCAAACGACTACAACGCATCCAAAACGCCTCGGCACGTCTGATCCTCGACGCACCACTCCATTGCCACATCACCCCCCACCTGAGAAACCTGCACTGGCTCCCTGTCAACAAGAGGATATCCTTCAAGCTCCTCACCCACGCACACAAGGCACTCCACAAGACTGGCCCAGCCCACCTTAACAGACAGCTCTCCTTCTACATCCCCAACCGTCAGCTACACTCCGCCGACTTCTCACTCGCCACCGTCCCGCGCATCTGAAGAACAACCACCGGTGGGAGATCGTTCTCCCACCTCGCCGCCAAGACATGGAACACCCTCCCACTGAGCCTACGTCAGACCCAAGACCTGCACCTTCAGGAGGATAATCAAGACCTGGCTGTTCGATCAGTAGCGCCCCCCCCCCCCCAGCGCCTTGAGACCCTTGCAGGTATGTAGTGCGCTTTACAAATGATTGATTGTCTCGTGAGAAAAAGGTTTACAACCACACTTGACATTTCCAATGGCTTTTATAGTCATAATCTGTCCTCGATTAGTAGTCAATGGGCAGCCTTTACATTGGGCGGCAAAAAAAACAGTTCTAAAGATTAGCCATGGTGTAGCAAAACAGCCTTGGCGTCTTTGCCGCTCATGTAGTCTCTCTGTTAGAGAGACTAGACCCTGATGCGTACTCGTACATTGATGATATATATCTCACGGAAGACGAATTATGGCCGCATCTGTGCTGTGCGAACCACATCATTGTCATGTTTCCGGACTTTGGTTACAAATTTAACTTTGCAAAATCACACATTGTAGAGTTTACTGTGTTGTTTTTGGGATATGAGCTTAACAATGAAGGTCGAGGTTTGGCACCTTACTTCCTGGAGAAATGTGCATGTTTGCGCGCTCCATTGACTCTGAAAACATTACAATCTTTGCTGGGTTTTGTGAATTTCGGGCATACTTACATTCTCGATTATGCCCAGCGTATCAAACCGCTAAATGCCTTGATACAACCTACTGTTAGCAAATCGTGCCGGCTACCTGAGCATACATCTATACTGCAATTGTTACAGGCTGATCTTCTTGAATCTAAGTTCTTCCTGACACATGATAACCACACAAACCTGGTAATAATAATTGTGCCAGGCTAGGTGGGTTTCACACACTTGACGTTTAATGAAGGAGACACAGTCCCTATTGCTTACAAGTCACACTTGTACACTTCGGCTGGAATTACATTTTCCACGGTTGAGAAAGTTTTGACAGCAGTGTAGATAGCGATTCTAAAGGAACGAGCACTGTCACAGGGGAAACACATGTTGGTTGTTACACCGTATCTTGCCCTTGAGGCAGTGACGAAAGCCAGTGTACCAAATTCTAAAGCTTTACATCCACGTTGGATACAATGGGCCACTTCACTGACATCTCGGGATGTCACGTTTATCTTTGATCCCTCATTACAGACTCAGGAGTTCTTACAGTATGAATTTGTTCATCCTGCTTCTATGTCCTTGTGCCCGCTTGAGGATTAAAATTGTATCGTTTACACTGACGGCTCGGTGCAACTGGCGACTGGATCTAAGCATGCTTGTTCAGCAGCCTGCACAATAGCAGTTGGTACCATTGTAAATGGAGAATTTAAGTCTGATGTCGTGCACACGCAGACATTAGGACACTGTACCGCCCAATTGGCAGAGCTACGTGCTTGCACTAGAGTTTGCTGATCACCGTGTGACTACTCCTATTGTAAGTGACTCTTACTATTGTGATCAGTCTTTCAATAACAATTTATTCTTTTGGACTCAGAATGACTATTGTGATTCCAAAGGTAGCACAATCAAACACAAAATGCTTTGGGTTAGAGTTGCAGAACTTAAAGAGCGTCTGCCTCTTGTAAATGTAATTCATACTCCAGCGTAGGAGTACACCCTGTGGCGACATATGTAGTAGCAGCAGTTACAAGATCAAAAAGTAAGATTGATGATGACATCTTGGCAGCTATTGGCAGCTATTGCTGCAACAGAGAAGGGACGTGATTACCCTAGAGGTTTGCATTCTAAATACTCTTATCATTTAAGTCCTGATAAAGTTCCCTATGTGAGAATTAGCAATGTTGGTGACAGACTGATTGAGAACGCGGACCGCAGGCTTTCCTTGATAACAGTCGCTCACAAGGGCATGGCCTCGGGTCATGCCTGCGTTTCAGCGACTGTCACTGGTGGCGCGGATTCTATAAACAGATTTGTGATTATTTCCTTACTTGTGAAATTTGCCAGCAGATTAAACCACAACTGTGTTTGTGGTGGACGCGCGTCCACCACAAACACAGTTGTACATATCCAATAAACCACTTGGATGTGTTTATTTAGATCACTGCCGTCCTTTCTCTTCTGATACTGCGTACAAGTTCATCTTAGTTGCGGTGGATTTGTGCACAAGCTTTTTATGGGTCTGGCCACAATGCAACGCTGATGCTCGAACTGTCATCTGGGTTTTGTGTGCTGTGCTGGCTGGGATTCCGTACATTGTAACCATCTCCCAACGTGTAGTTTGCTGTCAAAATGTGCTTTTTCCACCCCCGCTTGGTAGACTCGACATATCAATGTGGCCTTCCATACTGACCTTGAAAGCAGAGTTCAACAAGATGAGTAGAATAAGGGCTCTACTGTCCCAAATAGAAGTTGCCTTTACTTCTTCCCGTGAGACATTTGTCGTTCACGTGGCAAACACTCGCACCAAGGTGCATGCGCTTTTAAATACTGATCTCCCACTTCATTGTGGCGCTCTGATTCACACTATATTCAATACCTCGTCAACAACAGGCTTGGCACATTTTTTCAAAGTTTTGAGCTCCGACCTTGTGACCTCATTCCAAACAATATTTGGTGTGATACTGGCATTTTTCATTCTATTTTTTCCATCATCTTCGGCGAGTTACCGTTAATTCTTGCCTTGGCTGCCGGTGTGCTGCTGTTGATTTGCTTGCTCAGAAAGGGCTGGAACAGCCTGCCCCGGCTGTTCCAGCTTCGCAACCGGATGCTTGAATATTATGGAACACTACCTCTGGTCACCTTGAGTGTAGCTTATGGATTATCCTTCCGATCTTCATACTTTATTTGCGTGTAACCCGTTTTCCTTTTTTTTTTTTTATTGGAACACGACAAAAAAAAACATGAACATACAAAATACACAAGATAATCATCACATAATTCATAATTCAAAGTTCAAAACAAATTTCCAACCTTGAAGAAAAAGAGAAAACTATACAGTAAAAAATACACGCAAATATAACCACAACATTAATTCTTTAAGTCTCATAGAAATCAGAAAAAGTCCCCCAAATTTTCCATCCCAATCTTTTTTTCCTTCTTGATTCAGATAACGAAAAGAGACTCCATTCTAACTTATACAATTTATATAACCGAGCTTGCCATTGTTGAAATAATGGAGGTTTTTCTTGAAGCCATTCTGCCGCAATGCATAATCTGGCTACTGTCATTATAACAAAAATGAACTGTCGAAAAACAATAACTTCATTATTTTGACCATCCTCAGGAATCTTTCCTAAAATCATCATTGAAGGAGTAATTTTTAGATTAACCTTTAAAATAATAGAGACAAAATTTTCAATATCTTGAATAAATTTCCCTAATATGGGACAAGAAAAAAAAAATATGTATACAATCTGCATTATCCATTTTACAGCGAAAACATTTGCCATCATGACCTCTTCCCCACTTTAACATTCGAACCGGTGTGTAGTATAAATCAAAGAGGCTTTTGAAAAATTGAGCTTTTAAATTAGCAGCCATCAGTACATCTTTAGACATCAACATCAGATTTCCCACTTCAATATCATTGTCCCCCAATAATTCCCTCCATTTTCCTTGTATTTTATCCAGATCATCAGGTTTCTCTTCCAAAAACATACGATATAGAACACCTATCTTGACTTGTTGTGTTATACCCTCTATAATTTTATGCTCCCTTAGGAAAATTTTATGTCTGTTAAAATAATCTCGTATTTGTAAGAACTTAAAGAAATAATTTCTGGATAACCCAAATTCTTCACTCATTTCTGAGAACGACTTGCACTCTCCTGCACTCGAAAAAAAATCTCCCAACCTAAATACCCCTTTTTGTTGCAAGTTCCGAGCCGCTCCATCCGAGAATATCATGGGTAAGAAACCAACCGAACAATATGGAGTGTAATATGAGACTTTCCTTATATCAATAAGACGGGCCACCCATTTCCAAACTTTATGAGCACTTATAAGAACCTTGTCCTTTTGTAATAATTGCCATCGATTTCATTGAAAAACACTTGTTTTGTTTGTGACCCCAACAAAATCTCAAATATAGAGGGGTAATTATGCATATCCTCCTTGGCATCTCTTATTAACAAAAATCTCATTTTTAACAAAAAACATACTACATAATACAAAAAAAAGTCAGGTACCCCCAACCCTCCCCTTTCAATTGGTAAGGTAAGATATTTCATTGCCCGCCTGGGTTTCCCGGGACTCCAAATAAATTTACCGCAGAGAGATTGTAAAGCCTGTAATTTAGGTTTCGGAAAGTCCAGGGGTATCGATCGGAATAAATAAAGAATTTTCGAAGGACATTCATTTTGATAACATTGGTCCTACCAATAATAGTCAAATATAGCTGCTCCCATTTCTCCAAGGAGGTTTTAATTTTATGGAAAACATTACTCCAGTTGGCAGCTCATCCATATCCGTTTTAATACGTATTCCTAAATACGTAACTTCCTCAACCACCCTTTCATCCCCCCAAGGTAACCCGTTTTCCATTGCCTGGATTGTTCTTTTGATGGAGTTCGGATTTGTTTCTCACCAATACGGCACCTCCTGCCCCAGTTTATGATCGACTGATGAGTCCCTTAGTAACCCATGAGTTGGACTGTTCTGGTATCGGGATTATGGCCTTTGCAGCTGCACAGAGAGTTCTAGGTAATTGGGATATATGTGCAGCGGCCAAGCCTTCCTGGCACAAAGTTACCTTGAAGAACATGCAAGTTGTCCTCTGATGGTGCTAGAGGCTCCGGCTATCGAAGAACATGTATGTTCATTCGCTTTATTAAATTGGATGGCTGAATCGTTTGCTGATGATAACAATGACTATCTTTTGGAGGCTGTTGCAACATACTGTGCCTATACGCTGAAGGATTGAATTGACACTTTCCATCTTCAAAGCGTACTGTACTAGAATATATTTTTTTTGCGATTTCTTTTCCTCCCCATGATGAGCAGTATACCACCCCTTCTTGTTGTTTTGCATTTTACCCAACACTTTCTGACTTATCACTTACAATGATCCAGTTTGGCAACTTATGAACTTGGTTCTGTCTCACTTGAACTTGAACTCTGCGTTCCTAAATTGCTTCCCTTTTTGTTTGTGGTTAAAATGTAAATGTAAATTGATACTTGTATAGCGCACTACTCACCCGCAAGGGTCTCAAGGCGCTTGTACGAACACCGCTGTGGAACCCATCCTGGCTTTCCCTGTGAGGCGTCCACTCCTGGGCACCCCCAAGGTGGAGGCCAGGCATCCTTAGCATTGTGGGGGCCGTTGTGGAGATTAAGCAAGCTATTGCCCAGAGTTGCAGAGTGGGACTCCATGATTGGAATAGGCACCGAGGCGAGAATTATCAGGTCCGTGGAATTTTGAGCCCAAGACCTGCCGAGGCGGGGAATTGAACCCTGGTCCCGGGCCAGGGTTCTGCTTGCACACATTGCTATGTTCGCATAAGTGTATTAGAAGTTTAAACGCCATTTTGCAACCTTGCAGCTTTTGCACACAACACTAACTGTAACTGTTGTTGTAAGTTAAACTGCTTGATTTTCTTCGCATGAGAACGGTCTGTTTTTCACATCCCTAGACTTATACCGCGACCTTAGTCTGTACACTGTGTGCAGAAGGTTGATCTGCCCATGCTATAGACAAAACACGCATACAGCTGCACATTGCTGAAATGCGAGTGCCTTTAATATTATAGTGCATGCATGATTTGGGCACTTGGAGAAAGAACGTTTCCAGTAACAGAGAGCTTTGCTGATCCTGAGATGTTATTCACCTCTGCTGATCTTGGAGGTATGGGGTTCCCCATTTAAGCCTCTGAGACCTTCTATTATTATAAAACCTAGTTTCTAGCAAGGGGAGGGTGGTACACAAGGCACTTTATGACCTGTTTCCACTATCATTATAATATGATTTCTCCCTTTGTGTTTTATGGAATTGTAACAATGCTGATTGTTTTATTTCTAATCATATGCCCGTTTATGTTAGCCAAAACCCTGCATCTTAGAGCACGTAGTTAAAAATAAACATTTTAAACTTTTCTGAGTCTCTGATTACTCACGTTGTGAACTGTTATGAGAATAAAAACAAAAGAGTGTTCTTGATACCCACCATTCCTGATAGTACACTAAGTCGCATGTTTTGGGTTGTCTATTCATTGGTAGCTTCGCTATAGGATGGAGAGTTAATGAGACACTGATGCTAGTTGGATAGGGGTTCTGGGTACTGAGGTGAGTTTTGTGGTACACCACAATTCACTGAGGTCCTGGTTTCCTGTGCATAGTTCTGTGCACGAGCAGAATCCGTGCAACACAGTGCCACGAAACGGCAAATATGGGGGTGCAAGCACTATATAACAACTAAAATTATTAGATTTGGCTCCATCTGTTCGCCTTTTTAAAATCTGTGGCACAAATGTCTGCATCTCACTCCCTTCTTACTCGACTGACATATCAGTTTAACAGTGCTCTACCCTTGTACTGCAGAAACAGGCGTTTCTTTGAGTTTTTGAGGGGTAGCCATTTTTTCCTGCGTTTCCCAAGTAATACATTTTATATAACATCTTTTACAATAACAATTTCAGTGCTATAAATTATATAGATGTTACTATTACCTAATTTTTTTTAATGGAAGGCTGAATGTATCTACTTTGCCGGAATTCAAATGTGAACACCTCCACATCAATTTATTTGTCAGCGGAGATTGTTCAGCTCACTGAGCTATCAAGACTGTGACCTCAGGGGCTTCTGCCAGACACCGGAGTGGTGCAAGTATGTTCTGCTCTCCGGCTCAAAAAGTATTTTGCCTCTAGAGTGTTCCTACCCACTAAAATACACTGTAGTTCTGCTGGCTTCTACTTGTAATATGGCACAACCGCTGCTGCCTTACCCCACCATATAACGTTAACTAGCCTGTAGCGATTAACAAACGCTTGTCTAGGTGACAACATTTTTACCCACAATGACCCTTGTCAACTAGTAGTTTAACTAGAACAAAACGGAGCCAGGTTTTCCAGAACATCTGCTCTGCTATGCTTTGGGAGCACATTCCTCTAGCAGGGCCACCATACAAGAAGAATTTGTTTTGGGCAAAGTGAAAATTAGCCATGAGTATGATGGGAAAAGATGCATCAGGTGGCCATAATTTTATTTTCAGCTCTGAACAGTGAGGGGAGACCAAATTTCCAGCTGCGTACACAGTCACCTATCATTCGCATATACATGGAATTGAACACTTGCTTCGCGCTGGGGAGATTTTACACTTGTGTACTGCTTCAGATTTAATCAACTCTCGACCCCAGGGAAAATGAACATTTGATCTGTATCTTTCAAACATGGGGAAAGAGAAAGTCACCCGCGAGCTGCCAGATTTCTCCCCTGGACCATGGATCAATCAATCAATCAATCAATCAATCTATTTGTAGAGCGCGCTATTTACCCGTGAGGGTCTCAAGGCGCTGGATCAGACTGACAGAGGAGATGCCTTCTGTTCTAGGTGACTGGGAAAAATAGACCCTGCAATACAGGACCAAGCTGCAAGGAGGCAAATGTATTTGGCGACCAAAAAAGAAGTAATGTCGCAAACCCATGGAAAGCTTGGAAATGTATGAACAATAACCTTCTTAGCAGGCAATTAGAACAAGGAAGCATTTCTCCTACTTTAACTAGAACTTTTATCGAGATCAAAATTGTCTTTTGCAAAAACAAACTGAATAAAAACAATGGTGAACTTTATCCATAAAGGGCTTGAAGCCTCCGGGGTCATGCTCCGCATACTGTCTTCGGCCGCAAACAGCTCTTGAAGCAGTTATGTTGGAACTATTAGACCCTCTAAAGTGTCTACGGCTGGCTGGCCGTTTGCTTCATGGTTCGCACGCTGCATTTCTATGGTCGACAGAGTTTGGCGGATCTGCTGGCGTTGCAGCACGGAGTTAGTAACAAAACATTAAAATACCTGCTATATCAGTTCCATCAATGTGCATGTGGCATAATGGCTAGATCGGCCAACTTTGAAACTGGGGAACCCTGTTCAAGTCTCGGCAAGAGGCTCAACATCATGTCGTTCTTAAGAAACAAAAATGCCACGAATATTCTTGATATGTCAGGGAGAGGCAAGCAGCGATGAGGGAAGGGAGTGGGGCACAAAGAGGCAAACTCTGGAAAACAGCGTCTGACATTTGATCTCGGTCTTTGAATGCTCAGCAAATGTGACTGACTTAAGAGCATGATGTACAGCCCTGTTAACAAAAACAGCATCAGAGCTGTTCCAGATACAGCATGACTTGAAGCTAAGCTCGGAGCGAGAATGCTCTGCTAATGAAAAGGGAAGCTTTGCCAAACACGACCCGGAAGCTAAGATAAAAATAGTGCCCCAAAATGAACAGATAAGCACCAAAGTTTAAAGATACCAGTAGTTAGGTGATGCTCCATGGGAGAAAACACATGACAACAAGGAGGGATAAAGAGGAAAGATTAGCCACTCGCAAGCTAGCCTTTTTAAAGGACAATTGGAGTAATAAATAAATAGGCAATGGGCGGGCTGTAAGCCAACAGTGTCCTTCTCCACATGCCACTTACGACGGCGAAGAATCGCAGTCTTTGTCCTTGGCACTCGCTCCCCTCCCACGAGGAGTGTCTCTCGGCCATGTATCAGACAGCCTCGTATAAACAGGTCATCTTTAACCTACAGGACAAGGTGAAGACCTTCGACCTCACCTGGGCACTCTTCCTTCCCGATGAAGGACAGAGAGTCACTGGCTCACCGAGGCTGGACTTGGCTCTATAGACTTGCGCTGACTTAGCAATAACTTACGCTTAATATTAGGGGACTACCCAAAACTGGGGAAAGTGAGAATTGCAAGTCTGCAATACGCTGACGACATTGTGTTGTTATCTCAAACGCCCCACGGTCTCCAAGTTGATAACCCAACTAGCAGAATATACAGCTTCGACCCAATTAGACATAAATAAAAAATAAATAAGGTTATGTGTTTGTCAAGCCCACATAAAAAGATACCAAAATTCACTTGGACGATCAACAGCAACTGCCTGGATCAGGAGGGAACATATAAATATATTGAAGCAACATTAGATCGTCACCTTAACTACAAGCAGTACCTAGAACATCAGAAAACAAAAGCCAAACAGCTACTATTTGCATTTAAAACCTTGCAAAAAAACGTAGTGACTGTTCGACGACCCACTTATTAAAGGTCATAGCAGCAACATTTTTGCCATCAATCACGTACGGTTCGGAACTCCTAAACACAAAAGACGCAATAATCCTGAACATCACCCAAATCAGCCTCTTCAAAAATGTATTCACAATTCCGCGCCACATTCCTCAAGCCCGTATTAGACTAGAATTTGGGTTAAAAAAACAGATCCCGTCAAGACAAGGAGCGCTGGTAAAATACTATTGGAGAATGTGGGCAGCGGAGGAAGAGTCTCTGGCACACTACTGCTGGTTGGAGGTTGAAAGGCAATCGAGATTGAGTAACTCGGTTTATCTATCTCTAAAGCAATCGATTGAAGCTTTAAAGTTAGAGGAAGCTTGGCACATAACACCATCCTATCTGGAGTTCAAACGAATAGTCAATATAATGATCAATCAAATATCTCGGGAAAAGGATAGAGCCTCATTTACCATGAAAATCAACACATGGATGGTGTTGCCAACATATAAAATGTTAAAGCCTCAACCATAACTGTCGGAACATTTTGCAAATTGCATGAAGCAGAAATTGTTTTTACTGAGACTTGGAGTTTATTCATCTAACGACCTAATCCCCAAATGGAAACGGACATGGCCCTCAATGGACTGCCACCTTTGCGGACAAGGAGATGAATCATTACTCCACCTACGTTGCCTGGCATTATTATCCCTACGGAAAGAACTCTTGCGGCCAATAATGAAAAGAGAACAAATAAGGATTAGTAGATCTGTCATAATAAAATGCTTAGGAGGCTCGACAGTACAACTGGCATGTAAAGCAATAACGTTTTTGAGCTTAGCTTCAAACGAACTAGAAAAGAGAGACAGAGAACTTGAACCGGCAAGGCAAGTCATGCAAGGTGATAAAGTGCAGTTAATCAGTCCGCAGCTTCATTGCTTACAGCAGAATGTATTTTTCCTTGGAGAAACAACAGGGATTCATCAATGGCATCAGCACTTTATCTCAGATCACCCAGCTGAACTTAAAAGACCTTATATATGAAATATACACACAAAAACACACTTTCTAAAAAACACATATTTCCTTTTAAATGAACATCTTCACTTTATTTGTTAATTGCCCTAGGGCTACTCTGAGAGATCACTTAACTAACCCTGCATGAGACAGCTCAAGCATAGCCACCTAAGAACTATGTATTTTATAGCACGACTCACTATCACAAGACTGAAGGAATCAACTGCACTCTGTTTTAAAAAGCTTTTATTATAAATTTTAACAAGAATTTATCCATTAATCTGTACCTTGCTCATGAATTTTACGTGTATTAGCGGTTATGCCGCTCTTTTTATGATTTAAACTAAATCAATTAAAGTCATTTTTCTTCTTCTATAGTTGCGCTGGCTCCTGAGGGCTGATACCCCCTGCTTCTGCTCACCTTCTCTCTTTTCTCTGTCCTTTTTACTCCCGCCTCCTTTTCTCATCTCATCGCCTCTTCTCTGACCTCTTCCTCCCCCTGTGTTGCACCCCCTCCACCGGGCTCATATGTTCTTGCACCCCTCCCCCTCCCCCTTTCTCCTTTTCATCTTGTCCTACCCAGCTAGCCCATCTGTTGCTGACCATCCCAAGTGGTGACGTCGTTGCATGGATGTGTCCCTGTTGTGCCCCTGTGTACACTGGTCCCTTTGGGATGTTGCACACCTTGAGCTGCATGATATACCAGCTTTGTACTGCTTGTTGAACATGGTTATCTACACACTTTCCTTTATTTCCTTTTTGTACCAAAACCTTAAAAAAGAAAGATGAAGCAAAAAGAAAATAAATCATATATGTGTAAATCAATGTACAATATTTGTTACATAAGATGGTTAAGGTTACAAAGTGTGGGAGTTCCATGTCCTTCATAGCTCACTGTGCTCTATTAGCGTGATTACAATTTATGAACTGCAAGTAATAAAGGATCTTTTTGTTAAAAGCAGTTACCGACTTACCTATCTACATAAAATAAGCGGAATCTACATGTTACATGATGCACTTGCAGGAGACAGATTAACCTCTATTCTACTTTGATCCAAAACTGGGGCTAGACAAACCACAGATCTCTCCAGCAAATGCATTAACCTCCAGAGACTGATTTGCATATGGCCATGTCTGAACTGGGGTGGCTTGGTGAGCAAAATAACGATGGATTAAACCCAGATCTGTGACTGGGGGTGAATGTTTTGCCATTGTGCAACATTACCATCCATCATCTTGTGTGTTCTGATTTTCATCCTATGTGGGAAGGTTATGCCCAGACATGGGTCCCGTGCTCACTACGCCACTGGAGTCAAGTTATCCTGGCTGAAGACGGCTGATAGCCAGAAACCGGTCCTAGGATGCTTGATTCCGGTCCAGGGAAGACATGGCTTGGCATTTCAGTTAGGACTGTTCCCATGAGGCACAGGGTCAAAACTGATTTGCATATGGCCATGTCTGAACTGGGGTGGCTTGGTGAGCAAAATAACGATGGATTAAACCCAGATTTGTGACTAGGGGTGAATGTTTTGCCATTGTACAACATTCCGTCCATCATCTTGTGTGTTTTGCTGTTCACCCTATGTGGGAAGGGTATGCCCAGACGTGGGTCCCGTGCTCACTACGCTACTGGAGACAAGCTATCCTGACTGATGACGGCTGATAGACAGAAACCGGTCCTAGGATGCTTGATTCAGGTCCAGGGAAGACATGGCTTGGCAGTTCGGTCTGGACTGTTGCCATGAGGCACAGGGTCAAGACTGCTTTGCATATGGCCATTTCTGAACTGGGGTGGGTTGGTGAGCAAAATAACGATGGATTAAACCCAGATCTGTGACTGGGGGAGAAAGTTTTGCCATTGTGCAACATTCCGTCCATCATCTTGTGTGTTTTGTTGTTCACCCTATGTGGGAAGGGTATGCCCAGACGTGGGTCCCGTGCTCACTACGCCACTGGAGTCAAGCTATCATGGCTGAAGACGTCTGATAGCCAGAAACTGGTCCTAGGATGCTTGATTCCGGTCCAGGGAAGACATGGCTTGGCAGTTCAGTCTGGACTGTTCCTATGAGACACAGGGTTAAGACTGATTTGCATATGGCCATTTCTGAACTGGGGTGGGTTGGTGAGCAAAATAATGATGGATTAAACCCAGATCTGTGACTGGGGGTGAATGTGTTGCCATTATACAACATTCCGTCCATCATCTTGTGTGTTTTGCTGTTCACCCTATGTGGGAAGGGTATGCCCAAACGTGGGTCCCGTGCTCACTACGCCACTGAAGTCAAGCTATTCTGGCTGAAGACAGCTGATAGCCAGAAACTGGTCCTAGTATGCTTGATTCCGGTCCAGGGAAGACATGGCTTGGCAGTTCGGTCTGGACTGTTCCCATGAGGCACTGGGTCAAGACTGATTTGCATATGACCATGTCTGAACTGGGGTGGCTTGGTGAGCAAAATAACGATGGATTAAACCCAGATCTGTTACTGGGGGTAAATGTTTTGCCATTGTGCAGCATTCCGTCCATCATCTTGTGTGTTTTGCTGGTCACTTCCTGTGAGGTCATGGGTTGTGATGCCACTTCCTGTGATGCCATGTGCGATGTCACATGCCATGATGTCATGCACTTTGCTGTCACATGCATACTGCCTAACTTTGTTTCCCCCCCCCCCGTTAGACCTGAACCCTTCAGGTAGCATTTCCCAAAACTTTTTATGCTTTCTCCTTCCGGGTTTTGTTGATTCTCTTCTTAGGGCTTTAGGGTCTGGGGCACTTTCCCACTGTAAATGCAGTGCGAAAGTACCTTTCCTACACATGTCAGGATGTGGTACTTACCTGGGACTGCAAGCATGTGTCCAGCCTGCCATTGCAGGCTGGTGTGCACTGTGCACCAGTGGTACTCCTAAATACATGATCGGCACACTATTGCAGGCTGGTGTGCACTGTGCACCAATGGTGCTCTTCAAGAAATGTCCAGCCTGCCATTGTAGGCTGATGCACGCAATTGTGCATTTACTCAGATTGGCTTGTTTAAGTCACGAGCCATCCTGAGAGGACCTTTCACTTCCACCGGATTTCCCCAAGGGTATGTCTTAAGGGGTAACATGAGTGGTAAGTGAAAGGCAGGGCAGATACACGTGTGTCCCCTGCCTAGGTAGTGAGGAATATCCATGCATGTTTTCACTGCCTATGAGGTTTGCTCTTGCATAGGCTAACATGGGGAAGTGATGCCATCACTTGAGACTTCAATAGTGAATTGCAGCAGAGCAACCTCATGATGGTTCCTATATTTGGGTTTGCAATGACAACCCCTTGCCAGTGGTAAAGGTGGCTTTGGTAATTCACGTAGAAATGCCACTAATAGAAAGTGGGCATTTCTGTGCTCTAAATCTCTTTGGGTGCCTTGTTGCTTGGGTCCAGTCCACACTGGAAGTTGGGGGAGCAAATATGGGCTATAAAACACTGGGCATGCAATTGGAACGACAGACCTCTGCCATATCCAGGCCAGCTGGAAAGATTGGAGGAAGAGGTTTTTACACTTGGCCTCTGGAGCCAGATCATGATCCTACAGATGATAAAGATCTGCATTCCATGGCCTCATGGCGGACAGGACTGAACTTTAGAGACAACTGTGGTCCAAAGAAAGACCTTTTGAACCATCCCCAACTTCAAAGGCACAGTCTAGTATAACTACTGGTGCCATACTTCAGCACGGGTGAGATATACTTGTGGGGACATGGGACAGAAGAACCAGGAACTATGTGGTGCACATTGCCTGTCAACTCTGTTGTGCATAAGGGGGATTACTGCCATTGAAAGGGACTGTGTGCCCTTCCTGAATAGTGGCTGGCCTGGGCCAACTACCTGCAGCTGTATGGCACCCTGAAGTGTGCTCTTTAAGGGCTTGTTGAGTTTGTCCCCTGTTCTTTTGGCGGTCTTAGGGACATCAAAGATCTGCTACGAGAGGCCCATACCATCTACCTGTGACACCTGAAGTGCGGTGCCCTCATTGTCTGCTCGATTCCAACTGGTAGCGCGACATGAGCGTGGAACTAAGAATTTTACTTGGAGATCTGATTACCTTGTGCGGAGCCCCAAAGTCTGGCCCAACTCTAAGGTGTGTGGTTTCGCATTGTGGGGACCTTGGCACGCTTAAGCATCTCATTGGTGGTGAACGGATTCACTGATCCGGGGCCCAACTCGGCCCGCTTCGTAAATCATGCTGTATCTCTCTCTTGCGACAGGTCCATCTCTCTCTTGCGACAGGTCGACTGCATGCTCATTGTGTGCAGTGTCAGATTCACATGTTGCAACTCTCAGAGGTGGGGGAGTAACTGTAGTAGTGCCTCACTTTACCTTGTGAAGCATTGCTGAAGTTGCTCCTGTGCGTGTGACCGGAACAGTCTGGTGTGATCAATACCGACATGCACCAGACGTTGTGCCTCATTTCCACAGAGGTACGGATTATGCAACTCTTCATTGTGTGTGACCGGAACTGTCTGGTGCGACCAATATCGATGTGCACCGGACATTGTGCCTCATTTCCAGGAAAGTGCTATGCAAACAAATGATGGATGGAATGCTGAAAAATCATAGATTCACCCCAAGTCAAGAGATCTGGGTTAAATCCATTGTTCCTTTGCTCACCATGCCACCCCAGTTTAGACCCAGTCATATGCAAATCAGTCTTGACCCAGTGCCTCATGGGAACAGTACAGACCGAACTGCTAAGCCAGGTCCGCCATGGACCGGAAAAAAAGTATCCTGGGACCGGTTTCCGGCTATTACCCTTAATCAGCCAGGCTAGCTTGAATCCAGTGGCACAGTGAACAAGGGACCCACATCTGGGCATACCTATCCTACTTAGGGTGAAAACTGCTGCGCAAACAAATGATGAACGGAATGCTGGAAAATCATACAGTGACCCCCAGTCAAGAGATCTGGGTAAAATCCATCGTTCTTTTGCACCCCCCTGTGCATCGCAGAACTGGGCTGGTGCTGGGAGGCCCTTGGAGAACCCTTTAATGTGACCATCCATTGCACTTGACCTGTGTCTGCTCTGCAATCTGTGGGTGAACTTCTCGAGTGGCTGACAAACCCTTTTGGCTGACTGCCTCCTAATTGACCTTGCTGCCTACCTCTGTCTGCTTCCCTGGGACCCTGACTAAGAGTGACATAGCCGTGTGAGGCCTAGTGCCTAGGGGGAGGACCGGGTGTCTCCAACCTGTGGATGTAAGATAGTTGGGGTGAGTTGGAGGACGGAGGTAGGCTTGGGGCCAGGGGGTCGGCAATGTGTAACCAATTGACCTGCTGGGTAACAGTTGCATCGAATTAGGGTGCTGAATGCGTATGTGTGTGAGCACTTTCGTACAGACTTTTCTGATATCTGCTGCACCGCGTAGCTGTGCCGAGTAAGTGACAGTGGGGAACTGCCCGTGAATCACAACATTGGATGGTGGTTTGCCTTATACGTTGATTTCTCGCCAGAATAGAATTACGATTGACATTGGTTTTACCCATGCAGCCTACGCCCGGAGTGCTACTAAAAAGTATTATGATTTGTGTGTACATATTTCTGATATCGTTGTGACTGAGGTGCACCCTTTAACTGTGTGGTACTGAATGATAAGAATTGCTATTGTGGGCCTTGGTGGACAACGTCTCGCGTTGCATAAGGGTACGGGGGGCTGTAGATTAGGATCTTTCCCAAGTGAGCATATTTCTGATGTAATTTGAACACAGCTGGGACTAGTACTGCTAGTAATAATTCCCAATGTGATTTATGCCTAGACATACATTATGTTCATGTTGTGATGATTATTATGTGTGTTGAATTCAAACGTTATTTACACACATCACGTGTGAAGTCTCTTTTGTGATGCTCAAGGTAATTATCGTGAGTGCTGTGCCAATGCTTTACACATTGACTGTGTGGTAAGCCTGACTGCTCAGTGCCAAGCTACCCAAGGGTGAGCTTGGGTTAAACATTGTGTGTAATACCCGCCCCTGACGCGTGTGGTATGTTCTGCCTGGCTAAGGTACTGCTTCCGTCAACCAGAAAGTGCCAGTTCCAAAATCCCCACACCTCTATTATCATCTTCCTAACCTCTGCAGAGTGCTTACTGTTCAACAGAGAGGTATATGGTGGTGTAGGATGGTTTGAGGAGTAATACACAAACAAGGTGAAAAAGTTGTGTAAAACAATTACTTGTAGATAAATGGGAGCTAGAGGTGGGCGAGCCAACAAAGTAACAGGGAGAGCCGAGCCAGAGCTCAGATCTTAGAGCCTGTGCACAAGCCTAGCCCTGAAAATATGCATTATGTAATTCATACAGCAAAACACATAAAATATAGTCTCGTCAAAGTTCAAAAAAGTGCATTTTCTTTAACATGTGGAAGCTTTGACATTATTAGAGCACATTTAGCACTGCACTGAGAACTACTTACTAAAAGTGATAATTTTGTGCTTTTGTATGCGATAAGGAAAAACAAGTTTTCGTGAAATAAAATATGTATGCAAGATCACACAATTTAAGCAGGGTAGCCAAGATTTATCCAGTTTTTCTGGTTTACAAATAAGTAAGCCTGGGCGGTATTCATGGTATTCTGCTACGCAGGACTCCACAAAGTGCAAAAAAAACCTCACCCGCGGTACACAGAGCTACGAAAGCGTCAGAGTGCGTTTGAAAAATTCCACTTGTGGTAATTTTCACCGCTGGGTGTTTGTCCATGCTGTGAAATGATCACCAACAGCACCATGCACAGCGCAAACAGGCGCTGCTTCCTTTCTGCCGCTCGAGTAGATTTTCTACTCAAGTGGCAGCGTTCTTAATGCGAACGGACAGTTTCTCAATGCGAGCGGTCGCGAGCATACGCGACCACTCACATTGAGAAATCCGACCGCCCGCATTGAGAAATCTCATCGGGAGGTTGATTTCCCTCGCTCACGCTCGCCAACTTGACGTTGACGAGTGGGAATGAGGAAAAATCTCTCCACGAGGTGTTTTTTCATCGCTCGCCAACTTGTTGTTGACAAGCGCGAGCAAAGAAAAAAACTCTGCTCCGCTATGCAAAGTTTTCGCGGAGTGCGGAAAACTCCACATAATCCGCGAGCGGAGGGGAGTTCACCGCCGAGGCTTACAAATAAGCAAGTATATGGGTATCTAGGTTACTTTCCTTAAGTTAAGACACTGTTTTTACCTTTCAGTGCATTCTTTTGCAGTTTTTAAAAATAAAGCACAAACTTGACCCACAGGTTTTGGAGCGCTTTACATGAGCACCAGTTACATTACACAAGGTCCTATGCATTGTATATAGCCACGGGTAGATTAAGTGATTTGTCCAGAATCACATGATGTTCAGCTGACAATAGTCAGCAGCTCTGCCTATAACACTGCATCCCGGGTAGAGGAAGTGAGGCACAAGCCACATGAAAGCTCGGCTAGTCATGAGCTCGAGGTTCCAACAGGGCCTCGAACTTAGCCGGAGCCAAGCTTCAGGGTCAACCCTGGCTCAAGCTTTGATTGGCTCGCCTACCTCTAGTGTGAGCCTAGTTTATGAAGATATTTCTATGTGTAATTGTTACTTCCTCTTGTAGTGCTCTTGGGGTACTACTGAGATCCAGGAGTAATTCCAGGAATACCACAGCAACAGATGGTGAACCAGGCACATTATTTACAGTAGACACATGCACTGTGCTGGGTGCGGCGCGAAGAGAGTGCGTTGTACTGGCCTTGTATTGTTCTCAGTTAAAATAGCATAGGCTCTGGAAGTAGGGGTGTTGGGGGTGCTGCAGCACCCCCAGAACAACCATGCTGCAATTCAGAAACTGAACGAGCAATAAAGATGCCTTTCAATTTTAGGTTTATCTTCTCACATTTGTTGTCCATTTAAAGACAAAGGTCACATGTCAGGCTGTGTCTTCTGAAAAATTGTTTATAAGGATACTCTCAAGTAACAGAGCGCGTTATAAAATGGTTTATACATACATAAGCAGATAGAAAGCACAGCTGTAATGCTGTCCCTGAATGACCAGGGAGGAACAGCTCACTGCTTGCAAACCAGCTGTGGGGCTGGGCAGACTACTACAACAACAACTACCTTCAGCAGGTTTGATGTGCTGTACACAACAGATGATCCAGACAGTGTACAGATTGTGCTCAGTTGCTGTGCCCCAGAAAAGAATGGTCAATACCTCGAAACTGGCACTAGGTCTAGTGGAAGAGACATTCTCTAGGGAGTGTCTACTACTCCCATAACTCTTCGGGGTATGCAGAAGGTCAAGAAACACTGATGGTTGTGGTAACACATTTCTGACTTGCCACAATGTGAGTTTTGATTTTGTGTTTCACTACAAGCTTCTGTTGTTTCCCCTCCTCGGGCTCCAGATTTTCCGGTTCAGCAGGTTGTATTAGATCCTTCACTACTTCCTACCATCAGGGAAACTTAAAGGTTTGTTCCAAAGGAGGTAGTCTAAGCATATTTGTACATTTTGGGTCCAATATTGCCTTTATGGCCCTCGTTACAAACTGGGTGGAGCGGCGTGCACGGGGGTGGTGGGGACTATCCCATCAGCCTGGTTTTGTGTTTCACCAGGTGCAGGATCAAAATCCTTTCCATGGATATTATCCACCAACTGAAAGCTGAAAAAAGTATCAGCAGAAAAGGCCTTCGAATGAGGAATGCACGTGATGAAGGAAGTATTTCCGGGTCTTCATGTTATTCTCCATTCCAGGGCCGAAAAGTTGGGATGTCCAGTCATTTTTGGGCGCGACTTGTAGTGGGGAGGGCAGTGAGAACAGAATTGTTAACTCCTCCACTATATGTTACTCTCTAATAACCGGGGGGCATATTTGCAAGAGCTTACTGCCACTAGAATGTCACTTTTTGCGACTTTCCTGTGGCGATAGGGGCCTTGCCTTATTTACAAGGCACAGCTAAGCCACTTAATGTGGCTTAATGACACCTTGTGAATAAGGCCCCCCTTTCATGCTTAGTGTGAAACGTGCATACAAAGGGTGTTCTGGTGGGCATTCCGCCGCAACACCCATTGCTTAACGTAAAAAATAAGACCAGGGAAAACCTGGTCTCAACCTGTCGAGACGAGGAGAATTTTTTTTGCTGTTTCTATCAGCCAGATTCATGAAAGTGAATAGCGCTCGCAAAGGGCCAGATTCTCAGAATCTGGCCCTTTGCGAGCGCAATTTTTGCATTTGGGATTCATCATCCCAAATGCAAAAATCGGTAATAGCGAATTCGCAAATTTGCGAGGAATTACATTTAAGGAATCTCTATTTGAGATTCCTTAAATGCAATTCATCATCCATTTTCAAAGTGCGAATTCGCTATTTCGGGCCGCTATTTACCGCGAGGTCAAACCTTGTGGTAAATAGCGAAAACTTTAAAAAATGCTTTTAAAAGCATTTTTCTAAGTTGCATGTTGCACACACACATGTCCTTTGGACATGTGTGTGCGCAACACCTGTTTAAATTTGCATTTAAGGGGTACTACAGGGTGTCCTTTGGACACCCCTGGCACCCTTTAAATTGCTATCTTATTTGCGATTAGCTAATTGCTAATCGCAAATAAGGAATACTCCCCATTCATTCCTATGGGCCTTTTGCAAATCGCAAATAAGGAATATGTAGGAATCGCATTTTATTTTGCAATTCCTACATGAATCTCGTTTTGCGAGCCTGTAATAGCGATTCCTTATGAATCGCTATTAAAGACTCGCAAAACGGGTCTTTGATGAATCAGGCTGTTAGTGTGCTGCAATCCTCAGCACACATAGAAACAGCAAATCGCCACTAGTGATTTTTCATGTGCTAGAAGTTGTCCCTTTCTGCACATGAACCATTATTAAAAAATGCTGAGTGGACACTTCTATGTGTGCTGCATAAAGCAGCACACATAGAAGTTACAAACCGCCATTACTGATTGTTTATGTGCAGGAAGGGACACCTTCCTGCACATGAACAATCATCCCCCGCAAAGCAGGCACCCTTGCATTATGGTGCCTGCATCAGCACTAGGCAATTGAATTTAGCGCCAGTACTAGTGGAAATGCAGGGGTGTGATGCATTCTTGTAAATACGGCGCATTCCAGCATTTGGAAACAGTCGGAGCCCGGTGTTAGCAATATTGGCTTAACGTCGTGCTCTGACAGTTTCTCTGTAAATATACCCCAGGGTCTCTCGTAATGAGGCCTTTTGCATGATACAAGAAAGGACTTTGCTTGTTTATTGAATCCTTTTATTTATGCCTCTTTAACACCTTAAGCGGTGCCGTCGGCCAACGGTCGTCGCAAGCACTACCTTGCCAGTGCTGCGCACGACCGTTGGCCGACGGGCCAGCGCTCGTTATTCGATCGTTCAGCACTGGGTGCTGAACGTTCGACGCAGCTAAGAGGTTAATATGTATTTTTTATATTTATGTTTACATTATTTTGAATGATGCACTCATACCGTAATTCTTTTTGTGCTTGGTTTCAATAAACTTGAACTTAAAAAAAAAAAGAAAGTACTTTGCTACACAACAGTGCAAAATGCAAGTGGATGAGATTGTGTAACTAGGCCTTCAGGAAACACCTGATTGCGTGTATCTTTGGTCACAATAGGATCTCATTCATCTTATCACAGCAACAGCGATCTTCATAGATTTGACAACCCTACCTCCTGGTCCATCTTAACAGACCAGAGGATCCGTTTTACCTCACACACACGAGGCCATAACACAACAGTTCGATGCATGCCTCATTTGTGCCTTCCCCTTACCAAAGCAAGAGTACAATGGGATCTTCACCTGGTTGCAGCTTTACTGGTGCACAAAAATTCAGGCGCGTGCCTACCGGCTTGGCTTGGAAGGCAGGTTAGGACCACCTCACCTCTAGCAGAAGAATTGATGAGTTTCAGGCTTGCTTTCTCCAATGAACCTTTATTATCTGATGTTACCTAAACAGAAGATAGCGTTTGTACTGGTCCCTTGTTTCATTCTGAACCAGGAAGTTATTCTGCTACCTTTTCAGTCTAAGGCCGCAGACATTCTCCGCTGAGTAAACCCTCTATAACATGCTTTTTCTAGAGCTTTGAAATTCTACTTGGAGAGAACAAATTCCTGCTCGGTTTCTTATAATCAGGGACACTGGAATTCCACGATTCTGACTGTGGCCGCTGCTTTTTTCCAGCATAATATTCTTTTTCCGCATTTGCCATATAACCGATCATCTGCTGCATCATTTGAAGATTTTAGCAACAACAAAAAAATTCTAGCTCAAACATGTCAAAACGCGTCTGTTTGTGCGCTGTGGAAGGCCCATCACAATGGTTAACTGTTCATCTTTCAGTGGCTTATTTCTATTTTTGGTTGTTAAACTGGTACTAATGAGGTCAAATCTTTATCCAGACAGTATTGCCATGTATAAAAATCAAAAAATAATGAAGTAAGTAAAACTATTAAAAAAGTGCTACTTTACGCCCCATAATTTGCCTGTTCTTGCTACATAATTTCGAAAACCCTACTGCATAATTTGGTGCTCCAACATAATTCCACTGGCCCTGCTTGGAATGCTTATCGCATATAGTTAACTATCCGTAGATAGTAAGGCACAGAAACGCTCCTATCGCAACGTGTGTCTTATATTTTAAAATCCTATAAAATGGAGCATGTTGGGAAGGAAGGTGATCCAAGCATAGGAATGAGGATAACTTACCTTCATGACAATTGCAACATGCTTGATCCTTGCTGTACCTCCTCCTCCTCCTCCTGCACCTTAACCTCAGCTATCACAACAGTAAGCATAGATGAAGATGAACTTGGTTGGGACAGTTGGGGATGTACAGGTAGACACCTCGAGGAGGGGAGGCTCATTCTGGGATCATATAAAGTTCTAGAGTAAGTTTAGAAGCATTGTCCAACCCTGCCTCCCAGCCAAGTGTGAAGTAAGGAGAGTAAAGATTAAGGGACTCATTAAGAATCCTGTTGTAATCCCAAATCAACTGGAAACAAAGTTTTTGCTCCAATCAGGTTTACTAATTATTAGAGAACATTGCTGCATTAAGTGTTAGCTCCACATTTTCTCACCAGGTAAGACCGTGGTGCAAGAAAACACTGCAAGATTAGGCGTCTTGAAACTCGGGACAGGGTTATACCCCATAGGACCAGTATTCCCATGTGTGACTCATAATGAGTCCCTACATGTACAAAAGACCCATGAAGGCCCATTTTCCCTTTATCTGGTGTACTACTAAAGGATCAGATGAATAGGAGATTGGAGTGAGTGTTCACATGTTTTATACGTTTTGAAGGCGCCTCTGCGGCGGTGTCCGCGTGTGATTAGGCAAAAGACTCACAATTGATGGACGGAATGCAGAACAAATCAAACCATTCACCCCAATCAAGAGATCTGGGTTAAATCCATCACTCTTTTGCTCACCATGTCACCCCAGTTTAGACCTGGCCATATGCAAATCAGTCTTGACCCTGTGCCTCATAGGAGGAGTCCAGCCCGAACTGCCAAGCCAGGTCCTCCCTGGACCGGCAACAAGCATCCTTGGACCGGTTTAGGGGTTTCACCCCTCTTCAGCCAGGATAGCCTGATTCCAGTGGCACAGTGAGCCCAGGACCAACGTCTGTGCATACCTGGCGCACTTAGGGCGAGAAAGCAAAAGACACACAATTGATGGACGGAATGCAGAACAAATGAAAACATTCACCCCCAGTCAAGAGATCTGGGTTAAATCCATCATTCTTTTGCTCACCATGCTTGCGATTAAGGACCTTGCTTTGTGTCTGATGACAGGATATGGCCCAGGAAATCAGCTTGATGAGGAGGGGTACTGATGTGAGTGAGCTTTGGAGCACCATAGTATCAAACACTGCAGAAGGCCACTATGTCACCATAAACCAATGGGTTGGGAGCACAATCTGAACAATTCTAAATAGTGTTGACGCTGTTGGTAGTAGATGGGCGTTTGGACTAGTGATTCACAGTAACTCACAATATTGTTGGTTACTACTCTAATTCTGAAGCTCTTGAATTGCTTTGGTGCACCCTATTGAATCTACAATACACTTTCTATGGGTGAGTAAAGATAATTTCTTTTTAGGAGCGATAGCTGTGTACAGACATTGATTTCATCATGTCTGAATACTGTGTCATGTGGTTTCGTTGTTCCAAAACCTCGTTTCTTCCTAGATTCAGCTTCAACTGTTTCAGATAACTACGCTCAGAGATTTCACAGTACAAAAAGAGTACTTGGGGCCAGATGTACAAAAAAAAGTCAGTTTGCAAACTCCAAATTGCAAATGTTTGCGATTTGCAATTAGAAAATCCCAAACAGCTATGTACAACAATGTCTCACACTCTGTCGCAAAAATACCTACCTCATCAATATTCATGAGGTAGGTCGCGCAACTTGTAACCCATTGGGAATGGCTACAATCACAGGGATGGTGCCCTACTGGGGTCAGCAAACCACCATGTCTGTGATTGCTTTTTAAATAAAGCAATATGTCTTTTTTTAATGCAGCCCGTTTTTTCTTAAAGGAAAACAGGCTGCATCGCAGAAATAAAAATTAAAAGATTTCTTTTCATTTTTTAAGAGTAGGCAGTGGTCCGTGGGACCACTGCCTGCTCTTTAAAAAGGTTTTCACCCACATTCGCGAAGGAGAAAGGGTTCCTTGAGGAGCCCTTCCCGTTTGTGAATGAGTTACTGCCTCCTCTACGGAGTCAGTAAATTATGAATTTTTCGCAACCGCATTCCCGTCGCAAAACATTCATCCAGTGCTATTCCGAATTAGGAATGGACACCCTAAACACGCCCCTTCCTAATACCGAATCGCAAAAGCAAAATGTGATTCGGTAACAAGTTACTGAGTCGAATTTTGGCTTTTGTTCACGGCAAAATGCATCTTACCGGTTTGTGACCATTAAAATGCTTTGCACATCTGGCCCTTGGTTCTCTAGTCTCCATGCAACATTATCAGTGCTAAACAGGAGTAGCCACCAAGGACATTGCCCGGTATTCGGTGACTCTGTAGACCTCAGCGCCGCTGCGCGAGATGACCACGCCAGCTGTTAAAACACACAGTGGAGAAACAAATGTCTTATACCTTTACACAGGAGAGGTTTGTGTGAGTAAGCTCAGATGAGGCGGGAGCACTTAGATCAAATCTAAGTACCTCACTTAAGAGTCCTGCAATTTCCTCCACAACCATATCCCTTGGCTGGTGGAAATTCAGGAAGTGGATCATACAGGTGCGTTTGATGTCTCTTTCAGGCTGCGCCATCTTTACATTTCTTTTTACTGTGCTGACTTTTGCTTTGCGTTTCTTAATAGAGGGGTGATGGGTGCTCTATAACTGTTTACTTCCTGTGGACACGTTTGCATCATCGATTGTGGAATCTGGCTACGACACAACCTGGGGGTGTTGAAGCCAGGCGGGTGCGAGTGTGGGTGCGCCGGGGCGCGTCACTGTACTCAGGAATCTAGTCACTTCACAAACGAATTCTTGTGTGGTGTTCACACAAAAGTATAGCTGCTGGTCAGCAGCGTGGGCGAGGATGAATCTTGTTTCAACAAAGTAATGCTGGGAGGGGCACAGCCGGCCATTCCTCCAGAGGGTGCGGGACCCGGGAGGCTATTATGGCTTCAGAAAGAAAGGAATCAGTGGCCCAGCACAGTACTGCATACACTCACATGCCTTGTTAAAGTGTCAATCTTGTTGTATTGCCTGATACCCATGTAAAGCGCTCTGATACCTCAAGGACTATCAAGCGCTATATAAAACCTTTTAAAATAAATAAATGGGAACCTTTGAAGAAATAAGCTATGATGCATATATTTATATGTTATGCTATGTTACAAAGCCCTGTGTTAGAGCTGGTTTTCTCAAGCTTCCCAGGCCTGCTCAGCCTGTAACTTTGCTCACACAAGCCCCCCAGTCAGGATCTGAACCCCTCATTGTTGGGAACTAAGGGCCAGATGTAGGTAAGTATATTTTACCGATTCATAAATACCGAATTTTACCGATTCAGTATTTATGAATCGGTAAAATAGAAGGGAGGGAGATAGAATCGGTAATTGAATTACCGATTCTGTAAGAATCTGTATTTACCGAATCAGTAAATACCGAATCGGTAATGCCCATTGATTCCTATGGGCATTGAAGCCCATCGGAATCAATGGGCATTACCGAATCGGTATTTACCGATTCGGTAAATACCGAATGTTGCAAGGGTGCAGGGGGTGTCACTTTGACACCCTCTAGCACCCCAATTTCAGGCATGTGGGACATGTGGCACACAGACATGCCCTAAGGGCATGTCTGTCTGTCACATGCCATAGGTGTGCATGCACACATGTGCATGCACACCTGGAATCGGTATTTTACCACCCAATTGGATTGGGTGGTAAAATACCGATTCGGTAAGGCCTGTGGGACTCAGAAGAGTCCCACCTACATCTCAAATTTACCGAATCAGTAATAATACCGATTCGGTATTTTACCGATTCAGTAAATTTACCGATTCTGTAAATCTACCAAATCGGTAAAATAGGCCACCTACATCTAGAATGGCCATTTACCGGTCGGTAAATGTCGACCTACATCTGACCCTAAATCCACTCTAGAACTGCAGATCGACTCCATTCACTCCTCAAGGACCTTGGTTTGTGCTGTCCTAGCTGCAGAGGCCACACTTAGAGATGTTTCTCTACCTAACGTTTGGTTATTAACAGTACATTTGACTGTATACGGAAGGTAGGAAGGGAAATGTTTCTCTTCAAAGAGTGGCCACTGTGCAGACAGGTAAACATGTCTCTACATTTAAAAATGCATCCTGACCCTACCATGGGAGTCAATCCAAGGATTCGTTTGGCGGTCGATGAATGGCATTCAAAATAAAAAGGCTCCCTGGGTTTTTAAAAGTGCCTAATCTCATTTGAATGAGTTCTAATTCCCTGTAGATTATTCAAAGAACCCTACAAAAACACAGAATTTGGATTTAAGTGTAAAAGTCTGTGAATCTTCCAGGCCTACTGGGATTTTTTTTCGGTGAGTTTTGCAAAATTTTGAAATGACACCCTTGAGAATCTGCAAAAGTTGTTACAGTGACTGGGTGCGTATATAAAGAGTGCTAAAAAAAAGAAACCCTACTGTAAGCCAGGGGTCACTTGTGGTGAGTCTGACACGGAAGTGCCCACTAACACCCTTGACTTCCAATCGTAGAAGAAGGATGAGAACCGATCTCTGGGCCAGTCTGACACCCCCATAATCGCCTTGGTAACAACAGGGGGCTGTCAAGTGTACTCAGATGTAAATGTAAATGTACAGGAATTTATATAGCACAAATCACCGAGCGGTTTCTAAGCGCTTGCTTAGGGAACCCGTCCTGGTATTCCCCTGTGAGATAACCCCGGCAGGGTATCCGCAAGGTGAAAGCCAGGCATCCCGCTGCGAGGGGCCGTTGTGGACATTAAGCAAGCTATTGCCCAGAGTCGCAGAGTGTGAACCCGTGAATCGAGTAGGCACCGGAGCGAGAATTGTCGAGTCCATGGACATTTTAGGACTCAAGACCCCGCCGAGCCGGGTATTGAACCCTGGTCCTGGGCTGACCTCTGCTTCCAGGTCTGCCTCCTCTAACCAGTGAGCCACACTTTTCCACTCAGAGCAGCTGAGAGATCGCACATTGTCCAAGGCGCTGCCAAATTTGATCCAGAATGTGGCAGAGGGTTGAGTGGACTTCAGGAAGGGCGGTTTCAGACCCTCTGTTTTGTCTTGAACCCGATGGCAGGTCAGTGGACATGTGCCATCAGAGGTTATGAGGAGGAGAGGCATAGGCAAGAGAAGGAGCTAGTTATTGTAATTTAAAATGTGCAAGGGGGCAAGGAACTCTTTCAAACATGTGTAGATCAACAGGGGTGCTCATGGAGCTCCAGATTACTGATATAACTTCATTTTACTGATAACTGCTTGGGCTAACGGTGGATGTTTAGTCAAAGTACCTCTTCAACAGGTGGAAATGAATTTGGCTTTTTAAAGCATCCGTAATTGTATCAGAGCTCTACCAAATGACTATAAACAAATCAATCTTTCAAGGTTTTGTTTTTTAAATCTTAAGATACATCTTTTTAATAAACTCACACACCCTAAAATAAAACTCTACTCTTTTCATTGGTTTGTAAATTTTATATACATTTTTCCTACATACCTTGCCTGTATCGATATTTTATTAAACCAATCAGACCAGATTATCTTTAGCAATGCAAGGAAAATCACATTTTATTTTTTAGCTATCAATAGTTTTGTTGTCTTCGCTGTTTAATAAAAAAGAAGACAAAGATGAGTAACTAAATGAGATGCAAGTGCACACCTCTTCAGTTCCAAATAGTGAATGTCCAGTACTATAAGAAGTAAAGAAATACATCTATGAATTAGGTGTCAAGCAGTAAGGATAATGAATTGCCCACAGGTATCCAATAAGAAGCACACCAGTGTTCCCCATCACGAAAATATTCAAATGCCTGCACCACAATAAGAAGTCTCTCATTTATTTATACGAACAGTCCAGGAACCACCCATTATCCTAATCTTCATTAGCCCCAAAGTATTCACGTGAGATGTGATTCGTTTTCCTCTAGCTGACACATTTCGGCCAATAGGCAGCTCGTTCCAAGACTTCATCAGGGCTTAGAAAAATGGAATAGCATTAGATAACATGGTACTTTCCGAGTCGTCACACTTCCAACTCGCGGAGTCATAATCCATATTGGCTAAAGCTGTGTTGCCTCCTGTGCGTGAACAATTACATTAACAAAAACAATAAAATATTCATATTAGCCCCTTCTGTCTCAACCAAAAGAATAGCTAAAAGTATGTTATGTTATGTTAATAATATTTATACAGCGCACAGCTGCCCCAGCAAAGGGGCGTCCTGGTGCTTGAACCTGCTTCTGATAAAAACTCACCGTTTTGGACAGATGACCAGGGTCCTTCAAATGGTTTCAAAATGTTCTACCTTTCTGTAGTAGAAGTGCCAGCATCTCAAATCTTCAATTATGTTTTTTTTTTAACTCTTCGCTTGCAAGGTAGCAAATGTATATTCTATCTTTATTTCAGGCATACCTTATGTTCTTCTCTGCAATTTCTTTGCCAACAACTTTTGATAAGGTCAAGTGATAAACTCAGAAAAGGTGTTTTTTAAAGGAAATTAAACTGGGAATTAGAAGAGTTTTTATTTGTGTCTTTACTCCGATTGAACCACTTTGTTACATCAAGCATGATCTTGATATGGGCAGGGGATGAAGACATTCACTTACTACAAGTCAGTAACAAGTTTATTGCGACAATTGTCCTTAATACACTCTAAGAAAATTAAACTTTTTACAATAAAGAAAGACTTAAAGCCCACCTAACCCACCCATCACCCGCCCATCCTGCTGCAACCCATCCTTTGTCTCTGTTTAACTATCTTTGTAGAACAAGCAATCCCTACTGCCATATCGAAATAACGCATTTCGGCCAACAAATCTATTGCATCCACCCTTCGCATCGTTCTGTATTTAAAAAACAAAGGACTTAAAAACGTAATCCTACCAGAAATAAAGAAATGCAAAATCCACTAGTAAATGTAACAAAGTTCTTATGGAATGACCAAACAATTCAACATGGCTCATCCTGGTACCAGCAGGATGTGTTACTATCTCACTTGTTTTTCACTCTCGATTGCCGCAGCTCTTTCTGCCGTGTAGCCCAGTGCACAGGAATCGGTGGACCATGGCTCGCCTACAGGTTCACTTGCTGACGGAGTAAGAATCTGGCATCACCTGCAATCCCCAAAGTCTCCAACTGTCCAGGTCTCCCAACCCCATGGTGTCACTCTGATGGATTTCAGTGTTTCCCAGGTGCCCCACTGGAGTGTGTCTCTTGAGCTTGCATGCTGTCTCCAAGAATTGAGGACTTTTGTCAGACACTTCTCATCCACTGGTCTCATCATTGCATCATCAGGATATGTCAACATCTAACTTGTTTTCCAGTTGTGGTGGCTGCCGGCTGTAGCTGAGCCTGTGGTCCGGGCACACTTTATTCAACCTGCCACCATGCACCTCAGCGAGCTGCCCATGATGAGGACGAGGATCGCCCAGTAGCTGCTCACACTTCCCCTTTTCTGTTCATCACTGACCTAAAACCTCTGACCATTGGGCTATAAGCGACCAGTCCTTTGTTCATCTCTGTGGTGAGAACCTCGCCCAACCTTAGCACTGCCTGGTTCCCCCTTGACATCACACCTCTCGCTCTGTCGCACATTGGGTCCTTGGGTCAGAGACCACCAGAACTGAAGGAACCTTTCTGGAGTGCAGGTGAACCACTGTCCTCCTGGAATCCTGCCCAGTCTTGGAGGAAGGTCTTTGCATCTCTAGGCAGACCATTGTTCGGCCTTAAGAGCTCTGCTCTTGGTGTGCAACACAGAAAATCAATGTCTTTGGTGAACAAACGAAGGCCATATCTGGTGCATTAAGACAACTTTACAAATATCACAACTCAACCTAACATAACAATGTATAGCCTTTTACATATAGATAAGGCAGTATATCTAAAGAACTGTGTCCCTGTAGCTTATTTTGTACAGAAAATTAGAAATGAAATCTGATACAACTCATAACATTGCAACAACACACTGATAATACTATGTCACAGTAACCTGCACTGTACAGATTGTGAATTATATCAGGCCAACACTAATTACACATGACAACACATCTCAAAGGTTGACAAGTAAAAGACTGTTCAATTATTGAATACTTAGAGAATCAGCAACTCAGCCTTTAAGGGAAGGCGAGAAACAAATAGCAAATTGTAAAAATTGAATATAAGGAGACATCCACCCACCGCATTGGCAGACAGAACATTTACTAGCAAAACTATTAATCATTCTGTTTTTCTAAGACAACTTGACGTTTTCGTGTCAATGATCAGACAAAACCAACCCACTCTTTGTTAGTCTGGTGCCTCTTAGTATAAATATAGGTTTTCTGAAGGCACCGAAAGTAAGACCGGTTGGTCTAGTTTTTGAGCTAGTTGCGTTTACAAAGGGATGACTTTGCAGTAGGCGGCTTCAAGGTCCAGTTGAGATCTCTCATCGCTCTAACTCAGAATGTACCATCCCCTTTCGAAAGTTCATCAGGGGAAAAGGCACAAAGGTTCCAATGGAGGAGTGGGTTAGCACCAATCATGCATGCAAGGGGGAAATCAAGCGAATTGCATGAGAACATTAATCAACCAGGATGTAGGTTCTAATGGTTCCATGAGGCACTCAGGAAGTAAGAGGGTGCATAAACTAAATGGCGTGTAGGTGGGACGATAAACGCAGAGTAAGGAATGAATGAGGATAGAATGCATGAGGATAGGTAAACACTCCAGGCCTGATTTAGATCTCGGTGGACAGGTTACTCCGTCACAGTGGCGATGGATATCCCATCCCCGGAAAAATAAATTCCACAGGATATAATGGGATTTATATAATGGCAGGTAGGATTTCCGTCACCATTGTGATGGAGTAACCCATCTGTCGAGATCTAAATCAGGCCCTCAGTCGGGTGTACAGCTGCATAAACATCTGATTTAGCATTCAGTGATGAGGGGGGAGGTTCTTAGGGGGTGCAACACCAAAGATGGAAAAGAAGGCTCTGGAATAAATATTAAATATCCAGTTGAAGCAGACGGCCTAAAAATTTTTTTTTAAAAAACAACAGGAGCCGATGTGTACACTCCGAGGTGGATAGGAGTCGGATAAAGAGCCTATCGAGCATTCAGAAAGGGGACTAAATAGCTAGTCATGGACAGAGAAGACATTTCCAACAAAAGCCTATGGGATAAATTGCGAGGTTGACGCCTTCTAAATGAATGCAGAGATGAACCGTACCAAAGGCCTTGCGAATCGTAGGTCTTCCTCATTGACAGCTCCGTCTGAAAGGAGGGGTTACACAGATTAGCTGAAGGGGTCTTGATACATTGACAGGGGAATAGCGAATGCTCCAGGCCCATTAACAATCTGATCCAGAGGCCAGAAGTCCGCATTAATGGGTCGCCATTTGCTTCCTAGTCATAATTTGGTCCAGAGTTTTCAATGGAGCAAATGTCTATTCTCGTTGTAGGGGAAGAGGGGTATGAGGAGCTTGCAATGTGTGGGAGTGGTTGGAGCTCTGCACACAAGGTTTGGTGAACTTCCTATTACCACTACAGCAGACCATTTTTGGAGGCCTGCAGGTCGCACAGTTCCTCAAAAATAGCCATTTCCTTCTCTATATTGGATACAGTTGGTTTTGTGATCAAGTACATCAGTTTACTTGTGTTTACTAGTTTCAAATGGGACTAGTTTAATGACACGGCCGTTGGTGGGTGACGCCGGCATTGTCCTCTATATTGGAAACTACCGATGTGTACGGGTTTTAAATGCTCCTAGTTGTAGCGGAATGTAATCTTACTCGCTTGTACTAAGGTGGCTGGATCATTCCAGCTGTACTGAATTCTCGCCCCTTTCTGCTGGTGATGGCTGCTCGCAAGTGATTTTGTTCTACCCAGTAGAAGGATGTGGAAAACCATTCTCCATGGGAACTGAAAGTGCCCCTGACGGGACCAACGAGATCATTCGATGAATGTGTTGATGGACTGCGGGGATGGCCCAGTAAACACTGTAGATGTGAAGCTACCTTGGACCAGCAGGAAGCGGAAACTCGGCAACCCCAGCCTAGGTGAAGACTGAGTCAGGACGCGGTCCCCTGGGGATGTTTGACCATAATGCAAATAAGCAGATGAGGATACAGCAGCTGATGATGATCATCAATCCAAGGAGAATGTAGGACGCCATGGTCACCCAGAAGGCGTAGAGATACAGCACCTTGTGGCAGTAGTTTGCGGCATCGTGGTTTGTGTAGTTCGGGGAGTAAATGGAATATATCCAAACATTTCCTGTGGGAAGCAGAAGAGAGATGTTATTGCATCTACTGGATAAAGAGCATCTGACTTCACCAAAATGGAGGGGATATGTAAAAGCAAACCATAAACGGGAGGGCAGAAGGGGGAACGTTTAAAGGAAGGAAGAAAGGACCGAAGGGGTGGGGAGAGGTAGTGAGACTTTGAGAGGGTCATAAGGGAGAATGGAACTGATGAGAGGCTGAAAGGGGAGGGATGGATGTGAGGGAACAAAGGATAGTAGAGGACAATGTGATACTTGGGGAGAGGACTAGAGTAGGAAAAGTGATGGGGGGGACAAAGGAGCACAGAGCAGGCAAGGGACCATTTTGAGAGTGGGGTTCTTCTAAACTCATAAAATTGCATAATATAAACTTTTAAGCATAACCCTCAGTTACAGAAGAGCCGCAGTGACAGTTTCACATCTAGGTTCTATAGGAGGGGCCAGAAGAATGAAAGGGGGAGCATGAGGGAGTGAGGGTGAAAGTAGTAAGTCTATGTCACCAGGGTTGCACAGTCCTGAGCCTGCCACTCTGCCTATGTTAACGTCTAGCATTGTGAGGGCTACCGTTTCATTCCTCAATTCTGTAGAGTGTGCTTTCACCGCTAGATGTGACCACGTGAATAAGATGATCTTGGCTTCATTATTAATCTGACCTTCTTTTTATGCTACTGTCTATTCGCTGCCACCGGGATCTCATGTGAGCTGAGCTGGATGGTCACACACCTGAGTTCAGAATGCTACAAGTGGTTTCCAGGTTTCTCACTGCCAGACCCACTTTACCAATCTCAACAATTGCCTTATGGAGCGTTTTAAGTTATGCTAGTTGGAGGAGTAGAAAGGATGGGGAATAAAATCCATCTAGTGATGGAAGGCTTGAGGGCTATGACTGATGACGTCCTCTCTGCCTTGAGGAGGTGCCGGTGCAGTTATGAGTCATTCAGATCTGACCCGTCAGGCTGCCATGAGCGATGCCTAAAGATCATTACCTAATACTACGGTGTTGGCCTATATTCAGTCACAGGTGACTGCCCTTAGTCCAAGCTTCTCCCCAGGATATTTGACTTATGGCCACCACTGGAGATGCAAGCCTGCGTGTAATTCTTCTCTACAATCGGATCATCTTACTAGGCCATTCTTGGTTCTTAGTTGGTTGGATCCAATGTTTGCCTCAATGTTGCTCAGCCTCTTCTTGTACAGCTCTAAAGTTGCCAATTCTTAATTGTCTTCTGCCCTTCTTACCTCCTTAGTTCCAACTGTGGCCCTGGTCTTGTTCTCATCCTGCCCACCAAGACAGCTCAAGTCCATGCACTCCTGTCAATGCACAGATGGGGAAGACAGGATCAGCATGCAAGAGGCAGAAGCTGGAGTTCCATCAACACAGGACTACTCACCTGCGATAAAGAAGGCTATCTTGAAGAGAACAATAAGTCCTTGGCTGGCCACCATGAGGACGGACGGCTGTGGGGGATCACTATCATATCCACAGGGTAGGGAAGCTAGGAACAGGAGCAGGACGCTTGAAGCACCAGAAATGATCAGGTAGTAGGGGATGAGGTATTGTGCGGGGCAGTCTCTGAAGAACACTGACCCTGTGGGAAAAAGCAGAGGAAGCCATCAAGATTTTATTAACGCATCTTCCATTAGACAATCCCACCAGTCACCTGTACCGATGACAGGTGAAGTACGGTGCCCCAACAATAAACTCTGTAAAGGTGGACAATTGTAGATTTCACAGTTTGTAGGCACTAGTCTGTAAGTCCCACCAGGAATACAATAATGATGTTAAGTGAAGGAAGCTGTAAGATTGAGACAACCAACATAGTTTGTTCACTCTGTCCAGCTATGTGTATCTATTGGTCCTTTGCCAGTTTGTTATTGGTCAAGGTCTGTCACTCATCACTTTGTGCTCAAGATGCATGATCTACTTGGCCATCCAGAGGCAGTAAGTCCACACACACAGAGATTCAGCGTTGGTACTTTACAAGGATGCAATTGTTATTTTTTCTTATAAGTTTATTCTTTCAGTTATAGGTGAACACAAAACCCAATAAAACGTCCAAAAAAATAGACAAATCAAGACACACATTGTAAGATCATAAATTAATTATAAAAATAAAGCGCACTATAACACACATTGAGCGACTCCGGGACAAAGAAAAATGTGAGTGCCTCTTTATTAGAGCTTTTCTAATTTTTCAAAAATATATTTTCCAAGAGCTGTCTCCTTAAAGAATGGAAATGTTTTACCATAACTCAAAGGACCCCAGCCTCTTTCCGCTTCCCTAGGGTGCATTTCCTGGGAACCCTTATGCTTGGCACTTGCCATTCATTGCCTGTATCAAACTTTGATGTCTGAGCAGCTGTGGCGATGAGGTGATGTCACCCACTTACATACTTTGGTAACTGGGTAAGGGTCGCCACTGGAAAATTGTAGCCAACACTAACATCCCTACCTGGGCTCTGTGGCGAAGCTTGGCATGAGTTCAGTTCACTTGCTGCATGGTGTGGAGTACATGCATTATTGTCTTATTGTACCTGCCTTCTTACCTTGAAGTCCCTTTTGAGTGCTTTTTGGAACCCATGTTCCTACACTCACTAAATCTTAACACAGGACACACTGGAAAAAGTAACAAAGCATAAAAACGCCCCCAGAAGAACATAAAATGTCCATGACTACACTAGAGTGATGGACTCTCATCACTATTATCAGACCACCACCTACAACACAATCTAATACAGAAAAAGTATGTCAGTAGAGCACAGTAAAACAACTCAACAAAAACAATGTTCTATTAAAAAAATATAGTATTTTTATTCTAACAATGATAAAAAGAGGAATTAACCTCCACAGTTCAAAAACAAAGTACAATACATATTCAGAAAACAGAAGGTCGACGCGACGCTTCAGTGAGTTTTCGATGTACCACCTTCTTCAGGACAGTTTTCAATAACCTCTATACGAGGACTAGTGTTCAATCTTTAGATTAAAAACAAGGATTCAATGAGGTAATATGACCTTATGATGGATCCCAATGATATCCAATGATGTATCGTGACTGGAGTTCTGCACCATCGGTATCCTGACCCGGAAGCTGCACGAGTGGAAGCAGGGAGGCCGTCCTATTTTAGTAAGCATGTTAAATAGATAAAGGTGGGCTGGATCGTACCTATCAGACCCTGAAAGTGCATGTATATTCCAGCACTGAAAATAGTAAATGGTGCAGAACTCCAGTCACAATACATCATTTCCCTTCTAGAACAATGGTGCGTCATATCTGAATAAATTAAATACAGTGGCTTCTGACATGCAGCATATTCCATTTTACTGTTTTTATTATGAGGTTTTAATATTGGATATCATTGGGATCCATCATAAGGTCATATTACCTCGTAGAATCATTGTTTTTAATCTAAAGATTGAACACTAGTCCTCGTATAGAGGTTATAGAAAACTGTCCTGAAGAAGGTGATACATCGAAAAAACTCACCGAAACGCAGCGTCGACCTTCAGTTTTCCGAATATGTATTGTACTTTGTTTGTAAACTGTGGAGGTTCATCCCTCTTTTTATCATTGTTAGAATAACAATACTATATTTTTTTAATATAACATTGTTTTTGTTGGGTTGTTTTACTGTGCTCTACTGACGTACATTTTCTGTATTAGATTGTGTTGTAGGTGGTGGTCTGATAATAGTGATCAGAGTACACCACTCTAGTGTGGTCAGGGACATTTATGTTCTTCTGGGGACATTTTTATGCTTTTTAAGATTTCACCCTGTCCCTATTGGATTTAAGGGTATCTCCCTTTTTGTTGTGACCCCACTGGAAAAAGGACAGTGTCAGCACTCCTGTACTGAGGTGGGTTGTTGAGGGCAGGATTACATAAAGTCCATTAGAATATAACTGAAGCCCTTGCAGAGATTGTGTACTTCTGTGTCAAAATGTTATCTAGTGATCCGGTGTCAGAATCGCTTCTGGGCCCACATGGCAAGCATGAGTTACCAGGCCTCACCTGTAGGGGTTGGGGCATTTTACCGCTAATGTCCTGGGCCCTACCTTCTCTGGCTCTACAAGCTGGGTGCCAGGGCCACCCTTTTGACACTTGACTCTCAGGAAAGCGAGGCAGAGCAGTCAAAGGAGAGGTAGAGTAAGCAATACAGGTTCAGACCTCAAACAAACAACAGACACACCAAGTACTGTCCAGCTCAGTGCTTTTCTTTAAAGAGAAAGAAATAGGACTTTTTTTTTCATACCACAACATAATACTACACAAATTAATAGGCACAGGGTTTTACTATGAATGCTATGGAATTATAATCACACAGAATATGACTGAGAGAGATTAATGCACATGCGTGAGCTCACTGTGGCTAGTGTAAGCCTCCTTTCTGGTTCTGTACCCTGAGCATCGGTTCAGTAGTGTTCTGCTACTAAAAAGGTCTCTCAGGGCCACAGTGAAAAAAAGGACACATTTTCTAATTGAATTTAGCAGTAGGAGCAGCGTCAACATTCAAGCTCACTTGGTTCACGTGAAGTAAGGGGCACTCAGGAACATTGCCTGTGAGGCCCTCAGATAACAGTAGAGTAAGTAGTCCTGCTTGAGGTTTACAGCAGTGGCGCGGATGGCCCTGTCTCTTTACCCGGTGTCGTTGTCTCTGGCACAACCGCAGCACAGACACGGAGGATAACACTACCCAAAAACAAGGACAACCCCAGAGTTGGCTGTCAAATGTTGACCCAATGGAAGATCAGCACTAGTTAGTTCGCTCCTCTCCGTTGTCCCATGCTCCGGGCACATCACTGGGCTTCTCCTCCTTGAGCAGTTGTCTCCCTGCAGGGTCTACAGCACTTTCCCCCCTCTCAGCAGACCAGGCAAGCTGTTAAAAGTATGTTGTTCAGAAAGTTTTATATGGTTTCAATAAAGTAAATTGTAATTCAAAATGTAGGGAGACAAATAAAAAGCATCAAAGTAGTGAACAGAGGTATATAAAACTTCAACTCATCAGTTCACAACTTAAACATCAACTCCAATCAATTTGTAGCAATAACCAAAAGAAATTAATTGATAATGGTTGTGTGCTTGTGCACATGCAGCGTAGATGGAGATGATGTGACTGTCGACGTTTCGGTCTTATACTGCTGCCGTCATGAAGACCATCATCAGGACCACAAAGTTCATTGCTAGGCCTCTTCCAGTAAGATGGCATGAACATCAGGCGATGCCATAGCTTCAAGGACACCAGCCCTGGTTCTCAGTAGATCAAGTATTCTGCGGTGCAAGCCCTACGCTTGCTTGAAGGTACTGGAACCAAGTGGCATGCCCCCCTCTTAGTCATTTTCCAGACAGGGATGTTAATTCCACTGTCAGAGTTCTGGAACAGGTTTGAAGTTGTTCCCTTTCAAAAGTGGCTTCTCCTTCTGCATTATATAACCAATGGGGTTGAGCCCTTATATAGCTGGGGACGGATGGGCCCAGAATTAAGACATACCGCAAAAGGAAAGCCCACCATCCAATTTATATCGAATATGAAACAATCAATTTGTATCCGTTGATGAATCATGAAAAGTGAAAATTTTACGAAACATTACATATTCTGGTACGATCGAGGTTGGGAAGCTCATCTCTCCAAGCGCATCGTTTGCAAAACATTTGTTGAACGCAGTGTCTGAATACGTCAGTGGATCACTCGGTCTCCTGAAGATCGGCGAAAGAAACCGCCACACATGTAAAAGAGTGTATGTCCCAGAGTAATCTTCTTTTTGTTCCTGTACCCTGAGGTAATACATTCCTTTCATTCCTGCCCTTGCACAACTGGTTAATCCGGGGATAGAAGGAAAACCCGGAGTTGGAAGGAAAAACCGGAGGTGGAAGGAAAACCAGGAGATGGAGGAAAAACCTGGAGGTGAAGGGAAAACCTGGAGGTGAAGGGAAAACCTGGAGGTGAAGGAAAACCGGAGGTGGAAGGGAAAACCAAAGGTGGAAGGAAAACCTGTATCAGAGCTGAAGTGTACTTCTGCAGAGAAAGTAAGATGAGGAACGTATGTGCTCTTTGTCTAGTCTTCAGCAACACTGGTTGGATTAGTTCAAAGTTTGGCTCATCATCACCCCACAGTTCAGACAATATTTTCCATTTTGAAAAGAAGAAACAGGGACAAAAAGAATTTGACATTGCAGTAAATGTTATTTACCCAGATATGCAGAAAACCTTTAAAATGGTGCTCAGATACGTCACCGCGAGCATAAGTACCATAGGCTCTCTCTACATTTCTTCTTCTGCGGTGTCTAATAAGTGTAGTAATAAAATGTTCCTTCATTGTTCTTCAAGGTATCTTCTATCAGTAAACGTTAATTCTGTAGGCATTTCCAGGCCTCTTGTGATAAGAAACAAGATAGCCTAAATGTTGGGTCAAGTTGATATGAACTTGTTACTCATTCCTTTGTGACGCGACTGTATGACGCTGGCGTCCTATCCACACCTGTGATGCATGTGAAGCCAGTGACTCAAAGGACCAGCCCAGCAACAGAGCTGAGAGACTGTTAAGTATCTGCTTTAGAGATTATTGCAGTACAAAAGGGGGTGGTGATGGACGGAGCATCCGAATCAATCAAACACTCACACCCAGTCAAAAGATCTGGGTTTAATCCATCACCGTTCTTTAGCCCACTCTGCCACCCCAGTTCAGACATGGCTATATGCAAATCAGCCTTGACCCTGTGCCTCATGGGAACAGTCCAGCCCGAACTGCCAAGCCATGTCTTCCCTGGACCGGAAACAAGCTTCCGAGGACCGGTTTCTGGCACTCCAGCCGAAGCTGGCTTCCTAGATCCTTGCTTGTGATGCATGTGAAGCCAGTGACTCTAAGAACCAGCCCAGCAACAGAGCTGAGAGACTGTTAAGTATCTGCTTTAGAGATGATTGCAAGCAACACAACAGGAGACGAGCGGTTGTGGTGGGAACGAGAAGAAGAAAAGGTTGTTGGAGATCAAAACTCACTTTTCTCATGAAGTACGACAAGTGAAGTGTGCGGGTTGTCGAATAAACGTCTTCACAGAAGTGGGCATAGTCTCAACAGTTGTTCACATATGCATTGAAAACGAGCACTCCTTTGCACCAATCCCTGGAGGACACCATATGTCACCATCTATTTGGTGGATCTCTTGTGCCCTAGTATCATCAGTTTGCAGAAGTATTTTCCTTGTTTGGAAAGCATCCTGATCCTCTTTCCTGAGCATGCAGCTGTTAGAGATTGGGTGCAAATTCCCTGGGTTGCAGACAGGCCAAGGAGGATTGTGTAGCAGAGAGACTGGTTCAGTGAATGTGCTTCCCCAATGCTCACCACCATTACTTACATAGCTTTAGAGAGTCAATGTTCATAGAGTGGATTCATGGACATGAGACATTTCCTTCTCCCCAGTGGTCTAAAGCATGAGCCACCGGCATGGGAATTTGTTGATGGGTAACACTGATATTTCTGACACTAGCATGTGTGTGCAAGTGATATCGTCCTTTGAGTGAGATCCCTCCAGGCGCGCCTGAGCGACACGCAGTATCTATGGAGTGTATTATGAAATAGTGGGGGTGCAATACAGCATTCAAACAAAAGTGTTGCAAGTACTACTGTGGACAACTACTGCGGTGGATAGATATCACAGGTGCTGGTGGGCTACAAGACGTCTTAGATTGGATCCGTAAGTACAGTTCTACTCTTCTCCTCCACTGCCTATGTTTCTGCTGAATGGCACCTGCTTCTTTTGGCAGCATGAATCAGTAAAGTTGCCTATTACTGCCATTCCCTTTACCCTCAAGCCTCAGCTCGCTTGACCGTGTGGAGATGCTGGCTAGAAGCCTAGTGAGGGTAGTAAGTGTGGGAGCAACAGAATCTGAGGCCGGTGCAAGGAAGATCTACTGCACTTGAAGCCAGATGCACGTTGCAATTGCACGATTCCATAACCAAACACCTGAAATTGTAAAGGGTGTGCTCATTAGCCAGTGCTTTTGTGATGAGCTGATGCATTTCAGAAAGACTGCATCCCAAAAGAGATTTGTGCTGGTATCCTAGGCCACAAGAAATTGTACGCTGCAACTGTACACATGGGGCCGGATTCACAAAGGTAAATGTATTCTTTTGTGTAAGTTTACAATGGTCTGCTATTCACAAAGTTGTTTCACTAGTGATATCTTTACAACTGTAAAGTCTTCACACATCAGTGGCGGCCTGCGGCAAAATAAATTGGTGAGGCGTATATTTGACCAATTGACAGGCACTGATAAAAACCAGCGGTGCCCTTAGGCTTAACGCCAAAGCTCACACTCAAGGTCCGTTGATTCACAGCTCTTGAGTTGAGGCTGAAGGCACAGTGAGTTTCCCACATTGCCTGTCAGTCGGTTATATCGACTTTAAATAAAAAATAAAATTTACTGCCTCTGGTTCTCCTTTTTGTCTCAGCATTCCTTGGCTCAGGAGCAGGATTCCATAGCCTCACCCAACTCCCCACTACCAATCCAAACGCTGCTCTCATGCTACTCAGGAAGCATGAGAGAAGCACCAGGATTGGCGGGAGCATGCTGGTTTGACGCTCCTTCAGGCAGTGGGGTGCTTGTGCTTGCACTCCACTCAGCTGTCTAGGACAGCTCGAGTTGGAGTGTTTAAAGTCCGCATGTCAGGCTTGCCATTACAAGACAGCAGCCAATGTGACATGCGCACTTTAAGCTGAAGTGCACACTGTTCCTCTCTGCTGCTGACCCCACCCTCAGACTCAACTGCCACCATGAAAAATAAAATGGTAGCAAATTTGTTTTATTATCGTTTACTTTTCATTTTTGCTGCACTGGCAGCGGAGGAGCGATGCTCCTCCACCCTAATTGAGGAACCACAGCTGCCTCACGTAAAAACATAGGTCAGACCCTAAAAGTTGCTCAGTACATATCTGTTAAAGGGAGAACAAAGTTGTGGTAAGAGAGTGGAGAAGTGTGGCTCAATTGTTAGAGCGGCAGACCCCGATGCAGAGGTCTGGCCCAGGACCAGGGTTCAATTCCCGCCTCAGCAGGTCTTGGGCTCAATTTTCTCGGACCTGATAATTCTCGCCTCAGTGCCTATTCTAATCATGGGTCCCACTCTGCAACTCTAGGCAATAGCTTGCTTAATCTCCACAACGGCCCCAGCAGCGCTGGGATGCCTGGCTTCACCTTGGGGGTGCCCAGGAGTGGACATTTCACAGGGAAAAAGCCAGGAAGGGTTCCACAGCGGTATGCGTTACAGCGCCAGGACACCCCAGTTGGGGTATTAGTGCCCTTTACAAGTACAAATTACATTACAGTTACAGAAAAGTGTGCCTGTGAAAGTGTATTTGGGTCATGATTGTTTATGATGGAGGACCAGCAAGCAGGTTTCCAGGGAGTTCTGATGTACCCTGACTCCAGTGGAAAAAAGAAGTATGTTTAAAGGCTTTAAAGGGTGATAGTTCTTATTGTCAGGGGCCTGAGAATTATGTGGCAACGGAGAAACTAAATAAAGGCCTACCACTGTGCAGTACCATTTATGAAGCTTTTTCAAAGTAAGTTTTGTTGTCTTTGAGCAAGAAACAATTTATTGTTTTGAAATCTGCAAAACATTCAGCAGACTGTGCATTATGTGTCAGTCTGGTAAGTCCATAATTACCCGGAAAATACTATTTTATAGACTGGGCGTAGAAGGCTATCATGTAATTCAACACTTGCCTCCGCCAGAGTTGGGAGAAGTGGAGTACTTTGGATCACTTTCAGGAAGCAATTAAGAAATTAGAAGAAAAAACAAGGTTGTGGCGAAAGAAGCAAACTTTATACCAAAAACATTTAAAAGTATACTACTGCTTGTAAGAAATTAGGTTATTGGTTGAGGGGAGTGGAAGCCCCACTCAGGCAACAACCATAATCCTTTTCAGTGTGAACCACAAAAGTAACTGACTTAACCTATGCTTAACCCTCGGGTAGCTTGGAACAAAAGCAGTCAGACTTAACTTGTATGTGTAAAGTATTTACGCAGCACACAAACAATACTAAAGGGAACAGTACTAAAGGAAAATCCCAAATCAGTTTGAAAAAAGAGTGCATTTCATTTTAACAAATAAAAGGACACCAGAATGAAAATAAATTAAATCAGTAGAATCAGAGATATTACATTTGAAAGTTTTTCGTGAAATTAGCTTCCAAAAGCACGAAGTGTCACTCTTGGTCCTCTGGTGGCTCCACACCAAGAGAAAGTCACAAGCTCTTGCTGACCACGATGAAATGTGGATCGGTCAGATACAGGGACCATGTTAGTCCCGCTGAAGAGTTCCTTGCAGCCTACATAGAGAAAATGGCCTCCGTACAGGCACCCGGCTGGGCGCCGTCTGCACCAATCACAACGCTGCCAGCAGTGGAGGCGGCGCGGGACCCGGTGAGGTAAGTTTCTTTTTACATTTTCCCCCATTCTCCCGCGCGAACCCCACCCGAGAGTCATACGCACGATGACTGCAAGCAACTACTGTTAAATGTTGAGTTAGTGAAGTGTCTGATATGCATGCACTAGTGTGTGCGACGTACACAGGATTGTGGAAAGTGCCGAAAGGGTGAATCTGACTCCCTCTAGTCTTTGGAGTAAAATGGAGTGGGAGATAGTATCAAGGCTGCAGAACCTTCTAGTAAAAGTCACCACTCCATTTCCATCCAAGGTGTGTCTGATGTGGTCTGCGGCTTTGGCAGTGACTGTCCTTTGCGAAAACCCGATCGAGGATTCCAGATGGCTAATGAGCTATTTAATGTCCCTTGTGGGGTTTTTAGATTCTAAAATCTAATTTTTTTAGAAGAACTCAGCCTTTGATTTCCTGATTTTATTGTAATCGGAATCTAAGTGGGTAGAGTATATTTCTTTCAAATGTGGTTCATAGCCTTTCCGCCATAATCTTTTGAGTTTTTTGCAGTCTTTTTTGTGTTTTTGCTTCTTCATTGCACTACCGGGGTGAGGGTTTAGCCCGTCTAGGTTTGAATGCTTTTATTGGTATCACTTGGTCCAGCGAGGATGAACTCGCGTTGTCTATGGCATCGGAGTTGTGTGTGGGGTTGTCCTCATTGAGGATAGGACAGGAAGGATGTTGCACTTTGTTGCAACCTTCAGAGGTCAGTTTGTCATGCTGTCAACAGGAATGTCAAAGAGGCTGGATAGGGCCATGCAACTTAAAATAAATCAGACTATGATCAATCCCAGTCAACTTGGGATACTTCAAAATTGATGCCAAAAAATGGAATATAAAATGGCGTCAAATGTATGGACAGCTTTGTGGGTGGGCTCTTTATTGTTTTCTAGATGTAAAGAGGAGAAAAAATTGCTACAATTAACAATGTCCTTATCTGATTTGTTATCAAGCTGAATATTAAAATCACCCAGAAGAATGTTATTGGTATAAAGAAGACACGTTGCAAAAGATTAAAAAATGCACTGATTAAAATATCAGTAGGTCTTGGGGGTTCCTAGATGAGAATGCATTTAAAGGAGATTTTGGCTGATATTTTAAAAATTAGGGCTAGCGCTTCTACTCCCTTAATTGGAGGAAAGAGGCAATCGGATACCTCAAGATACTCTCAATAGAAGCACAACAGTTCACCACCCCTTTTGATGTTCTATCAAAATGTTAAATAAGATAGCCAGACTTAGAAGCTAGGAATATTTCTGGTGCAAAGTCATTTTTTAGCCAAGTCTCTAATGAAAATGCAGTCTAAATTGGACTGTTAAATTCAAGACCGTACATTGAGAAGAGCATATTTAAAAGATGGTGAAGGAGCCTTGTGGCACTGACATTGGAATAGTGCCCCTTGGAGATTGACACGGGCATTGAGCTGAGCATAGTGGCTCCGGAGCGCTTACATGGGGACAAAAATTGGCAAACAGCCATATGGACATGAAGAAATTGACTCTTTTACATGGACATCGCCATTTGGACAACGATGTGGGGACCTGATATATGGACCTTGTGATTGACACTGGCATTGGGAAATACACAGAGTCGGGCTTTGGTACATAGGGATACAGACACACAGGGTCACTGAGAAGTGCACTGAAATGTACACAAGCTAACTGGCTAAAGAGGCCACAGAGACATTAATGCAAGGACACAAAGATTCCTTTAAGGAGCTGCCTCGGGTAGAGGGTAAATGTACATGTAAATGTAAATGTACATGTATTTATATAGCGCAAATCACCGACCCGGTATCTAAGCGCTTGCTTAGGGAACCCGTCCTGGTATTCCCCTGTGAGATACCCCGGCAGGGTATCCACAAGGTGAAAGCCAGGCATCCCACCATGAGGGGCCGTTGTGGAGATTAAGCAAGCTATTGCCCAGAGTCGCAGAGTGTGAACCCATGAATTGAGTAGGCACCAGAGCGAGAATTGTTGAGTCCGTGGACATTTTCGGACTCAAGACCCGCCGAGCCGGGAATTGAACCCTGGTCCTGGGCTGACCTCTGCTTCCAGGTCTGCCTCCTCTAACCAGTGAGCCACACTTCTCCACAAAATACACCTGCTCCCCCCAGAGTTAATTCTACTTTAGGTGCGCCTTTCTCACAGTTCCCGCCTATCCTATTAGATAAATCCCTTGAGATAATGAAGGCTCTGAAATCCGGTTCCCCGTGAACCCCTGTCCAGCGAGAGTACTGGTGTCAATTGCTGAAGTGATTAACCCAGCGGTCAACCGGGTTCTGAACTCCTTGTCAGAGGGATTAATGCCCGAGAGCTGGAAACACGTTAAAATTCTCCCACTGTTAAAAAAACCTTTTGCAGACCAACTGATAGTGAACAACTACAGGCCAATTTCACTGTTGCCTTTCTTTTCCAAGATCTTGGAGAAATATGTAATCATAGTTACTAAGGAATATGGGGAGGCCAATAACATATTACATCCAAGTCAGTCATGGTTCAGAGCAAACTTCAGTACAGAGACGGCCTTACGAGAAGTCTCTGAAACTATTAAAACTACCTTGGATAGTGGTGGAAATGCGGTACTGGTGCTATTAGACCTGTCTGCGGCCTTTGATACAGTGCCCCATGACAGACTCCTGGAAAGACTTCAAGATTGCGGTATTGGTGGCACGGTTCTCAAATGGTACACTACCTTTTTAAGTGGCCACCATCAAACAATATGGTCCCCTCTTTTCTGGGCCCCCCATCACCCCCTTGAAAGTTGGAGTTTTCCAGGGCTCTATTTTAAGTCCGGCCTTGTTTAATGTGTATAAGCCACCCTTGCACTCTTAGCAGAGGAACATGCAAAAATTGTATTTTACATTGACGACACACAACTTCTGTTCACCTGCAAGAAGGGCACCATGTTCAGAGGCAGTGAGATAAACACCTGCATAACGGAGGGAACCAATTAAAGTGTAATTCCAAAAGGTCGGAGATTATTTTTTTCGGTTCCAATACGAGTGAGGCGTGGCACCAGTGGTGGCCATTGGACATGTCCCGCCCAATGTCCTCAGTTACTATCGTAAAAAACCTTGGGGTGAAGCTGGATACAGACATGTCCATGAAGACCCAAATTCAAATTGTGGCTGGCAACTGCTTTGGGCTTCTAAAAATGCTTAAGAACTTCCTCCCCCTGCTCTCGGTCCCCCTCAGAAATACGGTAGTCCAGGCCCTGATTGTATCAAGCCTGGACTACGCAAATGTCTTATATTTAGGCTTACTGGAATATATATTAGATCGCTTGCAGGTGATCCAGAACTCGGTGGCCAGAGCTATTCTTATGGTAGGACCCAGGGCTCATATGACCCCCCACTTAAAATCTCTCCATTGGCCCCCTGTGCGTAGGAGGGTCCACTTTAAGGCTCTTACCTTGGCCTTTAAGGCCATACATAACTCGGGGGCTCAATATATTAGGAAAAGGATCCTGTACTACGCCCCTCGACGGACCCAAAGGTCCTTGATGCAGTACCTGGTGACCATCCCTAGGTTTTCCCATTACCGCATGGGCAGCCGCTCTTTTCAAGTGGTGGCATCCTGATTGTGGAATGGTCTGCCACCTTCTCTTAGACAGACATCTGACCTATGTGCGTTCAGGAAAAAATGAAAAACCTGGCTATTTCAACAGTAGTACTAGTCAGTTGCTTGGAGCATACTCTGCCTGTTTTAGTGGTCTTTAGCGCCGGGACACTCCGTGGAGTAGCTGTGCACTTTACAAATACCCAAATAAGTTACATTACTTTACAAAGACTAGGCCTGTGAGATTGACTAGGAGACTATGCACATTTCGTTCAGTGGCATAAGAACAAACACATCTATTGTCCCAACATTGTTCTTAAACAGCCCTTAGCACCAAGGGAGCATAAGACTGGCAACTGCTGTTCTTCAGCAATACTTGTTAAGTGTAAGATAATGCCTCTTTGCATGATCACCCCCAATGTTTTGGACTGATGCTGCTGTTTTTCCGACTCTGTAGGTATATGGAGTCATGCCAAACAGGTTTCAATGCCTGTGCTCTGACCCATAAACATGTATGTCTGTTTGGTTTACTCACAACAGGCATTGGTTAACTTACTTATAAGTGCTGCTGGACTGTCGGCAGCTTTCGACACCATCTCACACAGTATTCTGCTAAACAGGCTGCTAGAGATTGGTGTCGGAGACTTAGCCCTTAAATGGTTTCAGAGTTATCTATCAGATAGAACTCAATCCGTCCAATTAGGGTGCTATGTGTCATTTCCAGATGCAGTGGACTAGGGGGTACCGCAAGGCTCTATATTGAGTCCTACATTATTTAATCTATATGTTGCCCCACTGGCCTCAATCATCAGGAACTGTGGGTTTGAAACTATATCTTACGCTGATGACACTTAGCTGATTGTACACATAGAGAGAGATCCGGTCGAAACGAAAGCAAAGTTTTTGAGGTGTATGATTAACATAGCAGATTGGATGAAGAGAAACTTTCTACAACTAAATTCCGCTAAAACCGAGATACTCTTGTTTGGCAAGGCTGTGGACTTGTGGTCCCCAGACTGGTGTCCATCAGAACTAGGAGAGGCCCCCTCCCCGAGAAGCTGGGCCAAGAACCTGGGGATAAAGATAGATAATCAGCTCTCAATGGAGGAACAGGTAAAGACCCTTGCAGCCTCCTGCTTTGGGACTATGCGGATGTTGAGAAAAGGTTTCCCAAGGATTCCGTTTAGCGCTCGAGCGACTCTTATCCAGGCGCTGTTAATCAGTCGCCTTGATTATGTAATGTAATGTAATTGGTACTCGTAAAGCGCACTAATACCCCAACCTTGGTGTCCTGGCGCTGTAACGGAAACCGCTGTGGAACCCTTCCTGGCTTTTCCCTGTGAAATGTCCACTCCTGGGCACCCCCAAGGTGAAGCCAGGCATCCCAGCGCTGTTAGGGCCCTTGTGGAGATTAAGCAAGCTATTGCCCAGAGTTGCAGAGTGGGACCCATGATTAGAATAGGCACCAAGGCGAGAATTATCAGGTCCGAGGAAATTGAGCCCAAGACCCGCCGAGGCGGGAATTGAACCCTGGTCCCAGGCCAGACCTCTGCATCAGGGTCTGCTGTTCTAACCATTGAGCCACACTTCTCCGCACTTAAGGAAATTCTTTATTGGTAGGAATCAGGAAGGACCTTTTATCCAAACTACAGGTCGTGCAAAATACAGCTGCCCGCCTTGCCCTTGATAACCCAGCCGAAACCCCCTCTTTGCCTCTTTTACGCCAATTACATTGGCTTCCAGTCAAGACACGGGCCACCTTCAAGATGTTGTGTATGGTCTTTAGGGCCCTGCATGGTCCCGGTCCAGCTTATCTGACCAACGAACTAAAATGGTTTCAACCTACAGGGCATCTCAGATCTATTAATCGGAAGCTGCTGTGCTGCCTCAGATTCAGGAAGACAAAAATGGGGGGGGTCGTTCCTTTTCCCATCTGGCCCCCAAACTTTGGAATGGCCTTCCTGAACAAATCCGGGAATGTCTGAACCTGTCCCAATTTAAAAACTGCTCAAAACATGGCTCTTTTAAGCCGCTCCTCACAGACTGCCTGTCGTTTTCTTGAGCATCAAGAGATCCCCTTGGGGATGATTCACGCGTGATAAAAATGGCCTAAAATAAATAAATAAGTCCCTAGGATAGGTTACCAGAGGTACTCATGGCTTGTATGTTATAGTGTCCCTCGTGGACTGTAGCACTTTTTGTGCCACTGTGAGTGTGACAAAGCAAAGCACGACTCCCAAGCCTGCCATTGCGGACTGGTAGAGTAGTTTTCGAACTACTAACTCGACTTTGCTATTTAAAATAATGACAAAGCTCAGACCTTTCTTTTTATTATTTACAAGTCACCCCTAAAGGTCTATCGAGCCCTAAGGCAGGGTGTTTTATATTAAAAAGTGGAATATGTGGTTTATATGTTCTTAAAGTAAAAACACCAAATTTATATTTTTATTGTTGAAAGGCTAGTAACCCCATTGGCAAGTATGGTTACATGCTGACCACTCAGCTGTGCTAAATTCTGAATGGGACTATTAAAGTTGGTTCCTCAAGATATCAAAAGAATAGCTTCATTAAACCTGACCTGATGCTCAAGATATATTTAATGTAACTTGTACATAAATGGCAACTTTATAAAGTTGCCTCTCTGGTGCCCCAGGCTTTCCAGTGACCACATATGGTTGCTGGCCACAAGACAGCCTTCTACCTTCCTGGAGGATGTTTGAATGACTATCAGGAAGAACACAAAGGGCCTGCTGTTGGAATAGGTGTTGCCTCTCCCTGGCAGGATGACCAAACAGGGTGTGAGCCCAAAAGGCGAGCTTCAAAGGGGAAGCTGCTTTTGAAGGGCAAACGGTAGACATAATAGAGAGGCTACTCTTTTGTTCAGGTAGACGGGTGGCATCGGGAACAATCTGTCCTTCAAACTGGTGGAAACTAGTTTTTGCACAGGGTGGGTGTCTGAGAATCAGACACCAACAGAGGAGTCCTGCCATTTTGGGAGTGGGCAGAATGTTGCATTCTGTGTTAGCTAGATGCCACACTTTGCAGGAATTCATTCACATGCTAGGCAGGCATATTACTAGCGTAGCACACTTACCGGGTAAATTGCAGTACTAAACATCAACTACGTGGAAAAATACAGTGTGCACAATTCACCTACATAATTACACTTTGCAGAAAGCCATCATCAGACCAGAGGGGACCTTGTAGCCTATATTATAGTAGTCACTGCATCCCCAGTAGGGAAAGTTCTGGCCCCCCTTGGTACCAAGACCTTGGTGGATCGAAGAAGAACTCCCCTGTAAAGAGAGGGTGCACCAAGCCTGGACCACACCTGCTGCTCTTTGGGCTAGCAAAGAGGTATGTGCCTGTGGTGTCCTGCTCAAAAAAAAGTTGGCCCAGGCCTCAGACAGAAGGAGTGACTCCAAGAGTCTATTGGCTGGCTTCCTATTACAGCTACAGGGCCACAAAATGTGAAGAAGCCGGTGTTAGTGAGTTGGCAGCAAAGATTGCCTGACTGACATAGTGCAACCTGACTGACCGAGTCCCAACCCTCAAATGTTGCAGCACAGTCTGCTGTACCCGTGTGTCATGAAGTACAGTTTGGTCCTGTAAATGGGCATTTATCACCTGTTTTAGGGAACAACTTGTTTAGCTGTAACTGGAGACCAGAGGCTACTGTTTTTTGGCTGGACTTGGAGGGACACCCACCTCTATGGGTCAATGGCTCCCCACTGTGACTGCAGACTGAGGAGTAGCCCCAGGAAGAGCATGTCAGCAGATCCGCACCCTCAGCATCCTTTATCTCTTGCATCAGGACCACTCCATTGAAGTCTTCGGCATCATGAGAACCTGAAACTAGACTGGAAACTACTAGGTAACTTGAGTTGATTTCCCAAAGTGGGTTGGAGTGGTAGTCTACAAATTTACAAAAGTAACAGCTAACTATGGTAGCTGCCGATGCTTATTTACTTTTTAAATAAAAGTAGAGATGTAGTATTTGCTTATTAATTTATATCTTTGGAACCCTCTGACAGATTGTTCTTGTTCTTGTGTATAAAAATGTGTAAAAATAAGACCTATTTTTATCAATTGGTGTCGGATTTCTAGCTGTTTCAGTACTTCTAAATACTTTGCACTAGTGGCTTGGACAAAGACTGACAACTTGAAGTCACAGCTGCCCAGGATTTAGCAAAGGTTTGGCAAACAAACCTTCCTGAACCGGAAGTAGGGTTGGGGAGTTTACTACATATAATAGCCACTTTACTCACACTTAGTTTTATTGTTGAGACAATAAAGCAGCATATCATCCTCCAAATAAAACAATTCCCCAGCCCTGCCAAAATGACCCATTAACCAGAACTCTGCTTCAGCCAATGCACATTCCCAGAATGCACCTTTACAGTTTACAGCACTTTCCTCCATGCTACACCCTTTTGACACAGTTTCCTTACATTTTTCTTTAACCTTTTGCATATTTTCCTGTCTTTTGGTGTGTCTGAGTCAAAGTCTGATTTTGAAAAATAGGTCAGGGGCCCCAAAGAATAGTTTGGGCGCCCATCACTTCCAAACATCCATACAAATAAAGCAATGTCCCAATGATCTGGGATGATGGCTGGGCATCTCTTTGGCTGGTTCTAGCTCCTTTTGACTAGTGGAATTGGGCATATTGCCGCACTCACTTGCTGAGCTGTGCCCATGTTCCCCCAACTGCCTGTGCTTACTTTATCTTTCTGGTCTGTTTCATTAACCCCTTCTATGCTGATGACGGCCCCAGTCTGTCATGCACTATGGTGGGCGTGAGCTGATGACGGCTGGGGGCCCTCATAAACCCGTCCACTCTTTAAAAGTGCCGCACAGGCGCAGAATCGCTACCGCACGCAAGGGGTTAAGGGCTCTCCTGCAGGAGCTGGGGGCAGTTAGCTCAGTGCTGATTGACAGGGGGTTCACAACTTTGTGTGCATTGTTTTATGTACTCACATGTTTGACAATGTGTTTAGGACTGCCTTTAAAACCCATCCAGTTATTATATTATCAACAATTGTTATTAAATTGTGCTGCAAATGCAGCATTTGCCACACATTTCCCCAAAGGTGATGGAGAAGGCACAACTCCATGTATATTTCCTGAAAGGCTCTCACTGTGCTTTTAAGGGCATCATTTCCTCTTACTTACATATAGCTGTCAAGGTAGAATACCTTAAAACATACCACCAAATGTATTGCGTTCTTTAACATCTCAGTACATTGTGTTTTTTAAAGCTATTGTAGGGAGAGTTACATCCCTGTCCACCCAAGACCAATTTTATGCTATAGATATCTTTTGGGGCCTGGCCCCCAAAACTTCAACCCCTGGCCACAGGCCTGTGTGTCATGCCCACATAGTGGGCACTAGGTCCCATGGGGTCAGGGATGTGGGGAGGGGACACCGGACACCACATCCGGTCAAGGGGCAGGGGAGGGAACATTCCTGGAGACGAGGCGCAGGGGTAGGACGCAAGGCGAGCTGTGCGACAACAACGAATAAACATACCTGAAGTAAAGCAACGGTGTTGTGTGATCCTTGGGGGACCATCACGACATTAGAACTGGCGATGAAGGTGGAAGGAAACGTGTGTGTATCGCCTGCCTCGCAATTTAATCCAGGAGCCCACCCTGGTTCGCGTCATGTGAGAAAGGAGGATCGCAGCGAAACCCCCAAAACCTCTACCCCTGGCTAGGAGCCTGTGGCCACAACTAAAGCTCTGAAAGGTTGAGGGCCATTGAAACCACGCCGCAAAGCCAAACACGCCGCTTTCAACTATCATTACAAAGAAGACATGATGGCTTTGTGAAAGCTTGTCATCTGAAGCTGGGGGGGGGGGGGGGGGTAACTAAGCGAACAGGAGCAGGAATAACCAGTTACTGTGTTACTCTACACACCGCAGTCAAGTCTTTGCATTAGCAGCGGTGCGGGTGAGAGCCTGGGTCCTGTGATCACGTCCTGTCAGCACAGAAGTCACGTTATTTACTTTGTGGTGATCTTAGAGTGAGGCAAGCCTCAAAAGATCCTCACACAAAGAAACAAAGCAAACACACTGAAGTTCAGCTCAGGCAAGGAGAAAGGAAGATGGGTGCACAAGGGGCGAAATGTCCAGGAGGGGGATGGGCGCAGAGATATGGCAGAGCAGAGGGCAGGAGCCTCCAACTTGAAGATACAGGAGCCGATTCACAAAAGTAATCTGAGACATAATCCTAAACGTACTACTTTTGTTATTCACAGAAGGCATTTAGTAGTAGTAAAGTTAGGATTCCTAACTTTACTACTACTAAAATTAGACAAAATCCTAACTTTCCAACTTTCAGTATTCACAAAAGGGATTTCGTAGTAGAAGTAAAGTTAGGATTCCTAACTTTACTACTACTAAATGCCTTTTGTGAATACAGAAAGTTGTAAAGTTAGGATTTTTACTCAGTTTAGTAGTAGTAAAGTTAGGAATCGTAGTAAAGTTACAAATCCTAACTTTACTACTACTAAATGCCTTCTGTGAATAACAAAAGTAGTAAGTTTAGGATTTTGTCTCAGATTACTTTTGTGAATCGGGCCCACAGTTAATATGTTTGTAGTAGAATGCACAATATTTCATATGAGAGAGGGCCTGGACTCTATCGGTACCTACTTTGGTTAAGGTAGGGCAAGCATTTCCCTGTCCACACTTTAGAGGCATCTCCCCCAGCAAGTCACCCTCCTGTCCTTTTCACCCAAAATAAAGCGTCAGCAATTATGGCGCTCATGCGTAAAAGCTGGTTTACGTAGAAATACAAAATACCTATGGAGGACACAAATGTTAGAAACACTTTGAAAAATTCCACGTTTACAATGTTTCACTGTTATTTAGCATAACTTGCTTTATTTCTGTTCACTGACACATGCATACACTTTTTCCTGCAAAATATTTTACAGACTGGTTTCTAACTTCCCAGTTGTCATCGCTGTGTGTGCTGGGACGTTTAGCCCAGTGCTTGCGTGACAATAGACCACTTGTCAGTACTGGTAGCATTGCCTGCTCTAGTGAATTAAATATGAATTCATACAAACTCTAAAACACAACTCAAAATGTTTGGATGCTGAAACAGGTATAAAACACGCACAGCCCCGGTGTTTGTCAGAGCAGACATCTTGAATAACTATGTTCTCATTTTGCTCCTGAACTTCTCACGTCCAGTCGCATTAATCATAAGATCTACTTAGGTTTTGGTAACATTTGAAGTCACTCCTTCTGACACCACATGCCTAGTATAAAGCAAGGACACTTGGCCAGGCCTTGACCTAAACTTCACACAATCTACTTCCTGAAACTTGCATTTCCACTATGCTTAGCTCTGGCAGAATATAGTTTTACATTAAACAAACACTTGGGCATTTACTTTTACATCACCAAATTTATGCTGTGTGGTTGCTGGTGTCTGTGGTGTCACACTTGGCAAGTTTGTGTAGAGCACCTAGCCAAAGCAGCACTACTAGTTAAAAGCGTGGGTTATAGTTCTAGCTGTACTGTGATTGGGCACCTATCTTTATTCAGAATAAAGGATTTCACAAAATAAGAAAGTTAACAGGACACCACAGAAAGTGTTAACATTCGTGTTAGGATCTAGAACGGAGAAATGCAGTTTGTGTTGCTTCCCACATGCAAATGCAAAAATATGTACTTCAGTGTGGGTATTTAAAGGAGTGTGTTAGCAGCCCACTCTTGTCCTCAGTAAAGGAAACAATAATTGTGGGCAAAACAAGTATTCTGGAAATTAAATTGCGTCGATTAGGCTTAAAGAGGTCAAAAACTACTATGGGCCATATGTATCAAGCCCTTTGCGATTCGTTAAGGCCGAAAAATCGCAGAATTTCGGCCTTAGCGAATCGCAAACTGCCTTTTTACCGACTTTGAAATGTAAGAAACATTAGCAAAATAAGGAATCGCAAAAAATTGTGATTCCTTATTTTGCTTAAGCATTTAAGGAATCGCAATTTTGCGATTCCTTAAATGCTACGTATGAAGCTTTTTAGACTTGCGATTTCAGGTTTAGAAATCGCAAAGTACCACCAACTTGTAGTTGGTGGTAATTTGCGATTTCTTGTAAATATGCACAATTGTGCATTTGCGAGGGTGGCATATGACGCACATACATGCCCATTGGGCATGTATGTGCGCCATATGCACACACATGTAATTTACGGAGATGCAGCAGGGTGTCCTTGAGACACCCCTGCACCCTTGCAATAATTCTCAAATTGCGATTAGCAAATTTTGATTTCGCAAATTGAGAATTATTTCGCAATCATTCCTATGGCCTCCTGGCCCATAGAAATGCATTGGATATTATTCCTTACTTGCGAATTCGCAAAATGCGAATTCGCAATTAAGGAAGATTAAGGAATCGCTAAAAAAAAGAGAATTTCTTCATACATATCATTTTGCGATTCCTAAATAGCGATTCCTTAAAAATCGCTATTTAGGAATCGCAAAACGGAACTATGATACATATGGCCCTAAATCTGTGCTTTAATTGTTATCACTTTATATTTAGAAATGTTATGATTTACATCTGATGAGGAGAAGGAAGGACAGTCCATGTGAGCTGGAGGAAATAGAAACTAAATAAATGTTTGTGAAAATTGACAGCAAGAAGTAGGGTAGAGAAGAAAGTCCTGGGAACTCACTGGGCAGTGGCAGCCATGATCACAAAATGAACGTGTGTTATCTGCAGGGCTCCAATTATACATTTAGATACACCAACATGCAACAAGAAGGCATTCAGTTTAGACAAGATAATGTTAATACATGGTCAATAATTATAGACTGTGCATGTGTCCCTCTTCTCTTTCTGTGGTGCACCCCCTGGTGTCATAGCTGAAACTAACCATATCCCATTGTACCAAAACCCACCCTCTGACCTCTAGCAAGCATTATAGAGGTCAGAGGGTGGGTTTTGGTCATTTGGGATGAGCCTGGCCTGTCAATCAACACGGGGCGAAGCAGCTAATCCATATATTGTCTATTTGAAGAGAGGTGGACTGGAGTGGATGTTGCGTCTCCCGCATGGATGGACGAGGACCTTCTTTGTGAATGGGTTAGCATGTGGGCGATTGTTGGGAATTGCTTAAAAAAAAAAAAGAGATTGAGCACATGGTCCATCAGGTAGACATTACCAGCCAAATATTGTCTCACGGTCAGGCAAAAGAAGAACTCAGGCCTACATGTCCATCAGAGAATAGCACCCCATGGTGCCCCCTGTAGGTGGTTACCAACAGACAGTGGGTCCAGAATTAGGAGTGGCAGTAAGGTGGAGTCACATCCCTTCCTGCAGGTGGGATCATGTATCCTACGCATAACTCACTCACCCATGGCGATGCTTGCGACGGCGACCATCACGGTGAGGACTTTTCCAAACACTGCAAAGGAGAGCAGAAGATGAGGTTAAGCACAGGCATTGAAGCAGGATTAAAAGATAAATTCAATTCTTGGAAAGCATTGTGCATGTCTAAAGCCAGCTTGGTGCTCAACACTGCACCTGATCTTGGAAATCTCACAGCATCCTCTATGATTGGTGCAACATGACCCAGCAGGCACTGTGCCAGTCACCTGGCGCCGGTGAACTCCTACTCACAGTGCTTAATTTGCAAAATAATAAGTGCCATACGTGCCAGGGCCCTGCCCAGGAGGACACTGCAGCTTGCACCACCCATCACCCCTGTTATCGCTGCCAAAACAACTACTAACCTTCTCTCTCGCCTGCAAGTGCGACAGTTCAGATTATCCCAGGTCCCCACAGCTAAAGAAATGGCTGGGGAGGTAGGTATTTGTCATTTTTAATGTATATTGCATTCATATGCAACCGTTGTTCTTCTCCTCTCTAAATTATAGGGGCAGCGCCACCATGTGGCAGACTGTCCTAAGTGCAGTGTTGACAATTAAGTGCCGGTGCTCAGCACGGGAAACCAAATAAGTGCCATGCTGAGCACCTGAAACTACTGGCTCAAATTAAGCACTGGCTGCTCATCATGGACTCTTGGTGAATTACTAGGGCAAAGATGGTAAATGTGAACGTGCCAGGAAGCCATGGGTGGCCAATCTGAGAAGGTTTTGGTGGCTGCTAAACAAGAAGTGCCAAACCAGAGCACACCTTCTGAATTACAAAGTATTGGCTGACAAACTTTAACTTGTCTTAGGATAACTAAGTGATGGGAGACACATCTGATAGGTCTAACTGGCCAGAACTGAGCACACTTTGAGCATTACTAAGTAATGGGTAACAAATTTCAGCTGCCTTCAATATTACTATGCGATCAGTGGCAATTCAGAGCATGTCAAGCCGATGGGTCACAAACCTAAGCACGCCTTGTGAGTAACTAAGCAAAGGGTGACAAACCTGAGTGGGTCTGAGAGTTACCAAGTAATCCGTGGCAAATCTGAGCATGCCCACAGTTTAACTGTGATGAGTGGTAAGCCATAACATGTCCTAGTGATCACTAAATTATGGAAGACATATCTGAGCAGTCAAGGATAGATGCTAAATTGGTCCTGAGGAGATTCAGACTTAATGTTCGCTTCAGATGTAGCACTTTTGTGTAAGAAGCCTCATTTGGGGTGGAGAAAGACAAAGTGTTAATGCCCATTCAATGCTTGGAGAAACACATTTTAAAGTAGTGTTTCCCAAACTAGGGGGTCACAAGCGTAATTTTGGCGGGTTCTGAAAGTCCAAGCAAAAAATTAAGATGTCTTTAAATTCTGTATTTATCTCGTCATATGTGCTCTGCTTCCATAATGGAGGTCAAACACCAGGATATTTCTTTTGACAAATTGCTGCTTATTTTTCTTTTTCTTACATGGGGATTGATGTTTATAAACTCCTCTAATTTTGCAGTCAGTGAAAGAAAAGTTAATTGTATTATGTGACACTCTTGCTGGGGAACACAGAATGTGAAAGGAAAGACTGTAGGATGTAATTTTTGTAACACATAACAAAATGTAAATACCTTTAAATGAACTGTGCACATTTAGCAGTTCAGAAAGCATAAACAAAGCACATTTTTTGTGAATTCTGAAGTGTGATGGAACCAAAGATTTTAATAGTATAAAAGATATCAAAGGTATTATACTTTTTTCAGTAATGCGCAAACGATAAATATTCACTGAAGCCTGATTTTAACACTTCATTCCTTTGCAATATAGGTGTATCAGTAAAACTGTATGTCTGTGAAAATGTAGTGGACATTTCAATGGAAAATGTGTTGAGTGTAAACGACAGTGCGCTACCAAATGGTGCTTTACCTGCATTAAAAAAAGCCAGTCGCCCACCTCATTTCTATTAAACCTAGGTGGGTCACAAACGTTTCTAATGCTAAAAAGTTGGTCGTGGTTCTGAAAAGGTTTTGGAAAGTGATCTAAAGGGTGATTAAAGATTACAGTCACCTTGCCCCATGCACCTTACTGTCTTCGGAATGCTCACCTGGAGACGACAGCAACAACTCTGCATGCAAAGACCATTTGTAACCTCTTTTGCAGCATATATGCAGCACTGCAATTCATCCCTCTGTGACTCATGGGTCACATTTAAAGTTTGCACTGAACAATTTGTAACTTGTCAAGGGCTTATCTTTTACAATAACTTACTAAGTGTTCTGATTCTGTTTGGTCAGATGCCAGTACAAGTCCAAAATACGATGATCTATTTAAATGAATTCCTATGAAAAGTAAGCTGGCACTTTTCGATAAATCTGGCAATCCTAGTTCCACTCTGCACATTCATTATTTCATCAAGTTTTGTGTTCTACACTAAACTCACATTTACAATTTGGTGAAAAATATTAATTACTGCCAGAACCGCCGCATTCCGAACATAGAGGTTTTACCTGCCGTGAATACGGACATTACTTCAGTGTCTAGGTGGGGATTACTACAATCAACGCCTTCAGGTCTCCTCACTGAAATTGAAAAATGTGGGAACGAGGGTCATGAGATGTATGAATTTTGGTAAGCAAGACAACTCCCTATTAAGATTGGGATTGCGAACATCAGCGAGTCTGCGTGTGAGGAGATGTATAATTGCAACAGTTACCATGTACAGTGCTAGAGGCACTCTTGTGGTCTGACACCCTGGAATGACCTTTGACTACCGTTACTTTAATTGACTTTGAAGTGTTATTTTACCCTAGCCTGAATGTATGACGTCCTGCATATGCCTTGTTTGTCTTAAAGGTTTCCTTCTTGTAATCTTGCGGTCTTTCAGTGGGAGCTGTCATGGAGTAGAACAGCCTTGCCAAGAACAGAACGTGTGGGATGTGCATTTGCAAGCATGAGAGAGAGAGAGAGGTGTGGAATGTACTTTTTGGTCTTAAAGTGCAGTGTTATGAGCAGCGGTGCACAAATGTGCACTGTGTTGTACATTGAGAGATGAAGTATGTGATGCTATAGGCAGTGGTGCACAAATGTGCACTGTGTTATACATTGGTAGTATTATTAAGTTCTTACTATTGGCTTTGACAGGGCCTCATGTCATCCTGAATTCTGACTCTGTCCGGCTTAAGCTTTATCTGCGCGCACAGCCACGCTTGCAAGTTGTTTGGGTTAATCATGTTCAAGGATTGCTTTGTGATTGTTTAATGTACCCTGGAAGGATTTTATGAACTTCATCAAAATAAAGGCTGGAACATGCGAGAATAAAGAGGGGACATGGGAACTCCTTCCTGCCATGGAATTTTTGCTTGGAAGCTGGCCAGTTCCAGTAAGATTCCTTTGGTGCAGGAAGGAAGACTCTCAAATCTTCTAGTGTGTGTTTTGAGACTATAAAGTGGAGGTTTGTTGATAGCTGAGTTGGGAGCTCACTTACAGAGTAGAAGTACTGCTGTAAGACAAACAGATCTTGAGTCCCGGTTGAGAGTCCAAGCCTGCTGTGAAAGGGCCCCCTCTGGGAAAATTGGCAAGGATGTCGAGTGAACGATCAGGTGAGGTGACTTGTTTCTGACTAGTGCCATTGTGATACGTAGTTCTAGTGGCTCTGGTCATTTGAGGTGTTTGAGTTTTGATTATTGCCATTCTGATGTGTGGCCAGTGGCTTTGATCATTTGAGTTGTTGTCTTTGTGATTCAGTGTATATAACTTGCAGGACGTCCCATATTATATTTTCTTGAGTTTTAGCTCATAATATTTGCTGCTTGTTTATTCATTAGTATTATTCATGCATTTAACTGTTGCATTTACCAAGTGTGTTATTGCATGAATATATATATAATATATATCACAACAACGATTCCTCTCACGGAGGAAGCTTGGAGTCACAAAAACAAGGTCCCAATCCACACTGAGAAGTGTTTATATTTGTTTATTCTTTAATCCATGGGGTATCAAAGCAAAGCAAAAAACCAACGCGTTTCGACAGCCTCCGCTGTCTTGGTCACGTGGTCACATCGTAGGTCATCAGTGATGTCATCAGTGATGTCATTTGAGATGTCATCAATGATGTCATCAGTGATGTCACTGACCATGTCATGAATGATGTAATATGTGACATCATCAGCAGTGGATTGCGGGTGCGCGAAATATAGTTAGTACAACTAACTATATAGGAGCAATTTTAATGGTTTTTTAAATGCTAATTCCTAACTATATAAGGCCTGAAACCAATGGTTTTTTAAGTGAATTTGCAAGGTTTTTAAAATGCTAATTCCTAACTATATAAGGCCTGAAACCTATGGTTTTTTAAGGGAATTTGCAAGGTTTTTTAAATGCTAATACCTAACTATATAAGGCTTGAAACCTATGGTTTTTTCAGTGAATTTGCAAGGTTTTTTAAATGCTAATTCCTAACTATATCAGGCGTGAAACCTATATATTTTTTTTCAATAAATTTCAAAGGTTTTGTAAATGCTAATTCTATTAGCGGATAACGGTTATATATGTTATTATCCTTCTGGGACCACCTGAGCAGCCATCTTGTTTCTCAGGAAAAGTGAGGCACAAGAGAGCACAAAACAAGAGTGGAAAACGCGAAAAGGGGGCAGGGTTGAGACCCCCGTAACCCCCTTGCCCTTCTCAGGGGGTCCCAGAAGGACCACCAAGTGCAAAAAGAATTAAATTTTTTTTTTTTTAATCGCGGGATACGCCCACGGTACGTGTACCGTACACGTACGGTGCGCGTACCCCGCGTTTTTTTTTTTTTTTGGGCCCTTGGGGGTCCTTTTGGGACCCCCTGAGAAGGGCTGGAGGGTTGGGGGGTCTCTACCCTGCCCCCTTTTCGTGTTTTCCACTCTTTTTTGTGGCTCTCTTGTGCCTCAGTTCTGCTGAAAAACAAGATGGTGGCCAACACTTCCTGGTTTGGACAGTTTGGAATGTTGACAGTCAACTGCCAGCCAATCAGAAACTCGCTCGCGCACGTAAGGGTACGCGCAAGTACGCGTACAGTACGCGTACGGTGCGCGTACGGTGAGCGCATATAGATATATAATTTGCTCAAATTCAATTTTCTCAACAACTACTGGAGGGATTTTCACCAAACATAGCAAAGGCACATCTGCATACCAGGCCCTACCATTTTGCCAAGTTTGGTGTAATTCCGTTCAGCCGTTCGGGCTGTAGCCGTGTCTAAAGGTCCCATAGAAAATGCTGTTTGAAAAATTTCAAATTCAGTTTTGTCAAGAACTACTGGAGGGATTTTCACCAAGCATAGCAAATGCACATCTGCATACCAGGCCCTACCATTTGTCCAAGTTTGGTGTAATTCCTTTCAGCCGTTCGGGCTGTAGCCGTGTCTAAAGGTCCCTATGGAAATTAACAAGGGGAAAACACGTTTTGGGACCCCCCTTTCGGCCCCCGCTTGACGAATCCCCCCAAAACTTTCAGGGAAGGAGCGGAGTGGAGCTGGCCAAAATTCTGGAAAATTACAAACAGATTCCTCAATTAGCGCCAAAGTTATTCCCAATAGAATGTTGAGTGCATATAGATATATAATTTGCTCAAATCAATTTTCTCAACAACTACTGGAGGGATTTTCACCAAATATAGAAAAGGCACTACTGCATACCTGTCCCTACCATTTTGCCAAGTTTGGTGTAATTCCGTTCAGCCGTTCGGGCTGTAGCCGTGTCTAAAGGTCCCATAGAAAATGCTGTTTGAAACATTTCAAATTCAATTTTCTCAAGAACTACTGCAGGGATTTACACCAAACATACAAAAGGCACTGCTGCATACTAGTCCCTACCATTTTTCCAAATCTGGTGTAATTCCGTTCAGCCGTTCGAGCTGTAGCCTTGTCAGAATGTCCCTATGGAAATTAACATGGGGAAAACACATTTTGGGACCCCCCTTTTTTCTCTGCCCCCGCTTGACGAATCCCCCCGAAACTTTCAGGGAAGGAGCGGAGTGCAGCAAGGCAAATTTAAGAAACATTACAGGCAGATCCCTCAATCGGCGCCAAAGTTATTCCCACTAGAATGTTCGGAATTTCCTATGGTAACTAGGTCCTAACTATATATACCTACTGGCGACCGCCAGTAGGTAATATATATCAAGTTCAGAATACCTTCGTTTTCGGTGGCAGTAAATAACGAACACTCGTCAATTCCAGGAAGCCTATTTTTTATTTAAGCAGATTTAAAAGGCAATCTTCACTCTACGCGTTTCGGGAAAGTTTTCCCTTGCTCATATATATATATATATATATATATATATATATATATATATATATTAATCAGACATGAGCATTGATGGGCATGCAGATAATATGATATAGCAAACACCATCCTCGATAATGGATGCCATGAAAACATTCCACCTGAAAAATATCGTGCTGAGGATAACCTCCACTCTTAAAAGCTGCCAGTTGCAACTCATTCAGTCACTCATTTTGCAATTACACGTCATGCTTAAGGCACTTATTTGGGTTAATTCCCAGAAAGGATTAGAATATGAATAATGCAAGCGGCATTCATAAAGCAAGAGCTGAAAGAAAGTGGTCACAACCAAGTTTTATCTTGTCCAATAAAAGAGAACAGGGGTAAAACTATGGAAGGCACAAGCCCCTGTGGGGACTATTTTACTCCACCCCCCCCCCATGAATCACTGCTGTCACAGACACACTGGTGGGTCAGCAGCTGGTGATGCGGCAGAGTGAGCCAATACACCTGCCGCAATGTTTTATGCAACCAGCCATGGCCCGACCTAGTGGGCAGAGGGGCAACGCCTCAACCTTTTGCTCAAGAAGGAGAGGGTTTGTCAGCCTGACAGGCACCCTTTTTTTTATTTTATTTTTTAATATAAGACAGCCAGGAACTAGATTCTTGTCTGCTTAAACTGAACGTTGCTGAAGAAGTCACAGCTCATGTGGGCGTGGCCTCTTAATCCCGACAAAGCATCTCAAGGCTCTCCCCTCGTGGGGGGAGGGGGAGAGAACGGGAGGGAGAGAGAGAGAGAGGGAGAGAGAGAGACTTACTGAATATAGGCCTGTTGGAGAAGCCCCTGTTCTTTCAGTCTCGCCATATGACAGTTTTGAATGGTTCTATTTGGTGGCAGGGGTGTCTTTGGAAGAGACACAACAGGGAGTTTCTTTCATAATTGTATATATTGTGTCAAGCTGTTGTGGTTGTACATGGCTATTCCAGTAACCAAAAACAGGTCCTCCATTTTGGGCCAGTATCGAGCCCTCCTACAGGAAAGGGTGACAGGATTATTCTTCTAAAAAGAGAAGGCTCTAGTATTTAAGGGGAAGGATATAGAAGTCAAAGGCTTGTTTGGCGGGGTTTCAATGCAGTTTAACGTGGAAAAGATGAAAGATTTGCGTTTTATATGGCAGTGTCTGTGTGGGTTTGTGGAGTCCTTGGTGTTGTTGTATCTTTGTGCTCCGTGAGGGATGGGGCAGAACAAGTTACATGCAATCATATGCTATATTTTTGCTTTTGTCTTTGTCACGAGGTGTGATATAGTTTGCTATCTTTTGTACATATGTAAATCTTACTCTAACACATGGTTTTGTTCCATTAGGTGCCAGTGCCAAGCACCGCCCAACACCGGCTCAAATTGAGCCCTGTGGTGTCGGTTGCCAGAAATCATATACATATTAATAATGACCATAATAATGAAGTCATCTAACTGGGGTCATTTTTAAAGCACTGAAAAGCCGCAGGTACAATACACAGCACTCTCTGTAGATAACAACCAACTATTAATCAAATCACTGCACCCACATACTACCGGTTTAGGATACAATACTATGAACCTTCTCACTGCACTGCTAGTGTGTACTTCCAAGTGGTATCCATGACCATACAGAGGAGCAAAGTAGACAGGTGCATCACTGCACCAGCTCCTGGCCTCAGAAGCAGCCTTCCATTGGACAGTCCCAAAATCTAAACTGAAAACTCAATTACTGAGAGAGAGAGTCCTTGTTCCACCATGACACCCGCTCCGCTCCTCCCTCTGGAATGAATGACCCCCAAAGTGTAATTCAGAAGGAGGCATCCGTCCCATCTAAACTGGATGAAGATATTTAAAGTATGCAGAAGTTCAGCTAGCAAACCTGAGCTGTTTCAGTATGAGAGTGTTTGCATCATGGTCTTTAATTTACTTAAAACTAGGAATTTTATAAGTACAAAATCAACCTATGCTTCAGACAGCGGATTTTTTGTCTAGGTTTTGAAGCCAACCCATACTACATTTTCTACAGTATCCAGCAGTCTCCGTTTCAACTCTTGGTTTAAAAAAATGGTGACCTAGTTAGCTTTCTAATTATTTACATAAATTAATTCATAGCATTTAAAAAGCATTTCAGTGCAGGTTGTCAATCCTTAGTTAAGCCGCAAAATTAACAGGATCAAAGCAAACTGAAAAATACATTTAGTTGGAAATGCTCACTGCGTAAAACCGGTTTAGAATGCAATAAAATTGGCTTTCTTCCAACGAGTGGGCCTGTTTATTTGAAGCACAGTGCGCTTCATGCATATTGAGGTTGATCACAGACCGTGCGCGGGGTGGTTGCTTACGGTTAATGGGGGAGTTGTGTAATTTTTTACTCTTGCTTGCCCAGTATCAAACATTTTTGCTTCACTTGGTGATACTACCACGGTGTGGCCTAGTTTTCCTTCATGAAACCTTTTATTAACTGCATTTTAAATTATATTTAATTTAAAGTGGCATTCGTAAGGAAAGGCAGTTACATTTATAAAAAATAAAAAAAATTATAATAATAAAAAGAAAAATCGCACAAAGGGAGTATATGCCAGCACTAAAAAGCGTAGCCGTAGGGAGCGCTACGTCAGCGAGTACTGACCTGTTCCCTGGTTCACTACTTCCCTCTTTCAGCTCTTATAGGCACTTATCTTCAGTTTCTTCGGTTTGAAACGGGAACTCATGCAATCTGCTGACCACGGTCTTTCATTTCTTGCATTCCGTAACTCAGTGGCTCTAATTTGTACAACTTTTTTTAGTCTTCAGAGAATATAATAATTTATCAGTGAAACATTCATGCATCTCAGACATTAAAATTTGAATCAATGAAAAATGAATATTTGGTTATTCTCTAAGGAAGATGAATAGTTCAGAATCTGGGTTCATGCCTTTGCCACTGATGCTTTTAACTTATTGAGCCAGTTCATTCTTTTTGTTTTCTTGTGTCTCCCTCATATTTACCTTCTTATTAGCACTAACAGGTTTCATGATTCTTATTCCAGTTGTTTCCTGGTGTTTCCAAGGATACCTCTACTGTCCCCTCTCTTTAGATCTGGTACACAACAGATGTTCTCATCTCTGCTACAGTCCCTTCTTGCTCTCCATATGTCATTATGTGAAATGATGCTCATCCTTGATCTAAGGTAACATATAGTGCAGTTCCCACCTGCCACCTCTTGCCTCGTATAGCCCCTGTGGCCCCTCTCTTCCCCGAAGTACCTGAGAGCGCTGGCGGTAGGGTGGGCTCGCGGATGGCGTTCAGGAGCGGGGTGTATGGACTCGCCGAGGATTCGGACATGGTCCAGGCTGGGTCCGCTCTGATGCAGAAAAGTCACTGGGCAAGGAGGGAGTTCAGGACAGAGGGTTACATCACATGGTCCATCGCATGGCCCACCCCACAGATTTGATTCAATTCCCACTCTTCCCCTTTGTGGGTCACTGAGACTCTGAGTTTCTTTAGTTTAAGAAAGCTGTATTGGGAGAAGAAAAGGAACATCGTAGAGTGAAGTAAAAAAAACTATTCGTTTTACTGTCATAACATTAGTTATGCATGATGAACATTATAATAAAATAACAATAAAAAGTTTTACAATGAAGATAACTTAATTAATTGATTAGCAAACATAAGGGGGAAGGGGAAAGGGAGGGGAGAAAAAGTGGATGGTAGTACTTGAACCACATTAGATAATGATCAGCAAAACGAACACAATTGCTAAAATAACAATATTTAATTATGGATTAAACAAAGGTAGATATCAGAAAAATTGACACATGAAAGAGTACTATAGAGAGAATTTAATAACCATCACGGAGGTTAGAAATTCAGATACGGTGAGGGTTGTGTGAAAAAAGAGCTGGCTCTAATATTATTTTTAAAAGTGGGAAGCGATAACCAAAGTAAATCACTTGCATGGGATAAAAGGATGTGTTCAGCATAACATCTATGCAATTTACGTGGGTGACATAATGTATGCCACCAAGCTTTGTAAGATATTTGGATGTACATTTCCAGTTGATGGTAATCTGCAGAAAAGCAACGGCAAGTATAAGGTCTAGCAAAATATTATTGGAAAGTTCTGATTGCCAATTACCATGAAGGGACCCAAAAAAAGAGGCAAAATTGAAGGGAATGGAAGTGTGAAAAATGTGATTTATTTGCATCCAAATGATATGCCAAAAAAGTAAGACCTTGGGACACTGTTCACGTCTGCTTCAATGGAGTGTTCATTACTAGCCTCGAACAATTCAATAGAGTCTCACTCACCCATACATTACTAGCCTTGTACACTTCAATAGAGTCTCACTTCCCCATACATTACTAGCCTCGTACACTTCTATAGAGTCTCACTCACCCATACATTACTAGCCTTGTACACTTCAATAGAGTCTCACTTCCCCATACATTACTAGCCTCGTACACTTCAATAGAGTCTCACTCACCCATACATTACTAGCCTTGTACACTTCAATAGAGTCTCACTCACCCATACATTACTAGCCTCGTACACTTCAATAGAGTCTCACTCACCCATACATTACTAGCCTCCTACACTTCAATAGAGTCTCACTCACCCATACATTACTAGCCTCGTACACTTCAATAGAGTCTCACTCCCCCATACATTACTAGCCTCGTACACTTCAATAGAGTCTCACTTCCCCATACATTACCAGCCTCGTACACTTCAATAGTCTCACTCACCCATACATTACTAGCCTCCTACACTTCAATAGAGTCTCACTTCCCCATACATTACTAGCCTCGTACACTTCAATAGTCTCATTCACCCATACATTACTAGCCTCATACACTTCAATAGAGTCTCACTCACCCATACATTACTAGCCTCGTACACTTCAATAGAGTCTCACTTCCCCATACATTACTAGCCTCGTACACTTCAATAGAGTCTCACTTCCCCATACATTACCAGCCTCGTACACTTCAATAGAGTCTCACTCACCCATACATTACTAGCCTCCTACACCTCAATAGAGTCTCACTCACCCATACATTACTAGCCTTGTACACTTCAATAGAGTCTCACTCCCCCATACATTACTAGCCTCGTACACTTCAATAGTGTCTCACTTCCCCATACATTACTAGCCTCGTACACTTCAATAGTCTCACTTCCCCATACATTACCAGCCTCGTACACTTCAATAGAGTCTCACTCACCCATACATTACTAGCCTCCTACACTTCAATAGAGTCTCACTTCCCCATACATTACTAGCCTCGTACACTTCAATAGTATCATTCACCCATACATTACTAGCCTCATACACTTCAATAGAGTTTCACTCACCCATACATTACTAGCCTCGTACACTTCAATAAGTCTCACTCCCCCATACATTACTAGCCTTGTACACTTCAATAGAGTCTCACTCACCCATACATTACCAGCCTCGTACACTTCAATAGAGTCTCACTCACCCATACATTACTAGCCTCCTACACTTCAATAGAGTCTCACTCACTCATACATTACTAGCCTCGTACACTTCAATAGAGTCTCACTCACCCATACATTACTAGCCTCGTACACTTCAATAGAGTCTCACTCACCCATACATTACTAGCCTCCTACACTTCAATAGAGTCTCACTCACCCATACATTACTAGCCTCGTACACTTCAATAGAGTCTCACTCACCCATACATTACTAGCCTCGTACACTTCAATAGAGTCTCACTCACCCATACATTACTAGCCTCGTACACTTCAATAGTCTCACTCATCCATACATTACTAGCCTCGTACACTTCAATAGAGTCTCACTCCCCCATAAATTACTAGCCTCGTACACTTCAATAGTCTCACTCACCCATACATTACTAGCCTCGTACACTTCAATAGTCTCATTCACCCATACATTACTAGCCTTCTACGCTTCAATGAAGTGTCACCCATACATTACGAACCCCGTACGCTTCAATGGGGTCTAACCCATACATTACTAGCCTCCTACGACAGTGGCAGTGTCTGCCGACCCCGCTTTTGATGCCAGGTATAACTGCAACGTACTGGACTCCTTTACTGCTGGAGTTGTGGATGAGGAAAAGCTAATTTGAAGCTAATAATTTTAACGCTGGATTTTAAATTGATTTGCAAATTTAAAACTTTTATTTGTATTATAATTGATGACAAATTGTAGTACAGTTCGTATTTGTGCTTAGACGAATCCCTCGCTGTTGCCAGGGCTTTAAAAACGCTAAATACTCAGTGCTCTGTCAGACAGCCTGCCCGCCCCGGTCCGACTCGGTATCTAATACCGTTGAGCGGAGGGCGGGACAGGCAGGAGCCTGAGTGACACACACACTTCCTGATTCCCGCTGTAGACTCGAGCGGTTAGCGCTCTAGCCTTGGTGCAACAGGGGCTATTTAGCCACTCGTTGGAATAAGCGCGCAGAGGGGCGCCTTTAGACGCGCCGAAGACAAGCCAAAGACCTGCCCGTCTGCGCCCGTCCGCGCCAGAACGGGCCAGGGGCTATGGCGGGCCTTGAGGATTCCTCGGACACCCACTCGTCGGGGACTGTAACATACTCCTCTAAGGTATTGCGCAGCCTGAATGTTTCTACTCCGCTAGACGCTAAATGTACTGCCCATTTAGAGGTGGAGGGACCTTTCTCGTGTTATTCCTGTCACTCCCAGTTCTCTACTGCTAGGATATCGACCCACCGGATACAATGTTGTTATTCAAGGGTATCCACGCCATCTCAAGTTACAAACACCGCCCCTTTAGGAAGGAAAAATATCCTATGCAATGTTAGGTCCCTCTCCAAACATACGGCAGAGGTTTGGGATATGATCTCTTCCAATCAACCTGAGCTGTGTTCTCACAGAAACATGGCTCAAACCACATTGCACTCCAGCCATAACTCTTGCCATCCCATGTAACTATAAAATATTGAGATTAGACCGCCCCCTGAAAACTGGCGGTGGAATTGCTGTGGTGTATAAAGAAGAATTGAGAGCTACGATTTTAGAGGAACTCAGTTCCCTTGATATGGAAATTTTAATTCTTAAAATACATTCATCCCCTAAGGAAAATTATAAATGTGCCGTAGTCTACAGGCCACCCGGTCCTCTCAAGAAATTCACTAATAATCTAGTTGAACTACTTGCTCCACATATTAATGATGATAGTGAATTCACACTAGTTGGAGATTTTAATGTCCACTGTGAGAAACTGGACTGCAATGATGCTCAATCATTAATAACAGACCTATCAGCCTTAGGTTTGACACTGAAAAATAACGGACCTACCCATCAGGCTGGTCATACTTTAGATTTAATCTTCTCCAACGTTCAAACGATCTTATGCCCGCCTGCTACTCAGGTGAGTTGGACTGACCACTTCATAGTGGAATTTACTACTCCTCCTCAGGCACCCAATTCCACACACCCCAGCACCTTACCTTGTATTCGTAGACAGTGGCATAAAGTTACAAAATCCACTTTTAAAGAAAATTTTAACCTTCCTGCCCTACGACCCTGGGATCTTATTGAAGCTGCTCTCGAGAAATTCCAAGATGGAATTAGGAAAACTATAGATATAATTGCCCCACTAAAGCTTTTTAAATCCAGACCTGCTAAGAAGCAAGAAGTCTGGTTCTCTGATCACCTAAGAACTCTTAAACAAGGAGCAAGGAAATTAGAAAAAAGATGGAGAACATCCCACCTCCCAGAGGATAAGGAAAAGTACTGGAGTGCGCTATCCTCCTACCACAAAGCAATACGTTGTGCACGAAAAGCACACATTGCCACCCAAATTCAAGAGGCTGGAAACTCCCCTAGAGTTCTTTTTCAAATACTACAGACATTTGCTAAACCGACAGCATGTGAAGCCCCTGACATGTCATCTCAACAGTTGTGTGACGAAATTTCCTGTTTTTTTACTAATAAAATTGATAAAATTTATGATAAAATATTATGTACAAATCAGGCTGCATCAACTAATATGATATTCCTCCCCAATCTCACAGACTCCATACCTGACTCACAATCCCTGGACAGTTTTCCCTGTATTTCACTTCAAGAAACATCTAACCTTATAAAACTGATTAAAAGTGGAAGTCCAGAGGATACCATCCCTGCTAGATTGATGCCCACATTGGATGAACAACTAAGACCAATGATTACAGAACTAGTTAATCTCTCACTCACCTCTGGTACTGTCCCCAAGGAATGGAAGCGAGCACTTGTCAGACCTATAAGAAAAAATACCGCCTTACCATGGTCTGACTTGTCAAACCTAAGACCCATCTCTCTGCTACCTTTCCTGGGGAAAGTCATAGAAAAACATGTCAACCGTCACTTGTCCAGACATATTGAACAAGTACAAGCTCTGGATGAATCCCAATCAGGATTCCGCCCCAAATACAGTACAGAATCCACCTTGTTATCTGTTACTGATGATCTCCATGCTTACCAAGACAAGGGCCTCTCAGTCATCTTGGTTCTTTTAGATCTATCGGCAGCGTTCGACACCGTGTCTCATTCCATCCTGACCCAACGGTTGTCGAACGCTGGCCTTAAGGACAAAGCCCTAGAATGGTTAAAGAGTTTCTTAGTCGACCGCACCCAGAGAGTCACCATGGGTGCATATCGCTCGGCGGAAATTGAGATCTCGAAAGGGGTGCCACAGGGCTCATGTTTGAGCCCCACGCTCTTTAATATCTATGTGGCACCCCTGGCAGGAGTATTGCGTAGATACGGCTTTGCCCCCGTATCTTACGCAGATGACACACAACTCCTGTTTCCCTTTAAAACTCTTTCCGCTGAGGTCAAGAACTCTTTCTCGTCTGGCATGAAAGAAGTGGCGAATTGGATGGCTAATAACTATCTCCAATGTAATGTCAGCAAAACAGAGATTATGTTATTTGGGGAAGCTAAGATACTCTGGACTCCTGATTGGTGGCCATCAGAGCTAGGAGCAGTCCCGGAACCTAAGCAGGTCGTGAAGAATTTGGGCATTCGGCTCGACCACGACCTGTCATTAAAACAGCATACCAACTATATTTCAGGGATCTGTTTCCACACCATTGGCCTGCTCCGTAAAATCTTTCCACTTTTACCCAACTCGGTGACAAAAACTCTCGTTCAAGCACTCATTCTGAGTCGGATCGATTATTGTAATGGTCTGCTTCTATCTGCGAACGAAGGAGTGCTAGACAAATTACAGGTCATTCAGAACACGGCAGCTCGCCTTGTTCTGAACGCCCCTCCGAGAACTGCCTCCAAACCCCTCCTTGAAAAATTGCACTGGCTCCCAGTCAGACAAAGGGCAAAGTTCAAAATATGTTGCCTGATCTACAAGTGCTTGAACGGACAGGGACCTATCTATCTTGAACGAAGATTTGTTCCCTATGTTCCAACACGATCTCTTAGATCAAGCAACAGTCTCCTTCTTGTGGTCCCCCATGTTAAGAGAGCTAGACATGGAGGCAAAGCTTTGTCCACTATGGGCCCTAGGTTATGGAATAAATTACCCCTTGCTCTAAGACAATGCAAAGAGCATTTAACCTTTCGCAAACATTTAAAAACGATCCTATTAAAAAATGAAATCTAATTCCTCCCTTCTGTACGTTTACTGTTTTACCGGTCAAAAAGCGCAGAGATACTCCTGGCGGAGTGATTCAAGCGCTATACAAACCCACAAATAAATAAATAAATAAATAAATGAAGTGTCACCCATACATTACTAGCCTTGTATGCTTCAATGGAGTCTTACCCATACATTACCAGCCTCATTCACTTCAATGGAGTCTTGCTTACTCATATATTACTAGCCTTGTACGCTTCAATGAAGTGTCACCTATATATTACTAGCCTCAAACGCTTCAATGGAGTCTCACTCACCCATACATTACTAGCCTTGTATGCTTCAATGGAGTCTCACCCATACATTACTAGCCTCATTCGCTTCAATGGAGTCTTGATTACTCATATATTACTAGCCTTGTACGCTTCAATGAAGTGTCACCCATAAATTACTAGCCTTGTATGCTTCAATGGAGTCTCACCCATACATTATGAGCCTTGTACGCTTCAATGGAGTCTAACCCATACATTACTAGCCTTGTATGCTTCAATCAAGTGTCACCCATACATTACTAGCCTTGTACGCTTCAATGGAGTCGCACCCATACATTACTAGACTTGTATGCTTCAATGGAGTCTCACCCATACATTACTAGCCTTGTACGCTTCAATGGAGTCTCTCTTTCACTCATAAATTATTGGGCCCATAAGAGTCTCATCCACTCATACACTACTGGCTTCTTGTGCTTCAGTGGAGTCTCACTCATTCGAGCATTATGAACCTCAAACACGTCAATGGAGTCTCACTCACCTGTGCGATACAGACTCTATGGGTTCTGCAGGGGTGTAGCTATCACTTAGCAGGTGTGCAGTAGCCATGCGGCTCAGGGACCCGAGGGTCCTACTGAACCCTAACTATTGCTCTGTTTTACTACCTTGCGCACAAAAGGAGATAGGTCCTTGACGGGGCTGAGGGAGGGCTGGACCCTATATAAATCTAAAACACAAAAAATTGCCCCTTCTCAGTTTACTTATGTTGGACTTGGCCCGCAGGGCAGGTTCACCCCTAGACTTTTTGCCTTATTTGTGACCCTGTGTCAGTGATTTTTGGGTCTCTGCGCACTTTCCCCTGAGTCCCAGAGTGAAAGTGCGTGCGTGTAGTGTGGCTGGCCTGCCCTCCCATAGGAATGCATGGGGAATGTGTGTGTCCCTGGTAGTTCCTGATGCGTGGGGAGTGCAGGCTCGAGTTTAGTACGTATAAACTCGTGAGAGTGAATGCTGCGAGATGGTGTCTGCGGCATGTGTGTGTCTAGTTGGGAAGTGCTACTTCTGGACATTGAGATATGTGTGCAGTGAGGGTGCTGGAGCGTGATTGGCTGGAGCTGGCTGGCATGCCAGGCTCCAGGAAGTCTGGATGGGTCTGCCCGGTGGTGAGTGGGAGATTAGCATGAGTGATGTGTGGGAGGAGTGCACCTGTGTCCTGGATGGGCTGGGTTTTCCCCACACAATGCTGGCTCCGCCCCCCTGTGGTGTGTCTAACGACCCTAGCCTCCCCAGTGAATGAAATGGGTGGTTGGGCCATCAAGAGTGCTCCAGAACCAGCTGCGACTCGTTTTCCCCCCACCCTGCACCCTGAAACAAAGGATTTGTCAGTATAAGAAGGGGCTGTGTCCCCACTGAAAATGTTCTACTTTTGGATCCTGCCAGAGGGGGCTTTTGCTGCTGCTGGGGCCAGGAGGACCGCCACTTGGGGAGTCTCCCTGCCTGGAGACCCAGGTGTGCTGGCTCTGGCCCAGCCTTGCCCCTCTGCCTGCCTCCAGCCCCTGCTGGAGCCTTGTTTTGTCCTCCAGTGCTGGGGAGCACTGAGGATTCTTTGCCTGCAGCCTGAGAGCGCTGCTCTCTGCCCTGTGAGCGCTGTATTTTGTCCTGGAGGCGCTTGGGAGCGCCTGCCCTTCGTTACTAGCGCTGCTAGCGCTGGGTGTGCACAGCCGGTGCCCACCCGGCATCTGACTGCCCCGTGTGGCGAGTTGGCGGCGCGGGTGCCACCCCGCTCATTGCCGCTTTCATTGTGCCCAGGTCCGTTTTGTTGTTGATCCACGAGGGAGCCCACTCCTCGGATCATGGGAGCCCGCCTGCCTGGCTAAAAAGCGAGCCGCCGCGCTGCCCGCGGCGACCCGGAAGTGGTTGGGAGCCCGACCAATCCTAGCGCGGCCCAGGAAAGGCCGACCAGAAGTCCCGCCTCTGAAGCTGAGCCGGGAGGAGAGAAGCTGCCGGCCGGATCCCCGAGGCTCCCCGAGTGGAGAGGAGAGCCCCGAGACCAGAGGGAGAGACCCGCCCCCGCTGGAGACCAGAGCCGGTGAGTGTGGCCGTTCTGGAGGGAGGGGCGCCGGGACACATTGTCGGTGTCCGCCCCCCCCTGCCCCCTCGGCAGCGCGACCTCGCGCCCTCGTGTAGAGAGTCCAGAGAGGCTCTGAGGGGCCATTTCGTTCGTGAGCCTGCGAGGCTCTTGCAGGGCATTTGTCTTTGCTCCGGGTCCCCAGAGAGAGGGACCCCACAGCCCAGCGAGGCTGCACCTTTGTTGCTGGAGCCCTGAGAGGCTCAGCAGTACCCTGATTTGTTTAAGAGTCCAGAGAGGCTCCAGCCTGCCTTTTGCTTGCGTGCCCATTCAAAGTGAAGAGCCTGAGAGAGGCTCAGGGCGCCATTTCTTGTCTGAGAGCCTGAGAGAGGCTCCCCAGTGCCACAGTGGTGGTTCTTTGAGCCCAGAGAGGCTCCAACGCTGCCCTAACTTTCCCTGCTCCAGTTGCCCAGCACTTTGTGGGCAACTGCCACGTTTAGGCCCTGACATTGGGACACCGGGACAGTCACAGGTGGTGACTTGTGAGTTTGGCGCAACTGTGATTGTTTGTACACATCTGAATGTTAATACATCATGTGTTTTATCCTTGCACCCCTACAGGTATTGTGATTTGTAGGTGGTTGTTTTCTCCCTAGTACAGGTGGTGCTAGTGAGGTCCTGTTACCAGTGATTACTGGTTGTATGCTCTACTTTTATATTGTGTGCTAAAGTGCTATTACTGAAGGTATCGCTTTATTACTGAAGGTATTGCTAAAGTGCTATTACTGAAGGTATTGCTTTATTACTGAAGGTATTGCTAAAGTGCTATTACTGAAGGTATTGCTTTATTACTGAAGGTATTGCTAAAGTGCTATTACTGAAGGTATTGCTTTATTACTGAAGGTATTGCTTCTAAAGTGCTATTACTGAAGGTATTGCTAAAGTGCTATTGCTGAAAGTATTGCTAAAGTGCTATTTCTGAAAGTATTGCTTCTAAAAGTGCTGATACCCTTGACAGTGGTCCAAGTGGCCCTGCCCTGTACAAATATCCCTTGTAAATTCCGCCCGTGCCTATTGGCACAGTGTAACAAGATGTGTGTTTTATCTGATGTATATTTATTATAATACAAAGGCTATTTTTATATAACCTTGTGTGGAGTTTTTCTTTGTGGTGGGCCTTTGGTTGTTGTTGCTGGGGTGCGTGCGCAAATACTTAACTTACATCGCCTCCAAGTTTAGCCTTGACTGCTCGCGCCACGTTACCTAGAGGGCGAGTGGGGGTTGCCTTGGTGTGTGACTCCCTTGCCCTGACTCTTGGAAATGGTGATCCCTGACTGACCTCGACGCGAGTCTTGGCCGGCCAGGGTCCCGTCTCCAACAACTTATAATTGAATCTGAACTGGGACCAAATAAACAATTTCATTAAATCTTTATTTATACTTTTTAGTCATATGATTTCATACAAAAATTATTTCCAGTGGCACAAAAAGATTACACAATACGAAGAATTACTTACAGTCTTACTCAATAAACAGTTAACATGAAACACATTACAAAAATATCCAAGAAAATAACATTAACAAAACATCCAACAAACAATACAAAATGCAGTGCAACAATTTTGCAATATATTAAACCATTTCAATGATCAAAATTATTTTCATAAAGAAGAGCTAATTCGTTACAAGAGCAAAAGAGCATGTATCACTTTGTCCAAAAACACACTAGATGTTACAATTAGCTCTTGCTGGATTTGCCGACGCGTTTCAAGTTCGGGCCGTAGATGCCCAAACCATCATCAGGGCTCTGTTAATTTTCTGTATATTCCTATGTAGCTGACCTGTCGTGACTTCTATTAATGGACACGATCCCTTCTTCAGGTCTCAGGGGAACAACATATTTTTTTAAAAGACAATCTTAATCTGAGCAGTCTTGCGATGCAAGAAGGGGCGGAGGAATATCTGTTTCTTTTGCTTTTGATCCTGTCATGCGCACCACCGTAGTGTTCACAGTCGGATATTTCGTCTTTTCATCAACGATTGCCACGTCTACCTGTTGATGATGTAGAACGAGGAGCCGCCTCTCGCCCCCCGTCTACCGCCCCGTCCGGGGCTGTAAGGATATCGGACTCGCCTTTCTTTTAACGCTCGCGGGTTTCCGATTCTGGCAGAAAATTAATCGTTCTTTGTTTCTGCGGTCTGCTTCTGCTACATAAAGTCGGTGCTTCTCAATCGCTCCCTGTATCACTTAGCAGGTGTGCAGTAGCCATGCGGCTCAGGGACCCGAGGGGCCTACTGAACCCTAATTATTGCTCTGTTTTACTACCTAGCAGCAGAGGTGCCCCATTTTCCTTGCTTAAACTGGGGCTTATAGCACCCTTGCTATGTCACTGAGGCTCTAATGGGGCTTTCACTCACCTGTACATTCCTTGTCTCCTACAGTTCAGTGCAGTCTCACTCATCTGTACATGACAAGTTGTATACCCAGTGGTGTCCCAGTCATTACCACATATGCTCCGATTGAGTCTCACTCATTAGTAGGTCACAGGTTTCATACACTTCACTGGAGTCTTGCTCATCTGTGCAATACCAGTCACATCCATGTCACTGTATGCTCTTTCGTCGGCATGACGGCAAGGAGAATCCCCCTTCTTGAGCAGGACCTGAGAATCTTTTGTGAATCCTCTGATGCCAGTCTCTGCTAACATACAACATGCGGTGTGGTGCAGTCTCCAGCCTCAGTCTCTGCTAACATACAACATGCGGTGTGGTGCCAGCTCCAGCCTCAGACTCTGCTGACATACAACATAAGGTGCGGATCAGTCTCCCGTCCCAGACTCTGCTAACATACCGCATAAGGTGCTGATCAGTCTGCAGCCTTTGGTGGAAGCCTCCCTTGCTTCATCCACACATCAAGCCTTTTTCCTTCCTGCCCCCTAGGGAAGCCCAATCTACATTTGGAGACCAAATATTTACCACCTTTCAGGCGTGATCCTGCTCCCTATCCTACCTTGTTCCAGTGGGACCTCTCAGTACTCCTCTGCGCAGCATTTATGCCCCCCAGGCCCCCCTGGCCTATATCTGCACTTCTGCCTCATTTGCACTGCACTGCTGAGGACACACAGTTCATGCTCAATCACCCATCCCTTTAAAACAGAAGCACAATATGCTGAGTCAATATTTTCCCTTTATTTAAGTTAGTGCAAGGATGTAAGCTTACATCAGCTTCGGGGGCCTCTGTGGCAAGTTAGGGTGGATTGGAGGGGAGAGGAGATGGACAGAAATGTCAAAGTCAGAAAGAGAACAGATGGAGATTGTGAGGAAGAAGCTAGGTAAGGGAGGAAGGCTCTCACCTTTCAGGAGATACCGAGGATTTATTAATGTCACCGTAGGGCACCAAGAGTTATCAAGTGAATCAATCATATGCCATGTCCCATAAGGATGTTGATGGATGAATACACTGACAAGGCGGTGTCCAATAAGAGCTCTTTGCTCCAGAAATAATGATTGGTCAATTGAGGAGGGAAATACAGCTCAACACCCCCTTTTATCATCATCTGTCCTCCACGGCTCCTGATCAACAGCGGAGGCGGAGATATTTTAACATAGGACTCATTTATGATAAGATTCAGCCTAGGAGGTGCTACGAGTTTGGGATGGGACTCCACTCATCCCTTATCTGGGCCTCCTCTTGCCTTGCAACATGAGCAGCAGGTGAGCCTGGGGAGGGCTGGCAGTGGCCGCCCTGGCGACAGGCAGTTTTCGCCTAGCAAACAGGCAGACCAAATAACTGCCCACATCATATAAGTTTTAGCCCCAGTTTGGTAGAAGATTTTGCAACTTTGACAAAATTGGAATCAATCTAGAGGGTGATGAACTTGAACCGTTATCACATAACAAATAAATCAATGGTTTATGATCGGTGAACAGAGGAAGTTTGTTTTCAAAATGGATGTTTTGATTTTTACAGCGCCCTGTGCACATGTAAGATCTTCTTTTTCAATGGTACTATACTTTTGCTCAGTTTCTGTGAGTGCTGCAGATGCACAAGCTATGGCATTCTCATGTATATTCGCTCACTGGCATAAAACAGCACCTATTACAGTCTTACTGGCATCAATTGTTATAGGGCACTGGAAGTTGTTGAACTTGTCCTCCATTAGCCACACTGAAAGTGCTGCTGACATTACTAGAATCCCCATGCACCAGTGGGTTTGATTGGTTTAATAAAACCGGATGTCAAACTGTCCTACACACATTTCTGTTTACAGGCAAAAACAACCAATGAAATAACTAGAAGCACAGTGCTGAACCCAGCTGTACCACCCACTGAGTGGTGTTAGAACAGAGTCATACCACTGGTCCACTAAAGGCAAAAACCCTAAGGCGACACTGCAAAAAGGGTAAACTTCCTAAACGAGACAACCTAGATATCAACCTACACAACCTTCATCAGCTTCCAAGCACATTAAAGTAAGCCTGGGGAAAGGAAGTGAAATTATAGGGATACACAGGACCACCCAAGTGACACTAGTCCCTGCTTGTACCCATGAATAGAGTATGGCGAGGCCCATTACGCTGCCCAAGGAAGCCCCCTAGAGGTTTGGAGGCACCGTGCTCAAAGTAGCTCAAAAGGGTTTGCCAATGTCCTCCGGGAGAGAGCTGAATACACTCTGTACCGTCTACCTCACTGCGGAGTTGATGTGTTCTTTCCAGTGCAGCTGAATGGGAAGTTGAATACACTGTCAGAGATAGCTCAGTACTGAGGTGGATACACTCAGTCCAAAATAAATCAATGGGGAGTCGAATGCGATCTGTCCAATGAAGCTTAACGGACAATAGGGCACACACCACTAAGTGTTGAGTACAAAGTGTACTCAAATTAGCAGTGAGCTACATTTCTAGAGTTTGAAAACTCTCCATCGAACTCCACTCCACAGAATGAGTCCAACTCAACCATGAGTTACGTTGAACTGTGACCAAAATAGCCCGTAGAGAATTGGACACGCCTTGTTCAGCGTACCTCGAGGTCGCGTAGCACACCATCTCTGAAGAGTGGCCCAGTGTTGGTTTCGATACACTTTCTACAATGTAGCTTAAGAGGGAGTAAAAGACACTCTACCAGGGTAGCTCAGGATTAAGTTGGAAACACACTGTCCAAAACAGTTCACTGGGGAATTGGATACACTGTCTCCAGTGCAGGTCAATACAGAGTTAGATACTCTGTGGCCAATGTAGCTCAGTGTAGTCAGTTGCGGCACGTTCCCTGCCAAAGTGGCGGGGCAGACCGGAGAAAGGAACTGGGGTTGGATTTGGGAGGACAAAATAAAAAATAAACTTATCTGAACACTGCCGCCTTCGCGGTCCGCTCCATCCCGCTCTTCCGTCTTCTGGGACAGCCTCCCAGACTGCACTGCGGCCAAACATCGGGATTGGCCTGAGGCAGACTGGGAGCCTGTACCTGCTTTCTCCAGCTCCAGCAACGTAGCTGGGGCTGGAGAAAGCTTCACTGCACATGAAGTGTTTGGCCAGCCTGAAACGGCAGGCCAAACACCTCATGCGCATTGAAAGGACAAGGGAGTGCCCTAGCACTCCCCCACCACAGTGTCATCCCCCTGGAACCACCCCCAAGACTCGTCAGGGTCCTGGGGTCAGCTCCATTGGGATTAAAATAAAACGGGTTAGAAACCCATTTTAATATCATTTTATTTGCAGCTGGTGGCAAGGAGGACGTCGCTCCTCCGCCCTAATGGAGGGGCTACCGCTGAGTGTAGCCTTGTATGCTTTAAAATCTTTATTTTAACTGTAAGCCATAAAAGAGCAATAAAATGTAATATAAAACATTAAAATCAAACACACATACACCAAAAAAAGCGATAAAACCGGATTGGATCAAACAAGCCTCATTGCACTTTGTACAATGTAAATCAATATTGAGTTGCCCAAAGTGGAGAGAGTGGGGAGGATACACTCTGTCTAGTGCAGTGTTTTTAATGAGGTGTGTACTCTCTGCTCAATCAAACTCACTGTTGAATTAGGCGCGCTATAGCCGACATAGCTCAATGGTGAGTTGGACACACTCCGTCCAATGCAACTTGATTGAGTTTAGGATACAATTTTCCAATGTAGCTCAATACTTAGTTCAATACACTTGGTCCAATTTCGCTCAATATTATGTTGGACTAACTCTATTCCAATCATCTCTCAGGGCCAAACCCTTTGCTTCTCTGCGAATTATCTTCCTCTCCACAAATATTTGATATGTACCAGCCCTTGCTGTATGACTGCACAGGTCACAGCTCCGGACCAGTGCTTAATTTGTAAAATAGTAAGTTCCAGGGTATCGTCAGGAGGCCACTGCCTCTTGCACTACACACTGCACCTGGCAATGTCACCAGTGACAGTACAAACACAACTAGTAACCATCACACTCCAACAAGTATAACACTTCAGACTATTCCAGGACCCGAAAGCTATAAGAATGGCTTGGACGGCAGTTAATAGTAATTTTTAATGTATATTGAATTAATAGTTGACTGTTGTTGTGCTCATCTCAGACAGCACAACCTTGTGGCAGACTGCCACAAGGGCCGGTGTTGACAGTTAAGTGCCGGTGCCGAGCACTGGAAACCACCTGCTCAAATTAAGCACTGCCTCAGCTCCCCCTCTGACCCGCGAGGTCGACCTCCGACTCTAGTGTTAGTCTTTTGAACTCTCATGTATCGATCAATACATATTACATGTGAACCCTCTCCTCAGTGTCCCCGGAAGTTCCTTTTTGTTTGATTTATGGCGACTGCTGAGATTCCTTGTGTGTGTTGATTATTAGATGAGGCATTACATTTCAAGCATGTATGCATCATTGGGAAATGACACAAGCACAAGGACATTGACTAACTTGCAGTTCCCACTGTTTCTGGTCAGTGTAATTTCCCTGCCTGTGGTGGGTAACCTGACTTGATATGCACCTTTGGCGACCCTGTAGCACAGTGTAACTGTTTATTCCTGAAATGCCAACACACAATGTAACAGAAGGAAGAGCTGTACTGGCTCTCTGTGGTGTGACTCAATGAGGGCTTAGAAACATTGGGCCATGTGTAGGTAATCTCTATTTACCGATTCTTATATACCGAATTTTACCAATTCGGTAATTCTCATTCAGTCCTATGGGTTTGGAGGCCCATAGGAATGAATGGGAAGCCATTCACTATTACCGATTCGGTAAATACCAAATTGGTAATAGGGGGAACATATTCAAGGGTGCAGGGTGTCACATTGACACCCTATTGCACCCCTGAATCCTGCATGTGTGCACATGTGGAGCACATACATGCCCTAAGGGCATGTATGTCTGCCACATGGCATTGAGAAAAAAGCAAAAAATTGCTAAATAGTTGGTGGTAAATAACGAATCCTTAAGGCTAAAATGCACTCAGTTTAGTGCAACATACATAGGCTTTAAGGAATCGGTAATTTACTGATTCCTTGAAATAACAAATCAGTATTTTACCGATTCCTTAAAATAACGGATTGATAAATTACCGATTCCTTATTTGCAGCCTCCTACATCTCAAATCCCTAAATACCGGTCGGTAACGGTGAAATTTACCGAATTTCACAGTTACCGACTGGTATTACCCCACTTACATATGGCCAATGGTGTCTAATGGACTTCAATGGGGAGTTGGACATGCTCTACCAATGTAGCTCAGTTTTTGAGTGGTCCAATACATCTTGCTGTTGAGTTGAGGAGCTCAACAACTTCTGTCCACTGTTGCTCACTAAGGAGTTGGATATGTTCTGTCTAATGTAGTTTCATCTGAAGATACGCTCGGTCTCCTGTGGCTCAACAAAGAGTTGAATACACTCTCCAGTGTAGCTCAGTGGGGAATTGGACCAGTCTTGCATATAGCTCGCTGTTGTGTTGGATACGCACTGTTCAACGTAGCTCATTGCTGAGTTGGACACATTCGGTCTATTGTAGTTCACCGGGGAGTCGGAGACACTCTGCTCTGTGTGCCTCAACCCAGAGTTGTATACACTGCGTTCAGTGAAGCTTATTGTTGATGTGGACACACTGTCCAATGCCTTTCAATGTGGAGTTGGACATAGTTTTTCCAAAATAACTCAATGGGAAGTTAGTTACACTCTTTTCAGTGCAGCTGAATGTGGAGTTCGATAGACACTATTCAGTGCAGCTCAGTATCGAGTTGACCACTTGCTGTGCAAAATAGTTTAATTGGAAGTGGTATACACTCTATCCAGTGTCGCTCCATGAGGAGTGGGATATGCTCGGTCAGTGTCCCTCCAGGAAGAGTGGGATACACTTCGTCAGTGTAGCTCCATGAGTAGTGGGATACGCTCTGTCCAGTGTAGCTCCGTGAGTAGTGGGATACGCTCTGTCCAGCGTAGCTCTGGGAGGAGTGGGATACGCTCTGTCCAGCGTAGCTCTGGGAGGAGTGGGATACGCTCTGTCCAGTGTAGCTCCCTGAGGAGTGGGATACGCTCTGTCCAGCGTAGCTCTGGGAGGAGTGGGATACGCTCTGTCCAGTGTAGCTCCCTGAGGAGTGGGATACGCTCTGTCCAGCGTAGCTCTGGGAGGAGTGGGATATGCTCTGTCCAGTGTAGCTCCCTGAGGAGTGGGATACGCTCTGTCCAGCGTAGCTCTGTGAGGAGTTGGATACGCTCTGTCCAGCGTAGCTCTGTGGGGAGTGGGATACGCTCTGCCCAGCGTAGCTCTGTGAGGAGTGGGATACGCTCTGTCCAGTGTAGCTCCCTGAGGAGTGGGATACGCTCTGTCCAGCGTAGCTCTGTGAGGAGCGGGATACGCTCTGTCCAGTTTAGCTCCCTGAGGAGTGGGATACGCTCTGTCCAGCGTAGCTCTGGGAGGAGTGGGATACGCTCTGTCCAGTGTAGCTCCCTGAGGAGTGGGATACGCTCTGTCCAGCGTAGCTCTGTGAGGAGTTGGATACGCTCTGTCCAGCGTAGCTCTGTGGGGAGTGGGATACGCTCTGCCCAACGTAGCTCTGTGAGGAGTGGGATACGCTCTGTCCAGTGTAGCTCCCTGAGGAGTGGGATACGCTCTGTCCAGCGTAGCTCTGTGAGGAGCGGGATACGCTCTGTCCAGTTTAGCTCCCTGAGGAGTGGGATACGCTCTGTCCAGCGTAGCTCTGGGAGGAGTGGGATACGCTCTGTCCAGTGTAGCTCTGGGAGGAGTGGGATACGCTCTGTCCAGCGTAGCTCTGTGAGGAGTTGGATACGCTCTGTCCAGCGTAGCTCTGTGGGGAGTGGGATACGCTCTGCCCAGCGTAGCTCTGTGAGGAGTGGGATACGCTCTGTCCAGTGTAGCTCCCTGAGGAGTGGGATACGCTCTGTCCAGCGTAGCTCTGTGAGGAGCGGGACATGCTCTGTCCAGTGTAGCTCCCTGAGGAGTGGGATACGCTCTGTCCAGTGTAGCTCTGTGAGGAGTGGGATACGCTCTGTCCAGTTTAGCTCCCTGAGGAGTGGGATACGCTCTGTCCAGCGTAGCTCTGTGAGGAGTGGGATACGCTCGGTCCAGTGTAGCTCCGTGAGGAGTGGGATACGCTCGGTCCAGTGTAGCTCCTGAGGAGTGGGATACGCTCTCTCCAGTGTAGCTCCCTGAGGAGTGGGATACGCTCTCTCCAGTGTAGCTCCCTGAGGAGTGGGATACGCTCTCTCCAGTGTAGCTCCATGAGGAGTGGGATACGCTCTATCCAGTGTAGCTCCCTGAGGAGTGGGATACACTCTCTCCAGTGCAGCTCCCTGAGGAGTGGGATAGGCTCTGTCCAGTGTAGCTCGCTGAGCCTGAGGAGTGGGTTACGCTCTGTCCAGTGTAGCTCCCTGAGGAGTGGGATAGGCTCTGTCCAGTGTAGCTCCCTGAGGAGTGGGATACGCTCTGTCCAGCGTAGCTCTGTGAGGAGCGGGACACGCTCTGTCCAGTGTAGCTCCCTGAGGAGTGGGATACGCTCTGTCCAGTGTAGCTCTGTGAGGAGTGGGATACGCTCTGTCCAGTTTAGCTCCCTGAGGAGTGGGATACGCTCTGTCCAGCGTAGCTCTGTGAGGAGTGGGATACGCTCGGTCCAGTGTAGCTCCTGAGGAGTGGGATACGCTCTCTCCAGTGTAGCTCCCTGAGGAGTGGGATACGCTCTCTCCAGTGTAGCTCCATGAGGAGTGGGATACGCTCTATCCAGTGTAGCTCCCTGAGGAGTGGGATACGCTCTCTCCAGTGTAGCTCCCTGAGGAGTGGGATACGCTCTATCCAGTGTAGCTCCCTGAGGAGTGGGATACGCTCTATCCAGTGTAGCTCCCTGAGGAGTGGGATACGCTCTCTCCAGTGTAGCTCCCTGAGGGGAGGGATACGCTCTGTCCAGTGTAGCTCGCTGAGGGGAGGGATAGGCTCTGTCCAGTGTAGCTCGCTGAGCCTGAGGAGTGGGTTACGCTCTGTCCAGTGTAGCTCCCTGAGGAGTGGGATAGGCTCTGTCCAGTGTAGCTCCCTGAGGAGTGGGATACTCTCTGTCCAGTGTTGCTCAATGCAGAGTTGAAAACAGTCTGCCCAGTGCTGCTCTACTGAGGCTGCACTGCACCTTGGCATCTCACAGTCCCTCGGCTCTGAGCTGCCTTTGTTTGGGAGCCAGGTCTGTTGTGATGATCTGCAGATAGGAAGCTGAAGAAACCGAGCATGTGAGACACCCGGACAGTACGAATAGTGAGGGGTGCTTTCTGCACCACAACAGTGTGACCGGAAGTGATGGAAAGGGTCGTGGGGTCACCCTTTCAGTCAGCAGTTCTGCACTTTAGACTATTTTGAGCCGGTTGTCATTAGTTCCTCATTTGAGCCTTTGTTTTCATCTGCGTCATGACAGCATCTGCACCAAGAACATATGAGAGGACCCAGGATCGAAGCTCACCTCGTGAAACACGGAGGCCGGGCAAGACCTGTGCTGTGCTGATCGGCAGAGGTGCGCTCCGGTCACAAGCTGGTGGGTTCACCACCTGCTGCAGAGTCCAGTCCGAGATTCAAATCCCACTGCCGTTCATCCTCCCGCCCAGACAATGGCCAGCCTGTGCTTTAAGCGCTTAGAGACGGAGCCATTTTTGTTGGGAGCTAGACAAATGACTATTCCCTAAAAAGGCTTATTATAATCATGTGCCTTATGGTTTCCAGTTTTTCTAAGTCACATCCCTAGAAGAAGAGAAACATCATAGATCATAGATCGTGGGTGCACTTTCATTTCACCTACGCCACCCCTCTACACCCTCACCATGTCATGGTTCATCCCTCTAAGACCTGCATCCACACTGTAGTCCTCAGCAGGGTGCAGTGTTGCAGCAGACTCGTCATCGCTCTCGAGCGCTTCCGCTTCCTGTCTCTGGTTAAACTTTTCAACTGTTTAACCCTCCATTTACCCCTGCACCACTTCCTCCTTCAGTTGCTTCCTCTCAGCACGTAAGACTACCAGGTGACCCTCATATCATCAACGATGTAATGCTTCACCCCTGGTTAAACAACCTAAAGCATTCTGGGAGTTGTAGTCCTGGTGCACTTCCGTTGATCCATTTGAACTAACACAGCTGAAAATAATACTTTATAGAGCAAAATCCCGAGACAAGGGGTTAAAGTCTGTGGTGACGTAGAGGCCAATAGTACTCGTATAGAGAAACACATGAGAGCCTGTGAAACCCTGTGGCAAAGTGTTCCACACTCCAGTGGATGGCACGACTCCCCTCTGGCCCTTCTAAACCCCTCACCCTAAACCAAACCCTCGATGACCCCTCTGATCAGGGGCTCAACTTGACTCGGAGTTTGGCGGGGTAGGGCGGGGGGGGGGGGGGGGGGGGGGGTCGGGCAGCACAGCCATTTTCAGAACCTGAGTCACAATGACTCGTTGAGGCTCCCTTCACTGTTGTGGTACACACTACATCATCTGGACAGCGCTATCACACACAGAATGTTGACGCTGCATTCAGTGGTGCTACATGGTAACCCCGAATTCCAGCTTCCATCATGAACTCGTGTTTTTGATATACTGGGCATGTACCAGAGCCTGAAAGCAACTCATAACTGTAAAGATGTTGGTGCAAACAGCACAGGATGAAGCACAGAAACTGAATATAAAGTATGACTATCCAAGGTGCATCTATTGCACAAAAATGAGAGTTGTCCAGTGGTCCCAGCTGCTACAGCCGTCAGGACATGCGCCAACCATGGCAGTTTCTTTGGCACGGCTGCCTTTGAGGTTCATCAAAGCTGGCGGGGGATCAGAAACTAAACATACCTCTAAAGGTACTGTACTGAGCACTCAAGAGGAGGGACAAGAGGCTCGGGTGGGCAAAGGATCAACCATGCATTGCCAGTCATGATCAAGGGGTGTGTGATGCCCGGTCCATTCTGGTACTTTAGTTGTTTGACGCCCAGGACTCCACAAAACCAACACCCAAGCATGCATCACTTAAGTGAACATTAGCAGCAGGAGAGCAATAAATACTAATGGTTTATAAATACAGTAACAGTCCAAGATGAGGAAATGCTAAACGCCTCGAGTCGTGGAAATCCTGCCAAATGTTTTTACAGGTGGTGTTGTGTATATATATTAAATTGAAATCCTGGAGTGGGAGCAAAAGGATTATGAAATATGACTTCTTGCATTAATGCCAAGTGAAACCATAACAATGTACTTCTAGATACAAGGGTAGTCTGGCTTTTTATATCAGTGAATGCGGTTAAATCAGAGAAATTGATAAAAAAGGTTTGGGATAAACAGGAGTAATTTGAACGGATCCTCGTGCAAACTCAACCTGCTTCCTCCTACCTCATAAACAGCTATTAAAGACCTACAATCTTCAAAAGTAATGGTCCCCGTCATCCCAGGCCAGACCTTCTTCCAACACTTCTTCAGCAGTGGGCACCTGGTGAAATGTCAGTATTAGTGGGGTCTCATGAGGGGCTGTGCTGTGAATATTGAGGAGCGGCTGGGCCGCTTCCTGCCTCAGTGGGACTCTCTCCGACCTACCCTAGTATCGCTGTCAGATTTACAAAGCTCCGTCAGCATCTGGTCCTTCTTACCGTCACTAACAGCATCCTTCACTGACCCCTCCTGCCACTCATTGCTTCTAATGTTCTGTACTGCGCATCGGTTGGTCAGATACTTAAGGCCGGTTACCCAGAAAGCACTGCTGCCTCTGGTGAGAGACCAATGTCTTAGAGAATACACACTTTATACACAAGGCTCATTTTCTCAGTCTTGTGTTCTTCCTTTCTCTCGCCTTATTTTCTCTCAAAACACTCCCTCTGCGCTTATTATTATTATTATTATTATTGGGACATTTGTAGAGCGCTGCGTTACGCACACCGGCGTGTCCACGCGCTGAAAGTGGGAGAAGGCAGCTAGCAGGGGACACAGAAACTGAGTGGACAAGGCTATACAGACAAGCAAAATGTAATCTTAAAATAACCAGAGACAAAAATGAAAGTCCCTTTATGACAACATTCCAAGTTAAGATTTTTTCTTCTTTTCAGATCCTTTTTCCTTGGGTTTATTTTTGTGGTCTTACACTATCTCTGAATTTTTGCAGCTCTCCTTGGATTTCTCTGTCTAGGATTTCTTTCACTCGCTCTCATTCTCTTTCTCACTCCTGCGTCCTTTTCTGATTTCTTTCTCTGTTTGTCATCCTGCAACCACTTAAGGTCAGATGTATCAAAGGGTTGTACCCATTCTGTGTCTCTGGGAAAATGTGTTTGTACATGTGGCCCTTAGCTCTCCCGCTCCCTTTACCAGTCTCCCCTTAGCTATCGGCCTACTCAGTCTTCCTTCAACAGATCCACCAAAGCGTCTTTCCTCCTCCACCTCTTCGTAGCCACTCTCATCCCATCACTATCTGCACCCTTACCAACGTCATCACTTTTCCTTCCTCCGTCACAGTTCCTTCTACTCATCTCCCCTCTTAATTCCCTCCACCTCTCTTCTACACCCCCAAATAATGTTGCTCTCTTCGTCAATTTCTGCCTCAGACCTCCACAGCATTGGCCTAATGGGCCTGCTACAGAACAGCCTGGGAGAAGGCCTTTCTCATGTGACCTGCAAGTGCTATTTGCATCCAACAAACATCCCACAGAGGGAGAATTCTGGACAACGCAGCCGGAGTGGATAAATGCTGCCAGGTGGTCACTATGCCCCCAGCCAGCAACATGTTCTAAAATGAAAGGTAATAGTATAACCTCGATAATATTACCCTATTCCACCCTCTAAATATGAAATGCTACTTCAAAGGTTGTAACAGCATTGCACCTTCCAAAACACACACTAAACAAGCACAGCACAGCAAGGACCAGTCATGCATGTTTTTCTCCCACACAAAAGACGTATATCAATGGAAGCAGGACCACATACTTATCTCCCAGACGGAACAGGTACAACATGGGCAGCAGAAGACGACCCTAGGAGCCCCTGACACCAACAGTGTATGGTGGTTGGTGAGAGGGGCAGGGGTTTAAAGCACTCTCAGCCCAACGTTCGTTTCGCGCCTGCCTCCGACCAGAAACTCAGGGCGACCGGCCACCAAGCCACCTTGTACCAGCTTCAGATCAGGTTCTTTGCTCGCCTGCCACCCCTCTTCTGCAATACGTGGTCTTTGCATGCACCCCTACAACAGCCCTCCTCTGATTTACACTGCCTACTGGGAAAAAAACACACATTTGAGTTTAAAATATTTTTTTTTGAACAGTCAAGTCCATCAAAGTGGAGGCAACTAAAAAATATTGTAAGAATAAGAACAAAGCCTAAAGAAAAAAAGTAACCAGGCAACGCCGTAAATGAAGCAATCAATTCAGAACTGGTTAAAACCTCTGTGGTACATGCATAGTGTTGCAAACGGGTGGCTGACAAGACATCTAAACATTTACCGGTAAAATTACAAGGACATGCCAGGAGCAGACAGGCTGTCATGCAGGCTGCACAGAATGCAAATTCAAAACACTGTGCCAGTAGACCTGTTGCGGATTCTTGTGTCGCCTCAACCTTGGCATTGCCAGCAGCCCCGGGGCTGATGTCTAGGGGCGGCGTGAGCTTAACGCCGACTTTGGAGCTGGGGAGTCTCGGCGTCGGATCAACATCCTGTGATTCTGGTCAAGTCACTTAATCTCCCCACGCCTACCAAAAATGAATTTGTAATGTAACTGGTGCTCGTGTAAATGCTCCAATACCTTTCTGTCTAGTACAGGAACCAAAGGATGGCTGAGTGATAGTTTATTTATTTATTTTGAAAGTTTTATAAAGCGCAAACAAGATCCTAGCGGATATCAGAGCGCTGTACAAATAGTAAATGTTACTTAAACAGAAAACCAAAGCAGATCAGAAACATATGTACAAGGCAAATTGTAAAAACAGCATAATGAGGTGTAACATCAAAGGAAAGAAAGTGTCTTGAGGGTTGGGGCACATGTGCGTTTCGTCACAGGACTTCAGTAGGTTCATTGTAACAGTATCTAGGATCACAGCACCAACAAGCTCCAAGGATAAGATGATGGCCATCCACTATCAATCAACAAGGGTGATGAACAGTCAATACCCCATAAAGTCCAAAAAAGAAAGTTATATCCTGAGCTAGGTGTCCTGTTTGCGCGTCGGATAACACATACTCCAAGATACTTTTTCCGTCTGGAGCTCTTCTGTGACTTTGATGTTCCGTACATAAATCCTTCACTTACTGAGTCAAGAGTCTCCATTTATGTTTTCAATTCTGATATAATTATCTTCATTACGTTGACACCATTTCATTCAACAAATACCGAGAGCCTAGCTATAGCCCTGAAGAAGTCTGTGGTCTATACCACCAAAGACGAAACACGTGTTGGCTGCTAGATTTCTTGAGAAGATTTTTTTCTGAAGAAACTGAAGAAACAAAGACCATCTTTCTTGTGAATGACTTGAATAACTTTTACAGATTGTTGTGAGTAGCTCAGGATATAACTTTCTTTTTTGTACCTTCGTGTCTAGTTCGGGCTATATAAAACTGCACACAAAAGAAGGCTGGGCGGTGAGGGACACTTTGTGATGGATGAAGAGAACCACGCGAAATAGCAACCTAGCTGGTTATTGACTGTGCAACCCATCAGAAGCCGTGTGCTTGTTCCCACAGCAACAGCTCGACTTTGCCCTCGCCTCGCCACTGGCCGCCTCTCCCCCGCCATCTGTTCTGTGGTGTCTGTCCTCAGCCCACTTTAGGCCTCCGTCAGCAGCTCCCGTGTGCTCTGTGTCTCCCCGAAATGATGCGCTGCGCACAGCAGGAATCTCGGGGTGGGCGCTGCAGGGAAAGCGCGTCATTTGCAGGGGCGGCTCTGGGAGCTGCGAGGGTCTGCACTGCCCATGGTGCTGAAGCCGGGCGCGACCCTCGCCTGCCCTGCACGGGCCACGCAGGTAGCAGCACGCATGCGCACACTGTTTGGCGTCAGCCTAGTTGACAACTTCCCTCGAGGTTATTACGAGACTGTTTCCAGTCATGGTTTTTTATGCGATGGTCTAATGCATTCTGGGTGTTGTTGTCTTGTTTACTTCCATTGAATAAAGTAAGCAAGAGCAAAAAAAAATAACAACAAAAAATGATTTCTATAAAGGGGAAATGTTCAGAGACAGCGTCTAATTCACCTGAAGTGAGGTTTCCATTGTGTTGAGGCTGCACGGGACTTGTGCCTGGCTGGACAGAGACACCCTGTATGAGGTGTGTGAGCCAAGGGCCGCGTCCCTGGTCATTTTGCCCCATTCCGCCTCATTCACCTCATATCTCACGCACATGCAAACACTCACCCGCGGGAACAGAGCTCCCCGTGTACCATCCCCTCACCTGGTGTCAGAGTTTGCTCTCACTGGCCGGCTCCTCTCCTGCCTGGCCCTGCAGGACGCCCCCACTCACACGGGGACTGTGCGCGGCAGGGAGCTGGGATTTGAAAGAGGCAGAGACGCACAAGAGGCAGGACTGACCAGGCCACACCAAACTATCATCAAAGCAACCCCGCGTGTGGACATATGATAGGTTCCTGCAGGAGACACGTGTACCTACAATGGGAACACACCTAGAATCCCGAGGCGAGGATGCCCCCGGCGCGCAGGGCTGTCCAGTCTCACCATTCCATGCGTGGACACTGCACCCTTCCTTGGCATTCTGGGACTTGTAGTCCTACTTTTAGAACGAGCTCAACGGAGCTACAAACACGGACACGCAATTTAAACATCTAGATTGGATACGCATGGATCTGGGAGGCGTGGAGATGTGGGTTTGACTGTCTCTGCCCCAGCCCTAGGCCTTTTTTAAAACAAAGACGTGTTGGTAAGTTCGCCACGGTCCATGACCGATGGGGGGTGGAGGGGCGCGGGCAGGGGGCGGGGGTGCTTGGGGACAGCGTCCAGTACCTGCTTGAACTGGTCCCGCCTGGAGTCTCCCTTAGTGCTTGCAGCCTCCTTCAAAGCACCTCCCTCGCCGGGTGCCTGGCTTGCAGCCCCAGGAGTGCCTTCATCGGCCGGTGCCCCCGGGTGCGCACTCCTCGCTCGCACCGCCTGGTACGTTTACTCTACAGTCAGGCGCTCGGAGTTTCGGCCAAAATCCGTTGACGGGCCCGGATCGGAGGAGTCTGCGCGGCACTTCCTCTGCGGTCTTCACTCTGTCCGCCACACTATCGCGCAGCCCTGTTTCTGTTCACACGGAAGCTGATCCGGGCTGGGGCGATGCCCCCCCTCAGCGCAACCACGCGACCCGTCGTACTAATGATAAATTCGAGCCTCCTTGCCAAGTTCCGAGGCCATGTAGTGTTGTCAAGCTTCCATGCATTGTTAGTACTGCATAAAACAAGGATATATTATCTTTTGTGCACAGGTCGAATGGTACATTCTCAGGCTTGTTCCCAGCCCTGACACGTTGCAAATGGTGTGACGGTCCGAGGGTACATGGTTACTCCTGTGTGCAGCAATGACGCAGTGTCGATTGTGTATATAGCGCCAATGCTGCGCAGGCATGCTCGTATTCAGCTGTGATATGTTGTACGTGTCTTATTTGTATGTCTTATGTATAAAGGGCTCGTACGTTGTATGTGATACACAGGCCCTATGGTATATTGCTACAACTGTATACAACACAACAATGACGTGTCCAATAGTGCAGTGTCTACCTTTTTATATAAGCTCTGACGTTCAATTTGTATAATCTTCCATCGATTCATGCATAGTCACTTATATAAACACGTTAAAGTACCTGTACTGAGTGACAGGGGTCTATGGGGCATATTACCAACAAGTAGCGATATTTATCGCTAAATAGGCTTAGCAATGATTTTTTTTATCGTTGAGCATCGCCGGAATTTATCGCTGAGATAACGTGCTATTAGCAACGTTTATCTCCAAAGCGATACATTTTCCGGCGATAGCGGCGAAATGCGTGAATATCGCTGAGAATACAGCGATATTCACGCATTAGCGACTAAATGCTCTTAGCCATGTTATAACATGGCTAAGAACTGGTCTTGGCAGGTGTTAGTTTTTGGAGATATTTCAATTGGTACGCCTGTGTTGGTAATAGGCGATAGCGATGTTAGCGACTGCTTTCAGTCGCTCACAGGTTGGGTACGCCCACTTTGCATGTCATTAGCGATAAATATCGCTGACATTCAAAGCGGGCCCCAAACCGCTCGCTATCGCCTACAAGCTGTCACTAACTGCTATCACCACCGTTGATAATATGCCTCCATGTCTCTTAGACAGGGCTATTATTTTGTGCACAAAAGACTAAACGAATGTGTGAGCAACACCCCTAAACTCAGAGAAGAAAACGAACAGCGTATAGAGTTGTAGGTTAAGCAATACAATAAATATGGTCTCTTGAGATAGTATTACATCTGCTTCATTGGAATGGGTGAAATTAAGAGTCCTTTCCTTTTCAATCTAATCCTAATTAATGTATTTATTCTGGTGATTCTTAGTTTCATCACTTCTTTAACCAAGTATTACAGGAAAGAGAGGAAAAGGGGCCAGCCAACACGTTTCGTCCCCTATGGTGCGCAGGCCTGAGTCTTCTTCAAGGCATTTCTACCATTACCGTATTTCACAGTAGTTCTTAGATATCAATGTGGCTAAAGTGCCGGTAAATCTGGTGGTCAGAAATGAAGATGGCCTCAGTGTGGCTGTTTCAACACATTTGATAAAGCATGACATTCTATTAGCTGTTGCAACAATTTCTCAGCAAGTAGGAGAAAATGAAGGAGCTCAAAGCATGCTTGTAGTGGTCATCTCCTTCTTGAACATTTTGCAGAGATAAAGGAAGGTTGGTAATGAGCCGCTGGTTTCCAGTGGTGGCTTGTATGGAACAGGGGTGGTGCGGTGAAAGAAAAAAAATTACACTTACCTCCTCTGCTTGGCCGCTGTCTTTCCTCCAAGGAGCAGGAAGCACACAGGCAACCCTAAGTCAATCATGATGCCAGCGGCGTCGTGATCAGTGGTGGCTGGTGATGTTTCAAAATGGTGAGGATCCAGATGAACCCATGCATTCGCCTGAGAAAGTGAACGCGGTGAGCAACCGCAATCTCCCCAAAGGGGGAGGGGAGTTATACCTGCACAGTCTAATTAAGTTAAAAGCATTCTTTCATTGACAGGATTTCTCCATGTGTTTACACTGCTAAGTACACTGGATCCAATTGAGCATTGTAAACCAAACACTGCATGTAACATAATTATCTGAAAAGAGATTACTTCTTGCTTAAAATATAATTTTTCATATATTTAAGTTATCAGCCACCAAAGAACCCTGTGACAACAACCTGTACGTAGGGGGCAAATGCTAAAGATACATGTAAAGGCTGAAGCCTTTTTAGACAGAGAGGCTATGCCTGCAGGAACTTGCTATGTTTTTGACTGGACAAGCAGCAAAAGTTAACAATGTCACAGATCACAATCACTAATTTTAATAAATGGACATGTGTACATTTTACTCAACTCTTGACACATTGCACGGCGTCACATTTGTGAGATAATTATTATAAAACTGTACACTGTCAAAAAAGGGACTCCAAATAAAGAGGTACACTAACAGGTGCTCCCACCACAAGAGGCTGACCACATTCCTTTAACCATCACAAGGTCTGCAGCCAGCAGGTATGATTTAAGCTGGAGAGGGGCAAGTTTTCGGAAAAAATGTTGCCACTTCATTTATCCTAGTCTTTATTTCGGACATCATTCACACCTTTAAACTGTGAGTTTAATTGCTACGTGTGTCTCTTAAATTGAGTATTTTATGGGTGTCAACACATCTCAAAGTGAGGAAAAAGATAAAAAAACATGTCTTATAAGCATCCCCCATATTAAAATTAAATTCATACTAAACAGAACATCCTCAAGCAGATGGTTTTATCCTTTTCCTCCCCTTGTTTCTGCAGAGTGAATTTCTGACAGGCACATAAAACAGGTCAACCACAGGTAACCAACAACAGGTGAAGTGTGGCTCACTGGTGGAGAAGTGTGGCTCACTGGTTAGAGGAGGCATACCCTGAAGCAGAGGTCAGACCCGGGACCAGGGTTCAATTCCCGACGTGGCAGGGTCTGAGCCCAAGTGTCCACGGACTCAATAATTCTCACTTCGGTGCCTACTTGAATCACGGGTTCAGACTCTGCAACTCTGGGCAATAGTTTGCTTAATCTCCACTACGGCCCCCCGCGGCGGGATGCCTGGTCTTCACCTTGGGGATGCCCAGTACGGGTTATCTCACAGGGAAAAAGCCAGGACGGGTTCCCAATGCAAGCGCTGAGATGCCCAAGGGTAAGTCGAGCGCTATATAAGAACATACATACATACATTTAAACATTTTATGTGCCATAAATCTTTCATGGTACAAAGAAATGCCGACCCTGGGCCTGCAGTTCAATCGTTGCCGGTACTGTGGTGAAGTGCGATTTGTTGACCTCCGTTCAAATTAAATGATAAAGCTACCTGCTCTGCCTTGTACTCCTGCTCTCCAGTGCGCTACTCTCTTGCCTTGACTCAAACATTGACTGTGTGCTCAATCGCTACTGTGGTGTATTTGAAGTACTTCATCGAATCACAATACTGGAGCCTGCATGCAGCATTTTATGAACACTCATGAAAATTGTTGTGCAGACTTCGATGCACCGTGTTTGAAACCAGTCTCTATGCTTGTGCTGCTTTTCATAGGAGAGGGGTGGGGCCAGGGAGGCTTGCTAACCCCACCACAACCTGTGACGATGCTGTGGAAGCGTGAGGTGTCATAGCGCCAGCATTTGATTGACGCTTAGGCCTTGGTGCTACAGGGCTTCATACTGAAGCGCCCCGGGCTAATTTAACCCCTTCCCTGCGGGGGTAATTCCCCTACGGTGCGGGGAGGGGGGGTGAGCTCTGCGGTGCTCGTGACGAGACCAGCTCGTCATGAGTCACGGTGGAGCTGTACTTATGACGAGCTGGTCTCGTCACGGCCCTGCCCACTAATTAATTCGCCTGCACAGGCAGGGAATTAATCGCGTGTGGGCGGAGCGCAGCCGTTATGACGAGACCAGCTCGTCATGAGCACAGCCCCACCGTGAATCATGACGAGCTGGTCTCGTCCAGAGCACAGAAGAGGTTAATATCCTTGTCAGTAGAAGGTGGTCTGTAGCATTGCACACAATGGCTATGCCAGGCTGATGACCTCACAGACCTCAGGGCTGTGAAATCATCAGCCCTGTAGACATTGATAAAGTGCATCGGCTGCATGTGCTAATTCATGCATTGCAGCCCGTAGAAAGATATATTCCGTATTCAGCTAGCGTTTGACTTCATTATTTTTAGCATCTCACCTTCTTTAAACTTAATGCCAAATTAACTATTTTGAGGAGAAACTGAAGGGGCGGAGCTCCGACAGTCATAACAAGGAGCCGCTGCTGGTCGTGATTGATCTGAAGACCGTGGTTCGGCACTCAGACAGGGACTAGGAGCCATGTGCTACACCCAGGCTATGCAATACAGTCAGGTGGAGAACATGCTAAGTGCGCATGACGTGACTGTTTGGCCGGCCCAAGACAGCCAGCCAAACCATGATGAGCACTTAAGTGCATCAACCACTCCTTCCCCTGCTGGCTGTGATGGCAGCAAAGCCCTGCCCCGCTCCGCCTAAAAACTGGCTTCAGCACGGAAAAATTAAACGATAATAACAACGTGTCATTATCATTATATTTTTTCCTTTTTTCCACTGGTGAAAAGCGGTGTGGTGACTCTCCTCCACCTGAGCAGAGGAACCGCCACTTCTGGTTTCCTTGCCTTGTACATAGCCCATGTTTGCTTTAGGAGGGATTCACTGTTTCTTGCTTCAGTTGAGACGCAGTGCTCCTAAAGAGGGATGTTATGTAATATTGATTTGTATAGTGCACTAATCACCAGCGAGGGTATCCATGCATTGATCAGACTTGATCCTAGCCACAAGCTTAGTGAAGAATTGCTTCATGCAATCTGTCGTTGACCCTACCTCCTACAATCGCCTTATGGCCTCTTGAGACGGGGAGATAGTCTCCCCCACTGCGGGTGGAAGTACAAATGAGCTGTACCTCCTTCCTAACAGTTGTTGAAACCTCTTCGTGAAAGGTTGAGGACCCTCAGAAGGCTCTGAAACTGTTGAGTGACAAGGAGAAAAACCTCGAGCAGATCAGAAAGAAATTCTTAGCACAGGGCGGCCATGTTTAAAAGACAAGAAGAGGGCTTGAGATACAAATCCGAACAACTAAAACTGAAGTGGGAATCCGATCCACAAACTAGGAGCGGGACTGGTTTACGAAGGCAAACTGGACAGAGCCTCAATTTGTTTGGTGCCCAGTGTAGCAGGGCTCCAAGCTACGGTGACTGGGACAGAGTTTAAGGAACTGTGGGAGTCTTACAACAAAGAAGTCAGTGTTCAGGGTGACACTGGGATAAGGAGTTGCTTAGTTGTCATTTCATGGGAGTCAGTCAGTCAATCAAGATTGTTTAATTCGGGAACAAGCCCATAAAACATACAATACAACGTTAAAAGCATTCTTGTAAATACTTGTATAAAAGCAGAACTCTAAGTATAAAGACAAAGCACATAACAACAATATAAATCATTGCAATTAATTCAAAACAATATATAATGGAGCATTGAGGCGGCCAGAGGATATACACGCGCACTTGTCTTATAAATACCTCTAAAAAATGTTGCACATATGCAAATTATAAGACAAAGTGCATAAAGCTGTTTGAATCATTGGATTCCATTCAAGACAATGTATAGTATAGCAACAGTACAGCCAGGTGATGTGTATGTGCACTTTGTCATGATTATACAGACCAACAGTATATGGGCCCAGGAGCCATGTTGAGATACCACAGTAAAATTCCTATGGATTCCCTTACGCGCCTGGCAGCGAATAGGGAGCAATGAGACTTAATGCCATCAGGATGCTGCAGTCAGATCTTAATATTCGGTAGGCTTCACTGTAGTGTCTCGTACCCAATCCAGGACCTCCTGCGTGTGGCATATGCCAGGCAGAAAAAAAGTAGGTTTTCTACACCCTCAGTGCAATTATTCCAAATGAGCAATTCTGCGATTTCACACTGGCAAGATCCCATGTATGCGTGACTTTATTCGATGGGAGGGTACCAAGTCTGAATTTAATTAACAGGGTGCGGGCTAACAGTGGTACAAAAGCGTCAATGTGTGGCTCAAGTGCAGGTACAGTTTTAAAGTCCATCAAATCATCCGTCAGCCCACCTAACTTTTTATTGCGATAAGAATCTATCATAGAGCCCAAAATTTCTCCTTAACAATTGACTTGGAATTAAAATTAATTTCTGATGTGTTGGACCAGTACATACCTAGGCTTAAAAAAATCATGTGAGTTTTGTTGTAACTAAACCATGGAATGGTAATACTGTTCCCTAAACTAGCTGCCTCCTCCAATGATGACCTATATGTGGCCAGTTCTGGGGTGGACCACAATCTGACCCAAAAGAGAAACAGTCTAGCTTTGCTAGGTCTCCTATTCTTTTAAGATCGGTGTCTAAGAAAAAGGGAACTGTCAAGGTGCTTTTTGGGAGGTTGAATAAAGATTATATAGGGCAATTTTCCTTATCGATCGGCCCATTAAGATTCTCCATCTCCCCCACCCCCCATAGTTCTGCGCCATATAAGGCAGCAGACTGCACCTTGGCCCTGTAGATGTCAATAACTGGAGATGGTGATTTCAGTGCAGTGGCCTTATAACGCTTCATGACTAATGTTGCACCAAGAAGCAATGAGAGCTCTGATTTTAAGGTTTTGGCCTTCTATTTGGAGGATTTGTCAAAACTCACCCCCAAATAATTGTACTGGTCTACCTGCTGAAGTTTATCCCACACATGTAAAACCTACTGTTAGATGGTTTGTGGGGATTCAGGGCCATGATCTTAGTTTTAGAAATATTGACTTCCAGAGCTATGGTGTCACAAGACTCAGCAAAAGTATTCAGCAAGTTCTGCAGCCCCATGAGAGTGCAGCAAAATAGCACGGTATCATCTGCGAATAATAATGAGGGTGTAGGCTGCCCCCCCATCGTTGGGCAGTCATGAACACAGTTCAGTAAATGATCCACTGGGTCATTAATGTAGAGCGAGACCGCAACCCTCATGCACTCTGCGTGCAATAGGTATACGTTCTGTGACTTCCCCCGTTCCCCCACCTCACTTGGACGAAGGTCCTTTCTTGTAATCTAGTACAAATATCCAATTGGCATGGTTTGACACCCATTCTGGACAGAGCAGGCCATAGTTGACCTCTAGGGACCAGGCCAAAAGCGGTCCTCAAGTCAACAAAAACAATGTAAACATGGTCTTTGGAGAAAAACCTAGAGCAGATCAGAAAGAAATGTTTAGCACATGGCAGCCAGCTTTAAAAGACAAGAAGAGGGCATGAGTTCCAAATCCCAACACCTAAAATTGATCTGGGAATCCAAACCACAAAATAATAGTGGTACTAGTTTATGAAGGCAAACTGGACAGAGCCTTACATTTTGTGGTTCCCAGTGTTCCAGGGAACCAAGCTATGGTGACTGGGACAGAGTTCAAGGAACGGTGGCAGTCTTACAACAGAGAAGCCAGTGTTCAGGGTGACACAGGGTACTGGGATAATCCCCCTGGATGTCATTACTTGGGAGTCATAAAACTTACTGTCCAGTATTTCAACAATGTCTTGTCATGGTTATGATTTCCCAACATTGGACACATGCACAGGATCAGGATATCAGACTGAACTTGTTAAAGTCCTGTATATTATTGTTGGAGTGATTACCTCTGTAGCAATAGGTCTTGGGATGGTGGTTGAGATGGTTTTGAGTTCAAGGTGACCAGCCGTAGCCAAATAAACCTACCTGGTCTACTCTGAAAGAGGAACGCAAAGTTATTCCTGGGCTCTGGAAATAACAATACAGGCTCCTCAAATTACAAAAGAGGCCTTCGACCATCTAAGGCCCCGCTTCTGTTCACCACTGAATATAAGGCGCAGGTGCCCATTACAGTCTATAGGGCTAGTGTATGATGTGGAGTTCCGGGTACCGCTGCATACCTCTGTCATTAACGCGGTAGCAAGGTTTGGTTCTCTGGCATCTTGGGTCAGAGGTTCTTCTACCTTTCCTTCTGAACCTGTAGTCTGCTTGCTCTCCCTTTCTCTTTCCTTTGCACCCTTTTCTTTCTGACTTATTCTTTCCTTGTTCCAGTCATCTTTCCTATCTCCTTTCTCTTTCTTTCTTTTTTCTTTGTCTCCTTTCACTTCTTCCTGTTTCTTTATTTTACACCTTTTTCATTCTCTTCCTGATTTCTCTTTTAAGCTTCGTTTTTCTTCTTTCGTTTTTCTGTTTTATTTTATTCCTGTTTATTCTCGTTCTATTTCTTTGTTATCCTGCCTTCTCTCATGTCTTTTTTTTCTCTAATTTTCTTCTTTTAATTGTTTCTCTTGCCCTCTTCCTTTTCTCTCCTTTTCTCTATCATTCGCGTCTTTCTCCTTCCCTCTTTCATTCTCTCTCATCTCACCTTTCTCTCTTCCTTACTTTCTCTCTCATTCACTAGCAAACTATTCAGATCACCTAGGTTGGTGTCTATCCCTCATGGACTCATTAAAGGAGAGAGTTTTTTCTTGCAGGATGGTGTGCACCTTTCTAAGATTGGTAATGATATGTTTATTGAGAATATTTTGGCCTGGCTCATGCATTGTCCTCGGTAGAGGATAGGTCTAATTTGGGGGGAGGGCCAGATAGTAGGTGAACTTTGATGGCCTATGGTGGGTGAGCTCATGATTGGGGGGGGTCAATTAGGCACCAACTTTCCTTACATTTCCACGACAGCGGGGTCCGGGCCCACCCAACGGGTGCTGGCAGGAGGTCGGGTAAAGGATCCAGGGGTGCGGGGGTTGTGTGCGATTGCTGTCATCTGTCCCTCATGGCCAACCACTCACCCATGCGCAATGGGTATGCCTAGCACTGGCCCTTGGGGCGGGGGAGAAGTGATGGATTTAAGGGGTGCCCGAGGTAGGTATCCTAGTGGGCAGATGAGCTCCTTGCACAGGGCACTCCTCCGAAAGGGAATGTGATGGGGGTGTGTGTGGTCCTCCCATAAGTAGGGACCCTCCACAGGTCATTGGGCAGAGAGGCACCAGTCCAATAGTTCAATCCCATTTTATCCATAAGTATAAGTATATAATTTCATGAAAATACATTCTTTCTTTTCCCAAAGCTAATGCTTGATTTATAGTAAATAAGCTAATTTTACCACTAAAAGCAGCTTGGCATATTCTGGAAATTTACAGTTGAGTCTGAACATCACCTTTAGGCTTTTTAAAAATACACTGTTGTCCCTAAATATCAGTGTTTCATAATCTGAAAATACATTAGAATATAATATAATCATCAGTAAGCATACATATATAATTTTATCCCCAATAGGAGCTTGTTTTTTTCTGGGGCAAAGCAGAATTAGCCAAAAAACTGTTTATCAAATTCTGTAAGTACATACATGCTGATGCATGTTGAATTATTTGACCAAGGTCAACCCAGCTGACAGCAAATGAGCTCTGAACAGATGGTATGAGCCCTGGGATATGATCTGTGACAGTTACAAGAGGCAATGGGAGGAGAAGAGGGTGGGTGGGCCTGGGATCCTGGCTGATGAGAAGCAAAATTAAGCAATATTCAGCATATGCAGGTGGGAGAGTCGTCTATGCAGGTCAGAACATAAGAGACCCTACGTGTCCTACTATCCAGTTCTGTGCACACAGACCCTGTTCCCAGGGCTCACCTCTCAGCCAGCCTCGTGCAGTGTCTTCACTCCTCACTGCAGATTAGATCCCAGGGTTGAGCTTCACTGTGGTCAGGAAGCTTTGATGTTTAACAGTCCTTTTCTCTTGCATTTCTCTTGCTCAAGGAAACCACATGTTCGTTTTTTGCACATCACAAAATTGCTGTTCTAATCAAAAGTTAATCTTTCATCTTTGAAACGAGGATGGCTCAGGACCTGTCGTGCACTCATGTTTCTGCGATTATGTGAATTATCAGATCGCGCTCTGCCTACATGCTCTGCGATAAATGCAAAATGTGATGCCCCTGATTTAGACCGATAAAAGCCGGCATAGCACGCTTCTTTTTGCCTCCAAAATATGTCCACCTTTTATTCTCCGAGTCAGTCAGCCAACCATAATGATGCAGTTATGCCCAAAGATTGGGTCTCTCCAGTATTGCCAAGAAGGTGTTTCCCCGGCGAGATCGACAAACTCTCGGTACCTTTGGAACATGGGTCGCTAACATTTTCTGTGGTGAGAGCTACTTCCGGTCACCGAAGAGTACCCTGAGCTACCTGCTAAAATATGAGTGTATGCTTTTATGATTGTTTATGAATAATCGAATAAAGCTTATGAACTATGAACTATGAGTGTTAGAAGAGTGTGCATAAAGTCCACATAAACACCAGGCCTTGAATATCACAGCCCTGCTCCAGTGAGCGTGCAGAATGAAGGCCACGTGAGCCATCTAGCAAATGGGAACTTCTGGAGCCCCCAGGGACAAGTCTTGTCCCTTGTTTATGAATCACACTGGAAGGTGGGTTCTGGTGTAGACTTTTGTTCTCATTGTCCTGCAATGCATAAGAGGACACTGCTCATTTTGAGAGTTAGGGCACGAAGGATTATTAGGACGTATGTATTTTGAGAGGACTGTGCTGACTTTATAGCTGTCTACAATTAAACATATCTCGGCAGTGACCGGCACACTGTACTGCAGTTAGATAATAATGACTCGCAAATGAACGCATGAAGAGATGATTTAAGAACAAAGAAGAGAGGAAAGAAAGAAAGAAAGCATTGATGAGTGGAGGAGAAAGGAAGGTGAGGAAAACATAAAAAGAAACAGAGGGCAAAAAAAGGAAGTAGGAGCAAGAAGAATGAGAACACGAGAGAAAGAACGTTTGTAGAGGAAGAAATGGAAGGAAGAATGAAAGAAATAAAGAGAAAGCCTGTGAATAAGAGAGAGAGAAGGAGAAAGGGGTGCAAAAAGAGAAAAGCATTAAGAAAGGGGCGTGAATGAGAACAAAAGGAGCTGTAGAGAATGGTGAGATGAGAGAGAATGAGGGAGGGAATAAGACAGGAGAGAATTACAGAGAAAAAAGGAGAGGATATTGTCAAACCAGGTGACAGGTAATTATCGCGGGTGGGCCACTCAGAAATAGCACGAGGGCTACTGGCAGCTCTGACCGATCTGTTTGGGACCCTCCTGTAGAATCGTCCAAAATATGGGGGGAAAGCATTCACATTTGGCCTGGATGCCTTTCGTGAAAAAAGGTATAAAGATTATAAAACACAAACAAGCATTGGCAAACTCAATAGCGCCCCCCCCCCCACACCCTGATGATGCAATTATTGTTCTGTTTAATCACTTTTGAAGAGTGTGGAAAATATTTACTTGGCAGAGAAGTAACTCACAGTACATGACAGTGATGGTGCATACATTGAGTTGACAAGCTCAATAATCTCAACAACAGTAGACTGCGACAACGCGTGTTTGGGGGGTCACTGTTGCCGTTTAAGAAACCCCATTGAAGCGCCTGCCGTGAAAGAAGTATGTAAATCAAACATGTAGTAATGTTTCCCTTTTACGCTTGCTCGTTTTATCTTTATTAAATTGCATTTCTACGTACACTAGAACCGGTGGTAACATTTGAGAGGCAGCACGGATACATGCAGTGTTTTATTTTGAGCCTTCTCTAACTTCCAAAGCAAAGCAGGAGAGCAGGATATTTAAAACATATTCAAAGAAAGTATCAACAGACAGGTCTCCCCTTTAAGTTGGAAAAAAGACACTTTACCAAATTAATAAAAATAACAATATTTTGGGGGTCAGTCGTGCCGCTGAGCATAACGAGATGAAGCTGTTTGCACAGGACAAGTAATTTAATGTAAATGTAATAAAAATGGAAATATGTTCATGTGTGCCACAAATGTTACCTTTCTAAAAAGTAGGCCTATCTTGCAACAATTCACTTGATAAGTGTTAAAAGGCGGAATAACTATACTCTATTCTCTTCTGTCGCAGGTACTGTACAACAGATGAAGCCATGTGAACACTGAGCAGCCGGAGTCAGAACCATTAAATGCCAAAATGATGGACCTATATTACTTTGAACCCCCCCCCCCCGCTCCACCCCCCTGGGCGTTTTCTCTTTCTCTCTTTTCCCTCCTGTCTGTTACTCAAATTACTCACCATGTATATGTCTCACACCATGTAAATATAATTTTCAATAAAAAATTACTGAAATAAAAAAAAAACATTCCAACAAGGCCAGCACAACAAAACTGCATCCAAAAACATATGGCTGAGATACCCGCCACCCCCTCTCAACACGATCCCCAAGGATGGGAAACCGGAAACGGTTCTGAACTTTTGGAAGGCGGGAGGGAGTGACCCTCCCGGCCGTATTTATTAAAATATGAAACAAAATCAAAACATTAAAAATAACAGTTTCATATTATGTACAATTTCATTTCCACATTACGATGTTTGGCTAACCTTAACATATTTCTAATACAAAGGTTCTCCTAGCCGAACTAACATCCTACAAAACATTTAACTTGAAATTGTACATCCTAACTTTAAGGGCCAACGGCAAGGTCGTAACCGGTGTCAGATCCCTAAACCAGAAATACCCCCCCCCCCACTTGGGAGGGGCGACCGCACAGAGGCGTACCTCAAGTGCATCTACCAATTTCCCTTGACTTGACGGGGGCCCCAATGAACTCGACGCCATTTAAAGGTCGTCCGAGGACTCGTGTGAGGTGTCTAGAAGGTAGCGTAAACCCCCTCCCCACCCCACACAACTTACCACATCTGCCGTCGCAGGTGTCCTGGCCCCGGGAAATTCCCCAGGAGGGGCCCGTAGCCCCTCCTATCCAGGAAGGGGCCTTGACCGCCTTTCCTTTCCTTTCGGCGGCCCATCCTTAGAAGGGACTGCCTCCCCGTTGAGGGGCCAATGGCCACCTCCCCCGAGCGCTCCCATCCGTAATGGGTGACGCCCCCCCATAGGGATCTTCCAATTACTGCTCACCGATCATGACCTTACCGCCACAGGCCGGATAGTTGACCGGCTATCCGGACCCCCCACAACAACTCCTGCCTAGAGGTCATGTTTTAAACTCTTTAGCCAAGCTATGAGGTCTCCTATGAGTAACTCATTCCCCACCCGGGACAAATGGACCCCATCTCCCAGATACATACTGTCCCCCTTGATACAACCATGTGGAATAGAATGCAGTGCACTTGAACAAAACAATCTACCCAATTTGTTATTTACTTTCTTCACTGAGTGATTCAGAGCAGAAACCGAATTCGCCCCCCGCCACACTTTTCGTGGGATCATATGGGACCATGCAATTGTGCACCCTGGAACTCTTCTCGCCAACCAACTTACTGTGGAGAGCATTGCCTCGAGAAGAAGTCGTCTAGCAGTGGCCCCCCAAGATGGACTATGATTATAGACGGCGGTGACCTTGTCCGCCCTAACAAACCCTCGAAAAACGATTGAAACTGGTCAATACAGAGCCCGCCCCTTCCGTAGAAGGTCACCCTGTACCCGTATTCCCCAGCCATGTGAATCATGTCACCTGCTTTGAATACGTTCGCGGCACGCCTCACGTATGAGTGGCCCACGACCCACACCACTTTTTCCGCAGCCGGTGATGCCTACTCGATTCATGGGTTCACACTCTGCGACACTGGGCAATAGCTTGCTTAATCTCCACAATGGCCCCTCGTGGCGGGATGCCTGGCTTTCACCTTGCGGGGGTTATCTCACAGGAGAATACCAGGACGGGTTCCCTAAGCAAGCGCTTAGAAACCGGTTGGTGATTTGCGCTATATAAATTCCTGTACATTTACATTTACATATGAATTTCATTTTTAATCTTTGTATGTTTTATTGATTGCTTCAGTCGTGAGTCTTTGTATATACATTTAATAACGTTTTATTCTTGTTTTTAGTATACTCTGTTTTTATGGATTTTATCAGGATATTTTACTTGGGATTGTGCTGTATTTGTATAGTATGTCTTTTATGATGTAAATCGAAATAAAGACCTTTTTGACTGTAATTTGTTATATGAAATCTCAGAGATTACCTTTGTAGGCAATGATTTTGGTGTGGATTACATCCTTTACTAAACTCTAGGGGTAGAAAATGTGCACTGTGATAAAGCTTGCTAAAATGTCCTCAGATGGCCTGCCCACACTACTTGTCTACCAGGATCCTGATATTAAAAAAAACATTTAAAATATCCTGTGTGTCCACTGTTTATAAACCAGGCAACAATCATGAAATAGTACTCTCCGCAGTGTTTCGTTGTTTTACCATTCCAAGATGGCCAACCCATTGCCTCTATTTGTGACAGCCATGCTGGAACTTTAAAATGATGATACACTATGTGCAATACCACTGGAAGATGGCCACCTGCTGTTATGTTTAATTATATTTCTTATTGCAAACATATGTTCTTTATGTTTATGCAGCAGCATGTTTTCTATGTTCTAATTTTATTGTTCTAATTTATCTTGCTTATGTTGATGAGTTTGTGTGTATTTTTTGTGCTTGTGTACATGGATGGATGAATGCATGAATGAGTAACAGGGGCAGCTGCTCGCGGTATAAATTATATTAACATAACATTAATGCATTCATGAGTGTAAGGATGAGTGGCAGAGTGCATGTTGGAGGATTGTCTGTCTAAACAGCAGTGGCGGTCGCCACAAACTAAAAGTGTGAGACAAGCCACGGGACATGGGAACACGTGAGGGGAGCACAGGGGAGAGAGTTCAATAATAATAAAAGAAATACAAAATTAAAGTAAATCTTACCTCCAGCTGCCGGCCGCCTCATGCGTCACACCTGGGTCTTCCTTATCCCAGCAGACACTGGGACTACGTCACAGGCTCCTTCTGCAATCCCCGCGCTGCTCTCATATTATGGGAGCAGGGCAGGGATTGGCCTAAGCGGGCTGAAAAGACGCTCTGCTCAGGTCAGGGAGGCTGGAGAAACCTAAGTGCGCATGTGTGTTTGGCCAGTCTGAGACAGCCGGCCAAACACATATGCACACTTAGAGAGTGCACATAGCACTCCTCCTTCCCCCGCCCATGGCCTTGGCACGCCTCCCCCTACTGCACGCTGGCTCAGCCAGCAACCGAAAAATAAAACAATGAAGGACATCGTTTTATTTTTCAGGTGAGGACTCTGAGCCAGTGGGGCGACCCGCCTCCATCAGTGGAGAGGACCCCCTCCCCCCCCCCGGCTAAACGCATCAATGACTGAAGAAGCCCTTTTATTTATAAGTCACACCTGTTGGCACTGCCAATGCTTGTGAGCTATTGAACAATATAAAGACAGTGGTTCTGCCATGGGGAAGGAATTTCTTCAATAGAAATAACTTTGTCCTATCAAATGTAGGACCATCAATCAATGATACTCACAACACTGACCATTGACATAATTATAAACTACAAATGATAAGGACGCAATACAAGACGAAAAGATGATTTAAGATATATTGAAATCCATATATCGTATGTGATTAAAGACATATCATTAATTAACTTAAGACAGGACTGATACACATTGTACAATACTTAACAATAAAAATACAAAATTGTGACATAAAAGTGTGGCTGAGACAAAAAGAACCAAAATGTTACACATAAATAACACAAAACTTGTTACAGCGTCCAAATATCTCAGAAGGCCCTCATTAGACTTTTTAGGGCCATCTGAGATATTTGGACGCTGTAGCAAGGTTTGCGTTATTTCCTTCCCATGGCGGAACAGCTGTCTATATGTTGTTGATTTTCCCTAGGTTCTGCATGATACTGGGACACCATATTATTAGTATTGATGTGGGCTATTGAAGGTAATAGATAAAATATAAAAAACAGAACGTGTGTTTGGCAGAACCCTTTTACTGAAAGACATTATCATAGGGTCCAGAAGTTTATGACTCATTAGTTTCTTATAGTATAATTGCTTGCAAATGTTGCATTAATACTGCTTAATGAATAAAAAGGGAATGCATTGAAATCATGGCTGACTAATATGTCATCACAAATTAATATAAAGGAAATAATATTAGGGTATTTCTCCGTCTTCTAAAACCTCCACGTGCTCCGCCAATCCAACGCCCAGTGTTCCCCTATATTTTGGCTTCCTTGCTGTAGCGCCAAGAGGACACGTTGGATGCAAACCACATAATAATAGTGCATGTAATAATCCAAGCGCTCCAAGGAGACAGAAATGTGGCATGCAGAATTTCACGAACACAGGTAAACCAATAAATTGGACTCTGACAAGCCATTTAACATTGATAGCCCATGTGATATAGGGCAAGCAACGTTATGTTACACCGTGGCCTTTGTAAAGTGTACAGTATACATTTGGATAGCCTTGTAGCGCTGTGGACTGTCTGCAGGACTCAAAATGCGAATCTGGGGTTTCCATCACAGACCAGAGTCTGTTAATGTTAATGTTAAGGCTATTTATAGAGCGCATCTGCTACCAAATAGGTGTCCTGGCGCTAAGAGAAGTTTCTGAAGAGGAATCAGATGAAGAGAAGTATTGAAATGTTAGTTTAACCACTTGGATGCTAATGACAAGGGTAACTTGCCATGCACTGCCCATTCATTTCAATGGAAATCTCATTATATGAGCCTAGCAAGCCTTAGCGTCCAAGTCGTTAAAGGGAAAGACAACAGTGGAAGGTTCCCAAGAGAACAGCACCTAGTCAAAGATTTTCCAGAAAGATTTTTCTTTTGGGCCCACCCTCTAGTACACGGGGCAGTCTGTGTGCACACTCCACAACACCCACTGTTACAGTGTAGGTTCAAAACATGAACTATGAAAGGATTTTAAAAAAAGGTCAAGGTGCACCACTTAAGCGTTTTTAGAAACTGTTATCTCTAATAAGGTAAACAGTAATGATCACATCAACTATTCCTTGTATTCTTGAGGGTTCTTTATTCAATTCAGTTGAAAAAAGCTATACACAGGATCTACAGCCGACGCCTTTCGTCCACAAGGGACTTCTTCAGGGCGAGATGGTAACTAACGGTGATGTCCCTGGATATTCTCCCATCGTCGAGGGGTGTGTAAGGTTATCCGTGATGTTATATTATGGTACATGTGGCATCACGTTTTGTAGACACCTATCCGTTTTGGATTCTGTTCCGGCAAAACAATTTTTCTGATTGGCAGTGTAGGTCTATTCGAATTTGACTGAAACCAGATCACACCAGCAGTATAAGGTGTTTCAATATTGTACATTCAAGCCACATCCCAATAAGGATAATAATCCAATAACAATGGAAACAGTTTTTAAAAACGCTTAAGTGGTGCACCTTGACCTTTTTTTCTAAAGTATTGAAATGTTAGTTTAGTTTATGAAAAGCCAGGTTTTTAGTGTCTTTCTAAAAGCGAGAAGGTTGGTCATGTTTCTCAAAGAGAGGGGGAGTGCATTCCAAGCCTTGGCTGCATTAACTGTGAATCTTCTGCCTCCCCAGTTGGCCTTCTTCACCCTAGGTATTGTTACCAACTTGGCATCAGAGGAACGTAATGTTCTGGTAGGTGTGTACCATTGAATAAGTTGTTTAAGAAATTCTGGACCTATTCCGTGAAGGGCTTTGTCACTTTATCCATCAGTTCTTAAATATTAATCGTGTGCACATAACACATGCATTGCATGCATAATATACACTCTGGGGCATATTTACGTAGGCTTTGTGCCACCCTTGCCTCCCTCAAAGGGACACAAGGGCGATGCAAAACCTAAGTCGGATATATCAAGCCAAGCAAGGGCACCCTGCATGGCCCTGCATGAATCCAGAGCAGTGAAACGCAGCTCAAATTGATGCATTGCGCTACTCTGCTCCAGAGGGCGCTCCGAGGCTGGAGCGGTGGTGTTCCCACTCAGCCACCCCTGGATTTTAGCACATTCCAAAGATTTACCATTACTGCTAAACCTAGGAATGAGTCAAAATGCTACGCCTCCCAGAGGAGGGGTAACAAGGAGAAATACCTCTATTTCTCCTCCTGTTTTCCTTGTTCTATGTGTGCAGACAGAGTAAAATGCCTCAGAGGATTGCTTTTGTGCAGTGAACCATGATGCAAGGCTGCCTGCAGGCAGGCAAAAGGGCGCCAGTGCATGGACAGGACAGGAAAGTGTTGTGTTCTGGTCAATACGGCGCATTCCTGCCCTTTCCCTTTCACATAGCGCAGCAAAGAGGCTTATAGCGCTATGCTTTGTGAAAGCTATAAAAATATGCCCCTTTATATAGTGTGCCAACATGCACAGAATGAGCTCTGCTAAACGAAAGGACTGTCAGTTCCGGATGTACGTTGTTACAACGCATGCTTTTTCCACGCATGCCTTCACAACGCAGGTTTTTCAACGCAAGTCGTTACAACGACTTGCGTTGGGGGGCGCTGAATAGTGTATTGTTTAATTTACTATTCCAATTCCAGTCCCTGTGGATAGTAGGGAAGGTGTTGGATAGTAAATTAAACTATTACCTATCCTAGAGCGCCCCCCAGCGCAAGTCGTTGAAACGACTTGCGTTGAAAAACCTGCGTTGTAAAGGTACTGCGTGGTAAAAGTTGCGTCGTAAAGGATGTTTCCCGTCAGTTCCATAACCATGCAAATCTGTTTGGGTGAATGTTCTTTACATGTGTAACTAATTAATCAATTTCCCAGGAAGCCTGATCCAGGCTAATATGCCTCATCCAGACCCATATGCATTCCAATTGTGACCATGAAAAAAATATGCACTTATGAATTACCCCGGAAGTGTTTTGCAAGCTGCTTTGTAGCTGGTATCAGCCTATCGTGCAGGCACATGCACATTTCAAATTTCCAGCTTTATCTTCTAATCTGAGTACAAAGATAACCCTCATAGCAGTAAACCACAGAATGGCTCAGCACGAACAGCAGGTCGCCAAGCAAACAACAAACTAGGGACTGATTCACAGAGCTATCTGCGGACCTACGTTGGACGTAGAGGCACAAATGACACAGTTAAGAGTGTCAGTTCACCATTGTATTCACAAAACATGAATTTACACTTGCAGAGTGATTCACACACACGTTGTGAGCCAATCTCACAGTGGGCGGGTAGGGAGGGTTCCAGGGGCCGTATTATACAATGCTGTGCATTTTCCTTGTTTGCGCCAAGCGGACCTTTCAAAAAGTGCGCCCTGTGCATACAGGCAGAATGCACAGTATTTTATTAACCCCTTCGATGCTCATGACCGAACGGTTCCGTCATGAGCATCGGTTGAGCTGTGCTCATGACGGAACCGTTGCGTCATGACCACGCCCGTTTCTATTAGGGGTCAGCACCGGGCGGTAAATCGTACCGCACCGATGTGGTTAAATGTGCTGCCCTCAGGCACCCGTGAACTTGTGCTACCCTGTGGGCAGTGCATTCAAATGAAATACGGAGCAGCTTTGAAGAAGCTGTTCCTTGTTTCACTGTGCAGGCGGCAAACAGCCTGCACTTTTAAAAGGGGTGAGAGATCCTCTTGAGGGTGGGTACAGTGAGTGACTGCACCTGCCTGCAAGGAGATATCTGGGGGGTCCATGGGACCCCCCTTTACTCCTTCCAGAGGATTGCCAGCAGGGTGCGAACTAACAGTGTGGCACTCTTTGGTGGCGCTCTGTCAGTGCCTCCTGATGGCTTCTTTGCTTTTGCACCTGCGTCAATGTTACAGCCCGGGTGCAGGGGTACAGAGATTCCCTCATTCACAAGGAGCCATCCCCCTATGCAAAGATGGGAATGCCATCTGATGATAGCGCTGATGCAATATGTGCACCAGCACTATCTGTATTAAAGTGAAAGAGGTGTGGTGCAGCGGCCAGGGTGCCTGACTCCGGACTAAGGGGTTCACAGTTTGATCCTCGGTGCCAGCGGCAGGTTAGCCCAGCACCATGTGACTCTGGGCAATAGCTCGCTTAATCTTGCCAAGGGCCCCCAGCGCCGGGACACCACTTCGGAGGTAGCTGTGCGTTTTACAAATACTAGTATTTCATTTTATTTCAAAGAAGGGGCCACACAAGCATCTGCATCCCCTTCTGTATTACCAAAGTGCCCCAGAGGCACACAAAACAGGCGCAAATGCCAGTTGCGCCAGCTGGGCACTTGGTATAATTTAGCCCCTGGGAAGTTGGTGAACACTCTCAGACTTTTGAGTTTGTGTACATTCTCAAATTTCAAGGTGCATTTGACCCATGGATACAGTCAGCGCTTTACTCCTGTCAAGGGCAGGAGTAAATATGTATCCATGATAGTAATATTTAAGGATTACCCCATAACTATTGGGAGAGTAAGAAACGAGGTTTTTCCTCTTGGAAAAATATTTGCTTGTGGAGAAAAACAAGTTTTTGAGAGCAGTTACACTGTGTCTTAATTGTGTGCACTGTTAAGAGTACAGAATCTGCATTCACATGTGTTAATGGTTGTGCATGAGAGTGGCAATTCATTTACAAATCAGTTCCACAGCTACTCATGAGACTCTGCAGCTTTCTATTTTCAAGTGGGACTTTGTAGTACCTTTGTGAATTCCCCAGTTGTCAAATATTTACCACAAAGCTAGGAGAAAACCTGAGGGAGGCAGTGGCGGTTCCTCATGAAGGGGGGAGGAGCATCACCCCACCTGCTGCGAGTGCAGCAGGTAAACACAAATAAATAAATGGCATGGCAATACCATTGCACTTTGTAGCCAGCTCGAGCTGTGGACAGCACAAGTGTGAGGGAAGGGGAGAGGCCGATTCCTGCAATTGCAGGACGACTTCTGCCCCTGCGCATGTCAGATTGGCTGGCTATCTTGCAACAGACAGCCCGAGATGCAGCACTGCAGACCCTGCAATCCAAGTGCTATGAAACAGCCAGGGGGTTGCTGGCACAGATCCCTAGCCAGGTAGGCCTGTTCTAACCAGTGCTGGGCCCGCTCTCATGCTGAAAACAGCATGAGAGCAGCTGCAGGATTGTTTGGATTTGTGTTCTACTAGGCAGGAAGGAAGTCCTTCCCTTTCCGGTTCATATTCATCAGGATCCAGCCGGGAAATGAGTGACACACTGAATGGGGTGCAGCTTATAAGGTGAGTTTTTTGGCATCACCCCTACCATATTTTCATGTTGCCAGCCACCACTGGTGGGAGGTACACTCCAAACTACCTTTTGTAAGTCATGCCCTGTGATATGCTTGTAAAGAAGAGCAAAATGGTAGTTTTGTTCTGGAACATAATTCTCAATATTTTCAGTATTATATATGAGCCCATGAAGAAGCTGAGCCATGGAAATCATGCAACATACATCATGTAAAAATAAGGTAAAATCTCATCAAAATTAAAAAAGTATATTTCTATAACATGTGGAAGCCTTTCACCTTAGTACAGAATGATATATGTCACTGCATTGAGAGGCTTTTTATTAAAGGCAAGTTTTTAAACATGAACTTGGAGACATTCTTGCCTCCCTGCCCCCCACCATTACTACAATGGCATTGATGACCTAAGAGGGAAGCCAGTTGTTATGCATACCCTATATGTGGCCTAGATTCTTAATGTACATGGGGCAACATTATAGTCTATTAAAACAATAACAAATGTTTTTTTTAATACATTTACTTAACTTGAATTTAAGGTCATGTAACATGTAATAATGAAAAAAAAGGAGGCTTGGGGAAATAAAAACATGTGCCTATGATCACACAATGTAGTCAGGTGGGGCAGGCGGGATTGATCCCAGGTTTTATTTGTGGAATTCAGCCAAAAGTTGTGTATCCCTCTCTCCCATTTTGCTTCAAAAGTTAATGCTTTCTCCATTTGTACATCGAGATATGCGCCACAGATATATGCCTGGAGTCCTGCTTGTCTCTAAAAGACACACTGGATTCATTGATGGATTCAAAGGTCGGCACCAGGATTCACAATTGTCTTGTACTCCAGAGGACTGCCCTACTGCTTGAGGCCTGCCTGAGTGACTCCAAGGGTTTGTTGGTTGGAGTCCTTTGTGTGCTACAGGGACATAACAAACTCCAGAGACCTTGAACCCTGCATCTGACCTCTGCTGGAGTGAGTCCTAACCCTCAAGTGGTGCCTCCCAGATCCCAGATCCTTGGAAGTAGTGTTATTTGTGTTGTTTCTGCCTAAACCTAAAAGTTGAGACTTTAAAGAAATTTCACCAAAAATTGGTAGAAGAAAGGACAGAAGACTGGGATTTATCTGACAGCCAATTTGCCCAAGTTGCTGGTCAGACTGACTTCACGTAGCTCCTACTACGTTCTTCTCTGCAGCAACAAATCCTGTTCAGCCGGACCTTCGTGTGACGGTACCTCTCATCATGGAGCCCCCTAAGTCATTTAAGTTTGAAGGTAAAAATCTTCACCGGGTTCAATGACGATAGGCTCCCCCTTAACTATGATAACCTCCTCAGCCTAGAAACCCAGCTTTTCCAAACCAGAGCTTTTTTATACCATTGCTGACGGCTTCTTCAAGTTGTCGTCCAGAGGCTCCCTGACAACCATTACACCTCTTCGGACACAGCCTTCTGCTTTATGCCACTGAACTTTACCTTCTCCTTAACTTTCTTCCTGAAAATTTTCAAAGGCCAAAGGTAAGTGGAGACCGAGCTCAATCCACCTTGTGTATTGAATCCACGCTCCATCACGGTCTACCATAACTTTTAACTTTGTCCTGTTCTCGAACGACCAGATCACTTTCATTTTGTCCCTCATCCATGTTGGAGGTTTTAAAAACTGAAGGAGCAGCAGGGTGGAGTAGGATGGTGTGGTATTAGGAGGATGACCCAGAAGGACCACAAAATGGCTGATTTCCTCTTCCTTTACGAGGTGGTCGGTGTAGCTAATCTTGTACATGGTGTGGACAGTGAGCTCTGGAGTTATTATGAGGGTTTCATTCCATATTGCCTCTAAATTAAGCCACTAGTCTCTTTAGAAGAGTAACAGATTTGACATTCCTGTCTTATAGTGTAACTGAGTCACTGTCCCTCTACTGCACCTTGCAACAAACCTTCTCTGCTTTCTATCGCTACTTTTGGTGCGTCAAGTATACAAAGGAAGTAACCAAATATTGAATGAGAATGAAATAGAAGTTAGGCCTCATATAAGATCCATATGCATTTAGCCTTTTATCTGTACACTTTGGGAATGCTTAGCCACAAGCTTTGTTACAGTAGCAAGTCATATAAAAAAATCCTAGACAAAGAAGCCCCATAACAAGTGGAATTGTTGTTGGGGGGGAAGACATGAATGTTCCGAAGTTCTTGTTCAAAAATTATTACCGTAAATAAATGCCTCCCAATGCAGTGACATAACCTTATGCACAAAGGTGAATCCCATGTTCATGAAATAGACTTTTTTTTTATTTTTAAGGGACTTTATCATATTTTTTCATGTTTGTTTGATCAATGTTTTTAGAAATTAAGGTTTCCCAAAGAAAAGTGGTGCAGAAAACTTCACTAACATGTAAAGTTCAGCATGTCAGGACAGCTGCACTTGAGTACCCATGGTATATATGGATAATGCGGTAGTCCACCATTCACCATTGACAAGAGACTGTCCAACCCCATAATTGCAGCAACCAAACTAGCAACTCAAGAAAGAAATGAGTTAGCTAGCCAAACCTGCAGCTGACTACCCTGACCTCTAGCCTTTACTCCACCCTGGGTACCCAGATGGGGGCTTTGAACAGGGTCAAGATATAAATGTAACCCTTTCATGTGGCGATGTTGTGCAACGTCCTAACAGGCCACAACAGTCTTGCCCTCAAATACTGGGGTGTACAGCAGACCCTTCCCTGCTTGTTCAAGACATCTGATCTGTGACTTAAGATTCCGAGAAGTGCATTAAACAATGGCTTATGTAGGAGTGTGAGGAGATGGGGAGAGAGCATACCCGGCATCACCTGCACCAAATACGTGAACGTTGAAAAAGGGGCTTCTATTCTAAATGTAATCCCCCCTTAAATGCCTCCATGTAACTGCACTTTATCTTTTTATCTGATATGTGATAATTGGCAATAATGTCATCCATGTTTTGTCGTTTATGTATGTATTTTTATGCATCTTTTATGGTACAATTGTATCGAAATAAAGATTTTGAAATTGAAAATACAACATGCCTACATACATGCAGTGGGTGTTGGGATAATGTGTGTATTGTATTGTGTTGTTCTAGTGATTAATGAGCATGTTTGAGATGCCACCCTAGATACACATGTAACTCCAGTATGAGGCGATGTTGCTTCTCAATAAGCTAAATCATTGGGGTCCCAACCTTGTGGCTGAGTGCCCCAAGGTTGTGCTACGACGCCTGGTTACTGCGGAGCTGGTGTGGTGCAAATATGTGATGTGACGTGAATTGATTATATTAAAACTATCTCTGAGAATCCTTGCCTCTAGACTTAATTATATGCAGCTCAGGTTGTGGTTAAAAATATATATGTGGTGCAACAATCAGGAGGTTATTACTGTTAGTTGACCATGTGTTGAGGTCTACATGTTTCAGCCCGTAAAAAACACGTGAAAGGGCTTTCTTCAGGACCGGGTTAGTGAGACTAGTGAGTGGCAAAGGTGAAAACTGCCACATGAAACAAGTGAATGCGTGCCAATCATGTGCTGTGCCACTGTTATTCTGGCACGTACCCGGCAATCCTGCTCACTGGCACGTACCAGGCCATGCCATTTTACATAAAAGCGCACTCCCTTGCTCTCAACAGCCGGGACTACGGGGGAATCATGCAGGTTTGAATCAGGACACTCACCGAGACCAAGTAAGAGAGCACGCATCTCCAGTCAGACGTATGAGTATACACGGATCACCATGCTCATAATGCCGCAATTCTCGCCCTTTATTTTAGATTGGGACATCGGAAGAGCACCCCCCCGAGCCTCGATTAGCTGCCATAAATCTTAATATAGTGAAATTATGACTTTTGACATCACGCTTTTGCCTATCTAAATATAATGTTTTTAACAATGCACTATGTCACTTGACTGTATGTATGTACCCCATGTGTGGCCATTTCTTGATAAGCTTAGCGCGCTCCTGACCACAAGTATATTCCTCATGTTGCCAACTCTAGTCACACGGCGCTCCACTTGACAACATGTCAAAACCATACGTGTGTCCACCACTGGGGGCACATTGCGCCACATGACCGCATGTCAACTCTGACCTTTATCTATGCAGGTCAACTGGCCTAGGCTTCAAGATCTTAGCACGTTAAGGCGCCATGCCGCTTGACCGCATACTCTTATGCAGCCATCATCTGTCAAGGCGAGCGCATACAGAGCTCACCAAGGCTCTACTGGAAGCCATTAACCACTGCGCAGCATGCCACGAGTCATCGCACTTCGCCGTCAGCATGCGCCGCATTAAGCATAACAATCACTGTGATAGTCACCAAGACAATGACTACAGCACCTTTTAAGATTGAATTTTATTGTTGTTATAATCTTTGTGTCTTGTCTTGTCCTTTTTCTCCCTAAACAGGTTTTTTGACAAGTGTCTGTAAGTACCCCGACACTTATACCACACACCTTAGCACGTGTGTAGGTACTTCACTTGTTTCACGTGGGAGTTTTCACCTTTGCCACTCACTTGTCTCACTAACCCGGTCCTGAAGAAAGCCCTTTCACATGTTATTTATGGGCTGAAACATGTAGACCTCAACACATAGTCAACTAACCGTAAAAACCTCCTGATAGTTGCACCACATATATATTTTTAACCCTCATACCTCTGTCAAGGGTTTGAAAAGCTTTCTACTAAATGTACGTTCCTTACCTAAACACCAGCATCAGGTCTGGGACTTAATACACTCTATCCAACCGGACATATGTTTCCTTGTGGAAACCTGGCTAAAACCCCACACTATCACAGCCATTGCAATGGGGATTACCTCTGGGTATAAGATTAAACACCTAGACAGAGACATTAAAACCGGAGGCGGTTTAGCAATTATATATAGGGACCATATACAATGTACTATTATTGAACAACACTCAAACGCACAACTAGAAACTCTGCTTTTTAAAATTCACTTAACTAATCTTTTCACCTGGAAAGGGGCCCTGGTTTATCGACCCCCGGGAGCAGATCCTAATTTTGCACTCACTCTTCAAGAAATTTTAGCCCCACATATAAAATCTAAAGAAGATTTTTTGCTTCTAGGTGATTTTAATATACACGTTGACCAGCCAATGTTGACCGAATCCACGGCTCTAATCACAGATTTATTGAATCTGGGCTTGGAATTAAAAAATTATGGACCTACTCATATAGGAGGACACATGCTTGACCTTATTTTCTCTAATTCTACCAAAATAAACTGTTCCTTGGCTACAAGCATATCGTGGACTGACCACTCTTTGTTGGAATTCACACTACCAACCCCTGCGAGACCCATAAAGAATGCCCCTTCCCCCCCCTCTTGGAGACGTCAATGGCACAAAGTTAATGCCAACACGGCTCAAGAGGCATGGACAGATCCTAATTTTTTGGAATCTGATACAGCAGACACTGCTTTAGCCAAGCTGAATGAATCTATCAAAAAAACCATCGACACCATTGCTCCTCTAAAAAGACATAAACAACATCCAGTGTCAAAACAAGAAAAATGGTATACAAAAGAATTGAGAGCAGAGAAACAAAAATGTAGACGCATTGAGAAAGCCTGGAGAAAAACTAAAACTGTAAACAACCGACTGATCTTTTTAAAGGCCCAATCAGAATACTACAAAAATATAAAGTCAGCGAGGAAACTACAATTGACACAACAAATAGCAGAAGCAGGAAACAGTCCTAAAGAACTCTTTAATATCCTGCAAAACTTTATAAAACCTACGGCTTGTGAAAGTTCAGATGACCTCTCACAGGATCTGTGCGACAAAGTCTCGCTGTTTTTCGAGGATAAAATCAACACTATCTATGACAAAATATTAGCCGCCAACAATTCTAGCAAAAATCAAACTAAAATCTGCTCCACCACAATCCCCGCTTTAGACAATAAACCTTCTTTGACGTCTTTCCCCTCCATCACTCACACAGAGCTTCTTACTCTCTGTAACCATATAAAAACTGGATCCCCTAATGACCTTGTACCAGCTAAAATGGTTGGTCCTTTGATCCCTTTATTAGGTCCCCATATACTTGAAATGGTAAACATCTCCCTCAGAACAGGCCAGGTCCCGGCAGATTGGAAAAAGGCAGTGGTGAACCCGATAAGAAAGAAGGCATCATCTCCCTGGACAGACCTATCCAACCTTCCTCCCATCTCTCTCCTACCTTACCTGGGCAAGATCACGGAGAAGCACGTGAACACCTATCTCTCTCAACATCTTGAAGCGACGGAAGGCCTGGACCACTCTCAATCTGGGTTCAGGCCGAACCACAGCACAGAATCAGCACTTCAAACAGTGACCAATAACATCAAAATGGCACTGGATGATGGTTGCTCTATGATTCTGGTGCTGTTGGACCTTTCCGCCGCTTTTGATACGGTGTCTCACAAGGTGCTTCTCCATCGCCTAAAGGAGGTGGTAATAGAGGGAGAGGCTTTGGCATGGTTGGAGAGTTTCCTGTCCGGGCGCTCCCAAGAGGTTAGGCTAGGCTCCCATAAATCCACCCACAGGGAGCTCAATAAGGGGGTGCCGCAGGGCTCCTGTCTGAGCCCCACACTTTTCAACATATATGTGGCCCCCCTTGCCAACCTAGCAAGATCTTTCGGGTTCATCCCTGTATCGTACGCTGACGACACCCAACTTCTTTTTCCCTTTAAAACTCTTACACCTGCAATAAAAAGATCCTTTGCAGATGGCATGAGAGCCATTGCAGACTGGATGTCATCAAACTGTCTGCAGTGTAATGTCGGGAAAACCGAAGTTATGTTGTTCGGTCAAGCGATGACACACTGGTCATCAGACTGGTGGCCTCTGGAACTAGGTCCTGTTCCCACCCCCAAAAGTAAGGTCAAGAACTTGGGAGTATTATTTGACCAACAACTCACTTTCAAGGACCATGTCAATCAAGTAGCCGGCACCTGTTTCCGGGCTATAGGGATGCTAAGACGTGTTTTTCCCTATCTCCCGGATCACCACAGAAAAACTCTGGTGCAGGCTCTTGTTATCAGTAGGGTCGACTATTGCAATGGATTGCTCCATGGAGCCAATGAGGAGCAACTCAAGAAATTGCAGGTCATCCAAAATACTGCCGCAAGGATCGTCATGAATGCTCCACCCAGGACACCATCCTGCCCCCTACTGTCTCAGCTTCACTGGCTTCCTGTGAAGAAGCGAGTTCAGTTCAAGATTCTGTGTATTATACACAAGAGCCTAATGGGGATGGGCCCTAAGTATTTCATAGACATCTTTCAGCCCTACATCCCAGGACGCTCTTTGCGCTCCAGCAACCAGCAATTACTCAAAATACCCAGAATTAAGAAAACCAGACAAGGTGGCCGTGCACTGGCCCACACCGGACCTACCCTATGGAACTTACTGCCGTTCGAACTGAGGTCAATCACCAACCACATGATGTTTAGAAAAAACTTAAAAACCCATCTGTTTCCCAGCTATTAATTGTCATTCTATCCCTGGACACATTTTTTACTCTCATTTCCATCTGCAGTCATAGCGCGGAGATACCCCTTCGGGGGTCTAGTCTGGCGCTTTATAAGCATATAAAATAAATAAAATAAAATAAATAAATCTCCAGAGCCGCCAATAATAAAGTCTAGAGGCAAGGATTCTCAGAGATATTTTTAATATAATCAATTCAGGTCACATCACATATTTGTAGCACACCAGCTCTGCTGTAACCAGGCAGCATAGCACAACCGGGGGGCACTCGGACACCCGGTTGGGACCCCAATGATGAAGCATGACACCAACCAGGTTGGTGTGTGAGGGGTCTTTTAAGTACACCTAATGGGTCCATGTACTTACCACACCTAGTGATTGTAACACATACTCATAGTGGGTTCATCCACATTGTTTAAGTCTAGCAATACATTGGGGATCAGGACGTACCCCCTTTCTTTCCCTCGTGCTCTCCTTGTTTCTCCACCGCTTATCGATAAGCCACATGTCACTGAATTCCCTGGAACCAAGCACCATGCTGGAAGATAAAAGTGTTGTGTGTGTTTCCAGGAAAGACAATATACACATCATTGACGCAGCCTCTTTCATCACAGACAGCTTGCACACTGATGGAGTGCCATCAGGGTCTATTGCAGAAAAGGTGTGCTCTGTGGTGAGATGGCTGAAGTGCCATGTGTGTGTGGTGTATGGCACCTACCACAGGATGAAGGTGGGCTAAGGCATAACATTCCCTTGCTGCCTTTGACTTTCTGCCAGTGAGTGTGGCATGGTGATCATGGGGTGCATTCTTCTTTGTTGCATCTTAGTATCTGATGCATGCAGGAAGACTGACTGTAAGATGCCAATATTGTCAGAGCTGACCCTCTGAGAAAATCCAGTGGCCATGAAATGCAGTGCAGTCAGTATTCTGACATAGGCAGGCATCACCTGGGAGAGTCCTGTAGTTTATACAGGGCCCTGATCCAAGTCTGCAACCATGGCAGGCTTTCGACCAGGACACTCTACGGAGACAGTTATCATCGCCGTCCTGGACGAACTCAAGGGGAAAGCGGACACCAATCTTCCCCAAGCCTTGGTTCTCCTCGACCTGTCCGCTGCGTTTGACACGGTCGACCATGCCATCCTTCTCGACCGTGTCAGCGCAGCGGGCATCTGTGGCGTAGCCTTTTCTTGGCTGGCGTCCTTTCTTTCGGGCAGGTCCCAAGCGGTTCATCTCTCGAGTTTCTCCGCTCCCCCTCGTCCAGTCACCTGTGGGGTCCCTCAAGGCTCTTCCCTCTCCCCTCTTCTTTTTAACCTCTATATCCACCCTCTTATTATTTCCCTTCGCGAGCTGGGGGTCTCTGTGCACAATTACGCAGATGACCTCCAGCTCGTCTTTGATCTTTCTTCTCCCTCGATTTCTCTTCCTAAATTCTGCTCCACTTTAGTTTTTATTTCTGATTGGATGAGCACCAATCATTTAAAGCTCAATCCTGACAAAACGGAGCTTGTCCTCACGGGTGGTCCCTCCAACCCCTGGTCCTCGATTCACTGCCCCCCCTCTTTTGGCTCCCCCCTTCTCCGGTCCCCTCTGTTCGGACCTTGGGCATTAAGGTCAGCCATGACCTTACCATGCATGCCCAAGTCATCTCCGTGGTATCCTCCTGTTTTTTGTCCCTTCGTCTCATCCGGAAGATCTCCCGGTATTTCTCAGCGGACGCCCTTAAAACCATAGTCCTGGCTCTTATCACCTCTCGCCTTGACTATGGGAATGGTCTGTACGTAGGCATTCCTGCTTATGAAATCCGTCGCCTACAGGCCATCCAAAACCAGGCTGCCCGTCTCATCCTCCGCCTCCCCAAATCATCCCATATCACGCCTGCACTTAAGTCCCTCCATTGGCTCCCCGTGCACCTCAGATCATTTTTCAAATTGGCCTGTTTGGCCTTTCGGGCCTATACACACTCAGTCCCCCTCTTCATTAGTTCTTTGATTACTCCTTACACTCCCACCCGTACTCTTCGTTCCTCTTCTCTCTCCCTCCTGCATGTCCCCCGTTTTCGTAAATCTAGAACGGGGGGCACTCGCTTCTCGGTTCTGGCCCCCCGGTTCTGGAATACCCTTCCTCTCTTTATTCGTTCTATTCCCAACTATGCTCACTTCCGTAAAGCTTTGAAAACATTTCCGTTCTCCCAGGCATTCCCCTGTTAAACTCCCTTGGTCTCCTCCTTAGAGTCTAGTTTGGTCTCAGCGCCAGGAAGCCGCTTGGCCGCAGTGCGCTTTATTAAGTTTCTTTTTCATTTCATTTCATTTCATGGCAAGGATCGCAACAGGTGAGTAGCGGTACTGGCAATAACTGCTCTTGTGAACATCCCCATCATGTTGCTTGTAAAGCAAAGATGTTGCCTATAGCCAAAGATGCCTGTAAATCCTCTCCGTCCTCTTCAAATAATTATTCTTCAAATTGAGGGGTAAAGAATAAACACATTCAGCAACATAGAGAAGGCAGAAAAAGTTATTTGGTGTTTGAGTTCATTTGTTATGTGGTCAGTCGAGATGTGACTGTTTGGTGTTGAAATGTGCTTCCTCTAGTAGTGAATTACCAGGTGTGGTGCACGTTTTGTAAGACTTGTTATAAAATGCAACATCATTAGACCTAATAAATAAATGCAAATATTGTACAGTATATAAAAACCTAGTAATAACATTACACAGGATTTACTTAAAAGTTTACAAAACGATTGGATCTTATAAAAAAGTGTCCTTTATTTTCCAATGTACTTTTATAGTAATTGATAGCTCCATTATTTTCTATGGGTGTGTTTTGCCAAGCCCTAGATTCGGCGCTGCGGCTTGCTAGGGAGAGATCCACAATACAGCACCGGGGCATGGCCCTATCCTTTTCCCTGCCTTCACGCCGCTAGTGCGAAAAGCACGCCGGAATTTCGCTGATGCAACCACTGTTTGGCGAGAGCTAACTTGAAGTATTCCATGCTGTACCCTGCCCGATTGTGAGTGCAGCACAATGGTACAGCCCCCATCGAGGCTCTCACTTTTTTGCAAGCAACACCGGCGATGCCAACCCTTGCCTGCGGCAGCCGGAAGTAACAACCCTTCATCGTCCTCAAATATAAACTGATCTGAATGCACCGAACTGACGGCGGGTCCTAGCCATGAAAGGCCCTGAGGAGACGAACGAACGAACAATCTATTGGACTCGCCCAACCTGGAGACCTGACACAGGGGAGGATGGCGACTCGCATTGGGGCATGCTTTGGCCTGTCGCTATTTGCCATGTGTTCTTGAATTCATAGGCACCGCATATTGAGTATTGACCCCCCAGGATGAATCTATTGTTTAATGTCTTTTCCCTGTTGGTTGTTCCTGTGTTGGGATGCGCAGGGGTGTGTTGATAGCTTTCCGGTGTGGGTGGGGGGAAGGGGTTGCTTATAAGCCTAGTTTTTCTGAAAATTGTCATGAGTGTAACTCGTGGGAAGGAGTCTTTTGCTTTGCACACCGACTGCATTTCCCTAGACACGGTACCACTTACACTATCAGCATACATATATGTTTAGCTGAATGCCAGTGACCCCTACAGGAACAGAAGAGATACCACTCACGTGCATCACATGGAATGTGCGCAGTCTATCCAATCCACATAGGTGCTGTCATATCTATCCAGACATGGAGTCCAAATTGCATTCCCTCAGGAAAAGCAACTCCCCCCTGGTGGCCCTAGCATCCTGGGGCACGCACCATGTCTTTGCTAACTATAGACCAACCTCCAGAGGAGTATGTATAATATTGATACATAGATAAATATCGCAATATTCCTTGGTTAAGATATGTGGCTGATTGTTTCCTAGAAATTTTTAACTTAAATGTATTGACTGACCCGGGTGCCGCCTCTTTGATCCCAAAAGTCGAGCTGAAAGCAACTTTTATGGCACATCAGGCTGGGAAACGGGGGTCAGTAAACGGTTCTCTGTCCACAGTCAAGTTCTTTAGCAAATATAAAATCAATGAAGGTTTTCCCAGATATTTATGCTTGGTGACAAGACCATCCCACAAGTTTGTGCTAACAAGACTGAGGTTTGGAGTAGCACATCACCCTAGTGGCCCAGCCAAGTATTAAGAAACATCCAACAGGGGCGTATCAATGTGATGGCATCACCAAACAAAGCACCTTGCACTTTTTATTGATCTGTAAATTGTATATGAATTTTAGGATAGCTTACCTGAAGCCCTTGTTTTTAAATCATGGTGTATGTACAGTGAATCAGGCAATGAGTTTGTTATTTAAGCTGGAAACTGCCGATATTTGTTTTTTTACTGCTACTTTTTTAAATCAGTCTATTAGGGCACATAAAAGTATGTTATTTTAAGAATCATGTTTTAATCCTTGATCGTAATCATGTTTTATCTGTTTTTTATTTGCTGTTGTGCTTTTATGGTCATCTTGTATGTACAGAATAAAGCTTCATGAATTGAATTGAATTGATACATAGATCTCTCCCTTTTTCTGCGCGAGGGATCCTATCTGACCCGGAGGGCCGCCACCTACTAATCCACACTCTCACCAACAGCTCACTTCCTTGCGGCACTCTAACCTCCTTAAGGAAACTTGGTGACTTAAACACTGTACAGAAAAGGGCTACACTTTCTACTCCCCACATGGCTCCTAAACTAGCGCTATCAATTATTAATATTATGCATCTCCCCAGAACTTTACCTGTTCATGCTCCGGAATTACTAGCCCTACAACTTCCCGGGGATGTATTACCCTGTGCCGGTAAACATCGTTTACCCACGCATGCCATACAACGCGGTCATTACAATGACTGCGTTGTTACATCGCATATCATTACAATGCAAGTCGTTATTACGACTTGCTGTAGGGGCAGAAGGCGTTGGATTTAAAATCCAACAACTTCCCTAGTGTTGCACAGACTGGAGTTGGAATAGTAAATTATACTCTTCCAAAATCCAGCGCCTACCCCACAGCAAGTCGTTGTAATGACATGCGATGTAATGACATGCGATGTAATAACACAGTCATTGTAATGACTGCGTTGTAATGGCATGTGTTGGAAATGCATGCGATGTAATGTGGCCTGTTCCCCCTTGCTCCATGGCGCTTCCCTTAGATGATGTATTTAGAACCAAGGTTCGAGACGCAATCATGGGGTAATTCCTTGCCTCTCCAATATCCAGTGAGGCGATAGCACAGGTCATTCATGATCTGGACAGCAGGCATGCCCCTGGCCTGGAAAGACTCACTGGGACCTTCTACAAAACCTATAAGACCAAGATTACTCCCTATGTCCTTGAGGTATATGCGCAGTCACTTACAAATGGGAAACTCCCCCAGACATTACGCAAGGTGGTGATCACCCTAGTACGCAAGCCCAGCAAACCCTCTGATGCATGCACCTGTTACAGGCCGCTGTCACTACTGAATCACGACAACAAAATATTAGCTAAGATTCTTGCCACCAGACTCTCCCTGCTCATGTTCCAGGCAGTGTCCCCAATGCAATCCTAGGTTCATTCCTAATTGTTATTGTTGTTATTGTTAATGTCGGTTTATATAGCGCCAAATCACCGACAGGTCTCAGGGCGCTTTTGACCGCAATGACATAACAGCCTGGGCAGCAACAGGAGGCGAGTTGGATCTATACTGAGCTCAACGCTGTTCTAAATAGAGTTGTCTTTAGGACTTTCCTAAAGCGAAGCAGGTTTTCTTCCTTGCGAAGAGCTTCAGGCAGCTCATTCCACATTTTGGGCAGTAGGACCGAAAAGGATCTCCCTCCTTTTGTTGCTAGCCTGAACCGAGGACATACAACAACTGAGCCTCGGAGGACCTTAGGCTTCTTTCGGGGCTGTAGATGACTATTCTTTCCTTGATATAGGAAGGGGCTTGCCCGTAGATAGCCTTGTGGGCTATGCAGAGACTCTTAAAAGCCGACCTTTGCGTCACTGGTAGCCAGTGAAGACTCAGCAACAGCGGGGATGCATGTGATCTCCTTGGAAGTCTGAAGATTAGTCTTGCCGCATCATTTAAGACTACCTGCAGTCTGTTTGTTAAGGCTTTAGGTAGGCCCAGGTAGAGCGCATTTCCGTAGTCCAGCCTCGACAGTATGGTGGCAGAAACTATCGTGCGGAGCATGGACTGGGAAAGAAGTGGAACAAGTTTGCGCATTTGTCTTATGATGCCGTTGCAGGTACCCACTACCGCAGAGATTTGATTGGTCATTGAGAGGGCGCCGTCTATTCTAATGCCAAGACTTTTGACCGCGGTTGCTGGCTTAGGGGTGGGCCCTAATTCCTGGGGCCAGTAGAGGTCACCCCAGGGGGAGCAGGTGGATGACACAATTAACACCTCCGTTTTCTCGGGGTTAATCTTCAGGAGGTTCCTGGACATCCAGTTGACTGTGTACCTGAGAATCTTCTGTGCCAGCGACTGGGCCCGTACGGTGTCATCTATGCTCAGCAACAACTGGGTGTCGTCTGCATAGTTAAACACCCGACAGCCCATCTCAACCAAGGTGCTTATTAATGGTTGCAGGTATAGGTTGAACAGTAAGGGGGACAAGGCGGAGCCTTGGGGTACCCCACATGTCAGATCTCCTGCTCCTGATACCTCCTCTCCCAGCTGAATCCTCTGGGTTCGCCTTGACAGGAAGGATTCCAGCCAGAGGTAGGCAGAGCCCCGAAACCCAAACCCGGCCAACCTATCCAGGAGTATGGTATGGCTGACGGTATCAAACGCCGCTGATAGGTCTAAAAGTATCAGGGCGCTTGGTTTCTTTCGGTCAGCCAACCCTCTAAGGTCGTCCAGCACCGAGAGCATGACTAACTCGGTGCTATGGTGGGCACAGAACCCTGCCGGCATCTCATGGAGCAGATGGTTAGACTCCAGGAACGCAGCCAGGGACTTCAGAACATGCTGCTCAATCACCTTGGATAGAAATGGAAGCTGGGAGATGGGCCGATAGTTTTTTAATACTTTAGGATCAGCTCCTGCTTTCTTGATTAGGGGCTTCACTCGGGCCTCTTTGAAGCTAGCTGGTAGCTGCCCCGTGTTCAATGACCTATTTAGCATGAACAGAATGCGTTCTTCTAGGCTGAGGCAGGCTAGACGAAACACACTCGGAGGACATGGGTCGGCTGGGGAGCCTGACTTTGTTTTCCTCATTAAGGTTTCTAGGCTCAATGAATCAATCGGGGGAAAACTAGACAAGTACATTCCACCTGGAGTTTTAGCAGGATGTAGTTCAGTAGAGCCAACTCTGGTACTTGTTATTTCTTGTAAAATAGTCTCGACCTTCTCTAGGAAATATTTCAAAAAAGTGTCGCAATTGAGGGTGGTCTCTATAGGTTGAGTTCTTTTACTTAGTTCCGTGAGGATTTTAAAAGTTTCCTTCTGAACGTTATCTGCCTTATTAATGCGATTTTTGTAGAATGTCGCTTTATATTCCTGTATATGTTTTTTATAGGCCCGAAGCAACTGCCTATATTGTTCACAGGATTCGGGGTCTTTTTTTCTCCTCCAGTTTCTCTCAACATTTCGCAAATCTTTCCTATGCTCTCTTAGAGCTGGTGTGAACCAGGGGGCTCCCTTCCCACCACTATTCATTTTCTGGGACTTCACTGGTGCAATCTGATCAATTGCCCTTGTTAGACCATCCATTAGATCTTTACACTCTTGGTCTATGTCGGCGACTGGCGCCGTGGGTTGAGTGAATTCCCTAAGCGACAAAGTCAATGTTTGTGCATCAACATTTTTCCATTGACGAGTCTTTTTAATTTTTGGTGGGGGCTGTGGAGGTTTTGCGCCAATAGGGACATCGCAATATTCAGGTGGTGGTCTGACCAGATACAAGGGAGAACTTTTACTGAGGTGATCTTAGGATCCAACACCCAGACCAGGTCAAGGATGTGGCCCTTTATGTGCGTAGGAGAGTCTACCAGTTGCCTGAAACCAAGCGAACACATTGTTGTCTCCAAAGAGCTAGCTGCTGGCTCCTTTTTCTCCTTGTCCCAGTGTAGATTAAAGTCTCCCGTGACTACTATGTTCTTATAACGTCAACATCTATTAACTTGCACACCATATTTGCTGTCCTTGATCAGATGAACCCAGAGCTCGCTGCTGTGGCAGTGTTATTAGATGCAGAGAAGGCATTTGACTCGTTAGAGTGGCACTTTCTATTTGTGGTACTCCCAAAACTAGGTATACCTAACAACTTCCTTGCATTGGTTTGCCTCCTCTATGCTACGTCCCTAGCCTGTGTCAAAATTAACAGGACCCTAACGAACCAATTTCCACTGTCCCGAAGCACCTGGCAGGGGTGCCCCCTATCCCCCTTTCTTTTCATCATCGCAGTGGACCTGCTTGTTAGGCATTTGCAGGAGAAGCATATGACTAAGGGTCTTCAATTCCATTTAGGTCCCCTGCTAGCATCTCTGTATGCGGATGACAAAATGTTATTCGGCAGACACCCAGCGATCAATCTGCCGCCCTTACTAGGAGAGGTGATTTGGGGTGCTGTCTGGGCTTGTGGTTAACTGGCCAAAGTCAGAAATCTTTCCTTTAACCAAAGCCACTACTAGCTGCGCGTTGGAGTTCCCCTTGAAATGGTGCTCTGACCCACCTAAATACCTGGGTATTTACCTGCACCATCACAGCGCTGAGGTTATTTGATGGAATTACAGCCCTGCAGTAGATACATTAAAAACCCTAGTGGATAAATGGATTGTGCTTCCTCTGTCCATGGCTGGCAGAGTGGCTATTAATAAAATGGTTCTTCTGGCACGTTTCCTATAGTTATTCCTCAATATTTCTATTGCGCTAACTACTGCGTTCTTTGATACGCTGCATAGATTTCTTATACGCTTGGTGTGGGCGGGTAAGCAGCCCAGGATTAGCTGGCAGACTCTAACTCTACCGTATGCGTGAGGAGGCTTCGAGGTACCAGACCTTTACCATTACTACTCAGTGGCGCAGGCTAACTTTGCATAGCACTGGTATCACCATGATGCGCGGCTACAGTTTTTAAAACCAGAGGAATCGCAGATATATCCCTCCCCGCTCTCCACACTTCTCTCATGCGGGCTACCTAGGAAACATAATGAAATCCATTCCCTCTCTACCACTTGCTGGGCCTGGACCAAGCACCAAAGATACTTGGGCCACGATTACCTTTACTCCCCTTGTATTCCACTGGCTGACAACCCCTTGCTGCCTCTAACTGCTGAGAAGTGTACTAAGCGCACCCTAACTTACTGTCAACGGTTCACACTGGGGGACTTGTTTACTGATGCACTTCTGTGCCCCCGATCCTGCATCCCTTGCGGGTGAGCGTGTCAACTCGATTATGGACTTGTTCATCATACATCGACTGCACGCTACTACCCGCGCTCTGATCCCTGCGGCTCCAGTGGAGCCCCCAGAATTCCCTTTATTAACGCTGGTCATATCTACCCCGGATAGCACCCATCTTGTTTCGCGACTATACTATGCTGCTCAACAGCTAAAATCTGTCCCGTAGGGGGGCGCGTGGGTACTTGGGGGACAGACCTGGGGAACCCTGTGTCCGACAAACCCTTGCATTTCTGGTATGAGCAGACTAAGCTGATCTCCAATAATTACTGGCACAAACTCCTGCACTTTAAGTACCTACATTGCGCATACACCACCCCGCAATTGATGGCCAGACTGGGCCCCTTCCAGATTCCACTGCTGTGTAGGGTGTACTGCGGGCCACGTGGACTTTCTCAACTTAGCATGGGACTGCGTGCAGGTGGCTGCGTTCTGGGAGGTGGTGTTTCAGACCCTATCTAAAATGATTGAGATGGAGCTAGCCCCATCCCCACTCACAGCTCTGCTGGGCTATGTTAAGCCACTCCCTGTTGTTATCAGGCGATATACTGTCATTGCATTATTACTTGCAAAGCAACAGGTATCATTGCACTGGGGTGTTGTATGAGCCCACACACTACGAGGATGGCTGAGGGACCTAGTTGACTGCAACAGTATGAGTGAGGCATACGCCTCACTGCAGCCCTAGACACAAAAATATATGGCCTCCCTTGTGTTAGCACCTGCTGGCTCATACTTCTTTTATTTTTTATTATTATTATTTTTTTTATATTTATTTTTATTGAATATAACAAGCAAGGCAAGAAGAAAATAACCGGCGTGCTTTGTTCAAACAAGGTCGGAAAAACACATTACATCGAATAATCAATAATCAATACTAGGAAGGGAGGGGGACAGGGGGAGAAGCAATAAACAGACAATAGTGCAACTTTATGTGGGGTCAGGGGGAGAGTTTGATATCGATGTTATCCACTGTGGGCGGTGTACATATGTCTCCTCGATACCTGTTCCATGGCCCCCATACTCTATGCCATTTCCGGGGGCGGCCCCGGGCTAGATACACCGTTTTTTCCCTAAACATACACCAGTCCATGTTTTCCTTCCATACTTCAACTGTAGGAGGCCTATGGGATCCCCACAACTGTGCAATATCCTGTTTAGCAATCATGGCCCCCAGGGTTGCCCATTGGGTCTGGGCTACGTTATAATCTGTAGGTTCCCAGACATTTAGCAAGCAGCGCCTGGCCTCCGGTGAGAGAGATATACCCGTCACCTCTTTAATTACATCGTACACTCCGCTCCAAAAAGCCGCGACCTCATGACATTCTCAAATAATATGAAAAAATGTCCCCACCTGCCCACATCCCCGCTTACACAGACCCTACTCGGAAAAGCCCATCCGAACCAGACGGGGTCCCGTGATGTACACTCTGTGAAAGATCTTAAGCTGGACCAGTCGAAGTCTCGCTGGAATCGCGACCTCCTTGGGAGAGGAGATCACCGATTGCCAGTCCTCGTCATCCAATTCAAGGCAGTCAGGAACCCGGAGATCACGTAACGGCAGCAGGAGGTCTGACCTATCATTAATCAACTTTTTATAGACAAGGGAAATAGTACTGTCTGGAACATGACCATCCAACAATCTATCTTCAAGCGGGGACGACTCCGGGACTACCTCCTACACCCGAAAGACTGACATCAAGGCATGGCGAACCTGGACATAGCGGAAGCACTCCGTGTTCCCTAATTCAAACTCCGTCCTTAAATTCTCAAACGATTTCACTTGTCCCTTAACCCAGAGGTCTCCCACCTTGCTAATACCAATGAGGTCCCACTTATCGAACCCCTTAGTCTTCCACAGTTTACCAAGTCTATCAGAGTCGAAAAGTGGGGTCGCTAAAGTTAAGCGGTCCTTCCAACCCATCAAATTAGTTGCATCTTGCCATATACGAACTGCCGTCTTCGTAGGCCCCGACAAAGACTTGACCACTGATTTCGAGTACAGCGCCCTATAGTAGTTACCCCCAGGCAACAGCCATCTATCGATAGCAAAAGCAGGGTTCAATTCAGGACCATACTGCTGGCTCATACTTCTGAATGGTGACACCCCTGTACTGACTCCTGTATTGCCCCAAACTGGGGAGGGAGTGAGTGGGGCATTTGAGCTGGCGCTGGGCCCTAAGATGAGCCCCCTATGCTACACTATTTTGACCTGTGTATTATTAGCCCTCCTTCTACTGCATCAATTTGTCTTTCTTGTGATGCTGAATGATTGTGATCTATCATTGCTTTCCCTTGCTGGCACTATTTTACATAATGTGATATTATAATGCTGTGATTGTACTCCTTAAATGCGCTGTCCAGGACTTCCTGGTACAATTATAAGTGCTTTGATTATATGTGACTTCACCCCAATGATACTGGTGGTTTCTTACCCGCAGCGCATACTGCTCTGTTATAACCAGTATCTCTTTTGTCTTTTTTCCTACTTTGTACTTGGCTTTCTTCCGCCTAATTAGTTGTAAGGCTTTATAAAAAAAAAAAAAAACACTTAAGGGCCCATTAGCATGGCCCATTAGCATGTCGTGCGGATCGCCACCGCCCGCATGGCGGTGGCGATCCACCCGACATTTGTTGCCGCCCACATGCCAATTCACCCTGCCATATTATTATGGCGGGGGCCCCGGAGGACGGAAAGACTTTCTGCAGGTTTTCCGCTGGTAGGCAATCCGCCCGATTTCCTACCAGGTGGAAAAGCTGTTAATATGGTGGCAGTGTCTGGTAGACACTGCCATCCATATTAGTATGCAGGTGGGGACATGCCTTTCCGTGGCGGCAATGCCGCCACAGAAAGGCATAGGGTCTTCTACATTGGGGGCCTGTAGCGAGCCCCCAGGGATTCTGGGGGATTGGGCGAGCACATTGGGGGTACCTATGGTACACCCCTGCATTTCAGTTTACAACGTGCAGGAACCACGCGGTGCCTGTCACGTTGTGCATTGAAACGCACAATTTGCTTTTGTGGCATTGCGGTGGGCTGTGCTTTCAGCACTCCCCCCCCTGTAATGTTACAAATGCGTGATGCGTCTGCCAGTGTGGCGGGCGAAGCCTAATTGTGGGTATTTATTATGCTTCAAAACATATTTTGGTAGTTGGAACTCTTGATGCTAAGAATCCTTTAAACCAGGTTAGGTGGGCTTTTAAGTTGAAAGAATTGAGATGGCATAGATTTGGTCTCCCAGTCTTTAAATATATTAGCCCTCTATATTTTGCTCCCAAGATCTCAGTTTTTGTCAACTGAATGTAGTACCCTTGTTTTTACCTTATAAGAAGTACTAGACACAGTTTTCCCTTCTCACTATTGATTTTCATTTTATTTTTAGGACCTTTTTGGATAAAATCAGTAGATCCAAAACTTTTATTGGTTATAAATATAAGTCTGCAGCAGTGAAGTGTGTAGCATATGCCAATTACCTACTATTACATTTGTCTAATTTGGAAACCTCCATGGCAGCATTCGTTTTAATTTTGTCATCTTATTCTATACCCCACAGTTAGTAAATGAATATTGTAACATGTAAGTCATGCCACCTAATAGATACTGTTTTATAAAATTGTTTAAGAACTCTACGAGGTTTAAACGTCCAGGGGTCTTTTGCTCCAATTCAATTAGAGATATGACTCTTATTTATCTTGAGGTGATTAAAAATAGGATTCTTTTTTGATGTCTGAAAAATGGTCCTCCCTCTTTTTATCTGGGTGGAATTGAAAAGATGCTGTGACATTTCCTATTATAAACTTTTTCTTGTCTATGTTTCCAGTAAAACTCCCTCAAATGTGTTTCATAGGAATGGACAGTCTTTTTTTCTAAATTTCATTGGAATAATAAAATTGTGTATTTTTTAAAATAAGCTAAAAGAAATCCAGAATAACAGGAGAGTTAATTTTCCCAATGTTATAAATTGTCATTCAGCTTTCTCTATCAAACACATTTGGGACTTTCTGTCTGAAGATATCCTTTAAAACTAAAACAAATGACAAAAAAGGGAACACTTTTACCTTTTCTCCCTATGGAAATTTCCATGCATGTCGCAAAAAAACGAAATGATTTTCCTCTTCTGTAATTAATTATTCTAGTACAGTGGCACAACCTTTTCTTTTGCATAACTACTCAATAACTCTGTGTCATATACTTTTTCCCATAATGTATAACAAAAAGTTAAGATTAATAATAATTTTACATTAGTCTGATTGAATAGACAGAGATATTAAGTGTGTTAGTCAATTTATTTCTAACAACCAGTTTATGACATTTCAAAAACTGCAATGTAAGTTTAACGTTCCAGACTCTCTTCATTGTAAATGCAATTTGGTATTAACACCCATTAAATTGATTATTCCTAAATGAATGAATGAATTAGTTATATATAATGCTCAGCTGTTCTAGGGGCATCCCCCCACTGACAGGGAACAAGAAACCTTAGAACACTGCTGCATTATGGATGTGAAAACAACCAGGTTTTTAGTTATTTACAAAAATATAGCTAATTCCGGATGCTTCATAGATTGGCCATGAGTTTATTCTAGGCCTACGCGGCCAGAAAAAGAGTGGCCACCTCCACTGGCTAGCCTGAGAAACCCTGCCGGAAGAGCATCTCAATAACACAAGCATCTTGGAGGGGGGATAATGAATGATCCTCTTCGATAAGTACTTAGGACTTTTGGAGTAGAAAGCAAAAGAAATGGTAGTGGAGCAGTGGGGACTGGGGTAATAAATACAGTGGAAAACAATAAAATTGCCTATAAGTAGCCAGTGAACATCAGTTATTTGGTCCTTGTGTCTCGTCGACCAATTAGTCCATACCAGTTTTTAACCTTGCCATACATAACCAACAAAAAAATAAAAAGAAAGTACACCGCCTGTCTATAGGAAATTTTAATATTTTCCACTGCATTCATTACCCACTCTGCCCACTGCTCCACTACCACTCACCAAGGACAGGAAAAAGATATCCACCAAAAAGCCCCTGGTAAAAGGGCCCACTGGGCATTGCACCACCCACCCAGTGAGGAACAAAACCCAATGATGAAGCATATCACTGATGTGGATGAGGGTCCTTGCATCCTGAAAAGGATACTTTTGGTGAGCTCTGTAAAACTGAAACTTTCATAAATACCTATGTTTTGGTTCTCTATCTTCAATGTAGGTTAGGAAACTTTTCGGAAGACCCATCTTTTGGAATATGGTATAGGTGGATTGTGGCCAGGCCTCAGTGAGCGTAATGGAAAGCCTAAAGATATCGTCTCTGTAGGTGAAACTGCATTACCCCCTTCCTGTCTTCAGCCACCTCAATGGAAGCACAATATATGTACGTATGTATGTATATGATATTTCGCTGGCATGAACCTAGTCAAAAGAAAACAGAGAGCTCAACAACATCAAAGACCAATATGTAGTCAATGAGTAAGAGGAGAGGAAGCTGGGTGGAGGAACCTAAATACATTGTGACAAAGTGTTCTTTACAGAGGTGAGCCTTCGACTCTTTCCTAAATTAGAGCAGACTTAGGGTGATTCTGTTGGAGATGTTCTGTTATCTTAAAGGCCTCTTGTACAGCGCATGACTCGCCCAGGGGCATCTCAGCGCTGACTAGGCGAAAACCTGAAGAGAAGGTAAGGATCCAAAGCTGCAGGGAAGTTTTAGAATAAGAAAGCCTTCAATAGTTTCCTAAACACAAGGTAAGATGTGGACTTACGCAGGGCTTCTGGTAGGGAGTTCCAATATTTTGGGGCAATATAGGAGAAAGCTTTGCCCCCTAAGCGCGTCCGCCAAATACGTGGAATCGTCAGCAGAGCCTTTTCATTGGATCTCAGGTTGCGGCAAGAGATCTGTTTACAAAGATTGTTTTGCAGATATTCAGGGCCTATACCATTAGTAGCTTTAAAGGTGAAGTAGCAAATCTTAAAAAAAGACCTCTTCTTCACCGGGAGCCAGTGGAGCTCTTTCAGCAGAGGGAGTGACGGTGAGCCCAGCAAATGGTTTAAAATCATTCGAGCTGCCGTATTTTGGATGACTTGGAGTTTTGCTAATAGGGTCTCACTTACTTCGGCCAGTAAAGCGTTTCCGTAATCCAAACGGCTCACCACCATTGCCTGGACCACTGTTCTATGATGTTTTACTGGTAGGTATGGAATAATTCTGCGAAGTAGTCGGAGATGAAGATGTTGTTCCAGATCTTGGATTCATAGATGGGAAAGCAATACTGTATTGTTTTTTCTTTCATACTCTTCTTAGTTTGCAGTCTGATGGTGTACTGGCTGTGAGTGTGCCGAGAACCACCAGAGACGATGAGCTTGTTTGCGAGATAAAGGGGATGTTGCTCATGGAGGCTTTGTAAATGATGCAGCTGGTTTTGAAAATGGTGTGGGCAGTCAAGGGGAGGCAATGGAGTTCCATTAGAGTAGAGGTCATCGTGTTTCTTCAGGCCCTGGATGAAACGTGCTGCAGCAAGAGGCTTTCCCCTAAGGGGTGCTTATTAGGAGTCTGAGAAACCATGTAGTAACACTGCTCTCAGGGGTATAAGAGCAGTGTCTGGATTGGCCGTGGCAGAGGATTGGAGCTTAATTCTGTGCCCAGAGGAGCAGAAGACCAGCGAGCAGGGTGGCGAGCAGAAGAACGGCAGGTAAGTTTTTTATTGTTTTGTTTGTTACTGCTCCCCCCTGTGCTGTCCCACCACATTCCCTGACACCAGCCGCAACTGACCTGAACAGAAGTTCAGAAGTCGCTCTCTGAAAGAAACAGTTTGACTTTCTTCAGAAGAGAGGGCTTGAACCAGGCTGTCTTTGTTTTTTTTGGGCAATTGAGGATGATGTTTATGTCGAGGGTAAATCCAAATGACTTGGCATTCTGTGAAAGTTGGTATTCAAAGCTGTCAAGTTTCAAGTCATTCAGCTAGACTTGTACTGTATCTTCTTTGTTGTTCTAGAAAATAGCACAAATTCTATCTTGGTTGAGTTGAGCTTCCTGTAGGCCCTGGACAGCCAGGTTTGGATGAGGTTCACGCAGTGCTTGAGGGGTTGGGTGTCTGAGGCAAAGGAGACTTTCTACTTGTCTATCAACTGCATATTGGTGAATCTTGATGCTGTTATCTGTGTTTAGAGCACTAAGCAGCTCCGTGTAAAGGTTGAAGATTACAGGAGACTGCCCAGACCACTGGGGGCTCTACAGGTGAGAGGCATCTTTTGTGACCTGGAGGTGAGCATGATAACAAACCGGTGTTGGTTGGAAAGGCAGGAGGAGAACCAGTGAAGGATATTGCACGTGAATCCCATTTGAAACTTCAGGGTGCATAGGAGGGTGGATGGTCAACTGTGTCGAAGGTAACCGAAAACACCAGCAGTATCAGGAGGCAGGGGTCATCTTCATCTGAGGTCAACAGGGCATCACCTATAATGTATAAGGTAGTGGTCTCCGTGCTTCAGTGTGATCTGAAGCCAGACAGGTAGTCGTGCAGGTGATGGTTAGCATTAATGTGATCTTGGAGTTGAAAATAAGACAATTTTTTCAATGCTTTTGCCTATGAATGGTAGGGTGAGTGAAGGGTCATAGGTTGCGAGGTAATCAGGGTCTAGAGTAGGTTTCTTTAGAAGTGGGAGGGTGTGGATACCTTTCCACTCGACCCATAGTTTCTTTTTACGTGCTTGTGATAACACAAGGCCAGATATCTCAAACAGCACTATGGGTGGTAGTGGAGGGGCAAAAAAGACAGACATGAAGCGCTTCTAAAGGAAGTCACAAGAGAGAATCGCAAGAGCTGTAAGGAAGGCAGAACTCGCCAACATTGGTATTCTATAACAAGAACATGGTTCACAGGCACTTTGGTGTGGTCAGGGAGTATGTCTTTTGACTCCAGCTTATTTGAATAAGAGAAAACCAGTAAGACCTTACATAGGGGCTGTTGGGAAGGAAAGGTCCTCTACGTGATAATAGACATGCACCCCTGCCCTGAGTGCCCAACTGTACTGATATCAGGATCCCTAAAGCTGATCTTTTGTTGTCATAGGCAAACACGGATCATGTGTGTGTGCCATGACATAGGCCTATCTCAATGATTGTGGTCTTGTTGGACTAGGGGGGGTGCCCTAAACCCTACCCTCATAATGGTGGAAGGCTACTGCCTTCACCAGGAGTTGAGCAGCACGGGTACAGTGGTGGCAGCATACCATTTAGTGATCAGGAGGAGTGAACAGATCCTTTTTTAACCTGTGTCACTGGAGCGAGGCCTACATTCTCACTTTTAAAGTTCTGCTTCTTTGTGTTAACTCATCCATTGGCCTACATAGGACTGGTGAGAAGTGCTGCGCGCACAGAAGCGGTTTATCTGGACTGGGTTTGTGTGTGGCTGGGAAGGAAGCAATACAGGGATAGTGCAGTACTGAGCAGTGCATGCATGGTGTATGCATGTGCTGGAGATACATGTGCCTATGAGTGGTACAGTGTATGAAGTATGTAGTGCTGTGCAGTGTGTGCTGAATGTATGTGGACCTGTGAGGGGTGCAATACTTGAATGATACAGTGCAGGCATGTTAAATGTATATGCTGGATGTGTGAGTGCCTCTGAGTGGTACAAATCATAAAGTATACAGTGCTTGGCAGGGTGTGTATTTTAAATGCAGATGCTGGATGCATGTATGCCTGTGAGTGGTACAGTACATGGAGGACACAGTACTGTGCAGGGAGTGTATGCAGTATATATTCACTGGTGCATGTGTGCCTGGGGATGGTGCAATACATGGAGGGCCCTGGGTTCTATTTTGGCAGACCCAGGCCTGCATGGTGAAACATGGAGAGAAGCTAGAGGAATCCACCCAAACAGATTTGTGAATTGCTGCATTCCTGTAACCTGCTTGGGACACACACTGGGGAGGGGAGGACCAGGACTCTACTGCACACATTTCAAAGGGCGCTGTTTAATTCACTGAGCAGTCACAAGGAAGGTTCCTGGGCACATCTCAGGAAGGAGATGGTGCTAATAGGAGAATCATAAAAAGTAGGGCTGGAAGCCCTGGGCTAACGTACATATCATTGTGGCTGACATCCGGGTGTGAACTATGGTCACTCCCATGGACTATATTGTGGGACTACCAGCTTTAGAGACACTCTTGCTGTGACAGACTGCTTTTTAACAGGAAGAGAGCGCAAAAGAGCTTATACCTCAAAAGAAGCAGAACCCCCGACATAAACCTTCAAAGACTCAAACCCTAAATTACATTTGGTGTCTGGAAATGGACTTTAAGGAGGGGAGGTTGAGACCCCAAACATCGTCATCTGCCAAGCAGCCATACTGGCTGCGTGAGCAGGGGAAGTTCTGCAAGACTTCTGCCTGCGACCAGGCCTGGGGGCCAATGCTTGCTAGTCTCCATCCTATGTGAGAGAACATTACCCAGGTAATCCAAAACCACCAGCCCTGGAGCCTGGCGCACCGGCATCTGCCTGCCTGCCAAGCACAGTGTGCCCAGTGAGGAAGAGGAGAGCGTTGGAGGGTTCGAGGTCTAGTGGGGAGCCCTGTCAAGTGGACTCTGTGCTAGGTGTGAGAAAATGGCTGTCGCACTAATTGGGTTGTTGCCCATGTGCAGGAAAGAGCTGGGGACTCTTGTACGCCAGGAGAGGGCTGCCATGAACTCAGCCATGTTTTGTGCTGCTGTGCAGAAAGCGCCGTAGCCCTGTGCAGTACCAAGCGGCAACCCTGTGTGTCATGAGGGGCTGCCGGAGAGATACTGCCATGATGGAAGGGTCCGTAGCCAAGTGTGGTAGAGGAGCGGCAAATCTGTGAGCCAAGAGTGACCACCAGAGAAAGACTGTGATGCGAAAAGGGTCATGTGTGGGAGCAGAGTGGTAACCCTGTGAGCCAGGATGGGCCACCAGAGAAAGGCTGGCATGCCCCCGTAAGCCAGAAAGGGTCATGGTGGGAAGAATTACTGCGCTGATGAGGCAGATGCCAGTGGACTGTGAGTTGTGGGGACCCCAATTGACAGAGGGGGTCACTGGGAAAACCTAGGACTGTGACTTGTTCTGCCCTGCTAGAAAAGGAAAGATGCCATGGGAGCTCCATTACCCAGGCGAGGGACCCACAACAGGATTGTCGTAGCCATCCCCCACTGGGAGCCGAACAAACACCTAGCCTGTAGGAGGAGCTGCAGGAAACCGCTAGCTGCTTCAGGAGCTCGACCGGCAGCGAGAGATTCTGCCTCCGCTGAGTGACGCTGGCTGGTCCACATGAGGCTGACCTACCTGAACTTGGCTGCAGCCGCCGTGAGCACCTGCAGATGCGGCACTCAGGAACTTTGAACACTTCCCTCCTGCCGGAGAGGGTAGGACTGCTTTCGGGCCTGTCAAACCCAGGAGAACTTGCTGCTTGAAGCGTTGTCGCATTAGAACACTACTGACTTTAAATCAGAGTCATAGTGGACTCTTGAGACAAGGGTTACTAGTGGGGCATAGTCTGGATGCTACCAGTAGTGACTAGGGAATAACCACAATCGCTAACATGAGGAGTGAGTGAGACAGGAAACCTCCAAAGAAACCCTAGAGCCCGACCTAAAGGGAGGGGTCTGTAATTGTTTGTCGATGTATTTTTCCTTTGTGTGGCATGCAGAATAAATAAAAACCTTCTCTTTTTTCATAAAAGCGAGTATTTGGCTGGACAATGATTTTGAGTTGTGAGCCCGTCCGTGTTCACTAATCTGTATCCACACCCCCAAACCCCCACTGAGGGAGCCTTGGACTGCTTGGACAGGCAACCCTGAGAGTCAAGTGCAGAAGGGTTGCTTGGCTCAGTTACTCAGAGTCCATAGTAAGTTGGGACATCAGAGACATCAGAAGTAAAAGGCCTCAACCCCCACGGTTTGGGGCCAGTAGCCCCTGCATATCCCATGACCCTCTAAAAGAGGTTCTGACCGGTGCGATAAAGAGAACCACTTCTGGGTCTTTGGGACAACAGGTGAGCAGAAACCCCATTTCATTCTCCTATGTGATGAGACAACATGTCTACCATGAGGCAGGACTTAAAGATTGTTGGCCCCAGATGGCACGACTGAAAAGGTTGCAGGATTATACCTGCAGCAATCAGCACCGCTACAGGTGTAGTGTACGCAAAGTTTGCACACACATCGGCTGATCTGTGGGAGAATAAGGGCCACACATCGACAGCCGCAATACAGTGAGTGGGGTCAGGCATCACAGGATGCAGTACACAGAGGCCTCCTAAAAATGTGGCAGTGAATCAGGGCTTGGGTTCGACTGATCTCGTCGTTGATGTGATCCCTTAAGACCCATCGTTGGAATGAAGGGAAAGCCAGCCGTATCATGGATCTGGCAGCTAATATTGAGTTAGATCAGGATCAGTGGGGCCCCAGTGAAATATGCTGAATTTGTCCCGGTGTAATTTGCCAACACTGAGTCTCAATGCAGCTGGGGTTGCACATTGTCTGCTTTCTGGTCAGAGAAGCAACTTGCAGGCAGTGAGAGGGCTTTCTTATTTAGATTCCAGCTGGGCTCAAAACAAAGGGCAAATTTAAGGGGCCAATGCCCTCCATTTGTTCTAGCATAACCCTGGCTGGCAGATATCTGGATCCTAACACCTACAAACTAATGCAATGGAGGGAAATTAAGACACACAGCTTTGTTAATACTTTACAAGTACTATGCATCACTTCCTCAAATATTTGCAAAAAAAGCATCAATAAAACTTCAAAAAAGAGATATGTTTGCACTGAAAGAATGCCGGATGTATCTGTCTGTGCGAGGATTTAGGCATATTACAATTTAAATAGCGCTTATTTTTTAATTAATTCTTTAATAGTGCTACTCATCCCACTGTAGGGTTTCTGAGCACTCTACATCACACGCATCCATCAGTGGCGTAGCAAGGAGTGATGGTGGGAGGGGGGGGCGGCACAACTTTTGGGTGCTGCGGCCCCCCCCCCCCCCACTCTTACCTGCTGTCGTTGCGGGGTGGCGGCCGCAGGAATCACCAGCACCCCCTTGACCCACCCAGCTCTTCTATTCGCTTTCGCCTGCAGCACAATAATTCAAGTGTGTAATTCAATGTACAGGATGTTATATAAGACAATGTGGGTTTCTAGGTGTAGGATTCACACAAGTTCTTTACTGGCAGTGATCATTTCAAGAGTGCACTGCCAGGAGAAACACAAACTCAGGATTTTAAACCTAACACAGTGCTTGGGTTTTAAGACTTTATTGCTACCCAAAGAAACCCTTATTAGAAACCTTATAATACTAACAGATTGACAAAAAAGTTCTAAACCAGTGCTTTGCAGATAGCATGCAAGGCCTTGATGCCAGTTCACATCAATATTAAAAGGATTGCAGTTTTCGAACCCAAGTTTTAAAGGGATCCCTGTGTTAAAATTAGCAACCCACGTACTTATCTGCATAAAATACAAATCAGTCATCTGCATGTTCCATGATGTACTTTGCATAAGACACATTAACCCCTTACGCTACTTTTTGAGTCAAAACTGAGGCCAGACAAACACAGATGTCTCCACCAAGTACACTAATCATCAGAGTTATCTTACCTTTGTTTTTATTCCCTTAGATGTTCTGGGGACACAAAGTTCTCTTCAGCAGCTGCCTTAACCCCATAATATATTTTAAAATGAAGCCTTTGCAACCAATTATTCAGAACAGATTTACAGCTAGATGCATCAACGAAATACCGTTCGCAAAGGGGCAGATTCTAAGAATCTGCCCCCCTGTGACCGGTATTTATGCATTTGGGATGCATCATTCCAAATGCATAAATCGCTATTTGCGATTGCATTTAAGGAATCTCAATTTGAGATTCCTTAAATGCAATGAATGAATGTAAAATAGCTAGCGATTTGACTGATAGGGGTCGCTATTTACTGTAAAATCAAACTTCATGGTAAATAGCGAAAACTGTGAAAAATGCACTAAAGTGCATCTTTCAAAGTTGTATGTTACACACACACATGTCCTTGGGACATGTGTGTGCGCAATACCAGTGTCCAGGTCAATTTAAGGGGTGCAACAGGGTGTCCTTTGGACCCCGTCACCCTTGTAATTGCATTCTCAAATTGCGATTAGCTAATTGCTAATCACAAATTGAGAATTCCTCCCCATTCATACCAATTGGCCTCTTGACCCATAGGAATCAATGAGATGTCATTCCTTATTTGCGAATCGCACTCTGCGAGTCGCAGATAAGGAATATTTCGGAATTGCTCATATTTTAGCAAATCCTACATGCATCTGATTTTGCGAGTCCCTAAATGTGAATCCCTAAACTTCGCAATTAAGGACTCGCAAAATCGAACGTTGATGCACCTAGCAGTTACTGTCATATTTCTCCTTGTTGCCAATTTGTTTGTGAAAGAGTTTTAAAAAAAACATAAATGTATAAGTTGACTGTTGAACTGCTTTTAATGGCTCCGCCTCCTGTGACACCACCCCCTTTTTGTTGCTGAATCTTAACCCCCAGTTCATGAGTTTACGGAACAAACAAATAGATTCATCAAAGAGCCGTTTTGCTAGTCCTTAATAGCGATTATTAAGGAATCGCTATTAAGGACTTGCAAAACGGGATTCATTTAGGAATCGCTAAATAAATTGCGATTCCTACACATTCCTTATTTGCGATTAGCAAATTGCTAATCGCAAATAAGGAATAACTCCCCATTTGCAAATAAGATAGCGATTTCAAGGGTGCCAGGGGTGTCCAAAGGACACCCTGTAGCACCCCTGAAATGCAAATGTACACAGGTGTTGCACACACACATGTCCAAAGGACATGTGTGTGTGTAACATGCAACAGAGAAAAATGCACTAAAGTGAATTTATCTATTTTTTTCGCTATTTACCACGAAGTCAGACTTCGTGGTAAATAGCGGCCAAATAATGCGAATTTGCAATTTAAAATTGGTTAATGAATTGCATTTAAGGAATCTCTAATAGAGATTCCTTAAATGCAATTCCTCGCAAATATGCGATTTCGCAAATAGCGATTTTTGCATTTGGGATGATGAATCCCAAATGCAAAAATTGCGCTCGCAAAGGGCCAGATTCTCAGAATCTGGCCCTTTGCGAGCGCAATTTCCTTTCATGAATCTAGCTGAAAGTTTTTCAAATCCCAGCACTGATCAGACCCTGGATGAAGACGCTCAGGGGCACAAAGGGTAGTGTTTCTACAGCCCAGATAGTGCAGATACAAGGGCTTTCCACAGGTTTAATTGAAGCTGCTTACTCATATGGACTGTACTAACATTTGAAAAACAATGGGGGGTGGCAGAAGGCGTTACTGTGCAAGTGCGGCTTTACAAGAACATCTATTTATTGGAAACAGAGGTCTGAGTTACAGTTTAGGAGATAACTGAAATGTTACCAATAGCAAAACAGTACTACTGCCATCTGCTGGTTCATTGGAGTGACTTCCACAATGAGGGGTCTATTCATTTTGTAGTAGTTAAAAACGTTCTCTTCCAGCACTCTTTTGCATAATCTTAAAGGCTCAGCGGCAGCCCGAGGTTCTCTTCGACCCTCGAGCCCAAAACGAGCCGAGCTTTAATGTGGCTTCTGCCTGTCACCCTCGCTCTACCATCATCGTGTCAATTTTGTTTTTCTAAAACATAAACCTTTGGTGTTAAAATGGAGATGAAAAGGCAGCCATCTAGTAGATGGATTTTATCATTTGAAACCAGAAATCTTGGGTCCAATCCTGGCTTCTCCGCTTAACCAAATTGTGTGATCGTAGGCACATATTTAATTTTACGAAGCCTCATTTTTTAATCACATATGGAAACCTTCCATTAAATAAATCCGGGGTTTGCACTGTACAAATATAATCTGATTGTGTTAAAGTGAAAGCTACTGCATGTTGAAGAAATACCCTTTTTAATTTTGAAGAGACTATCATATTTTTACATGGTGGATGTTGCATGATTTAGATGCCAACAATGTTCACAGCTCGGCTCGTGCACGGGCTCTTGGAGCCGAGCCAGACCCGGGCTTGGCTCTCCCTGACAATCTGTTTGGCTCGCCCACCTCTATGCACTCTTACATGCATTTTTAAATTGGCGCCTAAAATAGTATATTTTAGGGGCTGATTCATAAAAGCATGTAAGTGTGTGCAAAATGGCGTCACTGGAGTATGTTTTTATGTCCTACAAAATGCTTTTCTGAATAGACCCCTGCCTGTGCAAACTTGCTAGCAACAGTTCTTATCTTAGGGGTGTGAGGCCATGTCTTTCTGTGACGAGCTCATAAAGCGTGTAAGTCGATGTATGACGGTACAACGCGTACCGTCACAACGCATACCTTTACCACGCGGCCGTGACAACGCAAATCGTTACCACGACTTACGTTGGGGGCGCGGATTTCGAATAGTATAATTTACTATTCTAACACCAGTCCCCGTGGACCCTAGGGAAGGTGTTGGGATAGTAAATTAACTATTTTTTATCCTTTAGCGCCCTCCAGTGCAAGTCGTGGTAACGACTTGCGTTGTCACGGCCGCGTGGTAAAGGTACCGCGTTGTAAAAACATCGTGGTAAATGATGTTTACCTTGTAAGTGTTCCTATTGTTCCCCTGCCTTGTCTATATGAATTTTCTTTACCTGCGTTGACTATTTCAGCGAGTTAATTTCGTGCTAATGGAAACCAGCCATTCCCAACATGATGCGCAAAGTAAAGAGCCGCGGCCCGTGCAGGTATTACTGGAGCCTAGGGGCCCCCAAAGAATTCATATTGAAACCCAGAGACCCCCCCTAACTCATTACTGGAAGCCGGTGACTCCCACTTAAGCTTTTTTAAATATTTGATCCACAAAACAATACACACACAAAACAGAAACAAGCACTTATTAAACAGGTACACAAAAGATAAAATATATTTTTTTATTCACAAACAAATATAAAAATCCAAATGGATTTATTAAAGCAAAGGTTGAACTTATTCAAAATTCAGTTGAGACCACTTATCGTCCATACTGTATTCTGCTTGATGCCCTTGCACTGCCCCCACAAATCAATCTGAGGATGCTAGCCCAATTTTTAGCCTCCAATTTCAAATTCCTTCACATTTACAGAATGTTTTAGCATTTTCAATTTTGCTTCTTTATATAATATTATTTAATTTTCTAAGCATTCATGCACCCCCCTGAGTACGCTTCATGAATCCCAGGGGGACCCCAGATCACAGGTTAAGAACCACTGCTTTAAGGGAATGTGTGTATATCAGTGCATTATTTAAGTGGATCTGTGGTGTTTCTTCTGAAGATTTCGGTTGATGAAATTCTGGGGCAAAATGAGACATTGCCAGGGGGTATTGGACCCATAATTACTGATTACTCTGGCTCAATCCAGAGGTACTGCCATAAACTGTATGTGGAAAGTACAGTATTCCACATTAACCCCTCCCATGCTCGTGACGGAACGGTTCCGTCACGAGCCTCGGGTGGGCTGTGCTGGTGACGGAATGGTTCCGTCACGGCCCGCTCGCCGCGCTTGCACGGCGCGAATTCCGCGCCTGTGCTGGACGTTCTGAAGAGCGGGCGGGGCCGTGACGGAACCGTTCCGTCACAAGCACAGCTCACTCGCGGGCCGTGACGGAGCGGTTCCGTCACGAGCACGGGACCGCCGCTCGACCCCGCCTCCCCCTTAGCACTGCGGCTTAATAGCCGCTGCAACGAAGGGGTTAAGAAAAACATAGAGGTACAGGGCGGGGCCAACAGAAATAACAATCAAAATTAGCCCGGTCTGGACATTTCCAGGATGCACATGAGGGGGACTGTGAAAGACTTACATTCTTTTGAATTGATAGGATCGTAGTCAATCAACGAGGTGGGGACACAGAACTGAAATTACCTAAATTATAATCAAGTCACATCATTTCTCTGGACACACGTATTCCTACAAGAGTGAATATAGATGAGATGTCCATACGCCTATTTATTTATTTATTTTAAAAGTTTTGTATAGCGCTGACATGACCCCGGAGGGTATCAGAGCAGTTTACATAGGTTTAGGTAGACAAAGGAAAATAGGTAGGTGAGAGAAATCATGGGAACAGTGAGGCGATATACAACGGGGGCAAGCAGAGATTGGGGCGGGCAAAGGAAGCAGGAAGAGTGAGAGCGACAAGAAGGGCAATATACAACAAGAGCAAACCAGACAAAAAACAATCACTTAGAGGCAATAGGAGCACAGGATCAAACCTAATGCAATGGATTGAGTTTTGTGCACTAATCTATCATTATCTTTGCAATAATGTATGTATATAAATATATTTTCACTTTTTTGGATGATTTTCATTTTAAGAAATTCAATTTTTTGGGGAAAATGAATTGATACAGAAAAAGGAAGAATGTGCAAGACAAGTGCAACACAGCATACATTGATATTTTTCCCACTATTTGCGTATATTGTGCGTTGGGGGTTGAGTTAATAATTATACATGGAATAGTAGATGGAATCCGTACCCTGTGGAGTAATAGATGAAACCATATGAATTGGAAATGATCATGATGTTTTTTGCATTTTTCAATACAAAATATATCATATACATGCAATGGTGCAAACACCATAGCTTGTGGACATTTTAATTGTGCGCCCACTGGGGCTTAGTTTGTATTTAGAACAATTGTACCTACAAATGGATCAAATGGACACAAATATTCAGCAACATGAACACACTTGATGCATTTTAAGAAATGATGCAATTCAGGCTTTAGGTATAATAAGATATGACTGTAACAACGAGATCCACAATAGCACATAATGTATGAATTTGGTCCACCACACAATGGACAATAGTTCAATCCCCTGTGGATTAATTTTGTTCTGCTCACTGTTCCATCCTTCTTTTGCCCTCATCTATCTAGGTTTAGTACTGTCCCATGCCTATTTTTAACACTATGGCTGCGGCTGGAATTCCGCGCCGGTGCTGGACATTCCGATCGCGGGCGTGGTCATGACTGCTCCCAGCCGTCACCAGCACATGCCCACCGTGACGGGAGCCGTCATGAGCACCGAAGGGGTTAAGATGTGTTTATAAACGTCCATACAGGATTGAGATGCAACTGATACAGTGAGAAAGACGCACAGAGGGTTTGAAACATGTTGGTTTGGATTATTATTTTTGATCAAGATTATTATAAATAGGATAGGAGTGCCAGCTGCGTCTTGATGGGAAGAAGTGTGAGGGAATAGATTGGAGACAGTGCCTAACTGTTGCCTGGCGCCTGAGCAAATTGGCAGCATCCCAAGCACTTTCAGGCTTAGCTGCCGTGGAGATCTATACACAGTCGAACACTTGCTGCCAACCTCTGCTTGGGTCAGCCAAAGGCTGTGCACAGCTTTGCATGGCCTCCCACGGTCCCTGTGGCCAACCCCTGCTGCACAAAGACGAAGGCCTAGGTCAGTCAGGCTTGGCCGCACGCTGTGAGTTGAACACAGGGCATGGCCAACCCCACTGCTCATGGTTAAAGTGTGTGTGTACTTTGGGTGTGAATTCTGAAAAGGGTTGTGTCATGGGTACACCTGAAGGCAAGGCATTGCAGCTGACCCCTGCAAAAAGCACAGTTGATGGACAGAATGCAGAACAATGTCATACATTCACCCCAGTACAGAGATCTGGGCCTAAATCCATCGTTTCTTTGCACTCCACACCACCCCAGTTCAGACATGGCCATATGCAAATCAGTCTGACCCTGTGCCTCATGGGAACAGTCCAGCCCGAACTGCCAAGCCATGCCTTCCCTGGATCGGAAACAAGCTTCTGGGGACCGGTTTCTGGCATTCCAGCTGACCCCTGCTATGAACAGCCAAAGATTGTGCGTAGTGGAGTTCACTGTCTGAGCAAGGTAAGATGTAGGAACTGAAAGCCAGCTAGTCCCTGTTTCGAACCTGGTTGGCCAAAGACCATGCATAACATGGTCTGTTGGCTCATGGTTGGTTGAGAAAGGCAAGCTTTTGTATGTGGTATATGCAAAAACAATTCTATGAAAAAAACAAAGATTAAAGCTAAGTTATGCTTAGCTTTGATACAAAATGCATTAGCATATGCTTAAAACCACCTTGGAAATTGCCTTTACAAAATTCTGGTAAATAGCTGTTAAGGTTACAACATCATTACTGTTTCCCTCTCTGAAGCTCCTGGAGGCTAATTTACATTAGCCTGATAGTAGCTGCCTGTCAGTGATTGACCTTAATGAGGAGTGAAAGCTGCTCCCAGAGCAGAGCAGTGGCTCAAGCCTGGTGACCGCAGAGTGTGGGGAAGGTGATCCCTTTCAGCACAAAAAGGGCACTGGGGGAGGTTCTGAGAACTTCATTAACTTCCATTCATATTCATACTCATCCCATTTCTAGTTTAGTGTATCGACAGACATAAGGAAGGGGAAGCCTTTGTTCTTTAGGCGCAAGGTAGCCAGTAGGGCACCAGCGAAGTGAAAGGGGGACCTGGTCCCAGGACCAGTTTTGTGTAGTTTAGGAGCAGGGGACTGGTAGTTTCCCTAAACACACTTCTGCTGGTACACAAGCTCCCTCTAGTGGCAGAAGGCCAGTGCTATCTTGAATTTCCCTTAGAATAATGCACTCTGGGATAGATTGCAGTAAGGCAAACAGGATGTGCTGCTAAAGTGGAAGGGTTGTCCCAAGGAACTTTTTCCCCGTTGATTAGGGTGTGTACGGGAGACACTCCCACTCACTGGCTCCTGCACTGTACAAAGATGCACCTTACCACCAGCTCCTCAGAACACTTTCTGAACCTGTGGAAGAGCAGAGGGAATGCACCGAATGTTTGAGATCTGAGAGGAGATCTGAAGGGCTGGACCAACTGCCATGTGTATCCACGACAAAGAAGTGGACTTCCAGGGTCAGTAGGTTGACCTCCTTCGTGGTTACAGGGACACAACAAACTGCAAAAGGCATTTTCCTTGAGTGACCAGTTGCAACTGGAAGAGAACTGGACACAGCCAGTAGCCTCTCTTGAAGTGGATCCTGACTCCTAAATGATGTCCTTGAGGGCCTGGGAGGCGTACTGGGATCCACAAGGACTTATTCTGAAATATCTAGACGTATAAACATTTTGGACTTCCAGACCTCTGGAGGACCAAGAACAACCGCCCAAGGTGCGACCTCTCTGGGCAAGAAAATCAGCTTGGTCCTGCTGAGAGCTTTTGGCCACCCAGCCGCGCAGCTAGGGGGGGGGGGGGGGGGGGGGGGGGGCGGTCCGCCCCAGGCGGCACCATTGTGAGGGCGTCGGTCACGGTGACATCGCTGCACTAGCCCGTTGCGGCGGCCTTTATAATTTATTTGGGGACACTCACTGACACTACTGTCAGTCAGTGTACCCAAATAAAATATAAAGGCCGCAGGAACAGGCCAGTACAGCGCGGCCACCCAGCCGTTTGAAGTGCAAGTACCGCACGTCACGTGGATGCGCAAGCGCATACCTACCATCTGAATCATTGCCCTGACAGGCTGGTGCTTTCCTTCCCAGGAAACAGAGGGGGTGGGATCATCGCTGCAGGAAGCAGGACGTCGGGTGTGTGTGAAAGGAGCGCGAGGGCAGGGCCCGGCAAACTGGATTCCGAAGACCTTGGAGGTAAATTGATGGATGTTTTTAAGATTGTAGGCCCAAAATGACATCATCACATAATCCTGGACGATCGGAATGAATGGCAGTGCGGTCATCAGGCCACCTGAAAATCTAGTTTAACAAATCCCAGTGGAAAGTCTTTCAGATACAGCCTGCTGCCTTGCCCCACTGTAGGAATCTATCCAACTTCAAAGGGAATTTGCTTGATACTGCCTATTTGCTTACAACTCTGAAGGATTTTGACTTCAATTTCAGAGACTGAGTCCAAAGGTTTAAATATCTGGCTGATACGAACCTGCCTGGTGTATCAGACCCGTGCTCCATTAAAGTCACCCATAAACAGTGATTAATGTTCGGTGCACTTCTCTTGCTTGGTGTGATTTCTCTTTAAAAATTCATATCTCTGATTGCCCTGATTGGATTGTTGTTATTGTGGTGTTATTTTGTTAATTGCAGTTTCCTCTATTGCTGTAATTTGGTGTGGAATTTGTATTGTGTTGAGGTTTTTACGTTTTAATTGATTTGTTTCTTCGAAATGCTTCACATATTTTCTCTTAGCCAATCTTGTCTTCCCTGTGCAATAACTAGCAAGGGTTGAGCTCAGATTTAAATTATTGAAATATTTCCCTGGACCTTATTACTTATGGTTGACTAACATCGACCCCAATTAATAGTTCACTTTCTTACAGACACCCTGGATGTGCACTGGATATATTTTAAATTACTTTATTAGAAAATCAACTCTACTTTCTAGTGCAGAATGTATATATTGTTGTAAACTATGAAAACAAACAATACTGTGACAGCGACTGTAACCAATACCAAAATAACAAGAAGAAATTAACAATTATTCAGGGGTCCATTATGGTCTTGCAGTATTTTGCTAAAACCCACTCTCTTCATGCCTTCAGCTAATTTATCTCTAGCACATAAACCTTTCAAAGTGGTAACAGGCACATGAATCAAAGGATTTTGCGACGCCAACGGTGCAATCGCAAAAATCGTCTGTTTGCGATCGCAAAATCTGCTTTTGGAATGCAAGAAGGGTGAAGGCCCTCGCAATTTGAGAATTTGCAAATATTTGCAAATTCTCAAATTGCGATTGCATTGAAGGAATCGCATTTTGCAATTCCTTAAATGCAATGCATGAAACTTTAAAAAAATTGCGATTTCGCAATTAGGGGGAGCAAATTACCATGAGGTTGAACCTCATGGCAAATTTGCAAAAATTTTGAAAAAATGCACTTTTGAGCATTTTTCAAAGTTTCATGTTGTGCACACACATGCCCTTAGGGCATGTGTGTGCACAACATATGTGCACAGATTGATTTCAGGGGTGCAACAGGGTGTCCTTTGGACACCCCTGCACCCTTGAAATCGAATTCTGAATCGCAAATTGAGAATGTTGTCCCATTCATTCCTATGGGCCTCTAGGCCCATAGGAATGAATGGGGAGGTATTCTTTAATTGTGACTCGCAATTTGCGAGTCGCAATTAAGGAATATTAAGAAATCGCAATTTTTTCAGCGATTTCTTGGTGCATTGCATTTTGCGATTCCTTATTTTTTGCAATAAAGAAATCGCAAAAATCAATATTGATGCATGTACCTCTAAATGTTCTCGCATTGACCTGCATACAATAACAGAGCAAACAGGTATATTGTTAGAGTGCAAAGATCTTAATGTGACAGCAAGGTGATAAAGCCAGGCTGACTGGCTTCACTGTCACATCTCTCCACAGTTACCTCTGGCAACCTTTGACCCTCTAACAGAATGAAGTGGCATCTGCCCCATTATTTACTTATCATGTCCTTATGTACCTAGTCTTTACATTTCTTATAATAACCTACTCTATACATGAGAGTATTTCGTTAAATGCTTATGAAAATAACAATCAACAATTAAATCAGATGCTCTTTCATCTCGTTCTATTGTCAAGGCCTTGTAGAATATTTTGAAAAATATCCCTGTAAACTCAAGGTGAAATATTGTTTAACATTTTGACAAAACATTGTTGAGCTATCAAATAATACTAAAGGCAACACTAAGGCCACAGCAAACTTAATAATGTTCAATGTAAAATGCATTCAGAGACAAGCACTAGCAAAATCAATAGGTCTGGCACAAGCCGCCATTCTTTTGGCTTTGGCAATTCTTGTTTTGTTCTGTCATGTTTTTTGCAAAACGTTTGAAAAAGCTGCCAGGCCCTCATCAATCTAAAACAAAAAAAGTATAAATGCAAAAATATGTTTTTCTCTTAAAAAAATCACAAATTCCCATAGTAATCCCTGGTACGGAAGCATGATGCTAACGTTTTGAAACAGTAAAGAGGGAGACAGTATAGAACAAATCTGGGACATTTACTTTGCCCATTGACTAACATTGAAACATAGGCAGCCAAATTAAAGTAATGTTTTGCTTTAAAAATAGTGAGTCTACTGTAAAACGTGGGTTAATACTAGTATCGATGCCCGGATGGCTGGCGCAAGTCGCCTCTTAGTTCCCATTCTGAATAGTTACCAAAATAAAGAGACGGCGCTGGAAGCCGGAGTCACAAGAACAGGATTTATTTCTCATGAGGAGAGCCTGTCATTTCGGACACGAAACACAGTGTCTTTCGGGAGGTGCTCTAACAAGTGAGCTGCAACGTCGTCTTTTATACTTTACAGAACACTTAGCATTACAATCATGACATTGTGAAACACGGAAAGGACATCCCCATGATCCTCGTGTCAATCCTACCCCACATATGTTCACAATAGGGACCCTTGACCTGCTGATAAGAGGGGAGGGTAATCACGCAGCTGAGTGTTCCGCCAACTTTTAGGATGTGTGCGCCTGATCATAGCCCAGGGGGTGGGGTGCCCAGGATCAATAGTGGGTCCTTTGAAGAGGAGTGATTCCATACAATAAGCAGTAAACAGTATCTCCTGGCTTAGGCGATGACCTCAGACATGTGTGGACAGTCAATCGCGGAGGGAGGGTTTACTAACAGATGGGTTATTCATGAAAGGAGAGGAGGTGCTGGTCAGGCGCGGCCGTGACTCCCAAGGACAGGGTCTTGCAGAAGAAGAAGGTTTATGACTTGCTCGTGTGAGGGAGAAGGGAGGGGGAGCCAGGGTGTGTACAGGGACAGAGTCGCACAGAGAGAGAGAGATCTTATGACTTATGCGTGAGAGAGCGGGGACAGTCAGGTGCAGCTGGGGAGGGCTATGTCAGCTAAGGCAAAGGGAGCCTCTCCAAGAGGGAATGGGGGGTTTGCGTGGGTCAAGCAGGAGGGTTGCCTTTCAGGGCAGGGTCGCGCAGAGGGAGAGGGTTTCATAGTCTACGCATGTGAGAGAGGGAGGGGGGTTCAGATACGCGCAGAAGGGAAGCCGGTGATTCTAATGAGCAGGAAAAAGGCCAGGGTGCCTAAAATGGCTGTCATGTACATATGGGTGCGGGCTTTTACTGGCAGAGTGATGCGGTCAATAGTTTACGGTATTCATGGTGCTTACAGGGAGAGGAGCGGGAAAATGGAATAATGAACGCTGTTTATGTACATCAATTTCTCAAATTTCCACAGTCGCCCCTTTTTACATTACAGAGTTCATTTTTGTAGTTGATGGGGGTACAAAAATACACAGGCGTGGTTGAAGAATTAGCATTTGTCAATATTAACATTTGGCATATAATCATGGACAGTTGATGTGATTGGCAGGATGCAGCACATAGGAAATTGCATTTGTCGAGTTCCTAACATTCAAACGCACTACATAGCATAAATGTATCTGACTTAAAAAATGCGACCAATGAACATTTTGACCAAGTAGCCGAGGGCGGAATTCAGTTCAATACACAAGATCTCTTCGTCACAGTGTCTTTTTAGCAGTGAGCCATCACTGGTAGGCTCTAGTCCGTATCCTCTCGTTGGCGCTGTTGAGCACCGGCGGTGGAGCTATAGGTCCAGCTCGTATTCAACCTTTCGCGTTGCAAGGTGCGGTCTGTCCTCTGCTGTTAGACCACAGTCCTGTTCCCTAACCAGTCCTTTTAGTGGCGCCTTATGCTCGGCACCTATATTTCCGTGGCAACACCCTTTTTCCACTTGAATGCCGTTCCTTTTGGCGTGAAGTCACATGGAAAAGAGGGTGGGTGTGGTTCAAATAGTCGATAGGAGAGAGAGCGGAGTTGGGTCAGAGTTCCTGGGACACACAAAAGGGACCAGGGGAGCAAAGGATAACAAGCAGGCAGGCCCATCAATCGGGCCCAAAGAAGGGGGACGGAGACTCCAGGCACACGTGGGTTAGCAGACGGAGGGCTTCAGGGCTGCCCGTCAAGTTTCATTTTCCACGTTTGAAATTGCTGTCTCGTCCCGCATCTTGTTGCTCTGCAGCTCCACCTTTGGTCGAGGTCACATGTGTCTCAAGATCTGCAGCTAGGCTGTACATCACGTCCGACCCTTCTCCTCCGGTGATCGTGAATCTTTGAATAGGTACAAAACAAGCTTTTAGAGAACTGGCAGATGAAGACATTTATGCATGTGAACTCCTCCCTCAATCCTACGCACTTGGGAGATACGCTCATCGGTCACAGTCAGAGGTCTATTACCAAGCAGTGCATATGTCGACATTCCTACTGTGTTCATGCCAAGTGTATTCATCGTCTATTCATGACATAAATGTATAGAAATAATATTCCCATCAACTGCGCATTTCATCAATTTCAACATTTTGGAACTTCCAGTGGAGACTTGCCTTTCAAACCCAAGCCTTTAACAGTCTAACATTTCCCTTCAAGGCTGGCTAACCTTTCCAAACAAGGCGGGGGCGCTATCATCGAGAGTCACGTAAAACAGGTTTTTCTCGAGGGACGACAGTTACTCATGGTCATCATGTTTATATCCGGGACAGCAGCTGGGGTCAATCAAATGGGGCGGGGATGCTTCGGGCGCTCGCGCTTGGGTGCAAAAAGGGGGTGGGGCAATCTGGGCATTGGGGTTCAATCTAGACATTGGCGCTTGTTTCTAACAACAATAAAAAATAGGGTGCCATTGACATATAGTTCCCCCTTTTAAGAGGGCCAGATTAGGGGGCCGTAGTCGTCTTACCTGTCCTTTCTTTCTTAGCCAATTCGAGTTCATTCATTTTGTAGAAAGGAGAGGTAGTAGCATGGCGAGGTACAATCATTTTAGTTTCTGTCAATTTCGCTGAACACCTTCGCGTTCAATAAGTATCCAATCAGACTGGTGCCAGCGAGGCACGATTTTACTATAAAAAGGAAGAGGAAATAGGGAGACTCTCATAGAGAGTGAGAGTCGTCCGCAATCTAAACGAGCCATTCGGTACACGTATGACATGTAGAGAGGGAGAGAGACAGAGTGAGGGAGAGAGATAGAGAAGGGAGAGACGTGTACAAAAATAGGTCATTTAGTGCGTTCACAACACAGAACAGTAGGGGGTCAGGTAACGGAGAGACGCAAACAAAGAAAGAACATAAACCCCTACAGTACACACACACACAAACTCAGACGAAGGAAGACAGTACCTGTATTACATATATAAGACATTCACAACAAAACAGAAAACAACAGTTGGCCAACAAGATCTATATATTTTTTTTATATCCTTCGTATCTTTACTGTCCTATTTACCTACGTGCTTAGCTCTTTTTACCTTTCCCTCCTTTTCCCTCTCGCTTGTTATCTCTCCGAGCGTTCTCAATTGCCAATACTTACACCTCGGTTAGTCGATCAGAAATGAACCTGGTCGCGCTATTTACCCATGGTTGGATCTTAAATCATTTTTCAGTTCCTTCCTTTGGTGGGAAGTTCTCCAGGCTGAGGCAATGGCAAGTATTGATCGGGGGAACAGTCGGGCAGCTTGGCTAGATCTATGAGTGTGAGAAGGGGGGGGGGGGCAGTACATTTTGAACATCAGCAACATTTCTAACTTCCCAGACGGGTGCAGTCTTGGTAACCCTTACCCATGCACCTTTCTTTTGTCCTTTCCCTACCTAGTCAAACGTCTAGTTACATTCTCTAACGTGTTATTTCGAGTCAATTTTCGTCATACAGTAACCGTCAAGTCTCTATGTCAGTCCATCCTCCCAGTCGCTATGTTCTAAGGAGGAACAGTCATGTTTAAGTCTACGTCTTTTTAAAAACTTATCGTCATAAGTACTATGCACATATTCCCTTCTTCCCTTGTCGTCGGTGGTTCGATCATCGCTCTCCCATACTTCAGCCGATGTTCCAACGCGACCTGCAGAAGGGAGGAGAAAGAAGGGGTGGGGGGGGCAGCATTCAAACCACATCAGCATGCAGTAATCCGAAAATGTTTTTACCTACCACATACTCAACCTATCTCCACGTAGTGCATTTCTTAACCATCTCGGCGTTTTAGCCCAGAGGGACCAGTAATGTCAGATAGATAATCATTGACGATCTGCGTATCTACATGAGTTACTTGGTCGCGACCCCTTTTGGTTGTGTGCAAGGGTGGTGGTTAGGTGGCATTTCTGTGGTGTCGTTTTGAGGCTTCTAAAACACTTTTCCGGCTGCCTGTGACACATAATGTAGCTGCTAAATATCGGGTCCTTTTTAACCTTCAGCCTTCATCATACTTTCTCGTTGCTCACAGTAGTAATACATTCAAAACTCATTAATGCAACCGCTACAACTATGCTTTCTTTTTCAAAAATACTTTTAATAAAAAGTGCTGGTGTATAAATACAGGCCTATAACCCAGTGGACCGGCCACAGAGCAGGTTGGAACTGTACATAAGAAGAACGAAGTTGGTGGCAGTTCATTGCATAAAGTGCGGCAGTGCAATAAAATCGTATCAAACTTTCCTACAGAGCAAGCATGATGCATGTCAAGAATTCAGTTTTTCAATCAATTCATTAATTCATTATCCAGATGCTCATTCACTGTCTAAATTACACCAATTCATTGTTCCCAATCATAATTAGTACCCACCCTAAATCAGTTCATTGTCCAAATACATGATCAATATCTGTATTGCTTTCTTCTCTAAGCACATAATCACTATCCATCTTATCGACTTTCATTGTCCAAAAATGCATACATATCTCAGAGCATCAATATTCGAGCAATCCGGGTGAATAGGGAGTTCGAAAGTTTCGTTTCGTGTATCGGCGCCATTTTGGGCGAGGTCAGGCAGGTTCCGGTATAGTCAGAATGTCTCCAATGACTCATGGTTGGAACCAGAACCTTCCGTTGGCAGTTCAAAAAGTTTTTCGCAATGTGGTAACAGTCTAACAATATGGACCATCAGTCAAAGAGTGGGGAGGGCGGCAACAATTTTCCTACCGGGTCATTCTGGTGTTCCACCGGAACTGAACAAGTCTGTACCTTGGCTGTGTTTTTAGCCATTTCCAAACTGAGGCTGGCGCCGGCAGGAGTGCGTCGATGTTGCGGGTCCCAGTGAGGGGGACGGGGGCGCCCATGCAGAGGGGTCGGGGGGCCCCCCGGCTCTCATAGAATCTTCAAAGTTGAGGAGAGAAGGCATGGGGCGTGTGCCCGTCCCGGGCAAAAGACCGCTTTTCGATGTGGACCCTCTTTAAGTAAGAGCATTGGGGTGTCGCTGGAAGCCTCCACCTGGAGGGAGGTGGGGGAGGCTCGTTCGCGCCACCTCCCCCTTCCAGCGACCCCGCGCCGATCCTCGGCTCCGCCGCTTCGATATTGGCCGTGCCGGCTATTGAAGATGGGGGGGGGGTCGGTGGCTGAGGCAAGACAGCCCCCCCCCCTTTGACATGTGGCGGGATTACCTGAAACTCTCCAGGGGTTGACATGTGGCGGGACTACTTGCAATTGTCCAGGCGTCGACATGTGGCGGGACTACCTGCAATTGTCCAGGCGTCGACATGTGGCAGGACTACCTGTAAGCGCCGCCGTCCTCGCTTTGGCTTCGGCCTTCTTTGCGGGCCGGACCAGGCGAGAGAGAGAGAGGGGGGGGTGGTCGGTGGCTGAGGCAAGACAGCCCCCCCCCGTGGCCTGCAGGGCAGCAGAAGAGGAGAGAAGGAGAGGCCATCACGGTTTTCTGGGCCGTCCGCCCCACAGCCTCCCCTTCCGACTGCGGCCAGGCGAGCCCCGCATGCCTCGAGGCCTCGCCTTCCGGATGGGCGTAACCGCGGACCTGTTGCACTTCGGGAGTTTCCGGAATGGGGGTAGGTACCTATTGATTTGTATCTATTTCATGTGACCGTTATTTGGGCGTGGTGGGCAACGAGGCAGACATGTTTGGAGCAGAAGTAGGCAGCGGAACCTAGCTACCTCGTGGCTGTCTTGCTGTCAAATTTTTCGCCATTTTATATTTCTTATTACGAACTGTTTCTTATGTTACTTATTTTTAGTGAAGTCAAAAGCTCATCAGGGGGTTACTGACTTAGCCTGATTTCTTTTTATTTTTATTCTTCTTTTCCTTAGCGTGTTTCGAGCTAAAGTTTCTTGTTAATAGGGTACGGTGATCACTTCATATTTTTATGTGTCCTTTTCATTAGGGGTACTCCTGGACGGACCAGACGAGTTACCTCCAATAAATGGTCCGGGGTGGAACTAGATTATCGATCAAAAGGGGAACATATATTCCTTCATTAGGGTATCATCCTGGACAGACCAAACGATGTACTTCCACTTACTAGGGTAGCCTCCTGGACGGACCAGATGGTCTACTTCCACTAAATGGCCCATGAGTGGGGAGCAAATGTCCTCCATAAGGGTAGCCTCCTGGATGGACCATGCGAGCTACCCCCCAAATAAACAATCAGTGGGGAGTGGGTAGGACTGACGAATTCACAAAGGGGCATAACCTACCCTTTACTACTTGCAAAGACTAGACAGAATATTTCTATTCCACGTTGTTTGCAAATAGAAAATACCTCAAACGAAACAATTCCTGGAACAACAATGTCCAGGCAACCAATCAATCAGTGGGGAGAAAAACAGGCATGACGGATTACAACGGGGACAAACGTCTGCATTACCTGCCCTTCACTATCCATAAAGGAAGACAGAATATTTCTATTCGTCTCTGTTTGTAGACAGGGAAGATCTCAAAGAGCAACAATCGATTATTAATCGATTCCAAACAATCAGTGGGGAGAAAAGTAGGCATGACGGATTACAACGGGGACAAAAGTCTGCATTACCTACCCTTCTCTATCTGCAAAGAGGGGCGAACGTTCCTATTCACCGCCGTTTGCAAACAGAGAATGTCTCGTTCTCAAGAAGAGAACCAATATTTCAAGTAGCATCCAAAGCTAAATGAACCAATAACAACAATATCAGTATACAAATACCGATTCCAATACAATCAATCAATCAATCAGGTGGATAGAACCACCCTACCAATCAGGCGTAAAAATACCCTACTTAATCTTACCCGGACCGGACCATGCGGATAGTTCTTCGTCTTCCCCTTCCAGCGCCCGATCGTTCTCTTACTCTATGCAGCATTCCTGTGGGATTCCAGTCAGGACAGTAGGTCACTCGAGAGAGGTCCGTTCAGAATCGGTGAAGTTCATTTAATCGGCAGCCGGACGAGGGCCCTCTCAAGGCAGGTATACTCCGATCATTTAGATATTCACCTCATCGTCTGGATCTCTCTTACTGGACCTCATGTCACTGATGGACCCCGCGTTGGGACGCCAATTGTAAAACGTGGGTTAATACTAGTATCGATGCCCGGATGGCTGGCGCAAGTCGCCTCTTAGTTCCCATTCTGAATAGTTACCAAAATAAAGAGACGGGCGCTGGAAGCCGGAGTCACAAGAACAGGATTTATTTCTCATGAGGAGAGCCTGTCATTTCGGACACGAAACACAGTGTCTTTCGGGAGGTGCTCTAACAAGTGAGCTGCAACGTCGTCTTTTATACTTTACAGAACACTTAGCATTACAATCATGACATTGTGAAACACGGAAAGGACATCCCCATGATCCTCGTGTCAATCCTACCCCACATATGTTCACAATAGGGACCCTTGACCTGCTGATAAGAGGGGAGGGTAATCACGCAGCTGAGTGTTCCGCCAACTTTTAGGATGTGTGCGCCTGATCATAGCCCAGGGGGTGGGGTGCCCAGGATCAATAGTGGGTCCTTTGAAGAGGAGTGACTCCATACAATAAGCAGTAAACAGTATCTCCTGGCTTAGGCGATGACCTCAGACATGTGTGGACAGTCAATCGCGGAGGGAGGGTTTACTAACAGATGGGTTATTCATGAAAGGAGAGGAGGTGCTGGTCAGGCGCGGCCGTGACTCCCAAGGACAGGGTCTTGCAGAAGAAGAAGGTTTATGACTTGCTCGTGTGAGGGAGAAGGGAGGGGGAGCCAGGGTGTGTACAGGGACAGAGTCGCACAGAGAGAGAGAGATCTTATGACTTATGCGTGAGAGAGCGGGGACAGTCAGGTGCAGCTGGGGAGGGCTATGTCAGCTAAGGCAAAGGGAGCCTCTCCAAGAGGGAATGGGGGGTTTGCGTGGGTCAAGCAGGAGGGTTGCCTTTCAGGGCAGGGTCGCGCAGAGGGAGAGGGTTTCATAGTCTACGCATGTGAGAGAGGGAGGGGGGTTCAGATACGCGCAGAAGGGAAGCCGGTGATTCTAATGAGCAGGAAAAAGGCCAGGGTGCCTAAAATGGCTGTCATGTACATATGGGTGCGGGCTTTTACTGGCAGAGTGATGCGGTCAATAGTTTACGGTATTCATGGTGCTTACAGGGAGAGGAGCGGGAAAATGGAATAATGAACGCTGTTTATGTACATCAATTTCTCAAATTTCCACACTACCACTTTAATCAGGTCTTGCTGGAGGGAACTATTTGGGTCTTGATGTGCTACTAGTGCAAGGATATGCTGTATCTCTCAGTGAAGTCAGCCAATGGCTGAAGTGGGCTGGGCCATTGCCCCATGATGCTTGCTGGATTGGTTGGAAGAAAAATGTGAATGACACAGCAACAGACTAACGGATGAAGTCTGATTGAAAAACCCTATAACTACCTACGTTATGTGTACACAGTTTAAGTAACATCAAAAGGTCTTGGCTAACACCAAACCTAAAGAAGCCATTTGGTCTGGCGTTGGTTGTCAGAGTCTTGACTTTGCTAATGCTTTTTTTCTAATGTTTCTGAAAATCTAGAATTCGCCTAGGGAAGGTTGTGATGTTCTCTTTTGGATTGGGAGCTATGCTGGACAAAGGAGGCTAGGCAGAACTGAGCTGGGTAGGGGCTAGGGTGAGATGGAAAGAAGCTACGTAGGCTGAGCTGGATTGGAAGATAGACTGGCCTGAGCTGGATAAGAAGCTAGGGTGAGATGGAAAGAAGCTACGAAGGCTGAGCTGGTTTGGAAGATAGACTGGCCTGAGGTGGATAAGAAGCTAGGTTGAGATGGAAAGAAGCAATGTAGGCTGAGCTGGATAGGAAGATAGACTGGCCTGGGCCAAATAAGAAGCTAGGGTGAGATGGAAAGAAGCAATGTAGGCTGAGCTGGATAGGAAGATAGACTGGCCTGAGGTGGATAAGAAGCTAGGGTGAGATGGAAAGAAGCTACTTAGGCTGATTGGATCGGAAGATGGACTGGCCGGGGCCGGGTAAGAAGTTCACTTGGGCTGCACTGCATTAGGAAGCTAGTCTCAGATTAACTGGATAGAACTCTAGGCTGAGCTCTGTTGTGGTGTGTCGGAAGCTAGGCTGGGCTAAACTGGATAAAACTTAGGAAAGGCTGAGCTAGCTATGAAGCTAGGGTGAGATGCTAGGCCTGGAGTGCCTGGGCAGGCTTGGATAGGAAGCTAGGCTCGGCTGGGATAGATGGGAAAATAGTCTTGGCTGGGCTGGATAACAACTTCGTCTGGTAAGGATTAGAAGCTAAGCAGTGCTCAGCTGGGCTGACCGGAAGATGGTCTACGCTCTGCTCTGTAAGAAGCTAGCCGTGGCTGCTTTTAGCTGGTCACTAGATGGGGCTTAGACAGCTCTGGGCTGTAGCCAAACAACGGTGCAAGATATCTCAGTAACTTAGCCACCTTCCCAGAGAGCTGGAAGCACGTAGAGATCAACGCCCTTCTGAAAAAAAACCACAGCTGACCATAAAGACTTCATGAACTGCCGCCCCATCTCTCTTCTTCCCTTCCCAGCCAAAGTCATTGAGAAGACCGTCAATAAACAGCTGACTGCATTCCTCGAGGTAAACAACTCGCTCGACCCATCCCAATCTGGATTTAGAGCCAACCACAGCACCGAGACAGCCCTCATCGCAACCACCGACGACATCAGGACCCTGATGGACAACGGGGAGACAAGCGCTCTCATCCTCCTAGACCTCTCAGCCGCCTTTGATACCGTCTGCCACCGCACCCTAATTACCCGCCTCTACAAAACTGGGATCCAAGGAAAAACGCTGGACTGGATCACCTCGTTCCTCTCCAACAGAACCCAGAGAGTCCGCCTCCCGCCGTTCTGCTCCACGGCCACCAAGATCACCTGCGGCGTACCCCAAGGCTCCTCGCTCAGCCCAACCCTCTTCAATATCTACATGAGCCCCCTCGCCGAAATCTCACGCAAACACAACCTCAACATCATCTCCTACACCGACGACACCCAGCTGATACTCTCCCTCACCAAAGACCCAACCACCGCCAAAACCAACCTCCAGGAAGGAATGAAAGACGTAGCGGAATGGATGAAGCTCAGTCGGCTGAAAACTGAACTCAGACAAAACGGAGGTCCTCATCCTCGGGTAATCCCTACCCACCTGGGACGACTCCTGGTGGCACACAGCGCTGGGCACTGCACCGTCACCCATGGACCACTCACGCAACCTGGGATTCATCCTGGACTCCTCGCTCACGATGACCAAACAAGTCAAAGCCATCTCATCCTCCTGCTTCAACACCCTGCGCATGTTCCGAAAGATCTTCCGGTGGATCCCCACAGAAACCAGAAAGACGGTCACGCAGGCCCTCGTCACCAGCCGACTGGACTACGGGAACGCCCTCTATGCAGGAACCACAGCCAAACTTCAGAAACGACTTCAGCGCATACAGAACGCCTCCGCATGACTCATCCTCGACATCCCTCGCCACAGCCACATATCGGCCCACCTGAGAAACCTGCACTGGCTCCCAGTCAGCAAGAGGATCACGTTCAGGCTCCTCACCCACTCACACAAAGCGCTCCACGACATGGGCCCCGAATACCTCAACAACCGCCTCTCGTTCTACTCTCCTACCGGCCAGGTCCGCACCCCCAGCCTTGCCCTCGCAACCGTCCCACGGATCTGCCGAGCCACCACCCGAGGAAGATCGTTCTCCTACCTTTCCGCCAAGACATGGAACTCCCTCCCCGCACACTTACGACTAACCCAGGCCCATCTCACCTTCAGGAAACACCTCAAAACCTGGCTATTCGAGCAGTAGCGCCCCCTCCTCTCCCTTCAGCGCCTTGAGACCCTTGGGGGTGAGTAGCGCACTCTATAAATGGACTGATTGATTGATTGATTAACCATGTGCACTGAACTGAAGTTTTTATCTTTGACTTAAAGACAGCACTGGCTTTCAGAACTCATATACTGAAATAAAAATAATACACAGTGCAGGACTTTGTGTCAACTCTCTTCAGTAACTGCTTATTGCAAGAGTCATTCACGTTTTGAATGTGCCTACAGGCAGTTTCAGGCTCTGCTTGGTGGAAAGTGATAGTCACATTGTGATTAGCCCATGGGATGACTATTTGTTTCCTTAAGTGTCAATTATCTTGATTGATGCCATTTTGCCTCTTAGTCCGCCTCCTGGAGGGGTGAGCACTGATATGCAGAGGTTTGCAGCTGCACTTAACGTTGTGTCATGCGCGAAGGGCCTGAAGGTGGTGGGGGCGGGGGGGGGCGATCCATGGCAGTGACGCGGTGTCACCTGCTATTTCCCACCCATCGCTTGCAAGCCAGTGAGTTTCACCCTCCACAGACACCTCTGAGCTGCAGGTTCCAAGATGGAAGCTACTAGAATATTCTCCATAATGTATGGCCAAACTTTACTACTGTTTGCAGTGTGGTGCAGGAACACTCACAGCAGGATGAGTCGGGTGACCCCGAGAGGCACCACAAGCGACCTTGTGCCCTGAGTGTCCGACCCACGCCACAACAGCCTTTTAACTTCTGCTCTTGGCCTCTGTTGCCTGCAGAGCCAAGGTACGATAGGCACCAACCCAAGGTCCACAAAGCAGTCCCACCACCACTGCACTGACAAAAAAAAGCTACATTTAAATGCTGTGTGGCAGTGACATCCTGCGACTCATGCCATGAGTAAGCATAGGTCCTATTCCAGATTGGTGAAGCGTAGGGTGACCAGATTCTCAAAACAAAAAATGGGGACAGGTCATAGACGTAGAAGTAGGACTATGGTTTGCAGTAACCATCGACATAAAAGTAGGACTATTTGACAGCTGTCATAGACATAGAAAAGGGACTACAATGACAGCTCCCTCCACAGACCGAGATGAAGCATTACAGACAACAGATCTGAGGTCTTTTATTGCCACCCCTCTCCTTTACACAGCAGAATTAGTACTTTTTATTACATTTACACTATAGCATATATTTGCCAAAAATCAATAAAACATCACAGGTTAGCAAACACCAGTGCAAAGAGAGCATGCGCGTGTATACTGAGTCGGAACAATGAAAAACAGGGACATTTCTGTGTTTAACCAGGACACTATTTGAAAACGGGGACATTTGGGACACTTCTCTAAAAACGGGGACCGTCCTGGGAATACGGGTATGTCTGGTCACCCTAGTGAAGCGTGACCTTAACACCACCAAGGGTATCCAGGCGCTGGGGGCCGTCAGGGCGATTAAGTGCGCTATTTCCCAGAGTCACTTGATGCTGAATTTAGCTGCTGCCTGGAATCGAACCGTGAGTACCGCGCTCCAAAGTCAGCCGCTCTGGCCGCTGCGCCACACTTCTCCATGGTGCAGTAGAAGCAGTCCCTGGTGGCCTGCACATTGACATGTAACACTATTTGCATTGCAGTGACACACCCAAATCATAAAATACTTACTTTAGCTGACTATAGACTATTAAATGGATGAACATGATTGAAGATCACATGTCTAAGGACATCCATTTAGTTACCGTGGCAACATCTCTTACAAAACAGGACAGAATGACTCCTCTTGGGACACAGCCCCGTGTAGGGGGGCCATCTTTCTCACGCCACTTAAAGCACTTCTTAATCCCACCAGCTGTGTTAAAATTCCTTCTGTTTGTGAAGTGTTAAGTTAACCAGAACCACTTTGCTATCACATTTTTCTCTGTTGCCTATGTCTTTGTGGGTGGAGTTTGTAAAAAATCATGCATTATGCAAAGGCTGTCATTGGTTCCATCCTTCATGGCTCCGCCCCTCGCGACTCTGTTCTCTTCCTGCAACACTTAATGTATGGATCCCAATCCTTAATTTCCATTTCCAGCACTGTTTCACCCTTTGGTTTCAGAGGACTTAGGCAAATGTGGACATTTCGTAACAGGCGGATGACTCTGCAAGGCTGGTTGGGTAGGGGACAAGCCAGTCACATGTAAGGTTCCCCCATCCATCAAGAAAGCAATGCAAGCAATACAATTTTGTATGTGACGTTTTCCCTCTGTAACTATTTCTGCATGTGAGAGAGTTTAACTCTAGATTTAAGTGTGTTTTGCTCGCAGACTAGGGGCGGCCTTAGGCATGTGCACGCTGTGCACCTGCACAGGGCCACCAAACCCCAGGGGTCACCACACCAATATATATCCTTAATATAATAATCCTGTGAGGATGGATACATATTTGCATGGCGGCCGCTGGCAGGGATTTGGCGGCTTCCGGCTCTGTTCCACTTCCAAACACCCTAACCCCCCCCCCCCCCCCCCCCCCCTCTTCACTGGCCTCCACACTCCGCCCCGCCCGGACCCCCTCTTCCAGGGCCCCTACCTACTCTTCCTGCCCAGGGCCACCATGAGCCTAGAGCCGCCCCCGCTCGGACTGTGGCTTCCATCTTTAAGTATATTTGAAATCCGAGGGCGATCATAGATTCCAAAACCTTCTTCTGAGTTTGTCCAAATTTCAGCACATAAGATTTACTAAAATTCGTGCAATGGAACGCTACAGGAAATCTGTAGACGCATGGCTACATAGACAAACAATTAGTGCAGGGCCTCATTTACTGTGAATCGCCTGTTGATGGCGTCATTGGCTACACTTGCTTTAAAAGCGCTGCTTCTGGGTCACCCAATGACCGCAAAGTTGAGCGACAGGAGTTTTACGTCAGACTTGTATTCAAGGCACACCCTCCAGTAAAAATCTCAACTCGCAATTGCCCAAGTGTTATATGCACAAAACGTGCAATTTCCCATAAATTATGCACAATGCAGAAGGAAAAAGCACACATTTGTTCTCTGTCCCCATTGTTGTACTTGTTTTCATTTGACAATAGGATTCTAGGCAAAGTCAGGTTATGTGACTTGAGCTCATTCGCGCTTTGCATAAAACCCTGTTGGTGCCTATGCTGTTTCCGTCCCATTAAGCTGCTTTACATGAACTACCAGCCGTGTTTTGATAACGTATGCAAAGCCATACAGCATTGCACTGGCGTCAGCAGTTCATTGCAAAAGAGCTTTTGTGCACACATTTTGATCGATGCTTCTGTTTGTTCTGCTCTTCGTTGCATAGCACCTGGGGTAGTGTTGACTGCATCTTGGCCTTTGTGTGCTGTGGACTTCATCACTATTCTGCAGGATTGAGACAGCACACTTTTCATTTTATGCCAGCACCGAGGGCTCCTATTGTGTTGTCTTTCTTGCCATTTATTTAACCAGCATCCAGCTAAGACACGTGCCAAAGAATACAGGTATAGTGAAAAATTTAACAAAACAAACTTCAAAACCCAGCAACCCTAAAGGCTGAACTAACAATTTCTCCACATGAGCACCATTAAACCAGTATACATTGGCCTTTTGGCTCTCTTCCTGTTTCCTGCTGCTTAAGCAGTCGCGCGTTTCAGACTCAGTCCCTTATTATGTTACAGTTAATGGGTGTAATTTGTTCCGAAACAAACTAGGGGGCATATTACCAAGGGCCCTTATCGCTAAAGCGGCGATAATTTGATCGCCCTATTACCAAGCTGTCGCTAACACCAGTTAGCGACAGCTAATAGGCAATAGCGAGCATCTTCGGGCCCGCTTTGCATGTCAGCGAGATTTATCGCTAATAACATGCAAAGTGGGCGTGCCAAGATGTTAGCGACTGAAAACAGTCGCTAACATCGCTATCTCCTATTACCGACAAAGGCGTAGTTTTGGAAATATTTGCGCTAAGCGAGAATATCTCCAAAAGCTAACACCTGCCCAGAGCAGTTCTTGGCCATGTTATCCAATGGGAGGTGGATAACATGGCTAAGAGCATTGTCACGATAATGTGTGAATATCGCTGTATTTCCAGCGATATTCACGCATTTGGAATGATTTTTATCGTTTCTAAGATAAACTTTGATGATAGCAAGGTATCTCAGCGATAAAAATCGTCGTAGGCGGCGATAAAATTATTCCCGCTAACCCTGCTTAGCGATAAATATCGCTATTTCTAGGTACTATGCCCCTAGGTCTTCAGTTTAGTGGAACAAATTTGTTCATTCTTGTTAGTTGCTCGGTTTCCCGTGGGCGTTTATTGCAGTTAGTTTTCGGAGGCCCCGCAAAGCTTATAGTACCTCCGAAGACTTTGCCACATATTAATATACTTTCATCAACCGGTGGCTCTCGAGCAGTCTTTACAATCCCTCGACGGCCACAGTCGCTTTTCCGCACGCGAGCACTCTCCTCTCAAGCTGCCGGGGCCTCTCTTCTGATTAGCAACAGATGTGAGGGCCTTTGTGTAATGTTAGCGCTCTAGCCAGCGTACGTCGCGTGATGACGTAACGCGCCCGCGGCCATGTTGGGGATGCGCGCGCATCTCAGTGAAAAGAGCGCAAGTGCCGGAGCTACGAGAAAAGCGGCTCGGCGCTCTCTGACCACAGATACATAGAGATTAAACCCCTTGAAACCTAATACATTGTTGGGTCATTATTGAAGAAGAAAGCAACATTACAATAGCGACGAGGGCGGGGTGAAAGAAGGAAAAAAACAACGAAGGAAAAAACGGGAAAAATCGAGCAGTGGTCACCAACAGGTGCAAACCCCCACACCAAGCCACAAAGGAGGTCCAAAGACAGGACAACGTTAACCAAGCCACACCAAGGGCACCAAGGACGTCAGAGAGCGCAGCAGAGCCCACAACAACCCACTCCACGAAGGAACCATAGGAACGCATACACTCGCAGTGAGAACCAGACAGGGCACACAGAAGGCCAAATAGGGCACGCAGCGGCGAAAGAACGCAGGGGCAACCCCACAGGATCTACACACCCGAGGGGCAGGAGAGCTGGCGACTTCAGGGAAGAGTGAAGGGGAAGAGACAAAGAGTCCCCAACTTCAACCTAAGAAGCAGGAGGAAGACGGCGCACCAGGCAATCCCAAAAGCCAAAGCGGGATCGCACCGCCGGGAAGGCGCAAAACCATGTGCGCTCAAACATCTCTTGCAACAGCGCCTGTACTGTTCCTGCCCAAGCCAGGAGAACCCCTTATGAAGTAGGAAGACTGGAGAGACTATATTGATAACTTTATTGAAGTACTAGAGGATGAAAACGAGGAGAAATTTACAAGTAAAAGGAAGAGACGGATACTATTACATAACCTGGGTCTGGAGGGACTCAGAATATTAAAAAATGTATTACCTAAAGAACGTGATGCCACTGACGACGATGTATATGCCCACGCAATTGAGGAATTAAACGAACACTACAGACCAGCGGTATGTGTCTCAATTGACCAATACAATTTTCAACAGAGGAAGCAGGAAGCTGGAGAATCGGTCGAAGAATACATAGCGGCATTAAGGAAACTAGCATCCACGTGCAGATATGCCGCGTTCCAAGACGAGTTCATAAAAGACCAGATAGTGATGCACACCACGAGTAGGGCCGTGCAAGAAAAACTATGGGCAAGCGGGGATACCACGCTGAAGGAAGTCATGGCAATAGTGCAGAAAGCGGAGTTGGCACGACGATGCGCGGAGGCGGCGAAGAAAGAGACGTTGGCCAGGCCGATGGTGAACAGAATAGAAGAGGAGGAGCCCCGAAGAGACAGCAGGAACAAGGGAACCTCACAGAAAGGCCCGAACAGGTGGCAGGGAAACCCAGGCCCTCCGGGGAGACAAACGGGAGGCGGCAAGAATGCCTGCTACCGATGTGGAAGCACGGCACACGAGGCCTACGACAGGAAATGCCCGGCGTTTCGCGCCAAATGTATGTTCTGCGGGATCGTAGGGCATTACGAGAAAGTGTGCCGTAGGAAGACAACCAGGAGTGTGGTGAAATATGTCGACCAAGGACAAGAAGACCCAGGGGAGAGCAACCACGAGGAAGAGGACACCAAGAGATCAAACAAGCCCGTGCTGGACATGACAATTGGTGGAGTGCCAATAAACATAGTGGCAGATACGAGTTCACCCTACACGATAGTCCAGAGGGCAGTGTGGAACTAGACATTTAAACCACATTTGGGTCCGGAGCTAGAGAAGCTGGATATAAGGCCCGTCTCATACAATGGTGACCGCATACCCATGGCGGGGTACAGACTGTTAAAATTCGAATTTAAAGGACGCAGTGCGAACTTCAAGCTGTACGTCTCGGAGAAAGGACCATCGGTACTGGGATGGATGGACCAGGGTGACCTGGGCATCAAACTGGACCCGGGAGGAGAGGTTCAAGTATTGCTCACGGAGCCAGAACGATGGCCAGATATGGACCGATGGAAAAAGGAATACCCCAAGGTGTTCGGAGGCAAGGTGGGAAAACTAGAGAAGTTTGCGCACAAGATCATACTCAAAGCAGGAGCGAAACCGGTGCCCCACAGGGTGAGGAATGTGCCCCTCGCAGTCAGAGACGCATTGCAGGTAGACTTGCAGGAGCTGGAGAAAAAAGACATAATCGAACCAATCACGTGTGCTGAATGGCTGGCACCACTTGTAGTGGGGATGAAACCCAGTGGGAGGGTCAGGCTATGCGTAGACCTGCGTGAATTAAACAAAAACATTGTAGTGAAGTTTCCCTTGCCACAGATTGAAGAGATGTTGGCCAAAACAAGGGGAGTCAAGTGGTACTACACCATTGACCTAACCTCAGCATACCACCAGATCGCGTTGCACCCGGAGAGTAGGAAGCTAATGTCATTCATCACCCCCTTTGGGTGCTACCAGTTCTGCCGCATGCCGTTTGGGCTGGCGTCAGCGGCAGCGGTGTTTCAAAAGCTGATGCACCAACTGTTCAAGAACATGGACGGCATCCAGTACTTTCAGGATGATATCCTAGTGATGGGGCGAAGTAGTTAGGCCACGACGCGAAGCTCGCTAAGGTGCTGAAGGTGCTGGAGGAAAAGGGCCTCACCGCAGAGTGGGAGAAGTGCCGCCTAGGCATGGAGTCAGTGACCTACCTAGGCCACGAAATTGGAGTACAAGGAATCACGCCCAAGACCTAAAACGTAAAGGCGATTTGCAACGCGCCACCCCCACCTGCAAAGAAGACGTCTTTTTAGGCATGGCAGAATACTATAGTAAATTTGTGCAACACTTCGCAACGAAAACTCACCACATGAGACAATTAACGAGAGAAAAAGCAACCTTCAATTGGACGGAAGAGGCACAAAGGGAGTTCGAAAGCATAAAAATTGTCTTGGTAAGCGCCGTACCCCTGCAAGGGTATGACCCCCAAGGGAGAACAGTGCTCACGACAGATGCCAGTGACAAGTGGCTGGGTGCTGTGTTGATGCAGGACAGAGGACAAGGAGTAGTGGAGACATTGAGCTTTGCATCTCGCACACTGAGTGACACAGAGAAGAAGTTCAGCGTCATATAAAAAGAGATGCTGGCCATGGTGTGGGTGATGACAAGGTTCCGGCAAATTCTATGGGGTACACGGTTCCAGTTGAAGACTGACCACAAACCGTTGGTGAAAGTACTCACCTCAAGTGGGCATGCCAGCGCCACGCCCAGAATTTCAAAGATGACTCTGAAGCTTTTGGAGTACAGATACGACGTGGAGTATATCCCGGGCAGTCGGAATAAAGTGGCAGACTATTTGAGCAGGGCGGCGGCCATGGAGACAGAAGTAGAAGACAAAGAAGCTGGAGAGGAAATGGTAGCTTTGATGGAGGACCAGGAAAGGGTCATCAGCAACCAAGAGTGGGACGAAGCCTATAAGGAAGATCGTGACATACAGGAGGTGAAGGAGTGCATAGTGAATGGATGGCCAGAAAACAAACACCTCAGCGAGAACCTACGGAGGTATTATGAGGTCAGGGAGGAACTGTCAGTGGATGATAACGGAGTGTTTGTATTCAGGGGAGACAAGGTCATCCCCCCAGCAGGAATCATTCCGAGATTACTAGCGATACTCCATGAAGGACATCTGGGGATCGGGAAGACAAAACTACGGACCAAACAGGGATACTGGTGGCCAGGCATGGACTTACAGGCCGAACGGTACGTCCGAGAATGCATCCAATGCCAAGGAGCGGACAAGACACTTAAGCCTTTAAGACCAGCGCTGGGGAAGTTTGACTCCCCGAAGAACCCGTGGGAAGAACTGTCTATTGACATTTTGGGCCCGATCCTAGATGGACAAGGTACCCAGAAGTACGTGTGCGTCCTCATAGACAGATACTCAAAGTGGCCGAAAGTGAAGGTAGAAGAAGTAATGGACACGGAGACAATTCTAAAGTTTCTGAATGATACGTTCGTAAGAGAAGGCATTCCCAAATCTATACTGAGCGACAATGGACCTCAGTTCACCTCAGAAAAATGGACTAAATTCATGGAAAGGAATGGTATCCTGTCCAAACACACCTCCATCTATCACCCGGCTGGGAATGGCCTAGTCGAGCGCTTTAATCGAGTGGTGATGGGATCGGTACAGGCAGCCATAATGAGTGACAAGGACTGGGAGAAGGAAATATGGAAAATTATATGGGCGTACCGAATCACCCCCACTGGAACTGGGTATAGTCCCTTCCAAATCCTGAGGGGCCGAGATCCTTTCACGAAGGACAACAGAGTGTGGAAGGAGAAAACAGTGACTAGTAAATGGTCCCCAGCAGGGTTTCAGGCGAACCTGGAGAAAGCACAAGAGGTCTACACCAAGTACTATAACTTACGGAGGAACGTGAAAGACACAGGATTGGAGGAAGGCGAATGGGTGAGAGTCAAGTTGGCAGTAATGCAAAGGAAGGGGGACAGCAAATATAGTAAACCCCGTCAGGTCAAGGAGGTGTACGATAGAGCTGCCCTATTAAGCGACGGCAACGTATGGACGCAAGACCGTATGGCAAGGTGCAACAAAATATTACATTAGAACTCCGGTGAGCAGGAGCAGGAAGGGGCAGCGGAGCTTCATCACGGAAATGAACTCTTCAACTTGGACGAGGATACGGAAGAGGGAAACCCGAGTGAGGAGCAGGGCAGCAGAAGTAACCCCAGAATAGAGATGGAAAAGAGCGCAAGGAGGTCAATGGGGAGCCCAGCTGAACCGGGCCAGAGAGAAGGTATCGGAGAGACTCAGGAAAGAGAAGAGTCAGCCACCCCGGTAAGACGTACCCGAGGGGGGAGAGCGGTGGTGAGACCATCCAGGTTCCAGGACTATGATATGAGCGATGAACTATAAGTTTTCATGGTTGTTTCATTGTGGGAAAAAGGGGAGATATGTAATGTTAGCGCTCTAGCCAGCGTATGCCGCGTGATGATGTAACGCGCCCGCGGCCATGTTGGGGATGCACGCGCATCTCAGTGAAAAGAGCGCGAGTGCCTGAGCTACGAGAAAAGCGGCTCTGCGCTCTCTTTACCACAGATACATAGAGAATAAACCCCTTGAAACCTAATACATTGTTGGGTCATTATTGAAGAAGAAAGCAACTGTACACTTTTCTGGTGCTGCCCCGCTAGTTTTCCTCTCTAGGGAATTGGTTTGTCTTTTCATTATCGAAAGGCATTGGTTAGATTCGTTCACTGCGAAAACCCCTTTTGTATTCTTTTGGCTAATTTTTTTTGGGCTTACGCTGCCATCTACTGGCTGTGTAGTATTATTGTTGGTTCTGCAGTTTTGTTTTCTTATAAATATTGTTCAGAACGTGTTTGATTGAGGGCCAATTACAGTTTCAACACAACTACTAACCATCACACGCATGCAAGCGTGACAATTCTGACTATTCCAGGCTCGGCTGCAAGTATTAGGCATTTTTTATATATATTAAATTAATTGACAACCGTTGTTGTGCTCATTTCTTAATTAGACAAACAGCGCCACTATGTGCCAGACTGTCATAAGTGCTAGTAATTGGTGTCAGCACTGACCACCGGAAACCACTGTCTCAAATTAAGCATTAGAAGCAATATAAAAGTGAGGAAGATATGGATAAGAGTGCGGAGGTGCTTAAGGACAACTTGTAGAAATGTATTAATTCCTCTATGACAACTGGAGTAAATATGTCCATGCAAGCAATCGTAAAAAATGTGAGCAATAATGTCAAGGACATTGTTTGGGCCCAGAACCAGGCTGCTAGTAGCAGTGGGTCAGTTTTACCCAGAAAGAAATTAGACAGAAGTCCAGATTTTTATGTTGCTGATATCCCTGTGATCCAGCGCTCTAGTCCAACCTTCTTACAATTCGTCCTCCGATAGATCTTTTCTTTCTGACTGAGAGGTGATGGGAGTTAACATTACATCAATTAATTTTAATTAACAGTGTACACAATAAGGACCAGGAATCAGTAACTATAGTTAAGAAGATTTATTGCAAGTTAGTAATCAAGTTAAGGTACACAAATCGAAGCACCTTGCTGTAAATATACAGAATAAAAACTGGGAAATCTAACCTCCTAAAGAAGTTTAGGCTTACCAGTAGAAGACAAACAAGAAGTTCAGTCACAGCTATGCAAAAGATCAATAACAACATCTAGTGCTCAGAGAAGAGTGTCTTGTTCTCTCTTCAATACATGAGTAAAATCTAGTATCATTTAAGTTAAAGTCCAAACTAAGAGGATGGTTCAATAGTCTAAGGAACTCGAGATTCAGAGAAATGCAGAAAAGTAGGAAAAACACAGGAAATTTCTGGAAGTAAGGAAATAAGGAAGGTAAAGGAAGGTGTCAGCATTGCAGAAGCTCGGTCAAGAGTCTTCTTGGGTCTGGGGAATTTGAGTGTTAGCCTAAGCTACACTCGGCAACAGTGAAAGGGAATACGCATAGAGGCCTAAACATCTGAAAGTTCAAGAAAACGTGGAGGCAGTCTCAGTCACTGTAGACCAGTTAACTGTACCAAAATCACTCAGGTACCAACCCTCTTGTACGCACCATCGGTGTTCCACTGTCTTTTTCCATTCTCACGTTGGTAGCTGGAACATTTACGAAATGTCTAACACTGAACATAGGAACGACATTGTCCTTGCTCAACCAATTCATATTGCAATAATGCTGAATAGGACTCTTCAGTTAATGCTCTGGCTCTCCATGTTCCTTTGCAAGGTCTTCTTCTCAGGCTCTCTCTCTATTGATAGTATAGGGTTGTAGCTATTCTCAAACTCACAACATATGTGAATGCACCTGCAAGGCAAAAGTCATGCAAGCAGAAATGAAAAACATTATTTTATGCAGAATGAAAACCAGGCCTAGTTAAGGCAACTTTTGAATATTAAATCAATGGTGCACCTTTAGTATGCGTGTGAACTTTCAAACACAAATGAATATAAATGTCAGTACAATAGATTCATATTGAATGTGGCATACAGTAAAATCTTTAATACACATGTGTTAAGTATGGCTAAGAACTACATTTTAAATGGAATCATTAGTGCACAAATTAGATAAATCATCGTAGTTTCTAGGGGCACATGGTTTATTCAAGTCTCCAAAGAATATCTAATTTATCCCAAGTGCTGTCATATGCAGACAACACTAAATTATTGTATCTATTTCTAATTACCTGCCTTTGGTGGCAGAAAGGTTCAACCGTTGCATGTCCAGCAACATCTGCTGGATGAAAGATAACTTGCTCAAGATTAAAGCAGACAAGACTGAAGTGCTTGTGTTTGGCTCGCAAAATTCTAAATGGTCCAACACTTGGTGGCCAGATATCTGCGGATCCTTCCCCACCCCTGTCAAGTCAGCTAAAAACCTTGGGGTCATTTTTGATGACACTCTAAGTTTTGATGGGCAGGTCAGTCGCATTACTAGCACTTGTTTCTTCATCATCAGGACCCTTAAAAAGATCCTTCCTTACATTCCATCAGAATTGCAACAGAGAGTTACTATCACACTTGTCACCTCACATCTGGACTACTGCAATGTACTTTACCTTAACATCAATAGTTCCTCTTTGAATAAACTTCAGGTTGCACTGAATGCGGCATCCCATCTGATCCTGAACCTTCCCAAATGGCACTCGGTCAGAGAAGGGATACGTTCCCTGGCTTGTCTCCCGATTGGGAGGAAAAATTCTTTCAGAGCCCTATGTTTAGTTTTCGATGCTCTTCATCACAAAGGCCCATCTGAATGAATGAACTTTTTCATTGGTACATTCCTGGCAGACCACTTAGATCCACAGGCTGCAAAAAACTCAGGATCCCCAGTTTTCGGAAGACTACATGGGGTGGGTGCTCCTTTTCAGTGGCTGCCACCAAGCTATGGAACACTCCTCTTTCCTATATCTCAGAAGCAGATTCTCTTATTTCCTTTAAAAGAACATCTGAAAACCTGCCTTTTTTCTTCTCAGAATCCTTACTCTTAGCTGCACTGCTCCTGCTGGTTTTTCTGTTCTGCTATAGCTCTTTGGCATCTTTGGTAGTTAGTCCGCTCTATAAAGTCCATCCTATCGTAATACGGTTAAGGCACACAGTGCTATGTATAAATTCTCTAATTCTACAGTGAATGCACTTCAATAATGATGTCAAGTGCAACAATTTGTATTATTAATGTCATTAAGTATTACAGGAAACGTGTTAAGGTCACGTTTATTTTATGTATTTATGACGTGTAAAGGTGGAGCCAAAATTACGCTGCTCCTCCTATTAAGCCTATCATTCGAAAAACTATCAATGTATGTCATTCAGGCAGTGGCATCTGGTGACATTTGAAAGTGGTTGTGCATATGGTTGGATATCACTTTTCTGTAGCGAGTGAGCTCAATGGACAAACGTGGAGTTTGAGGGGTCAAAAATACTAGCAAATGGTGAATTTTAAAGCAAATTTTAATAACGAATTTAGTGAGAAAGCAAGAAGGTTTATAAAGCAATTGTGAATCTGTAGTTCTAAAATATTTAAACACATTTAAAATCGCCCCAAATCTTCCTTCATTAATATGTTCAACAGTTATTGTAGTGTACAGATGGTACAGTGCGACAACTTCGGCTTGGGGAAGATGCAGGAAGGGCTTTACATGGAGGAAAAAAGTAGGGGGTCTGTAAAAGGGGTGTAGCTTAAACATGTAAACCACATTTCTGTTATTCCCATAGTGTGTCACCCAACTGGTATTTTGGTTTCTCTCTGAGATGTCTGTTATCGCATCTAGATATATTACACAACAAATGAAAAACGTATAAAACCTGCCAGGGCTATTGGCTTTGTCAATGGTTAATAGGTGGTTAAGATAAATGAGTAACAACAATAATTTTGTTGTACAAAATTAATATTGAAAATGTTTCAATTCTGAAATTGTGAGAATGTGAATTAAATATTATTGAGGTCTGTGGAAAGAATAGTGGTCTTCTGTTATGTGCACATTATATTAGAAATGAAGACCTTTTTTCTCTTTACATCTCGTTTATATGCATATCTTAAATCTCATTTCTTTCTTCTTCCGCACCCTCTTTTCACTCTCTCCTGAAAGCACTTACTCGCATCTCCTTCACTTCACTGCCCCCAAAATACACTTCACTCACTCAAATGTAGGCATTTTATTTAATTTTTCTTGTGCCATGTCAAACTTTTGCCAACTGTGCACTCCCTTCACTAATTTACCCCAAATTTAAATAACAATGGTAATAGGTGACCATTGCTTAGCGTGATCTGCAGCGAGGACTACCCACTGACCGGCACTGTGACCAACTCTCAATGTCTACAGCCTCAGCGCCAGAGCCCTGAATCGGTGCCCGTTACAAACACCTAATGCGACTACGTTCAAAGTATGCACTATACAAGTGTAATAAGAGGCACTCTCTGAAGAGTCACCCCAAACCTTTTCCTTCCTCCTCCTCTTTTTCTGGCCTAGTATTTGTTGCCTTTAGGACTATGAGCACATTACCACTGCAAACCAGTGCGAATGTGCATAAGCTCTCTCCCTAAAACATGGTTTGATTGATTTATCCACAATTAGCACTTTTAATGTTCTGTTATGTCCTAATTAAAGTGCACATGATCTGGTAATTAAATGCTACTAATGGGGTTGTAGGACTGATTGGATCACCCACTGAAGTAGCCCTTTAAACAGGTCTCAGGCATCCTATTGCTGAGCCTGTGTGTGCAGGTTTACACTGCCATGTCGACCTGGCAAGTTCACCCACTTTCCAGGCCCAAACCTTCCTTTTAAACACTTAAAGTTAGGCCCTGGAGAGCACACGTGCAGGCTGCAGTATATTTATAAAGTAGGACATATACTTTTATATTTTACATGTCCTAGTAGGAAAAACCTCTTACATTAGTTTTTCACTACTGCAAGACCTATCTTTCCCATAGGATAAAATTGGGATTACCTTATTACATTTTATAAGTGTAATTTCGAATTGGGAAGAGATTGGACCCCAAGTTTGGTGTATCTGGAATCCCAATTTAACATCACATTTTATGGTGAAGTCAGATTTTAAATTGTAATTCATAAGAAAAAGCGCCTTTTAGAAAGTTGGTTTTGTCTTACTTTAGCTATTTGGTACCTGCTGCGTGTCTCTGAATACAAGTGTGAGGTGGGTGACAGCTGACCTTTGTGTATTCACCCTCTAGATAGTCACACACATTGGGAGCTTAGGCATGACTTGATTGGCCTTAACAGGCCATTAACTGACTTGATGGGGGGTGGAGCTGAAAACCTCCTCACTTACACCTGAATAGGCTGTGTCCTGTTCACACATAAAAGGCTGTATAACCCCTTGCAGTGAATCTGGAACCAGGGTAGGAGCGGTAGGGACTCTGTGCACTTCAAAGGATTCTCTTTGAAGTCCCTCCCCACTTCACATGTACATCTGGGTATAAGTACAGTACCTCAGACACCACCAACTCAGACACTCTTGGACCTGTGAAGAACTCTGCCAGGAGGAAGGACCGCTGTGTTGCTACAAGGACTCTGCTGGACTGCTTCTACGGAAAAACTGCTTTTCTGAAGTGTGACCTTGATGATGAAGAAGTGGACTATCTTTCTTGAACCCAGAGTGATCTCCAAGGGCATGCTGGCTTGACTCCTTTTTTCAGACTCGGGTACCTCAAAGTCTCACCCCCTGCTCCTGTGTCTGGTCCATTGGAATTGGATCCAGGTGATTGCTCCAGCGAAACTGACGCATCACGGCTGTTGCAGGAACAGAACCGATGCATCACTCGTGGAACTAGCGCATCATCTTGGGTGCTGCCGCAGTGGAACCCTCACAGCACTGCCACTACAGAGAGATGATCGATGTGGAAAAACCCGGCACATTGGCTTCAGTGCATATGCCCCTCGGAACGGCACTTCAACTTTGCACCGTTCATCACCATTGTTGCGTGGAGAAAATCAATGCATCACCTCATCTGCAGGATTGACACCGACAGATCGCTCAACTGCACCCTCCATCTTACAGTTGCGACCAGGATCAAGATACTTTTGTATAGCAGGCCTTGCGTGTCTCCTGTATCTAGCTCACGTTCCATTGCGGTTGACCTGCACTCTTTAATTTGCCCTGGCTCAGCACAACCAGATAACCGCAATAGAGGCTTATTGCTTCTAAACACTATTTTCACTTTTATTCTTTAAAAAGTCATTTCTGACTTCTACTTATCGGGTTTTTGTCGTTTTTGTCATGTTCTATTTATAAAATATTTACCTATTTTTCTAAATTGGGGTGGAGATTCAGTTTGTGGTGTTTTCACTGTGTCACTGCTTGAAGTGTTGCACAAATACTTTACACATTGCCTCTTAAGTTAAGTCTTCCTCCTCTGCACCAAGCGACCAGAGGGTGATAACAGGTTAATTTATGATATGTATCTGACTTACTTTGACTAGGTTTGTGGTTCCTGCTTGGACAGGGTGCATACTTCTGCGAACCAGAAACTCAATTTCTAACAGGCACGAAAAAAAGACAGAAACACAATATGACGGAAATAGCTCACCCTTTAGTAAATCCAAGACTATGTAACACATGTGAAAGAGAAACTTGAACTAAATTGCTGGCATGCATTACCTTAATGTTTTTAACATATATTGTTTGTAAATCAATCAGTGTTTTTGGCATTAATGTTAAGGACATGAATATAGGGCCCTACGGGGACTTGTTCAATGTCTGTTTTAGTGACATATGACAGACCTGGATCCCTAGAATCGAAATTTGCCTAGCGTAGTAACGGTAAGTTTCAATTCTATTAAGGACACGGAGGCGAGGATTATGCTTTTCTCTCTTCGCTGTTTATTCACATAACACCACACAGCAGCCAGAAAAGCATCAAAACTTGAAAAAAAAATTCGTATTCCAAACACAGGAATATCAGAAAACATCGTAATAACATTTTTAATAACTACAAGTTCCATGAGATCAACATAAGGCAGTCCATTCTTAGTGTCCATAAATCCCAATATAAGGCATCCATCCTGTGAACTCCTCCTCTTTCTTCGTCGCGAGTCAGGCCAAAGTCTCAAGCATCTCGTTTCGCACCATCATTCCCTGGCGGAAAAAAGAACAACGTGAGCTAAGCCATACCCGCTGGGTTCGAAGGCAAGAGAACAAGACAATGCCACAAGTCAATGACATGCAATCCAGAATGATAATCCACATTGAAATTCGGAAAGAGATTACTTACACCAGTACGGGCGGGATCTCCGCAGGAGGTACGGGTGGGATAATCCTCGCCTCCGTGTCCTTAATAGAATTGAAACTTACCGTTACTACGCTAGGCAAATTTCGATTCTATGTCAGGACCGGAGGCTTCGGATTATGCTTGTTCAAAGCTTGTCCACCACCAAACTAGCAATATCCACCACCGGCTTAAAATAGAACCTTTTGAAGGTGGAATCCGAAGACCAGTCCGCAGCGTGCATGAGGTCTTCTAAACGTGCCCCAAGGGCAAACGCTTTGGAGGCCATGGCCCCTCTTGCTGAGTGAGCTCCGAACTGCCTCGTATCAATACCAGCTTCCTGCATTACCCAACGCACCCACCGAGCTATAGTGGGGGAAGAGACAGCCTTGTGAGGTTTGCGCAGCGCAATGAGTAATTGCCGTTCGCCCGGAGGGCGAAGTTCCGTCGTGACCTCCTCATAGGTTTTCAAACACTGTACCACACACAACTTAGGGGCATCTGCAAATGCCGGATAAGAAATAGACCTCGTAGCCGATTTCGTGCGGCAGCTCACGGTAAAGGTCACCCCATCCGGGGAGAATGCTCTCGCCGTGACATCTAGGGCACGCACATCAGACACTCTGCGACAAGACACTAAACAGAGGAGCATCGCCAGTTTAGCTGAAAGTTCCTTTAAGGAGAGATACTTGTTAGGCTGCCAGGAAAGAAAAAGGTTCAACACCACGTTGACATCCCACAAGACGGAATATCGTGGCTCCGGCGGTAAAGCCAGACGCACTCCTCTGAGGAGCCGACACACAAGGGGATGTTCCCTCACCGCCACTCCATCCAACTGCACATGAGCTGCTGATATGGCAGAACGTATCGTGTTAATAGTCCGGTATGCTAAGCCGGAAGTAGAGAGTTCCGCCACAAAATTCAGGATGGGAACGAGGCCTGCGACCATGGGATCCAAATCCCGTCGAAGACACCAACGAACCCACCTGGTCCAAGCCGATCTATACCTCTTGGCAGTGCTGCCTGCCCAGGCTTTGGACAAAAAGTGCTGAGCTGAGTTCGAAAGGCCAGGGAGCGACCAGCGTCGCCTGAAAGCCTCCATGCCATGAGGCGGAGAGAACCCTGGAGGAGATGGTGAGGGACCCCGTCTGGATTGAGGAGAAGACGAGGAAGCCGGGGGAGTAGGATTGGAGAATCCCAGGAAAGTTCCAGAAGAACTGGAAACCACACTTGCGACCTCCACAGTGGCGTCACCATCACCACGTCCGCCATTTGTCGGCCAATCTGGACCGCGGCCCGCACTTCATGGAGAAAGGCGGGAAGGCATACGGTCGTTCCTGGCTCCAGTCTTGGAGGAACGCATCCATTGCCTCCGCCAAGGGATCCGGTCTCCAGCTGAAGAACCTCGGCAGCTGGAAGTCCAGACGGGATGCAAACAGGTCCATGGAAAAAGGACCCCAGCATGCCGCCAGCCAGTGGAACACTTGAACATCCAGCTTCCACAGGCTGGAGTCTCGAAGGTACCTCGAGTGCCAATCTGCCACTTGATTGGCCCGTCCCGGCAGGTATTCCGCCGTTACCGAGACCTGATGGGCGAGACATTAATCCCAAAAGTCTTTCACCAGATCCGCTAGGGCTCGTGATCGCGGACCCCCTAAATGGTTCACATACCGAACCGCCGAGACATTGTCCATCCGCAGGAGGACACATGACTTCACCGAGTCCCTCGTCCAGCAACGGACGGCGAACAAACCTGCTAGAAGTTCCAAGCAGTTGATGTGAAGTCGCTGTTCGTCGGACGACCAAGCGCCGCCTGTGGAGAAATCCCCGCAGCGGGCGCCCCAGCCGGACCTGCTGGCATCGGACTCGATTACCAAGTCCGGAACGGACCCGAAAATCGCCCGGCCGTTCCACGCCTCCATGTGGGCGAGCCACCAGGACATTTCCTCCTTGACCTCCACTGACAGGGGAATCAAGCGGTCGTAAGAGAGCCCCCTGCGCAAATGATGCGCTTTTAGACGCTGAAGGGCCCGATAGTGAAGAGGGCCTGGAAATATTGCCTGAATTGACGACGAGAGAAGGCCCACTACTCTGGCAACCTGCCGAAGGGAGGTGTGCGATTTGGAAATAGTTTGCCGTAGCACATGTTTGATTTTGGCCATCTTCCTGGACGGCAAACTGAGAGTCGAGTTTACCGAATCCACCACGAAGCCCAGGAACACCATTTGCTGGGCGGGCGTGAAAACCGACTTCTCCCTGTTGACGATAAAACCCAGACCTTGCAACAGGGAGATCGTCTGGGACAGATGAGCGGCCAACTTGCTCGGGTCCTGGCCCAGCAGCAAAATGTTGTCGAGGTAGACGATCAGCCGAATCCCCTGACTCCGCAGGGTTTCTATGGCCGGGTGCAGAATTTTTGTAAAGCACAAAGGGGCCGAGGAAAGACCGAACGGAAGGGCCTTGAACTCGAACACCATGCCCTTCCAGCAAAACTGGAGGAAACGGCGATGCGGGGGGTAAATGGGAACCACCAAATACGCATCTTTGAGGTCCAGACGGACCATCCAATCGTTCGGGAGCAAAACGTCTCTCAACAGATGGATGCCCTCCATCTTGAAGTGGTTGTACATATCCAGCCATTGAACTCCCTGAGGTTGATGACTGGCCGTCTGCCCCCGTCCACCTTTTCCACAAGAAAAATATTGCTCAGGAAACCCCCGGGGTGACGCGTTGTTCGACAAATAGCCCCTTTGCGCAGCAGCGCCGAGACTTCTTTGTCGATCAACAGCACGTCTGGCTGAGAAAAGGTTATGGGCCGAGGAGGCTGTAACTGGCACGGTTGGTCGTAAAACTCTATGCGGAATCCCCGCACAGTCTGAAGGACCCATGCGTCCATCGTAATAGCCGCCCATGCCTGTGGGAAACATGCCAACCTCCCCCCAATAACAACTTGGTCCGCAGGGATTACACTCTGGTGTGATCTGGTGAATTGTTGCCGCCGGAGTCGTTCCGGAAGTTTCCGCGTCCTCGGAAACGCTGACCTCTGGTTGGGTAAAAGTTGTTGTAGTTCGCAGAGGAGTTGTAGCCTCCTCTGCCGGAGCCATGCCCTTTACCGGGCTGTTGCTGACCACCACGGCCGGTCGTGAGGCCCCTACCACGACCAGCCCCTCGGGAAAAACGCTGGTGGAAGACCCGCTTGATGGTTGACTGGGCCTTGTCCAGGGAGGTGAAGGTGGAAACAAACTTTCCCAGCTCCTTTATGAACGGCTCCCCAAAGAGACCTCCATGAGCAACAGCGCCAGCTTCCGAAGAGGCCAAATCACCTAACTTGGGGTCCAGTTTGATCAGCAGCGACCGACCCCGTTTGGTCGAAAGGGCGCAGTTAGCATTCCCCAGGAATATAACGGCCCGCTGCGCCCAATTGGACAAAACCTCCGGGCATATGGCGCTGCCCGACACCTTGGCTTCCTCTGCCATATCCAGGATCTTGGTGAGGGGGCCAATGGTGTCCAATAGCTTGTCCTGACAGGAGCGCCAAGAACGGTCGATCCCTTTACGGGGGTCCTTCACAAACTTCGCCATGAAGGTGGCCATCTTTCCATCTAGTTCCGGCGTCATAGCCACCTTCCCATCCAAAGTCGGGCGGGGGCATTCACCCCTCAAACAACTGCGCGCCTCCTTCTCCAAGGGCTTGCGGAGGCGGCCCGCCACAAATTGCGCCACCTTGTCCCCAGGCGCCCAAGCAGCCGACCAAGGGTGCTTGATCTCATCCGGGTCGAGCATGCCCGAAGTGTCCTTGGGCAACTCCGTCGAGTTAGATGCCGGTAGCCACGACCGTACGGAGTCTTCGTCGTCATCTTTGTCTGTATCAGCGGGGGAAACACCCCCCGGAGAGGCCGGGACAGCCTCCGCCGGCATCGAAGGAGTCTGAGGCGGGGGCGCCGCGGGGGCAGACCCGGACCCCTTAGCCAGGAAAGCGTCTCGAAGGCGCTCGAAAGCGTCCTTGTCCACGCCGTGCGCAACACTGGGACCCGCGTCCCCCCGTGGCTTCTTGGCCGCCGGTGGCCGGCTAGGATCGTTGGCGGGCATCCCCGCAAGGCCCGGCGCCAACTTGGCAAACTCCTCCACAATGCGGGCCGATAGCCTGTCCTCCATAGGCCCAACGATTTCCTGCATGCAACGGTAAATTGACTGATCCACAGCAGCATAGAATTCGTCGTCTTGGAGGTATTGGTGTGACTTCTCCTCCTCGACGTAGTACCCCTCAGCCATGGCGTCCACCACGCAGTAAAGAAGAATCAGGTATCTGAGGGTTCGATGGCGTAGACAAACAGCCACGTGTGGGCCAACCGGAGGTTAGCAAGGTTTGTAGGCCGGCGGAACCAGGCAGTCACGAAGGCAGCACCAGCCTTCTCAGCGCGCCGACCCTCTCTCCAGAGACCGGGTCACACCGCCTCCCAGCGTGCTTGAGCGGGTAACACCCCAGCGGAAGCTGATGCAGGAAAAAGGTGCTGAAAATCGCCCGCGGGCGTCAACGTGGTCACAACCACCAGTACAGACCCCAACGGGGCGTTCAAGCACAGGACAGTACAACCCAAGAGGGCTAGGCGGCAGCAGGGCTCCGGCGACGCGACTCCCCAGCGCGGCTCCAATCAGCGAGACGGAAGCCGCGCGCGGGCAGGCAAGACGCTACGGCACCCTCTAGCGGCGAAATCAACACCGGGGAACACAGGGGGACATCGCGTAAGGGGCGATGGCGTCCCCGCGATGGAAGGGGCTCTGGAAGGGAAAAAACCCCACAGACCCCCCAAAGCAATAGCAAGAATCTATGCAAATAGAATATCAAATTCTGCAAGAAAACACAAGACCTCAGCAGACACAAAATTGTGAAGGAGAGGGAGAATAGTACTTAACTGGCTGCGAAGCAGCGAAGAAAGAGGAGGAGTTCACAGGATGGACGCCTTATATTGGGATTTATGGACACTAAGAAAGGACTGCCTAATGTTGATCTCATGGAACTTGTAGTTATTAAAAATGTTATTACGATGTTTTCTGATATTCCTGTGTTTGGAATACGAACAAATTTTCAAGTTTTGATGCTTTTCTGGCTGCTGTGTGGTGTTATGTGAATAAACAGCGAAGAGAGAAAAGCATAATCCGAAGCCTCCGGTCCTGACATAGAATCACTCAACCACAAACATCTAGCATGCTACAGCATCTGTCTTTAAAATTAAAACATGTCCAAAGTAGGTATATAACATTCTAGAACCATTGTATCAATCAATCTAAATAAATCAGGACCTTAATAAGCACCACGGATGCGTGCCATATTCTAGAGATTCATACTCATAGCATTTAATGGTTTTTGACATTTTTCAGGTATTTCATAAATCAGGACACCATATGCACATATTTCTCCCTTTTTGCTTGACTCCCTCAAATATTTCGATTAACTTTGGCAGGGAGCAAAAACCCTGCACAACTTTTGGATCAACTTTGCCGGGGAACAAATAAAGCAGCTTTTCTTCTAAAGGAGCTAGTGACCCACAGCCATGTCATGGAGTTTCACACTGGGGGAGGTCGTCATGACCAGGTGTCTCCGCACACGTACCTAATACAAGTTTAGCATTAATACTTACCATTACCGAGGACAAGGCACCAAATCTCACCTACGACCTTGTCGTATTCAATCTTATCCTATTCAATCTTATCCTATTCAATCTTATCCTGTGACAAAGGGGAAAGGGTGGGATTTATGTCTGGGAATAACATCTGGCCTTATGCAGGAACACAGCCGCCAATGCCTGAACCTGTAATGCTGGCAGCATCACTGGCCTACAGTGGATATCACCAAAGACCGCCACAGCACTGAAGGCCTTGAGAAAGGTACGCCCTGCATCGTGCATCACATTGGAGAGAGTTGATTTACTGCATAGTTTCAGGCGCCTTGTTCAGAGCGAGGCAGGGTAGGGAGCCTGGGACAGGCAGCCCAGACCTAAAAACATCCATTTATTTAGCGATACGATCTGAGATCATATCTCCAAATAAATTGATGTATTTAATATTTTTTTGCAGGAAAGATGTAGGAATCTCAGGGGTGCAGCTCCAGAGTAAAATAGGGCCAGTGAGGGCAGCGCGATCTCCTGCTGCAATAACTTCTGATGGGGTGAAAAATGGAATTCCATTCATGTGTTCAGGGAATTCCTTATGCTTTTCCTTCTTTCTCAATGATTTCCTAGTGTCTAGCCAAAACCAGATGGGAACTGACCTCCCTAGTCGTAGGAACTCTGTTTTGGCTGTCACAGATTTGGTTTCTGGATCTCATGCAGATGTTAATAGAAGTGCCAATTCTCAGAAAAGGGTTTCCACATCTTCTTGGGGATCCAACAGATCAACTTCACAATTTAATACTATTGGGAAAACTCCAACTGATGGTCAGGTAGGTATCAGGATTATCTGGTCTTTCCATGATTTAAGTCAGGCACTCTTAGTTTAATCAATAGGGCATGTGCTCCCGGGACAGCAAGAGTATACAAATAACCATGGCCTCATCGGTTCATTGGCGCGTGGACTCAAGTTCATGTCACTCCCACTGCCAATTATCTAGGTCATCGTGCAGTTTCTGGGAAATGGTATCAGACAGTTAACACAAGTAGATTAGTTATTTCATTGCATCATCAGTATATAGCAGGAGCACCTGTATGTGAGCATCCTCTCATCTGCAGATTACTTTAAGGAGTAAGAATGAGTATTCCTCCAGTATCAAAATACAATTCATCATGGGATATCAAGGTTGCTAAACATGTCTCTTTCTACATGTGGGCAAGCCAACAAATTAACAGGGAGACCATAGCCAAGCCAAGTGTCTGGCTCAGCTTTTAGGCCTTGTGGACGAGCCGAGCCCTAAAAATGTTTGCTACCTAAATCATGCACCAAAGAAGACATTAAGGCCTAGATGTATCAAGCATTTTGCGATTCGTTAAGGCCGAAATTCGCAGAATTTCGGCCTTAACGAATCGCAAACGGACATTTTGCATCTTTTGGGATGTATGTGAAATTAGCAAAATAAGGAATCGCAAAAAATTGCGATTCCTTATTTTGCTTAAGCATTTAAGGAATCGCAATTTTGCAATTCCTTAAATGCCATGTATGAAGCTTTTTTAATTTGCGAATTCAGGTTAAGGAATCGCAAATTACCACCAACTTGAGGTTTGTGTTAATTTGCGAAATCCTTTCAAAAACCAAAATTTGGCAATTTTGAGGGTGGCATGTGACAACACATACATGCCCATAGGGCATGTCTGTGCGCCATATGCACACACATGTAAGTTTCAGGGGTGCAGCAGGGTGTCCATGAGACACCCCTGCACCCTTGCAATAATTCTCAAATTGCGATTAGCAAATTGCGAATTTGCAATTTGAGAATTATTTCGCAATCATTCCTATGGGAATTCGCAAATTAGGAATAATAAGCAATCGCAAAAAAATAGCGAGTTAAAACATACATCCCATTTTGCGATTTCTTAATAGCGATTCAGTAACAATCGCTATTAAGAAATCGCAAATAGGAACGATGATACATCTAGGCCTAAATATGATAAATTCTCAATTTCAAAAAGTGTATGCCTTTAACATGTGGATGCTTTATCATCAATATGTCACATTACAGCACTGCACTGAGAAATAAATATTAAAAGTGACAGTTTTGAAAATGAACCTTTGGTGAACTAAGAGAAACAACAGTTGTTATGTAAACCCTGCACACAGCCCAGATTATTACAGAGCAACATTATAGTCTTTTAAAACAAGCACAATAGGTTTTTGTTTAACTGGTATTCTGAACTCACATATTTGAAGATGCTTTCATACATGATCATGAAGAAAAAGAAGTTATGGTGAAATAAACGTTTTGCCTAACATCACACAATTTAAGTGGGGTTGTGTTGTTCCCCATCAGCAAAACAACTTGCGAAGGATTGATTTATCCAGGTTTTCTGGTTTCACCTTGTACAAGTCAGACACTAAATGGGTATCTATTTATCTTTCCTTTTTTGTGTTAATGCTTGATTGGGCATTTTTTATCTAGCACACACTCAACCCAAGATACTTTACCAATTACATTACACAAGGTCACATTATTTATTTAGCCACAGGGAGATGGAGTGATTTGCCCCAAGTCACAGGATGTTAAGCCAATGCCGAGACTCAAACTTGCTTTCCCAGTTTTGAAGTCAACAGCTCTAGCAGTAATCCCACCTCCAGGAAAGAGGGAGGGTGGCAGGCAGGCGCTCCTTGAAAGCTCGGCTCGTGACAGGCATGAGGGTCCAATGGGACCTAGAGCTGAGCCAGAGCCAGGCTTCTGGCTTGAGCTTTCAGTGGCCCACCCACCACTATTTCTTTCTTGGGCAGATAATTCTTCTTTAACACTGAAACCTTTGTCAGCTAAGGTAACAATGATAGTGCGCTTGGTTTCCTTCAAGAGAGTTTCTGATGTGAAAGTTCTGGATCTTTCAGCTAAAAGGCTTACTTCATGTTGGTTTGCTTTTCTAGTTCAGGAAGGACCTGATATATCTGAAGGTTATTTACGTGAACTGTGGCCCTCCTATACAATGTTTATTTTTATTATTCGCAGTACCATAATACATAGGGGCATATGTATCAAAATCCGTATTTGCGATTCTCAAATAGCAATTTTTTGAGAATAGCTATTTGAGAATTGCAAAACGGGATGTATTTAAAAATGCAATTTATTAGTATTCCTTAATTGCAATTAGCAAATTGCGAAATCGTATTTAAGGAATATCTTCACATTCATTTCTATGGGCCCGGGGGGCTATAGTAATGATTGGGAAGTCATTCTCAGTTTGCAATTCGCAATTTGAGAATCGCAAATTGAGAATAATTTCAAGGGTGCAAGGGTGTCATAAGGACACCCTGATGCACCCCTGAAATGAACATGTGGGCGCATGTATGTGCATCACATGGCACCTTGACAATTGCCAAAAAGTGCGTTTGTGAAAGAAATCGCAAATTACCACCAACTTGAAGTTGGTGGTAATTTGCGATTTCTTGAGGAGAAATCGCACATCTTGGGTGCTTGATACTTAGCATTTAAGGAATCGCAATTTGCGATTCCTTAAATGCTAACACAAAATTAAGGAATCACAAATTTAACGATTCCTTAATTTTGCGATGCAATTTTCCTTATACATCGCGTTTTGAGAATTTTTCATCGCAAATGCTGCTTTTTTGCGAATCGCAGCGTTTGCGACTCAAAATCCGTTTCATACATATGGCCCATAGTGCTGTGATCATCTTGATGGCTTTTCTGAGGATTGTGAATGAGTGGTGATTTTCCTTCTGATATGTTTCTTCATTGTTTTCCCAGTTCTACATTAAGACTGTTATGCTGCATCCATCAAGAAAGAGATAGTGAAGAGAGACTAAAAACACGTTTATACTAGTCTAACGGTTGAGAGTGGTGTTCTAGTTTTTTTTAAAGTGTTGTTTCTTTTCCCTCGCCTATCCCCTTGCATGATGTCGGGTCCACTCAGCCTTTCATCCATCTGAGGTCGGTAAAATGAGCACCATTGAGTTGGGTAACAATAAACATCTTTTATTCTGCGCCAAGAGACCTACGGGCAAACGTGCGCTTTTCAAATACACGTTATGTTATGTAATACGTAGCTTTCATGTAGTTACTTTGGTATGCCCTAAGTAACCACGATCTCATGTTATTACTATTGATGTTATGACAATATCTGAACTATATATGATACCTCTCTGTTTTCTATATGATTTACCATTGTGTGAATTGTAAATATTTGATGAAAATACAAGATAGAGATAGTGATATGAAAATGTGTAAAAATAAAAAAAAAACATGGCATAGAATATGTGCAAATGTCAAACCCTGGGCATTCGAATGATTGGGGAGGAAGTGCTTGCTGGTGTGATGAGACGAGGAACTCACTTCTCTGATCAGGGCGGTAAGTCCTTGAAATGAGGCAAGGAAGCACTCTTAGGGCACCGACTGGAGGTGCTATCACATTGTCAAACAGGCATTGTCAAGGCCAGTAGGTCTGGCTTGTTATTTATGTTGTCTGTAACAATTGTTTGTTTTGTTGACAATATCATTGAAAGAGAAGAGTGTGACTGTTACAAAACCTTTATATTGAGTTGCACAATACATTTAAATAGTATTAAATAAACATATGTGTTACAACATTATCATGGGAAAAATAAAATATAATGTTAAGAATTTTAAAGTAAACTGAAAACAAATTTAATTGTAACTTTTAAAGTAAATATTTGTTACATTTAATTGCATACATATGCAAGTAGTATAAGAAGGTATGTGAAGTAGGCAGGTGTGGTAAGTAGATACATGATGTAGTTATGGGAGGTCTGACAGGTTAGGTATGGTAGAATCGGCATGGTAGGATAGGTCTTATAGGGATGCTAGATAGGTATGGTAGGTTAGGTGTGCTAACAGTAGGCATGGTAGGTGGATATGGTAGGTTAGATATAGTATTTTAGGTATGCTAGTTATGGTAGGTATGGTATGGTAGGTGTAGTAAGGTAAGTATGGTAGGTTAAGAACACTTGGCAAGTTAAGAATGCTAGGTAGAAATGTTAGGGCCTTGTAAATAGAGTGGTACATGGGTTTGGTATGGTATGGTACGGGTGGGATGGTATGGGATGGGATGGGATGGGATAGGATGGTATGTGATGGGATGGTATAGTATGGTTTGGTGTGGGATGGTATGGGATAGGGTGGGATGGGATGGGATAGGATGGTATGTGATGGGATGGTATAGTATGGTTTGGGATGGGATGGGATGGGATGGGATGGGATGAGATCGGGTGGGATGGGATGGGTTGGGAAGGTATGGGATAGGATGGTATGGGATGGCATGGTATGCAATGGTATGGGATGGGATGGGATAGTTGGTGTGGTGGGTAGATTGGGTATGGTAAGTTAGAATAAAACGTAGGTAAGAAGGTATGATTGGTTAGGTAGGGTAGGTGGGAGTGGTAGCTTGGGAATGGTATGATATGAACGCTATAGTTGGTTAAGTATGCTTGTGAGTTACCGTAGGTAGGTGTTCTAGTTCAAAATTAGGGGTGTGTGAAAGTCACATATTTTGATTTGCATAATTGCATGAAATTTCCGCAAAAGTAGGAGCAATTATATGGAATGTTAATCCATCAGTTTGTGCCATATTTTAGCACAAAATTCGTCTTTGTGTCTATTCTTGGCACAAGGAAGTATTTAACAAAAGCATCGCAAACAACAACTGCTTGCATGTTGTTGTTCACATGCAGTTTCAGTACATTTTTACCTCGAATGGCATGTAACTAATCAAAGTGGTGTAATTTCAGGAATTTAGCATATGGAAATTACTCAGACAAAATTTAAATGTAACTTTCACCTAGGCCCAGTGCTTTAAATGGAAAAAAATAAGTGCAGGTACTCACCAAATTGAGATGTGGGCGGGGTTAGGGGCGGGCAGGGCTATGGGGGTGGAGCCATGGGGGCGGGGCTACGGGTAGTGCTAAGGGGCCATTAATTTAAATCATTGCTAAAACCTCATGACCAAATGAAACTCTTCATTTTGGATTTCGTTTCATTGGCGCTTTATGTTAGAAATTGTTTCAAAGGCAGGAAGAAAAAAGTTCACTAAAATTATTTTCTAATGTTATAAATATTTTACTTTTAATTGAGTGTAAACCCCTTCTTAAATTGTTTCCAGTGTAATAGCGCCTTGGATCTCACAAGCATTTGGAAAAGTGCTATAGAAATCAAACATACATAACACAATATCACAAACTTTCTTGATCAATTACATTTTAAAGGAAAAGCATGTATATTATTTCTCCTCTTTATAAATTAAGCTCTGACAAGCTGTGGCTGCAGTGTGTTTATCAGTAGGGAGAGGAGTGAGATGCAAATTTGGCCTTTCATCTGTCCCGCACTCAGTCGTTTACACCTTGCAAATGGGTTGAACGGAACTGGACAGCGGGGGGCACATGAAGAAATTTAAAAAAAAAAGCTTTCGCCACTTTTCGAAGGTGTTTGGATGGCCAACAGAGCACAATAGCCCAGCGTGCAGGTCTGCTGAAAGAATCTCCTGTGTCCAGGAGGCTGCAGCAGCCCGGGCTAGAGAGCACAACAGGAGGAGGGGCATTGCTCAATTAGGAGATGTTAAGGGGAGATTAGCACTCGAGTGCTTCACAAAAGCGGAGAGACTCGTTAGCTGTGTGTCGTGCTTTTTTGAGAATCCAAATTAAGTTGGGCTGCTGCTCAATTAGTACCGGTACTGTCTTTGAGACAAGAAAAAGTTCCGGTACTCAAGCGCAGAAAATTTCGAAGTGCCGGTACTCAGTACCGGTGAGTACCGGCCCATTTAAAGCACTGCCTAGGCCTACATAAAATACCCAGCCTGACAAGTCAGGACAGACTCGCTGTGGTGTCCTGTGAAAACTTCCACTTCGTGCCTGTTGTGTAGTGATGCCTTGGAACCATTTTCAATGCAGTCGCTCCGGACATGCGTACACAGGAGTACTGCAGTGCACCCAGTGGGCGTGCATTCTTCAAACCCTGTCAGAGCTCTGTACTCCTTTCTTTTCACGCAGTTGTGTCCTGTTGTGAGACTGCAGGGTTCTTGTGTGTGTACTTGAAAGCCCACCCAGCCTTTCTTAAAGGGTCCATACTGGTACTTGCAGCTAGGACATAACATGCTGCTCAACACAAAATAAAAAAAAAATAACACACACATTCTGTTTCACATCAAGCTCTCTGATTAAAGCATAATGTACAGGGCCCTGCACGTTATTTGAATGCCAGTTTCAAGTATTGCATTTGTAATTGAATGGAAACTCTTTTTTCTACTCTTTATTCTTAAAAACTGCTTTTGTAAACAAGGTAATGACATACAATTTATGATTCATGTATTTTAAGGTTCAAGAAGCAGAGGCAAATGAAACTACTTTACAATTCTATACTTTTAAAAACACAAATTGCATATGTTGTAGTACTAACTAATAGACCTAGCTCAGCACAAGTTTCTATGCCTAGAGTTACTCATTAAGTATGTCCCTTGTCATCGTTCCTATATGCCTTTTATATGGAAAATGTTCAAACTCAAAGCATAAGACGAGGATCTCCTAATTATTATCAATATTGCATTATGGACATTACCCATCCTCCAGGAATCTATTAATCCAGCTCTTCTTAACCTTCTTCCTTCTATGGACCCCCACCTAATCATTATTGGAAAACGGGGACCCCCACTGAATCATTATTGAAATCCAGGGACCCCCACTGAGTCATTACTGGAAGCCGAGGACCCCAGACTAAGCATTTTCGATGGTTTGAACCACAAAACAATACACACAAATAGAGAAACAAGCGTTCATCAAACAAATATACAAAGGGTGAAATATTTTATTAAATTCACAAGCAAATATTGCTTTAAAGTTTTTCATTTTAATGAGAAGCTTGGAGCTTTTCTAAATTTGTTTGAGGCCATTCCTTGCTCATACTATATTCTGTTTGATGCACCTGCTCTGCTCCCAAAAATCAATCTGAGGATACAAACTAACATTTAAGGCTCTCACTTTAAATGCTGTCACATTTACAGAATGTTTAAAAATTTTAAATGTTACATTTTGCTTCTTTATTTATATACACTTTACTAATGTATTATTATTATTTAACTTTCTAAAAAGTCACCGACCCCGTGAGTAAGCTTCATGAACCCCCACGGATTTCCAGACCACAGGTTAAGAACCACTCACTAATTAATTTGTAATGTTATCAGCGAACAGCGCCAGGACCCCTGGCCCCCTCTGCCGAGGCAAGACTACACAACTGACCTACGACGCCGCAACCCTCCACGCACTCAATGCCGGCCGGAACCCTGCCTGCTACCGAGCCACCCCGAGGCGCACCCACGGACCCTTCGCCTGCAGAGTCTGCCGATTCACCTGCTACCGGACCTGTACCGCCCCCTCCGAGTCCAACACCAACAGCAACCACCTGAAGTGCATCCTGCTCAACACCCGCTTCGTCCACAGGCACGCCGTGGAACTCTGGGACCTGCTCGACGCGACAGCACCAGACGTCGCCTTCCTCACCGAAACCTGGATGAACGCCTCTTCAGCGCCCGACATCGCCATAGCCATCCCGGACAGATACAAGATCACCCGGAAGGATCGCGTCAACCAGACGGGAGGAGGCGTCGCCATTGTGCACAAGAACACCATCCGCATCTCGACTAACTCCAACGAAACCTTCACCGCCGCCGAACACCTGCACTTCCAGATACACACTGACCCCAAGACCACCCTCAGAGGCACCCTCATCTACAGACCACCGGGACCACGCACACAATTCAGCGAAGATATCGCAGACTTCATCAGCCCGCACGCCCTTCCCTCCGCCGACTACATCCTCCTAGGGGACCTCAACTTCCACCTGGAGAACAACAACGACAGAAACACCACCGCCCTGCTGGACAACCTTGCCAACCTCGGACTCAAGCAACTGGTGAACACCCCCACCCACTACGCCGGCCACACGCTTGACCCCGTCTTCTCATCCAGCAAGCACATCTTCTTCAGCCACGCCACCGGACTCCACTGGACCGACCACAGCTGTGACCACTTCAGCTTCAGCAAAACTATGACCCACCACCAGCCGCAACAGGTCCCCCGCCGAAGCTGGAGCAAGATCACCGCCGAGCAGCTCACCGCCTCCCTCAGCCAGAACACTTCCACCAGCACAACGGACCCCAACGAAGCAGCCAGCAACCTCACCAAGTGGCTGACCGCCTGCGCCGATGACCTCGCGCCACTAAAGAACCCTCCCAGCAGACCCGGCAGCATGAAAACCCCCTGGTTCACCGACGAACTCAAGGAATCCAAGAAGAACTGCCGCACCCTCGAGAAAGCCTGGCGGCTCGACCAGGCCACAGACAACAGGACCGCCCTCAAGCACGCCACCCGCAAACACCATCAGCTGATCCGCGCCACCAAGAAGAGGGCACTCAAAGAACGACTGGACAACAATGCCCACGACAGCAAGGAACTCTTCAGCATCGTCAAAGAGTTCTCCAACCCCAGCGCCGGAAACAACGGCATCACTCCCTCGCAAGACCTCTGCGACTCACTCGCCTTGTTCTTCCACCGCAAGATCGCCGACATACACAACAGCTTCGACGCACAGACCACGCACCTTACCACCGAACCAACGCCCGCCACCACCACCCTCTGCAACTGGACCCCGGTCAGCACCGAAGACACCACCCGCACGATGAACTCCATCCACTCCGGATCACCAACCGACCCGTGCCCACACCACGTCTTCAACAAAGCCGACGCCGTCATCGCACCCCATCTCCGAGACACCATCAACTCCTCCTTCCACACAGCCACCTTCCCGGAGAGCTGGAAGCACGCCAAGCTGACCGCCCTCCTGAAGAAACCAACGGCGGACCCCACCGACCTCAAGAACTACCGTCCCATCTCGCTCCTTCCTTTCCCGGCCAAAGTCATCGAGAAGACCGTCAACAAACAGCTTGCCGCCTTCCTTGAGACGAACGGGTCCCTCGACCCCTCGCAGTCCGGGTTTCGGGCCTACCACAGCACCGAGACCGCCCTCATCGCAGCCACGACGACATCAGAACCCTGATCGACAACGGGGAAACAGCGGCCCTCATCCTCCTGGACCTCTCTGCGGCGTTCAACACTGTCTGCTACCGCACCCTAGTGAAGCACCTCAGCAACATCGTAATCCGAGAGAAAGCGCTGGAGTGGATCATCTCATTTCTCACCGTAAGAACCCAGAGAGTCCGCCTCCCTCCGTTCAGATCTGAGGCCACCGAAGTCATCTGCGGCGTACCACAAGGATCTTCACTCAGTCCAACCCTCTTCAACGTCTACATGAGCCCCCTCGCAGCCATCGCATGCCAACACAACCTCAACATCATCTCCTACGCCGACGACACCCAGCTCATCCTCTCCCTCACCAACGACCCCACCACCGCCAGAGCCAACCTACACGAAGGGATGAAAGACGTTGCTGACTGTATGAGGAACAGCCGCCTCAAACTGAACTCAGACAAGACGGAAGTCCTCATCCTGGGATCATCACCCTCCGCCTAGGACGACTCCTGGTGGCCCCCGGCCACGGGCACCGCTCCCAAACCAACGGACCACGCACACAACCTGGGCTTCATCCTGGACTCCTCCCTGTCAATGACCAGACAAGTCAACGCCGTCTCATCCTCGTGCTTCAACACTCTGCGCATGCTCCGCAAGATCTTCAGATGGATCCCCACTGAAACCAGGAAGACCGTCACCCAGGCACTCGTCACCAGCCGACTGGACTATGGGAACACCCTCTACGCCGGAACCACAGCCAAACTTCAAAAAAGACTCCAACAAATCCAGAACGCCTCCGCACGACTCATCCTGGACATCCCCCGACACAGCCACATCACTGGACATCTGAGAGACCTGCACTGGCTCCCCGTCAGCAAGAGAATCACATTCAGACTCCTCACCCACGCACACAAAGCTCTCCACGACCTGGGCCCCAAGTACCTCAACGAACGCTTGACCTTCTACACGCCCATCAGCCAGCTACGATCGACCAGCCACGCACTCGCCACCGTATCACGCATCCGCAGAGCCACTGCCGGAGGAAGATCCTTCTCCTACCTGGCAGCCAAGACTTGGAACTTCCTCCCCACCCACCTTCGGCGAACCCAAGACCATCTCTCCTTCAGGAAGCAGCTCAAGACCTGGCTGTTGGAGCAGTAACTTCCCCCTCCCCCAGCGCCTTGAGACCCTCCCGGGTGAGTAGCGCGCTTTACAAATGCCGTGATTGATTGATTGATTGATCAGGTTAGAAATTGAACATGGAGACAATGGAAATTATTTCAGTAGGTACACTATCTCATGTTCAAAGATGAATATAGAGGTGGGCTCACAGGCTGTAATAAAAGGAAATAGAATCTTACTGCAAAAAAGTCTTAACACATTTGAATTGCGTGAGTTGTTTTCAGTGATGCCTCATACAAGATGGTAGTGGCCGCGGACAAGGATGTCACAAAACGCAAGTGAAACTAAAACAAACTATCACAAGAATAAGAAAACGAAATATGACTTGCAAATCTCAATTTGCGAGGTTTCATGAAAGTAGCCATTTTGAACCTTCACTATGAAAGGAGAAAGCTCAGTGAACCAAGCTGCTTACCACACTTGCCGCTGGAGCTTTGGAAACCCTGGAGTTTTGGGAGCCACTCTTTATTCTTCTTTTTGTCTTAGATGCCTGCTTCTCTTGTCACTAATTCGAGTCTTGGGAGTCTGGTAGCAGAGTGTACTTTCTCCCATATCTGTCTCATTCACTGAACGTTAATAATCTCTTGCAAGGATGTGCTTTTGACTCTATTCACCCTATGGAATGAACATTACTGATTTGAGAATGATTGTATAACAAGTCAAAGACTCAATTTCATGCATATTTTGTGAACTTTACTGGATAGTGTGTGCTGTTAACTCACCTATGATAAAATGCTGCGATAAAGGTGGAGGAATAGCCCTTATGGACACCACAAACTATATTCAGAAAATTGCAAATATGCTAGATGATACTAGATTTTATTCTAAGATCACCAAAAACACCACCAGCCTTACAAAGTCAAAAATCCTTCGTTTAACCACCCAGGCACTGAATAACAACATTATTTGCCAAAAGGAATATGACTACCTTAATGTAGAAAGTCCCAAATTAGCCTGTATCTATGGGACCCCTAAAGTCCACAAAGATGCTATTAACCCACCGCTTAGACCTATTGTAAGCACTATCGGTTCTGTTTCTGAACCCATATCAAAATATTTGGATGCTATTCTCCGTCCATACATTGCAGACACACCAGGGTATATAAAAGACACCTGCCAAGTGATAAATTCCTATGTGCCTATTATTCTTATTATTATTTTTCCCCCCTTGGTATTTGATTTTTTCTGTTTTAACTTCACACATGTGATTCCTTAGGAGTTTATAAACAATTAATCACACATATTAATGTGTGTCAGTCTTGGTCTTTATTTTTCGACCCATTATCAGCGTTCATTCACTGTCCGTCTTCGATTTTAACATCAATTTCCATATCGCATTAAACAAATATTGCGCCTCATGCCATGCTGGGTTTCATATATCGTGTCCAATAAACATGGCATCCAGTTTCTCGCCTGTTTCCTAGGCCTAGTCCTTATCCAAATTTCTGCAATTGTTTTTCTTCAATTTCCACATTACCTCTTTACATCGTCCCATACAAAGATGGCGACTGATGTTACGTGGTTGGTTGCCTGTTTCTGTATCTGACCTTCTGTGATTGTCCTTTTTCGATGTCCATACTACCTCTTTACATCGTCCCATATAAAGATGGTGACTGACGTTATGTGGCTGTTTGTATCCAGGGGGGTCAAAATCACCGCGCCTGGGGCACCACTTGCTGCACGCCGCATTTACAGCTTCCCTGCTTGCCTCCGCCGCCGCAGGACACACGCGGCAGCCGAGAGGGGCGAGCAGGTGAAAGGTGAAACTACATTTCCCAGCGTCCCCTGCTTCGCAGGGACGCCGACTGCCAGCTGGGGCTTCCGCCGGGAGGCGTATAACATCGAGCCCTTCCTCCGGTGGAGCGGGGGTCAAAATCACCGCGCCTGGGGCACCACTTGCTGCACGCCGCATTTACAGCTTCCCTGCTTGCCTCCGCCGCCGCAGGACACACGCGGCAGCCGAGAGCGGCGAGCAGGTGAAAGGTGAAACTACATTTCCCAGCGTCCCCTGCTTCGCGGGGACGCCGACTGCCAGCTGGGGCTTCCGCCGGGAGGCGTATAACATCGAGCCCTTCCTCCGGTGGAGCGGGGGTCAAAATCACCACGCCTGGGGCACCACTTGCTGCACGCCGCATTTACAGCTTCCCTGCTTGCCTCCGCCGCCGCAGGACACACGCGGCAGCCGAGAGGGGCGAGCAGGTGAAAGGTGAAACTACATTTCCCAGCGTCCCCTGCTTCGCGGGGACGTCGACTGCCAGCTGGGGCTTCCGCCGGGAGGCGTATAACATCGAGCCCTTCCTCCGGTGGAGCGGGGGTCAAAATCACCGCGCCTGGGGCACCACTTGCTGCACGCCGCATTTACAGCTTCCCTGCTTGCCTCCGCCGCCGCAGGACACACGCGGCAGCCGAGAGGGGCGAGCAGGTGAAAGGTGAAACTACATTTCCCAGCCTCCCCTGCTTCGCAGGGACGCCGACTGCCAGCTGGGGCTTCCGCTGGGAGGCGTATAACATCGAGCCCTTCCTCCGGTGGAGCGGGGGTCAAAATCACCGCGCCTGGGGCACCACTTGCTGCACGCCGCATTTACAGCTTCCCTGCTTGCCTCCGCCGCTGCAGGACACACGCGGCAGCCGAGAGGGGCGAGCAGGTGAAAGGTGAAACTACATTTCCCAGCGTCCCCTGCTTCGCCGGGACGCCGACTGCCAGCTGGGGCTTCCGCCGGGAGGCGTATAACATCGAGCCCTTCCTCCCGCGTCGCGGGACGCGCGCGGGCAGTGCCGGGCGGAGCCCGGGCAGAGGGCGGGCCGTCTTAGGCCGTCTAGGGACGAAGAGGGACGGGACGGTCACCCCCCTAAAGCCTTTAACTCCAACATGGGTAAGCGCAAACTCCAAACATCTATTACCGGGGGTGCAGGTAAATCTACGGTCCCACGAAATGCTCCGACCTCAGCTAGCATTATGTCCTATCTAACCTCTGCTGTGGGGAAACTGAACCAGGAGATTGCAGCAACTGAACGTGAACTGAGACTACACGCACCCCTATTGGATAACCTGGTACCCCCACTGACTGGGAGACAAGCTATACCTTTAGAGCCCTCTGTTCAGATCATTACTACTAAAGATCTGACATCACAACCGCCATGTACTGCAATTATTCCTGATGAACCTAATTTGTTGGGCACAGAGGATTACCAAAGTCGCGCACAAGATCCTGTAACCCCAGTCATTAAGCGTACTAAAAGGCGCCTAAAGAGAACAAAAAGGAACTCCACGCAGCATGTTGCTACATCCCGTTATGTGTCTAGGAGATTTGAAAAAGACATAAGGGACATGGTGGAAAAAATGTTCACAGATAAAATTGAAAGTACCCTTGTTCAGATTGCTAATGATATTGTGGAGACTTTAAAAGATTGTGTCTCGGAAATAGTGGGGAAATGTGATAGGTTAAATACGCTGTTATGCCCTAAAGTACTTGAATGTTCAACCTTGACTTCTACGGCTATACCTGCTCCCATTGTCCAACATGAAACACCAATGGAGGGGATAGGGAGTGCTTCTCCACCTGTGCCAATTGTTCCAATTCTCCCCCCATTTCCCCCTGTGCCAGCATGTTCAAAATCCACCATCAATTTGGCTGGGCCCACCGATCCCTTGGTGTTGACCCAAGTTGGGGATAAGGTCAACAATGTAGCTGGAAACACCATCGTTCATAAAAGTGAACAGTTACAGGCGGGAAGACGGACGCGGGGGAAGCCCCGCACTAATTTACCACCTGAGGCAACCCCCTTTGTCGCTGTCTTAGTAAATATTCCACAACTGAATCCAGGGGAGGTGGAGTCCCAGTGTTCCCTATTAGCCAATATAAAAGCGTGGTGTGATGAAAATTGCTCAGGGCCAAGGGATATATCCACCCATATTACTATGGGGAGACGAGTTGACTGGTTGGGGCATACGGCAAAAAACCTTCCCGGTGATTGCATCATTGTTAATTTTAACAGCCCCCATGAGGCTGCCCGTCTATTTTGGGATGCGACGGATGTGAAGGTTGGAAGGATTCGAGCAGTACCACTTGGTTATTTTTACCCACCGCCACCTATTCCCAAATTACCCCTAGGCAAGGAAAAGCAGCAAGGTGCCAGCAGAGGGGGTACTGGGCTGTCATCTTGGGCATTGCAAACACCTAACTTTACCCCTAGCCACATTGACCTTATTAGACCTACAAACCGGGCTACTTTAGCACTAACAAATAGATTTACAGCCTTGTCTCATTTAGATGAAAACGACTGACTGTCTGGTTGTGTTGCTGATACAGACCAGACTCAACCCATTACCATCATTGATAGGGAAGGTGGGGAGACTGTTAAAATCGTGAGCTGGAATATTGCAGGTCTCCGTTCCAAGAGAGATGATGTTATATGGTTGGAACAATTAAGGGGCTATGAGGTGGTGGCGCTCCAGGAGACTTGGGATAGGGAATGTAACTTCTGGCTGGATGGATACTCCTCTTATTTTAAAGCTGCCCAAGGTTCCAGTTCAGGGAGAGACCGAGGTGGGCTCATGTTTCTAATCTCTGTGAAACATAGGGGAGTCGTGCAAATCGTAAGCACCACATCTTATGACCTTTTAGCCTGTGAAATAACTTTACCCAACAATGTTAAAATCCTTTATGTTAACTTTTATAATGCCCCACATGGTACGCATTGTAATGAAAATATTAACGCATTAGCGAAATTTTTAACTACCTATAAGGAGAGTCAAAACACTTTTGTTCATTTAATTTTGCTTGGGGATTTTAATATACATTTGTGCCAGCTAAACTGTCAATACAGGGGGTACTCAGATATGGATTGTCTTCCCCACTCTCATTTTGAACACTCTATAAAGGGGGCTGCCCTAGAAGAATTACTGTCAGATTTCGATTTATCTGAGCCAGAGTTTATCGACACTAATGATCGGGTAGCAACATACAGTGCAAGGGATTCAAATTCTATTATAGACTTCATATTTGTGTCACCAGGCTTGCTACAATATGTAATTTTTTATAATGCTGTACAAACTACTTTTAGTGACCATAACCTAGTAGTTATGGAATTAAGTAATAAAAATCTAGCAATACTTGCTGCAAACACAAAGACTGCACCCCATATGGACTTAGTTGTGCAAGACCAGGGGAGGCGGGTCAAGTGGAATAAAATTATCCCAGAGGATTTTTTCTTTGAAAGGTGGGAGATGAAATTAACACCTGTTTGGACCCTCTTAGGTTTGGAGATGACATTATTACCTCCTTCGAAATTATTTGTAAACAAGTAAATTCGAATTTAACAGCTAAGACGAAACACAAGGAGCAAAAACTGCATGGGTGGTTCGATGTAAAATGCTCTAAGGCCCATAGAGACTTACTGGCAGCATTAAAAAAGTCACCCCGGGACAAACAAGTAGTGGCCAGATTAAGGAAAAATTATAAATCTATTGTAGAGACACGTAAAAAGGAGATTAAGGAAAAGGCTTGGGACTCACTTTATGATAGGGCCACTCTGAGGGATAGTTCCAAATTTTGGGAAATTGTAAATATACCTTTGTTCAGTGATAAAGAAAATTCCCCGCTGGAACTGAACATATCTGAAAAAGAATGGCTGAAGCACTTTGAAAAGATATATGGGAGCTACCTCCCGATAGATCCATTTGTACCAATAGTAAGTGAACAATTGGGGCCACCTTTGAGATTCACTATTAAAGAAGTCCTAAAGGCTATCGAGGACACAACTGCTCATAAGGCCCCGGGCCCAGATGGGGTCCCTGCAGATATGTATAAATTCAACCCTTCCATATGGTCAATTGTCCTCACAAATATCTTCAATATAACCAGCATTTATAAAAGCAGATTGCCTACAACCTGGTCACGGTCTATTATAGTCCCAATTTTTAAGAAGGGCCAGAGGGGGGACGCAAGATGTTATAGGCCGATATCATTGTTGGATTCATCCTTTAAAATACTAGGGAAGGTTATCTTAGCTAAAATCTCAACATGGGCAACCAACAATGACATCTTGTGTGACGCACAGTATGGTTTTAGATCTGGCAGAGGCACTGAGGACCAGTGCCTCAACTTACATCTAATAGTCAGTAAATACACTGTGGCCTCAGGGGGGTCAATCTACTTGGCGTTTATGGACTTGTCCACAGCTTTTGACCTAGTTAATAGGTCAAAGCTGTGGACCATGCTTTTGGATATGGGTTTAGACCAGGCACTGGTGTACTTCCTGGCTGAATTGCATAGGGACCTGACAGCGGCCATACGCATGTCACAAGAAGGGAAGTGTACGGCTGATTTTAAGTCTGGGAGGGGAGTACGCCAGGGCTGCATTTTGGCCCCAATGTTATTTTCTTTATATATTAATTCACTGAGTACAAATTTGACGGCAGCGTCTGTAGATGTCCCGTGCATGGGGGGTACCAAATTGCCAGTATTATTATATGCTGACGATACAGTGCTGCTGTCGAGGACTCCCATAGGTTTACAACGTCTCTTAAACTCCTTTGGGAATTTCATGCGTAACTTGGACCTTGTAATAAATGTAGAGAAATCGCATGTGATGTTTGTTGGGAAAGGCAGGAATAACACCAAGACCCTCTCGTGTAATGGCTCAGTGATATCAAAAGTAAAAATCTTCACATACCTTGGTGTAGTGTTTGATGAACTGGGCAGCTGGGCCCCCCAAGTTGCCAATAAAAGAGTGGCAGTGAAAAGGTCATCGGCTGCAATACTTGGCTTTGCGAAAAGACTGGGTGGGAAACCTCCAGAGGCAATTTTGGCGATTTATAGAGCCAAAACTATGGCCATAGCCAGGTATGGGGCAGCAATTTGGGGCTATAAAGATCTATCTTTGATTCAGAGAGAGGAAAATAAATTTTTGCGATCCCTCCTGGGTCTCCCCCAATCCACTTCATCTTTTGCGGTTCATGCAGAGTTGGGTATGGGTTATATTGCGGACATGTTAAACATGGCACCGCTTTTACTATGGATTAGAACTTGGCTTAACCCCAAACTTACATTGAATCATAAAATCATTAATGATTGTTTGGGGCGGGACAGAGTGGCTGATATTAAATGGTTGGCATATATTAAAACAACCGCAGTACTTCTGGGCCGACCAGAACTATATTTAAATCCGGAAAATTTAAATAAAGATGATATCAACTGGGTAAAAGTCAATTTTATTAGGTCCCGAGAAATGGAAAGAGAGTCGATTGAAATCTCTAAACCTACAGTAAGGTCACATTTTATGCTGATTAATTCAATGTCAGCGCAACCGTATCTGACTATTGTCACACGTCCATACCATCGCTGGTTGCTAACCAAATTTAGATTTAATCAGGCACACTTTCTGTTGGGCACTTATGAGAAATGGTGTACCCCTATGGAAAATGTTCCATGTGAATGTGATAATTTCTCCGATCAGGATTTGATACATTTTATATTTTTCTGTCCCTTCTTTTTGGAAGGCAGGGTAAAATATATTAAGCCTCTCCTGAGGGAAATGTGATTCATACAGTTGAAACCAGCACTGTTGTTTCTTCAATTAATGGAAAATCATCGGGTAATGTTCTGTGTAGCCAATTTCTTGATTGCATCAATCCGTGCTAGACGGAAGAGACTCCAGACGAGTTTAGTTGGGGTCAATGTAGATGTTTGCCCTATACCTGATAGCACGAACTAATTTCCTGGCTCTGGTTCATTTTACATATATCTTTATAATGAAATATGAATTATTACTGATAACTGTGTAATTCCTGTGTGCTAGGTCAATCCATATGTATTTGCCAATGAATTTTAAATGTACAGTAATTAATAGCTCTGTATGATGTTTTTATGTTTTTGTATGATGATGGGGGCGTGGCTTGCGCGCCGCTTCAGCATGGCGTGTTGCGCTTGAGCTCCGAGGCGAGTTTGTCCCGTCGAGCGATTTTCTCCGTCTCTTGCTGCCCTTCTTGACGGAAAAAGCAACCCTCATCAGCGGAATATGTGGAGAACTGATTGACGCTGTTTTCCTGAGGTTTTGGCCACCGGTTACATGATTTCTGCCTCACGCTTCACAGGCGCTCGCATTCCTCACGAGCGGCAGCCATCTTCCCGCTCATGACGTTCCTGTCATTTTACTTCAGAGGCGCCGCCGAGGATATAACTTTGCTGTGTTGCTTGTCCGCCTAATGCATTTCGTCCACGACGCCCACTACTGGTAACATTTTTGCCTTCTTTATGTTACTCTCTTGCTGCTTGGTTGGGCTTTAAGCTGTTATCACGCTATTTTTCTCTCAGTCCGCTTCTTCCATAGAGGTGTCGACATTTTTGCTACCAACTCATTACGGTGCTCCCCTGCTCTGCTCATACTTTCACCGCTAGAATATCATAGCGCACTTTGAGCTTGCTCTCCTATTTTTTACTATTTGTGGGTCACTCTGCGCAATTTTTGTGTTTTCTCTCTTCCTCAAGTGGTATTTTTACAGTCTACTACTTCAACATTGTCAATATGAATCGGTCTTCGACCAACAAAGACTCTAAGGATGTTGGCACGTCGTTGAAAAGGCTTAAGTCACTCTCTCCGACGCCTGAGTCTCCTCAGTCAGACACTGCTTCCACATTGGACACAATATTAACGCGCCTTAATGAAGTACATGATATTGCGCAGTCAACAAAAACTAACACAGACTTGCTACAAGTGGAAGTGTCTGCTATCAGAAATGACTTTAAGGCTCTTTCTCTTCGTGTATCAGCGACTGAATCACGAATCAGTTCTGCAGAGGATGGCATGCAGAAACAATCCAGATCCCTCAACCACTTGGAACGCTCAATGGCGGCATTGCGCAGAGATCTCACTGAGCAGGAGGACCGTAATCGTAGATCTAATCTACGCATTTTTGGTCTACCGGAAGATTCAAAGAAATCATGTTCCTCTATGATAGACTTTTTATCTCATTGGATTCCGGATACACTTCAAATATCATTCCATAGAGATTTTGAAATAGAAAGAGCACACCGTGTTCCAACGTTTCGACCTAAAGCAGCAACCCAACCAAGAGCAGTCATTTTTAAGCCTTTGCGACATCAACACACTGAGATGATTCTCTCTCATATGCGGAAAGTTAAGCAACTCAGTTGGGATGGCCATCGCATTTCCATTTCCCAGGACTTTGCCAGAGACACAGTCATAAGAAGGAAGGGCTTCCTGAACCTTCGAAAACGTCTCACGGAAATGGGCATTCCTTTTTCGTTTTATGGTCCATCCAAATTTCGCATCACACATAAGGGTCGTCCCAGAGTCTTCGATGAACCGGCGGATTTGGTGACATTCCTGGACAACCAGTTGGAGATAGAGATGGAAATCCAAAGAGCAACTTCACAGACTCCTGGTGCCTCAAGAACTTGAACTGTTTCTTTTCTATCTCTGGATGTACTTTTCATGGCTAGATGCCTCCTCTCTTACTCCAGCTAACTTACATGTCGGTTTATTCTCCTGACATTGTTCGTCCTAACGTATTCCCTTCTTTCGTTCATACTAATCTCGACTTTCTCATCCTTCCTTATTTTCCACAACCTATCTGTTCTTGCTGTTTATCCTACGACAACTCTTTTTTCTTATCCTTCCATTTTTTCTCTTCTTTCTTCCTATCTGTCGTCCTTTTTTCAATTCCTCCTGATTATCTCTTCAACATTGTCACTCCTCTTTTATTCCAAGTCTTTTCCCTTCTCTTTTTTCATCCAAGTTCCCTTACCTCTCTGTTCTCTTACTTCAGTGACTTAGTTTCATATTCCTCTCTATTACTGTCATACTTTGTTCTTCACTTATGATGTTACTGTTTTGAATATGCATTTTACCTGCATTATATGTATCTACTGTTTAAGACTTCTCTTATATGATTACCATATTAGTACTTCTTTCACTAGCATTTTTACTCACATATATCTTCTGCGAAGATGCTCTTATATTATGGTTGATGCTCAATTCTCTTCTTTATTTGCTCTCCTGTTTACTATACTTGTTCTCTTCCTTCTATTCTCTCCCTCTTTTTATCTACAATACTCTTTTTCCACTCTCTCACGCATCTCTTTTTCTTACTTCTGTTAATTCACTTCATAGTGTAATCATATGCAGGTATATGTTATTCTTTAACTATGTTGTAACTTTTTATAATATGTGTTATATTCACTTAATAATATATGCTGGTTAGTTTTTTCGTACGTAATTACACTGTTATTATTTTTTCTGATATTGTTGCTTAGTATAGATATTACTTTCGCTAAGATATTGCTACTCCATTCGATGTTGAAGTACTCTCTTCTTTTTCACTTTAGTAATTGCATTATAATTCTGTTTTTTCCGGTGTTATTGATTCCTTGCTTTTCTTATTATCAATCGCTGTATTTTAGTATTGGGCTACTCTTTTTTTACCCACTTATGCTCCTAGTACGGGTTCCTTACTCGCTTCTTCCACGTTCTCCCTTGCATGATATGGGTCTTTTTTAGACCTCCCCTCCTGCCTCCTCTCTATCTCCTTTCTATTCAATTTTCATCTCTTCTTTTTCTTTCTTTCTCCTGGTTCTCCCACATGGATGCTCCCACAGAATTTCTTTTGATTAACAGTTGGTCCCTTATATTTTTCATGTTCGTTCTTTTTCTGTTATCAGTTTTGTCTTCTTTTGATCCCTCCTTTGTTACATGCCAGGTTTAAATGTGTTATCCCTTAATGTTAAGGGTTTGAATCACCCGGTGAAACGGTCTAAAATCTTGGATTACTGTAAGTCCCTCTCTGCGGATTTAGTTCTTTTTCAAGAATCCAAGATCACTAGCAGAGAAGCGCTGTTTTTGAAGAAGGAATGGGTGTCGGACGTTTCATGTTCCGATGCCTCTGGCAAACGGAATGGAGTTGTTACGTTAATTTCAAGGAATTCTGGTCTATCAATTCTCTCTTCTGACCATGATTCTGAAGGTCGTTGGCTCTTATCTAAATTATCGGATGGACAGCATGATTTGTATGTTATGAATATTTACGCCCCGAATATTGATGATCCAGCGTTTTGGAAATCCATTCCTAAAATTTTGCATAATACCTCACATGCTGGTAATCTCATTGTTGGTGGCGATTTTAATTTACCAATGGATCCTCTTTTAGACAGGAATTCTGCATTTCAGTTTCGTCCTCCAAAAGCACACAAACAAATGCTTAACATGTGTTCCATTTCTCATCTTCAAGATATCTGGCGTCTTCATAATCCCACTGGTAGTGATTTCTCTTTCTTCTCCTCGCCGCATTCCTCTTTCTCTCGTATTGATTATCTCCTAGTTCCTTCTTCTCTTGTCTCCTCTTATTCTTCTCCGCTTATACACCCCATTGTCATCTCTGATCATGCCGCGGTCACTTTTACGCTGTCTTCCTTTGCTCCTAAACCACGTGGTCGCTCATGGAGATTAAACACTGAAGTCTTACATGACCCCTCTCAAGTGGCGGAATTTTCTACAGATATTGATACTTTTTTCCGTGAAAACGAGGATTCTGTTTCTTCTCCAATAACTCTCTGGGACTCTTTTAAATGCACTTTTCGTGGTCAAGTCATTAAATGTATGTCCAAACGTAATTCTGCTATTAAGAAAGAACTTACTGACTTATCATCTGAAATCAAAACTCTAGAAGCTTCCTTTCGACACACCAAAGATCCGACTAGTCTACAACAAATAAAGCTTATAAAATACAAATATAATACGATTGTTACAAAACGGGCTCATATTGGTGTCCAAGCACAAAAGTCCAAAAAGTTACTTTTGAAGAATCGGGCTGGGAAACCTTTGGCTGCTACCTTAAAATTCAAAGATTTCTCTTTTAAGTCCTCACAAATTTCTTCTATTACAGATCACAGTGGTTCTAAAAAGTTTCAAACGGAGGAAATTCTGGAAGTTTTTCGCGATTTTTATAACAAACTATATACCCCCTCCAACCAATCCTCTTTTGACAAGTGTCAAGATTTTTTAAAATCGGTTCCGATTCAGTCAGTTTCTGAGGAAGATCGCTCCATCCTGAACGAACCTATTTCTCCAGAGGAAATTGTTGCTGCGATCAAGGCCACCCGTTCTGGGAAAGCCCCTGGCCCGGATGGATACCCAATATTATTTTATAAAACCTTTCTTCCGTTGCTTGTCCCTAAGTTACACTCTGTTTTTAGGTCTCGCCTGTCGATGCGCATGCGCATCGAGCTTGCGAGACTATGGGGGCTTATCCACTCTTGAACCAACTTGCAAGGAATCGTGGCGATTCCTTGCAGTGCCCGTGACTTTTAAGCTCAATGTGCATGCGCATTGAGCTTAAAAGCGCGTGCACATCAGTTCCCTCAGCCGCACTCCAGGCCCCTGCTGCTTTCACACCCCCTCCCCGCTCCGCCCCCTCCCCTGCCCGCCGTCTGTTCGCCGTCTGTTCCCTCAGCCGTCTGTACCCTGCTGCTTAACACCCTCTCCCCCGCTCCGCCCCCTCCCCGCCATGTCGCATTTCTCCTCCCCCCTCCCCACAGCAATGCCCTCCTAACAACACACAGTGCTCCCTGATGCAATGTACTTATCTTTACTGAACACTGAGCAATTTCTCCTTTCTAATGCCAAGTGGGCCACGCCCCTTGAATTCCGTCTCTTTCCCCCACAACCTGTGAGCCGTGTTTGTGAATCCACAACCTTCCCTTTGAAGGCACTCCCTCTATTTCTCTGAAAACGGTCATCTTTTCGGTCTCACAACTTCCCGCTCCGCCCCCTCCCCTGCCCGCCGTCTGTTCGCCGTCTGTTCCCTCAGCCGTCTGTACCCTGCTGCTTAACACCCTCTCCCCCGCTCCGCCCCCTCCCCGCCATGTCGCATTTCTCCTCCCCCCTCCCCACAGCAATGCCCTCCTAACAACACACAGTGCTCCCTGATGCAATGTACTTATCTTTACTGAACACTGAGCAATTTCTCCTTTCTAATGCCAAGTGGGCCACGCCCCTTGAATTCCGTCTCTTTCCCCCACAACCTGTGAGCCGTGTTTGTGAATCCACAACCTTCCCTTTGAAGGCACGCCCTCTATTTCTCTGAAAACGGTCATCTTTTCGGTCTCACAACTTGTTTCTGAGCAATTTCTCCTCCAATGCCAAGTGGGCCACGCCCCTTGAATTCCGTCTCTTTCCCCCACAACCTGTGAGCCGTGTTTGTGAATACACAACCTTCCCTTTGAAGGCACGCCCTCTATTTCTCTGAAAACGGTCATCTTTTCGGTCTCACAACTTGTTTCCTGGACTCGCCCCCGGCCTGTCTCCGTCTCCGGGAATTATTTTTACTGTCGAGGTATGTGGAAGTTTCTATGGTTTTCTGTGACGCAAGGTTCTTTTGGAGCGCTTCCGAGGGAGCCATGCATGCCCTCACCCTCACTCACCCTCAACCCCTCACCCTCACTCACCCTCAACCCCTCACCCTCACCCTCACTCACCCTCAACCCCTCACCCTCAACCCCTCACCCTCAAACCCTCACTCACCCTCACTCTCACTCATCCTCACTCACCCTCAACCCCTCACCCTCACTCACCCTCAACCCCTCACCCTCACTCACCCTCAACCCCTCACCCTCACTCACCCTCACTCACCCTCAACCCCTCACCCTCAACCCCTCACCCTCACTCACCCTCACCCTCACTCACCCTCAACCCCTCACCCTCACTCACCCTCACCCACCCTCAACCCCTCATCCTCACTCACCCTCAACCCCTCACCCTCACTCACCCTCACTCACCCTCACTCACCCTCACTCGCCCTCAACCCCTCACCCTCACTCACCCTCAACCCCTCACCCTCACTCACCCTCACTCACCCTCAACCCCTCACCCTCACTCACCCTCACCCTCACTCACCCTCACTCACCCTCACTCACCCTCACTCACCCTCAACCCCTCACCCTCACTTACCCTCACCCTCACTCACCCTCACCCTCACTCACCCTCAACCCCTCACCCTCACTCACCCTCAACCCCTCACCCTCACTCACCCTCAACCCCTCACCCTCAACCCCTCACTCACCCTCACTCTCACTCATCCTCACTCACCCTCAACCCCTCACCCTCACTCACCCTCAACCCCTCACCCTCACTCACCCTCAACCCCTCACCCTCAACCCCTCACTCACCCTCACTCTCACTCATCCTCACTCACCCTCAACCCCTCACCCTCACTCACCCTCAACCCCTCACCCTCACTCACCCTCAACCCCTCACCCTCACTCACCCTCAACCCCTCACCCTCACTCACCCTCAACCCCTCACCCTCAACCCCTCACCCTCACTCACCCTCACCCTCACTCACCCTCAACCCCTCACCCTCACTCACCCTCAACCCCTCACCCTCACTCACCCTCACTCACCCTCACTCACCCTCAACCCCTCACCCTCACTCACCCTCACCCTCACTCACCCTCACCCTCACTCACCCTCACTCACCCTCACCCTCACTCACCCTCACTCACCCTCAACCCCTCACCCTCACCCTCACTCACCCTCAACCCCTCACCCTCACTCACCCTCAACCCCTCACCCTCAACCCCTCACTCACCCTCACTCTCACTCATCCTCACTCACCCTCAACCCCTCACCCTCACTCACCCTCAACCCCTCACCCTCACTCACCCTCACTCACCCTCACTCACCCTAAACCCCTCACCCTCAACCCCTCACCCTCACTCACCCTCACCCTCACCCTCACTCACCCTCAACCCCTCACCCTCACTCACCCTCAACCCCTCACCCTCACTCACCCTCAACCCCTCACCCTCACTCACCCTCACTCACCCTCACCCTCACTCACCCTCACCCTCACTCACCCTCACCCTCACTCACCCTCACTCACCCTCAACCCCTCACCCTCACTCACCCTCACTCACCCTCACCCTCACTCACCCTCACTCACCCTCAACCCCTCACCCTCACATACCCTCAACCCCTCACCCTCACCCTCACTCACCCTCAACCCCTCACCCTCAACCCCTCACTCACCCTCACTCTCACTCATCCTCACTCACCCTCAACCCCTCACCCTCACCCTCACTCACCCTCACCCACCCTCAACCCCTCACCCTCACCCTCACTCACCCTCAACACCTCACCCTCACTCACCCTCACCCACCCTCAACCCCTCACCCTCACTCACCCTCAACCCCTCACCCTCACCCTCACTCACCCTCACTCACCCTCACTCACCCTCACCCTCACTCACCCTCACTCACCCTCACCCTCACTCACCCTCACCCACCCTCAACCCCTCATCCTCACTCACCCTCACCCTCACTCACCCTCAACCCCTCACCCTCACTCACCCTCACCCTCACTCACCCTCACCCTCACTCACCCTCAACCCCTCACCCTCAATCCCTCACCCTCACTCACCCTCACCCTCACCATCACTCACCCTCAACCCCTCACCCTCACTCACCCTCAACCCCTCACCCTCACTCACCCTCACCCTCACCCACCCTCACCCTCACTCACCCTCAACCCCTCACCCTCACTCACCCTCACTCACCCTTACTCACCCTCACTCACCCTTACTCACCCTCACTCACCCTCACTCACCCTTACTCACCCTCACTCACCCTCACCCACCCTCACTCACCCTCATCCTCACTCACCCTCAACCCCTCACCCTCACTCACCCTCAACCCCTCACCCGCACTCACCCTCAACCCCTCACCCTCAACCCCTCACCCTCACTCACCCTCTCACTCACCCTCAACCCCTCACCCTCACTCACCCTCAACCCCTCACCCTCACTCACCCTCACTCACCCTCACTCACACTCACCCACCCTCACTCACCCTCAACCTCACCCTCACTCACCCTCACCCACCCTCACCCTCAACCTCACCCACCCTCACCCTCACCCACCCTCACCCACCCTCACCCTCACTCACCCTCACTCACCCTCACTCACCCTCACTCACCCTCAACCTCACTCACCCTCACCCTCACTCACCCTCACCCTCACTCACCCTCACTCACCCTCAACCCCTCACCCTCACTCACCCTCAACCCCTCACCCTCACCCTCACTCACCCTCAACCCCTCACCCTCAAGCCCTCACTCACCCTCACTCATCCTCACTCACCCTCAACCCCTCACCCTCACCCTCACTCACCCTCAACCCCTCACCCTCACTCACCCTCACCCTCACTCACCCTCAACCCCTCACCCTCAACCCCTCACCCTCACTCACCCTCACTCACCCTCACCCTCACTCACCCTCAACCCCTCACCCTCACTCACCCTCAACCCCTCACCCTCACCCTCACTCACCCTCACCCACCCTCACCCTCACTCACCCCCTCACCCTCACTCACCCCCTCACCGTCACACACCCTCACCCTCACACCCCCTCCCTCACCCTCACACCCCCTCACTCACCCCCTCACCCTCACAACACTCACCCTCACACCACTCAGTGCTACAACACATTTTGTGTTACAATAGGTGTCACATTTGCGAAACATAAAACTATTGGCATTCTGAATAACAAATCTATTAATTTCGCTACTTTCAAAACAAGCACATAAATAAAAAATATGTCCTTTACAATACCAATAGCTCAAAATTTCCTAATGCAAGACCTATTGCATTGCTGTGCGTCTCCCCTCTGCTGCACTCTCCTGCTCTCTAGAGATGTGGCCTAACGACCAGAGCTGCCATCTAAGTAACGTAAATACAAAACCTGTTGCATTCCAAATGCTATAGGTGTCACATTCGCAAAAGTTAAAACAATTGGCGTTGTAAATAACAAAGCTATCAATTTAGCTATTTTAAAAACCAACAAATAAATAAAAAATTTGTCATTTACAAAACCAATAGCTCCAACTTTTCTAATGCGAGACCTATTGCATTTCCAATGCTTGTTAATTCTTTTGTTCAGGATGGTTCTGTTTCTGGTACGGCTGCTGAAGCCACTATAGTTGTGATTCCGAAAGAAGGAAAGGACCATTCGGATCCTAAAAACTTCCGGCCTATTTCGCTCCTAAATATGGAAGCAAAGATTTTTGCTAAAATCCTGGCTAAGCGCTTAGAATCCTTTATTCCCCACCTTGTACATCCCTCCCAAACTGGCTTTGTTAAGGGTCGTCTGGCAAGGGACAATATCCGCACTTTCTGTCATATTATCGGTGCTGCCCAACTCCCGGCCGCGGCCTTGGCCCTTGATGCAGAAAAGGCCTTCGATAAGGTCTCTTGGCCATTCCTTCGAGCTGTCCTATGTGCTCATAACCTTGGAGATTCTTTCATTAATATGGTAATGTCTTTATATTCCCAACCTAAAGCTGACATTAGAGTTAATGGTGCTACGTCTTCATTTTTTAATCTTTGCCAGGGCACAAGACAAGGTTGTCCCCTATCCCCACTCTTATTTTTATTATCTATTGATCCTCTTCTTCGGTTGATTGATTTACATCCTAATATTAAAGGTTTTTCTTTTGGTTCTCACTGTCTTAAAACTGCCGCATACGCTGACGATGTTCTCATTTTTTCAGATGATATCGCCTTGGCCATCCCTGCTATTTCTGACACCATCTCCTTGTTTTCAATGGTATCGGGGTATACTCTAAATAAAGATAAGACGGAGATGTTCCCTTTAAATGCCTATTGCTTTCCTGCTCATATGGGCTCGGCTGGTTTTAAATGGCAATCTACACATCTCAAATATCTGGGAATTTATTTCTGTTCTACTCTGCATGCCACCGTTGCTTATAATGAATCTCAGACTATTACCAAAGTACGTCGTCTTCTGGATACGTGGACTCCAAAACATATCTCATGGTGGGGTCGTTTACAAACCCTTAAAATGATGATCACGCCGATTATTAATTTTGTTTCCTCCATGCTTCCGCTTAAATTATCTGATTCCTTTTTTCGAGAAATTGATGCTCTCACTTCTAAATTTTTATGGAATGGCAAACGAGCTAGATTAGCATATAAATATTTACGTCGACCTTGTGATATGGGTGGATGTAACTTTCCGGACTGGGAGAAGTACCAGACTGCTTTCTTGGCTTCCCAAGGTGCCTTTTGGTTTTCTCCTCCAACTCGTCATGTCCCCTCCTGGATACTCATAGAACAGGAATTAGCGTCACCTTTACCACTTGCCTCTTTTTGTACTACATCCACTTTGCATATTCTGTTTTCCCGCTCTATCATTATTGATACGATTACTGCAATTAAGAAATTAGATAGGAAAATGGCAATTCCTTTGCATAAAACAAGGTGGTCTTCTATTTGGAGAAATTCCAAAATCAAGATTACTATTTCTCCCACCCTCATGTCTTACTGGGCTGCAAAAGGAATCTCTCTTGTCCAACATTTATATAGTGATTCTGGTGACCCATTACCTTTCTCTACCTTAGCACATAAACACTCTTTAACAAATCTTGACTTCTATACCTTTCTGAAAATCAAGGTTGCTGTTTCTAAAATTCGTCTTCACCCCTCCTCCTCCACCATTTCGCTTTTCCACATTTGGATCAAAGCTGGTCATGTTGCTTCCAAAATTTATAAGTTTTTGTCTTCCACTTCGCTTCCTGATCAGACGGTGGCACAACAAAAATGGTCGCGCCTTTTTCATCACAACATCACAGATCATATCTCATCCGAAGCTTGGCAATCCATTGGTAAATTGGCTCTCCGTAATAAAATAGCTCCTTCCCTAATGCAATCTAAATTTTTCTCAATCAATCTTTTCCATTGGACGCCTGCGCGTCTTCATTCGCTCCACCTTAAAGACGACGACCTTTGCTGGAGTTGCGGCTTGGTGACTGGTGATTCTCCACATATGTTTTATCATTGTTCCTTGCTTAAACCTTTTTGGGACCTTATTCAGCAACATTTATCCCTTATTTTTAATATTGAACTCCAACTTTCCTTTCCTATAGTCCTGCTAGGCCCCTTGGCTGCTCCTACTCCTCTTCCTTTAGAGCCGATAGAATTACAACTGTTAGATCTTCTCTTAACTGTAGCGGTTAAAATCATTCTTATGGAATGGAAATCCTTTTCGTCTGTCTCTTACCATACGTGGTGGGCGTGGGTATCCTTCCTACGCAGTGCCCACACCTCAGTAGATCTAGCACACCTGTCGCCTTCCATCTCTAAAGGGGTTTGGAAAGCCTTGGATGACTATATGGAACTCTCCTCGAAAGGGTTAGTACCTCAATTCCCTGTTGATTCGTCTGTCTAATTGTTGCTTGTTCTTTGTAGTGCATTGGGTTGCTCATGTGGGAATCCTTCTTTTTTCTCTTCTTTCAGCTTTCCTGTCCTCTCATCCCGTTCTCTCTTTCTGCTGTGTTCTCTCCATTCTTTCCTTTTTTCTTTCTTTTCTTCTACCTCCTCCCTTGTCCCCATCCTCAATTTAGAGAGTGATACGTTTTGCTTTCGTTTACTGACAGTCTATATTGGTTCATATTCTCAACTTCGCATTGATTGTCTTTTTTTAAATCTTATTTACATCTATTTTATTTACTTCTTAAGTGATGTATATGCTTCTCCTTTTCACTTATGTCAGAATGTATCACCTCTATTGTACTTGGTTTTTATTACTTGGATCATTTTTTCTCAATAAAATCTTATTGAAAAAAAAAATATATGTTTTTGTATGATGATGTTTTTATGTTTTTGTATAGTATACTTTTATGATTTTTATTTAATCGAATAAAGTGCTTTTGACTTGACTTGACGTATCCAGCCATTCACTTAAGCCCTTTCGCAGTGTGTCTTACGAGAGCCGTATCCCGAAATCATCTTTTCCATTTAGGGTAAGTTACGTCGCACCTTCTTTGTATTTTTTGGGCTTGTTAGTACCCTGCAATACGATAAGACTCTATTGTCCATACGCGGTTTGAATGTGCTTTGAATCTTGCATCTAAAGCTGATTATGTTCGGACTTCCTTTCTCCCGTAGAGTCCTATACCCGTGAGTGTTGTTCATTGAAACTGAATATTCATGTCTTCTATTTTGCTTCAATCGGTTATTTATGCCTTTAGCCTTACACTGCTTAACAGTAGTTATTGGTTCGCTTTCCATTAGAAGTCACCATTCACCTATTATTATCGAACTTCCGGCTCTCGACATCTCGCTAACCATCAGAATTAGGTATTGCCATACACACTTTCCATCATGTGTTTTACTATCTGTTGATCGATTACGATCTCTTGATCATGGCAGTACTCTTTTCTCTCTCCATAGTAGAAGAATATTTCCTCCACCGTCGTCAACCTTCACTTAACTTAACCATGTGGGTCAACCTATCTCTAGAAACACGCTGCCCTTTGTGAGGTATATACCATCATTCATTATCTGGAGTAAATTACGCCTACCTATTTTGGCACATTCCTTTTATATCAACTCTCATTCCTTTTATTACTTAGGAATCACCCTTTACAGCACTGGATGTTAAGGCATTAACCACCGTGTATATCTCGATTCATAACTTGGTAAGTTTTGAAGATGGGAAACCTTATTGGGACCATGCATATTGTACTAATGCCGGGGTCCTCATTTACATCCTTGACACTTTTTTGGATATCGCATCAATCGAATATAGATATTACACATTCCAGAATGTGGAAATTTGTAGCTTTATACCACCAGAAATACGTCACCCTTTTAAATGGCCCCTCTAGCATATGATAATAATATGCTTTTTTTCTTTGACCGCACCACCGAGAACAAGTACCATGTATGGCTTTATTTCTTTTAGTATTATCAAGGAAGTATACGTTCCATCTCGGCGACATCTATTCGCACTTTTTCTTCTCATCTATATGGTTTGGATAATCTCCCCTTTTTGTAAGTATAATTTTTCCTGCACTCTTCCATGTATTGCAGTGTGATTAGTATGAACCACTGAACTGTCGGTTTGACATCAATTCTGCCAGATGGTTTATTTTCCTATGTATAAAATCGAGCACCACTTTGAAAATTCCATCATAATAATCGAATTTTAAATTCATCATATGTGCATAAAAGGTTTTCGTTAAATCGAATAATTTGTAATGATCATCAAGAAACTTATTCCTTTTCATGAGAATTCTGCAATCACTTTCTGTACATAATATTTACCAAAGACGAATTTCAATGCATCGCCTGTCTGAAAAAATGTATATACAATTCAGTCCTATTGTGCTCAGTGTTGTCTTTATGCCAATTAAGAATTAATAGAATGCAATGTGATATAGGCGACAAATATACACTAAGGACAAAATTAACATGCAGTACTTCTAATTGTATATGATATATTGTCTTTGTGCCCACTGTACATAAATTGTTTTATAATATTTTCACTTATATTGTTTTTAATATTCTAGTGCAATAGACGGTCACCTGAGGAAGGCTGCCAAGCCGAAACGCGCGTAGTTGATACCGCATTGCCTCCATCATCTGCCATATCTACTGCTTCTAGTTTGTCTGTATTGTATTTTTAATAATTTTTGTACATGAATTGTAATCATCTTCATCACAAAAAAGGAGACAAAATGAAAATGAAATAAGAAAGTTTTTTCAAAAAATAAACTATCAAATATATATATGAATAATAAAATGAATAACTGAATTATCACATGGGTTCTTAGTTTGTGTATTGTTGGGCAACACTAATTGCTTACCTTTATTTAATCGAATTTCCAGATATGTTACTTTGTACCTTCAGCTTGTCCACTTAGCTATAGACTGTTCCCAATATATTAACTTTCCCTATGCATAGCAAGTGTATACTTTGATATAGGGGTCCCCTTTTTCCTAAATTGTTAACTCACCTATGATACTGTGACATTTAATTTATTTTTCTAGGGAATGTTAGAAATAGGGTGAGTTCTTTAACATACATTTGTATTATTCTCTCTATATAAGATGCTAGCATAAAGAGTAAACAGAGTGATATTTTTAGTCGATAGATACACTCATATGTCAAAAGAAATTCAAGGAGAGTGCTGGGAAAGAAGTCTTTTTAAACCACATATTAATTTTCTTTAAAACAAAGTGATATTAACATAATGTGTATTTGCAAAGCCCATCTTCACCCAAGGGTGTCATGGTGCTGAATACCAGATGTTTATTGTTACCCAACGGTACTCCTTTTATTGACCTCAAAAGGATGAAAGGCTGAGTTGACCCGGCAGGATTTAAACCTGTGACCATGAGGTTGAACACAGGCCCCTACAGTGGACGCATTAGTCCACCAAGCCACCAGACCCAATTAGATATTAGAGTCTAGCCTTTGATAACAATCAAAAGAAAGCTGATGGGTTACATTTTCTTTTGTGCACCAGAATACGGAAGTTGACCATACCGAAATCAGTCTGATGTGAAGAAAGCATTGCAATAGTTATTTTTTGTCTCTTATCCCATTCTCCTTCCCCTTGGGTATTCATGATTCACATTGAATGTGTGTGGCTCTGGAGTGCCTTTAGTGAGATCAGAGAAACTCTGTCCATCACCACCCCCTTTTCCAAAATCGATTTTGTCCGCACTATGTGTGGGAGGGTATACTCAGACGTGAGTCCCTTGCTCATTGCACCATCAGGATTCAAGCAAGCCAGGCCGACGACGGCTGAAATGCCAGAAACCGGTCCCCGGAAGCTTGTTTCCTTCCCAGTATAAGAATTGGCTTGGTAGTTTGGTTTACCCTGTTCCCATCATGCACTGGGACAGGAACAGGCTAATTTGCATGCAGCCGGGTTCTGAGCTGGGATGGTGCAGTGAGCTAAAAAACGGTGATGGATCAAGCCCTGATCTCTTGACTGGGTAAGAGTATTCTGCATCATTCAGAAACTCTGTTCATCACCACCCCCTTTTCCAAAATCGATTTTGTCCACACTATGTGTGGGAGGGTATACTCAGACGTAAGTCCCTTGCTCATTGCACCAACAGGATTCAAGCAAGCCGGGCCGACGACGGCTGAAATGCCAGAAACCGGTCCCCGGAAGCTTGTTTCCTTCCCAGTATAAGAATTGGCTTGGTAGTTTGGTTGTTTGGTTTGCCCTGTTCCCATAATGCACTGGGACAGGAACAGACTAATATGCATGTAGCCGGGTTCTGAGCTGGGATGGTGCAGTGAGCTAAAAAACGGTGATGGATCAAGCCCTGATCTCTTGACTGGGTAAGAGTATTCTGCATCATTCAGAAACTCTGTCCATCACCACCCCCTTTTCCAAAATCGATTTTGTCCACACTATGTGTGGGAGGGTATACTCAGACGTGAGTCCCTTGCTCATTGCACCATCAGGATTCAAGCGAGCCGGGCCGACGACAGCTGAAATGCCAGAAACCGGTCCCTGAAAGCTTGTTTCCTTCCCAGTATAAGAATTGGCTTGGTAGTTTGGTTTGACCTGTTCCCATCATGCACTGGGACAGGAACAGACTAATTTGCATGTAGCCGGGTTCTGAGCTGGGATGGTGCAGTGAGCTAAAAAACAGTGATGGATCAAGCCCTGATCTCTTGACTGGGTAAGAGTATTCTGCATCATTCAGAAACTCTGTCCATCACCACCCCCTTTTCCAAAATCGATTTTGTCCACACTATGTGTGGGAGGGTATACTCAGACGTGAGTCCCTTGCTCATTGCACCATCAGGATTCAAGCGAGCCGGGCCGACGACGGCTGAAATGCCAGAAACCGGTCCCCGGAAGCTTGTTTCCTTCCCAGTATAAGAATTGGCTTGGTAGTTTGGTTTGCCCTGTTCCCATCATGCACTGGGACAGGAACAGACTAATTTGCATGTAGCCGGGTTCTGAGCTGGGATGGTGCAGTGAGCTAAAAAACGGTAATGGATCAATCCCTGATCTCTTGACTGGGTAAGAGTATTCTGCATCATTCAGAAACTCTGTCCATCACCACCCCCTTTTCCAAAATCGATTTTGTCCACACTATGCGTGGGAGGGTATACTCAGACGTGAGTCCCTTGCTCATTGCACCATCAGGATTCAAGCAAGCCGGGCCGACGACGGCTGAAATGCCAGAAACCGGTCCCCGGAAGCTTTTTTCCTTCCCAGTATAAGAATTGGCTTGGTAGTTTGGTTTGCCCTGTTCCCATCATGCACTGGGACAGGAACAGACTATTTTGCATGTAGCCGGGTTCTGAGCTGGGATGGTGCAGTGAGCTAAAAAACGGTGATGATCAAGCCCTGATCTCTTGACTGGGTAAGAGTATTCTGCATCATTCAGAAACTCTGTCCATCACCACCCCCTTTTCCAAAATCGATTTTGTCCACACTATGTGTGGGAGGGTATACTCAGACGTGAGTCCCTTGCTCATTGCACCATCAGGATTCAAGCAAGCCGGGCCGACGACGGCTGAAATGCCAGAAACCGGTCCCCGAAAGCTTGTTTCCTTCCCAGTATAAGAATTGCCTTGGTAGTTTGGTTTGCCCTGTTCCCATCATGCACTGGGACAGGAACAGACTAATTTGCATGTAGCCGGGTTCTGAGCTGGGATGGTGCAGTGAGCTAAAAAACGGTGATGGATCAAGCCCTGATCTCTTGACTGGGTAAGAGTATTCTGCATCATTCAGAAACTCTGTCCATCACCACCCCCTTTTCCAAAATCGATTTTGTCTACACTATGTGTGGGAGGGTATACTCAGACGTGAGTCCCTTGCTCATTGCACCATCAGGATTCAAGCAAGCCGGGCCGACGACGGCTGAAATGCCAGAAACCGGTCCCCGGAAGCTTGTTTCCTTCCCAGTATAAGAATTGGCTTGGTAGTTTGGTTTGCCCTGTTCCCATCATGCACTGGGACAGGAACAGACTAATTTGCATTTAGCCGGGTTCTGAGCTGGGATGGTGCAGTGAGCTAAAAAACGGTGATGGATCAAGCCCTGATCTCTTGACTGGGTAAGAGTATTCTGCATCATTCAGAAACTCAGTCCATCACCACCCCCTTTTCCAAAATCGATTTTGTCCACACTATGTGTGGGAGGGTATACTCAGACGTGAGTCCCTTGCTCATTGCACCATCAGGATTCAAGCAAGCCGGGCCGACGACGGCTGAAATGCCAGAAACCGGTCCCCGGAAGCTTGTTTCCTTCCCAGTATAAGAATTGGCTTGGTAGTTTGGTTTGCCCTGTTCCCATCATGCACTGGGACAGGAACAGACTAATTTGCATGTAGCCGGGTTCTGAGCTGGGATGGCGCAGTGAGCTAAAAAACGGTGATGGATCAAGCCCTGATCTCTTGACTGGGTAAGAGTATTCTGCATCATTCAGAAACTCTTTTGTCCACACTATGTGTGGGAGGGTATACTCAGACGTGAGTCCCTTGCTCATTGCACCATCAGGATTCAAGCAAGCCGGGCCGACGACGGCTGAAATGTCAGAAACCGGTCCAGGAAGCTTGTTTCCTTCCCAGTATAAGAATTGGCTTGGTAGTTTGGTTTGCCCTGTTCCCATCATGCACTGGGACAGGAACAGACTAATTTGCATGTAGCCGGGTTCTGAGCTGGGATGGTGCAGTGAGCTAAAAAACGGTGATGGATCAAGCCCTGATCTCTTGATTGGGTAAGAGTATTCTGCATCATTCAGAAACTCTGTCCATCACCACCCCCTTTTCCAAAATCGATTTTGTCCACACTATGTGTGGGAGGGTATACTCAGACGTGAGTCCCTTGCTCATTGCACCATCAGGATTCAAGCAAGCCGGGCCGACGACAGCTGAAATGCCAGAAACCGGTCCCCGGAAGCTTGTTTCCTTCCCAGTATAAGAATTGGCTTGGTAGTTTGGTTTGCCCTGTTCCCATTATGCACTGGGACAGGAACAGACTAATTTGCATGTAGCCGGGTTCTGAGCTGGGATGGTGCAGTGAGCTAAAAAACGGTGATGGATCAAGCCCTGATCTCTTGACTGGGTAAGAGTATTCTGCATCATTCAGAAACTCTGTCCATCACCACCCCCTTTTCCAAAATACATTGTATTTGGCTACAGCGCAAGATAGTTTCACATTAACTTATGTTTATTTATTAACCGCTTAACCGTGGCATGAATTCCGCCGCAGTGCGGCGGTATAAAAGAGTGGGCGCGGCCATGTCGGCCAACGGATGAGCGCAGCACTACCGAGGTAGTGGTTGAAACAGCCGTTGGCTGACAAGCGCAACAAAGGGGTTAATATTTCCTAAAGCTGCAGACACATAAATGTACTTTAATCTGGCGGCAGACGCTGTCCTGAGGATTGGTGCGCTTTCGCCACTTAAGTGCTTTTTATCACAGAAGCATCTGCCTCCCGAATATCAATGAGATGACTGGCTCGTTTAAATCAGACGGAGCTCTAATATCATCATTCACTCATTCATTCCTCTCCACTGAGTCAATGAGAAGCAAAGGAGTCATATTAACTAGCTGATTGTATTGATCCTGATGACCAAGCTGGTGCCCTGGAGTCTAAGCACGAGTTTGTGCTCCCGCTTTCTGTGCCTCCTGTGCACTTTGGTATTACAAAAGGGACCACATGTATTTGGCTGGCCCCTTCTGTAATGCAGATCATGCTGGTACTTAACCCTTTCGGCGCTATTGACGGAACCGTTCCGTCATGCCCCTCGGGTGGGCTGTGCTCATGACGGAACGGTTCCGTCACAGCCCGCTCGCCGCGCCTGGGCGGCACTGATTTCGCGTATGCGCTGCACGTTTCATTAAGCGGGCGGGGCCGTCACGGAACCGTTCCTTCACAAGCACAGCTCACCCGCGAGCCATGACGGAACAGTTCTGTCACCCACGCAGGTGAGCCGCGCGCCCCCGCGACCTTTAGCGCTGCGGCGGAATAGCCGCCGCAGCGAAGGTGTTAATGTGTTTTGTTGTGATTCTAAAGGGGTGCCTCTCATTTGCCACATGCAAATGAGGGGAATACTTTACTTGCTTCAGTGTCAACGATGTATTAAGGATGCAAGCCAAAAAATCCCTCCACAACATCAGACCTAAATACTTCAACAAAAGAATCTCTTTCCACGTACATAAAAGAAACCTTCGCTCCACTGACCTCACCCTGGTAGAGACCCTGCGCATCATCAGAACCAGAGCAGGTGGAAGAGCCTTCTCCTACGTCCCAGCCAAGGCCTGGAATCAGCTCCCTGTCAACATCAGACGCTCCCCTACCCTGCACACCTTCACCTGGCTTTTCGGCTGACACGGAGCTTCCCCCCACCCCTAGCGCCTTGAGACCCTCACAGGTGAGTAGCGCACTTTAAACGCCCCTGATTGAGCACAGAGGCGAATAAGGCTATCAGGAGGTGCAAAGAGCACCCCCACAAATGGAGGAAAGGATTTCTTGAGGGTGGGGACAGTAACTTATTGCTCCCACTTGCAGGGGGATCTCTGACACTCTTTGTAAAGCAGGAAGGGCTGCAACCTGTCTGGTGAAAGATGGAGCAGCTACTTCAAACAGCCACCCTGGCTTTCATTCATGCATTGTATCAAAGTAATGCATGGGTTCACGGCTGTATTGGGCCAGCACATCATCTGAAATATGGCGAACTGTCCCTACACCCTACATGTTATACAGCCCATGGCATTTATATGCGTCATATTGCAGAGCTAGACTGGGAGCTAAAGGCTTCCATTGAAAGTCGGGCAGTAAAAGAGACTGGCCTCTTCAGGCAGGTTTGGGTCATCCCACCAAGGAACTCTGATACAAACTTGGGGCTTAGCAATTCATTTCACAGCACACTTTTCCCAAAAAATGTCTATTACATAAAGAGCCATGTGGATGACTAAAAAAAGTATATCTAGCTCTCAAGGGTGCCTTTTCTCTTTGTTATCTCACTCCTACCATCATGGCCTTCAAGAATGGACTGAAAACCCACCTGTTTAACATCATTCTGTAATCCACCTCTCCTCTGTCCCCCCAAGAACCCTATGCTTCGCTCTCACCTTCCTGCGCCAGGATACTATCTTTAGTAATAGAGCGCGCTACTAAAGCCTTTATAACATAACATAACATAACTCCTCCATCCACCCAGCCGCCCACCACTTTGATAGTTGGTAAATTTGAGATTCACTCCCCCGAATCTCACTGGCTAAGAGATGCCCCTGAACATGGGCTGCTTTTGAATACACATGGCCAACGGATCCAAACTAGTTCACGTTGACTACACTCTCTCTCCTTATTTGATATGAGTCTTCTTACCTTGCTCTCTCTATTTGCGCCCTAGCCCCCAAACATTGCAGTGGACTGTGTTTAGGGCAGCTGGATGTTTAGCAATAACTTTTCATCTACCAATTCCGCATCACAATCAAGCAAGCTGCATTTTATTCTGTGTGCATTTGAAATTACAGGATGAATCCATTAATATCTTCCACTTTGAAATATGTAAACCAATGTGTCCAAGGCTTATGGAAACTATCAGACCCTGCGGTGTTCCCCATTAATCACAGTGTGTCCTTTTAAATACTTTCTCCCTTGAAGACGACCAGGACACTCTTCTTTTCTCAACACATTTATTTCTTTCTTGAACTGCCTGGGTCACATAAGTAAAGAATCATAAATATATTTATGTACAAAGATTGGACCCAGGATATTGTGAGTATATCTCCATTGGGCAATATTTCGCAATGTCTTCTAGCGAATGCCCTTGACACTCTTCTGGTCATCTCTTGATGGTCTGCCTCCAGCATCTTTAGGCTGTCAATGCCCCTCGTGAGTGGTCCAGATGATCATCCTTCTTGTACCTCCAAGGGTGCCTTCATCCTGCTCATGGGATACTGGAACAAGGGCTTCGGGAGGGATGGGCCAGCCTATGTAAAGATTAGGGATTTCTTACCATGCACCAATGTGGGGGTGACACCTCACCACCACCACCACTGAACCAGTTTACAGAAGTCCCAGCCGGGGATGTTTTTTAAGGGCAGGTACCCACCTCATTTTGGCACAGATAAATACATCACCCATTTCCTAAAGAGTTTTTACTGTTTTCTGAGTTAGAAAACATTTCAGATCAATACAGTGAACAAGTCATGATGCTTAATAAACATGTCCTTCACTCCTCTTTTGGGGAGCTAGGGCTGAATCTTTGAGCCGTCACCATCCTTAAAAGCAATGGGCTGTATTCTGGCCCTAGGTCACCGACAGAAAGCATGATCCATGCCCTGGCGAAGACTTACTCGTTAAAAGTGTGTTTCCATTATAGGAACTTGTACAGCCCACCAGGCGCGCAGAATATATGTCTGAGCATCTAGGACTAGTGATCGCCACAGGCTAAGAATGACTTAGAGTGCCTGTTGAGCATGTGGTACTCTGTGTGAATACAAATTCTGTGTCCTATATCTGTTTGACACATGTTGTCCTGTGTCCTTGTGGAGTAACAACAGGGTTTCTTCTGACCCTGGTGCTTGCACAGGGGTTGCAATGATTGAGCCTTAGCTGTCCTGTGTGTTTGAATATGTTGAATATGAGGTGTTCTTTCTGTTTGAAAATGATGTGTTCTTGCACAGGGGTTGCACTGTTTGAGCCTTAGATTCCCTGTGTGTTTGAGCATGGGGTGTTCTGTCTGTTTGAACATTATGTGTTCTTTGGTCTTGCACAGGGATTGCACTGGTTGCGCTTTAGATGCCCTGTGTTTGAGTAAGGGTTGTTCTGTCTGTTTGAACATTATGTGATCTTTGTGCTTGCACAGAGGTTGCACTGATTGAACCTTAGATGCCATGTGTGTTTAAGCAAGGGGTGTTCTTTCTGTTTGAAAAGTATGTGATCTTTGTGCTTGCACAGGGGTTGCCCTGATTGGCCTTAGATACCCTGTGTTTTAGGGCATGGAGTATTCTGTTTGAACATTATGTGATCTTAATTGTGCATGTACAGGGGTTGCACTGATTGAACCTTAGATGCCCTGTGTATTTGAGCAAGCGGTGTTCTTTCTGTTTAGACATTATGTGATCTTTGTGCTTGCACAGGGGTTGCACTAATTGACCTTAGATGCCCTGTGTTTTAGAGCATGGAGTATTCTGTTTGAACATGATGTGATCTTTGTGCTTGCACAGGGGTTGCACAGATTGAGCCTAAGATGTTTGAGTGTTTGAGCATGGGGTGTTCAGTTTGAGCATTATGTGATTTCTTGCTTGCACAGAGGCTTCACCTATTGAGCATTAGATGCTCTGTGTATATGAGTACAGTCTGCCCTATCTGTACTCTAGGTGTCATCTGTGCTTGCGTTAGGAATGTCCTGAGCATTGGTTGCGTGCATTTTTTAGCATAACTTTCCCTAGGCTCTGAGTACGGGCTGCCCCGTGAATGTGAGCATGGCATCTTGGCTTGCCCTATGTATTGAGCAGGGGTGGCTCCATATTTGTGAGTATGAGGTTCCCCGTGCGCTTGAGCCTGGGTTGCCTCATGTACTTGAGCCTGGGTTGCCTCATGTACTTGAGCATGGGTTGCCTCATGTACTTGAGCATGGGTTGGCCTTTTTGATTCTTGGTTATGCATGGAGTACTATGAGTGAAAGTGTTGGGCTCCTTGTGGCTGAGTATCGGTTACCCTTTGTGTATGAGCCGGGATGGCCTTGAGCATGAGTTGACCAGTCATTTGAGCAAGGGTCACACTTTCGGCTTGAGCATTAATGCATCCTTTGCGCTTACAAATGGGTGTTTTTCCTAGAAGTGTTGGGCTCTCTGTGGTTGTGCATGGGGTGGGGGTGCCCTTTGTGAGTAAGGGCAAGGTGCTCAGTGTGCAATAGACTCAGCACACAGTCTGCACACCGAGAGGGTGCTACAAACTGAGGTAAATCAATCAAGATATGCAAATTGATTGACAGGTGAAAAGAATTATGTCCCTCAGATGCTACTCTTAGGTGGTGGGCGAAAGTGGTATACGGTAAAAACAAAAGGCGCGATACTCGAGAGGTTGTATATCGAGTCTGTATTAAAAGGCGTGCGGCGCGAGCAAACCAAAGACTAATAGAAGTGTTTTTGAAAAGGCGGAGAAGACACGCCCCACCCTTATGTTTTAATGCCCTGTGAGCATGAGTGGGGGGCTGTGGGTGTGGGCCAGACACACTTGTTAGCCCTTTCTCATACAGTCTCTTTGCAATTCCTGTTGCCATGAGGAGGAAAGATAATGTGATCTGAATGGAGTATCCGTAGAGGCAGGTAAACAAAACTCGCACAAGGATGGAGTGAGGGTGAGCGGGTCTAGAATCCAAGATGGCGGAATATTGTGATCTTCTAATGTCGAGGCGTCTCTCCTCTCTCCCTCAGGGTTGTCTCTGATGAGTTTAGTTATCTCCCTGCAAGGAACACAACAGAAAAATACACAGTGGTCAATGGGGTTATTTCAATAGAGTGAAGCGCAGAAATGCCACAAACCTATAATGTTATTTTTCGACTATATATCAGATTATTAAGAAAGAATTCTATTGTGTGACCTATATGTGTTTCACAAAAATATCTAATTTGCTTGTAATTTCTATTCTTAATTCTAATTTTAGCGATATTTTTGTAAACAATTGTTAGGGCACAATATTTTCATAAGACAACATTTAGGACACAAGGGGGCACATGCATCATTGTAGGATTTTGCATTTCCTAAATAGCGAAAATTAAGGCATCGCTATTTAGGAATTGCAAAATCCTATGCATCAAGAAATACTAAAAAAATTTAGGATTTCTTAAATTTCGGAATTTGCGATTCCTTAATTGCGAATGGCAATTAAGGAATGGCATTACATTGATGCCCATAGGAATCAATGCTGTTTTGCATTTCTTTTTTTAGGAAATCGCAATTTGTTGATGCATTGCAAGGGTGCAGAGGGGGGTCCAAAGGACCCCCCCTGCACCCCTGAAATGTATTTTAAAGTGTATGTTTCACACACACATGTCCTAAGGACATGTGTGTCTGTAACATGACACTTTTCAAAATGCATTTTTGTGCTTTTTGAAACAATTTCGCAAATTAACACGAGGGTCAACCTCGTGTTAATTTGCACTTCCTATTTCAAAATTCGCATTTTTTTTAAAAATGATTCATTGCATTTCAGGAATCGCACAAATGCGATTCCTTAAATGCAATCTCATTTTTAGGAAATGCAAAAAAAAAAAGCGAATTTTGAAAAATTGTTTCATGCATCCCAAAAACGTATTTAGGAAGCGCAAACGGCCGAATTTAACGATTCGCACCGTTTGCACTTCCTAAATAGGTTGATGCATGTGCCCCATGATTCTTCCACCATAACTTTTTTTAGGCAATTGTGGAATTTTACAGGTGCGTTTGTATTGATCTCAGGATTTCTCAGCCCTCGAAGAGAAGTGCATGGTGCAAATCAAGGCCTGTGGTTGCTTCTACTGGGATACCATGGTGTGAGTTTAGAGTTTTGCTGTGTGGTCTTGTTTGATGTCCCTATGTTGGGGTATCTCTGCATGTTAGAGAAGAGAACAGATGTACATTCTGAGAACTCTGCTAGTGTCTTGATACTGAATATGCCAATGCAAGACAAAACAGAGGAGCCCTGTAATATGCATTATAGGTTTAAATAGCAAAGTGGAAACGATATGATGCAACCATGAGGGCACTGCAATATTATTCCAAAGTCCTTTTTTAAAGTAGACAAAAAAGTAAATCCATTAGTTCTGATTAAGTCGATCTTTGCAAATAAATAAACTCCACTGTATGCTCATGTTATGGTTAATTGGTTCCAATGAATCTACATATTAATGTAGCTGAATATTTTGTAAATTATATTATGAAACGTTGAAATGTTGCTAGTCTGTTTTGGAGTTTGTTTTTGAAAAATATGTTTATGTTGCTTATGTTTTCACATATTGCCTTGTATCCTGCCTAGGAGGAATTAATTGCAGAATGAAAGTTTGTACTTCTATGCAATACACTTTATCTTCTCAATGTTCGTGGATTTTGTTTCCTGGTTCTTAAGAATTTGTTGACACTTTTTTAACCTTACAGAAACCAAAATTGGTATGTGATTGCCTTGTAATATGAACAGTTAAGTCTGAAAAAGGCTTATTTTTCATTATTTATTTTATATTTCACAAAATTACATTCTTCAAGCCAGTTAGTCACACAAGTATATTCTCATAATGTGACTTGTATAATTTGTAAAATATTCCACAAGTGACAAATCATGTTGTAGACCCCACTTCCATAATGTGTATTTATCGTCTCATTATTAGTCCGCATCCTTCTAGGCCCAGCCAACCCTTGTAGACATGATCAATGTCTTTAAAACAGTAATTTAAGCAGGGCCAGCAGATGCAAACACTGTCCCAGCCAGCCAAATAGTGAAGTCTCAATTCACCAATAGCTGAAAGGTATTCACTACCGTTGTCCCTCCCTCTCTCAGTACCCAAGCGTACTCTCACCTATCGCGTTATAGAGTCCAGATTCTCAATCCCAACTTGTAGCAAGTAATGTCTAAGGAGTAACCATATGTTCCTAGGACAAGCAGTGTTTGGCATAAGCCACACATACTCATCACTGGCATCTTTACCATATATCATCACCAGGAACTACTGTACCATAGTTGGCGGAGGCCATTTTCCCCAACACGTTGTCATCTTCTCTTCAGTGCCTGGATACCCTCATTGATGCCAAGGAGCCAGTGCTTAATTTGAGACGGTGGTTTCCGGTGCTTGGCACAGCACATAATTGTGAACACCAGCAATATGACAGTCGGCCACATGGTGGTGCTGTCTGTGTAATTTACAGCTCTCTGCAAATCCACCTTACATAACACTCTTTTCACTAGTAGGAGCTCCATAGTAGTGAGCGATCGTACCCTTGGCAATACTTCCTTGACGTTTCCTACCATGGCCATCATTGGGGAGTGAGCCAATGGGTTGTCTATCTTCCTCCTCAGTATGATGAACATATCTCACCGAAAGCTAAGGATTGCGGACATGCCCATACATTTGCCAACATTCAGCCACAGGGTGACTGCAGCATTTACAACTTCTTTTTCTATCAGCCTGCATTTACGAAGCCGCTCCGGGCTGTAGTACATCCTATGAACATATTAAAAATTTAACAAACAGTGTCTGTTTACCGAGATCTTCCGCATCGGGGACATCAGAGTTGCCATTGCTCATCTGTTATTTGGAGATGTAGGCCATTGTTCCAATTATGTCTATTTGCATCAGAGGAAGGGTCATGAGAAGAAGAGTTTGAGCCATAGGGGTTAGATATGTTTCACCTTAGTTGAGAGGTGGCATAAAGTGGGTGTAACTCATACAATTTGCTGTAGCGTAATTATGCAAAATTACATCATAATTATGTAGGATTACGAGCAACTACATGATTAGTAACCCTGCATTTAGTGCTATTTTCTTAGTGTGGAATGCACCCTTGCACTCAAAATGGACATGAGGATGCATTTTGAGTGAAGAAAATAGATAAATGCAACACAAACAGCAGCAGGTGCTCACACTCTGTTCTTGTGCTCTTGTAGTAGGCATTATTGTCCCAAAATTTGCAGGTGGGCGTAATTGCGTAATTTTCAGTAATTTCGCATCACAAGAGTAACGCAATATTACTAAAACTACTCTAATCATTCTGGCGTAATAAAAATTTCGCCTGGACATAGTGGCGATCCATAGGTGCGGGTATTCTCTGTGTGGGAGGCTCCGCCAGAATGAAAAGGGTAGTGTGCCTACAATGTGTGCTTCAGTTTAATAAACGGGAAGATGCCGAAATTGGAAATGGCACACAGCCCTCGACATTGCCGCACCGTGAAAAAGGAACCATTGAGCATCCTGTGATTTAGGGAAAACCACTTAATCTCCCCGTGCCTAAAAAAATTGAATGTGCCTCTGCACTCTGATACCCGATGTCTCGCATCTAGTACGCGCTACATAAAACTCTTTCAAAAAATGAAAAATTACTTTCTTTTATTGAGTCTTAATCTAGTAAGGTGGAAGAGTTCCTTTGGTTTAACAGTCACTGGAGCACATGGGCTATCAAGTAGGGACATTTAGAGTAGGTTAAGGGGCGTCCTGCACCAGACATTTAACGCCTTAACCGCAGCTTTTTTTTCCGCTGCCGTGCAGGCGTTCTAGAGGGTGGGCGGGGCTGCGTCGGCCGTTGGTCGTGCGCAGCACTGGGGAGGGAGTGCTCGCGACGGCCAACGGCCGACGGCAAGGGGAAGGGGTTAAGAGGGGACAAGAGAGCGGAAAACACACAAAAACGGAAGAGAAAGACTGAAAAACTGCCACAAAGGGAGAAAGCAGGAGCCTGCAAGAGAGAGAGATATAGGGGAAGGAAAGTGTCTGGAAGTGGATAAAAGACGCTTAAGGTGTATTTAGGACTACGCAGCACTGGCATTCGGCATCCCAACATTCAATTGCACCAGCCGCGCGTTTCTGAGCAGAGCTCTGTGCGCCGACATTCATTCTTTTACAAGTTGAGCACTGGTTGTGCCTTATTTTCTGAGGTGTGCAATGGAAGGATAGGAGATGTTCAGCCTCTTCTGGTACTCCTGGCCCCTCAACCCCAGGAACCTCCCCCCAATGCTTCCACCCGCACTGACCTTTGGTGTGATAAACGCTGTTTAAACCCATCGCCGCGGGCTAATTCCCCCGTGGCGCGGGGGGAGGGGGGCCGCGCGCGGCGCCGCGGTGCTGCTGACAGCATGCTGCTGCAGCATGGTGGCCGTGTGCTGGTGATGAGCTGAGCTCGTCATGGCAACGCCTGCTCAATGGAACACCCAGCACAGCGGGGTAATTATCCCCGGGTGGGGGTTCCGCGGAGGCCATGACGAGCTCAGCTCGTCACCAGCATGCAAGGGGTTAATATTATTTCCTCACTGTAAAAATGATTTTCTATGGGACTTGTGAGTGTTTATGGTAGTTTATAGTTGTCAATGATGAGGAGTACCAATCTCTAGAAATTTTTGTCAGGAGGAGGTCCTTACGCCTAAAAAATCTTGACAGATGGGTCCAGCATCAAAACGTTTGAAGACCTCTGCCCTGCACTGTGATTGGTGGCACTTTGGTACTGCAAAAACAAGCAAGCCTTTTCCTCGCAGCTGGCACGAAGAGCTCAGAGGAGAAGACTCCACCTCACCTCCATGCTGTGGAGATTGACCCTCTGATCCGTCCAGGCTCCCCTGTGTTTCCCGCAACCACCTCCAATGTAACATGCCTACAGCAATGTATAGGAGAGCTGCGTTTCACTCGGTCTTAAGCTTGCCCAGAGAATGTGTTTTTTTATTCTTTCTGCATTCAGACCCCAGTTGAAGGGTCCTTATCCCAAAGTCAACTCCTGCACTAAAGTCTACCACCTGCTTTATGTAATCTCTGTGCTATTTGCCTGCATTACCTCCCGCTCAGGCTGAGCCCAGGGGGCTTCTCGTGCCTAGGGCAGGTTTACTCAAAGTTTTGACACCACAGTGCCCCCAGCAGTTCCTCCAAGTGGTATCTCATTCATGCCACAAAGGACAAAAACCTTAATGTAATGCCATTCACTTATACTATCAGAAACATGCAAAGAAATTTGAAAAGGGCATGCAGTGCTGTGAAGTATTCTGCAGTGCTGTGAAGTACTCTGAAGTGCTATGAAGTACTCTACAGTGCTCTGAAGTACTCTGGACTACTGTGAAGTACTCTGCAGTGCAGTACTCTGCAGTGCTGTGCAGTACTCTGCAGTGCTATGAAGTACTCTGCAGTGCTGTGAAGCACTCTGCAGTGCTGTGAAGTACGTTGCACTGCTGTGAAGTATTCTGCAGTGCTGTGAAGTACTCTGAAGTGCTATGAAGTACTCTACAGTGCTCTGAAGTACTCTGGACTACTGTGAAGTACTCTGCAGTGCAGTACTCTGCAGTGCTGTGCAGTACTCTGCAGTGCTATGAAGTACTCTGCAGTGCTGTGAAGCACTCTGCAGTGCTGTGAAGTACGTTGCACTGCTGTGAAGTATTCTGCAGTGCTGTGAAGTACTCTGAAGTGCTATGAAGTACTCTACAGTGCTCTGAAGTACTCTGGACTACTGTGAAGTACTCTGCAGTGCAGTACTCTGCAGTGCTGTGCAGTACTCTGCAGTGCTGTGAAGTACTCTGCAGTGCTGTGAAGCACTCTGCAGTGATGTGAAGCACTCTGCAGTGCTGTGAAGTACGTTGCACTACTGTGAAGTACTCTACAGTGCTGTGAAGTACTCTGCAGTCCTGTGAAGCACTCTGCAGTGCTGTGGAGTACTCTGATGTGCTGTGAAGCACTCTGCAGTGCTCTTAAGTACTCTGGACTGCTGTGAAGTACTCTGCAGTGCTGTGAAGTACTCTGCAGTGCTGTGAAGTACTCTGCAGTGCTGTGAAGCACTCTGGAGTTCTATGAAGTACTCTGTAGTGCTGTGAATCACTCTGCAGGGCTGTGAAGCACTCTGGAGTTCTATGAAGTACTCTGTAGTGCTGTGAATCACTCTGCAGGGCTGTGAAGCACTCTGCAGTGCTGTGGAGTACGTTGCACTGCTGTGAAGTACTCTACAGTACTGTGAAGTACTCTGTAGTGCTGTGAAGCACTTTGCAGTGCTGTGAAGTATGTTGCACTGCTGTGCAGTACTCTACAGTGCTGTGAAGTACTCTGCAGTGCTCTGAAGTACTCTGCACTGTTGTGAAGTACTCTGCAGTGCTGTGAAGCACTCTGCAGTGATGTGAAGCACTCTGCAGTGCTGTGAAGTACGTTGCACTACTGTGAAGTACTCTACAGTGCTGTGAAGTACTCTGCAGTACTCTGCATTCCTGTGAAGCACTCTGCAGTGCTGTGGAGTACTCTGATGTGCTGTGAAGTACTCTACAGTGCTCTTAAGTACTCTGCACTGTTGTGAAGTACTCTGCAGTGCTGTGAAGTACTCTGCAGTGCTGTAAAAGTGCTCTGCAGTGCAGGGAAGTACTCTGCAGTCCAATCAAGCCCTCGTAGCATTCACCACCAACAGCTGGGTCCTCTTCCCGCGTGAGCCGTGCCCCCTCCCAGTGCCACGCCTCCAGCCAACCACTGAAAACCTCTTGCAGCCAACCACTGAAAACCTCTTGCGGCCCCCGCTTTGCGGGTGCCGCTCGCTTTGAGGAGTTGTTTTGCTGTAAGGACCACCGTTTGCTACAGGAGTAGCTCCCAAGACCCCTACCTGCCGCTGAATCAGGAGAGAGGAAAGGACCAACTCCGTGGCCGCAGAGGAGGCGAGAGGCGCCGGCCCCGGGACTGCGAGGAGCAGCATTCACCACCAACAGCTGGGTCCTCTTCCCGCGTGAGCCGCGCCCCCTCCCAGTGCCACGCCTCCAGCCAACCACTGAAAATCTCTCGCGGCCCCCGCTTCGCGGGAGCCGCTCGCTTTGAGGAGTTGTTTTGCTGTAAGGACCACCATTTGCTACAGGAGTAGCTCCCAAGACCCCTACCTGCCGCTGAATCAGGAGAGAGGAAAGGACCAACTCCGTGGCCACAGAGGAGGCGAGAGGCGCCGGCCCCGGGACTGCGAGGACCAGCATTCACCACCAACAGCTGGGTCCTCTTCCCGCGTGAGCCGCGCCCCCTCCCAGTGACACGCCTCCCCTCTGCTAAAGTGAATTTAAATAAGCCCAGCAACGCGCAACGCGGGACGCGCGCGGGTCGGAGCCCGGGGCGGAGACCGGGCAAAGAGCGGGCCGTTTGAGGCCGTAAGAGACTGGACCGGGCCACTATTCTTTCATCCCCATTTGGCTGTATCCCCTTCCTTATTATCATTACCAGTCTTATAGCGCAACAAAAATGGTTGTCACCAGAGGAACCAAAACTAAGGCCCTGGGTAGCGTGGGTAAATTGCTTGGTCCTATGGACGACTTCAGTACGAAGGCGAATACGTTCATAGACCAAAGCATTTCACTAATTGAAGAAAGGGTCTCCTTGGACCTGGCATTCGCCAAAAGATCCTCATTGGGGAACTTGGCGGACGCCAGATCACCAGCTATAGGAGTCCCAAATGCTGAGGTAAATCCGACACGAGAGAGATGCAGCTTACCTAACACAGTTGATCTATCAGTGTCCCAACTTGCTGACTCACAGCTCAGTTTTGACCTAGAAAAAACACCGGACCTAGTCCCGCAAACCTCTCCACAAATCTCCTCCATAGAAAACATGATAGAAAGGGGAAGGAGGGAGGGAGCGATAAGTAAGAAAAAGGTGGCCCCTAATCCCCCAATACTAAACAACCCGACCCATATATCCAGCGCCCTACAAGACCGACTGGATAGAGAAAAACAAATAGGAGTCCCAGTCTTAGTCCATCATTCAGAGAATGAAACACTTATCCCGGTAATTCTGGATCCCCCAACCATCGCACAAACCCACAAGGGTTCATGCGATATGGAGGTTCCCGAATTATTATTAACCAAGATAGCCAATATATTTAAACAATCATTGCAACCCCTAGAACAACGATTAGCGCACTTGGAGTCACAGATCTTAAAACATGTAAAAACTCAACAACCCAATCATCTTTTAGGCCCACAAAAAGTAGGGGGAAATAACACTAAAAAACCACTTTCCACAAAAACAACAAACGTAAACCCAAACTTGCCTAATCCCCAACAGAAGACTCTTCAAGTAACTATTCCCAGTGCCCCCTCCACTAACAATATACCGAAGCCAGCTAAGCCAACACATACAACAATCACTCCGACCATTCCTAACAATCCAACAAACACTACCTTATTGATTTCCCCAGGAACGCCAATTACACCGGCTCCAAAGCCTGAGGCTTCTAATAAAACCATTAATAAAACCGCCAACAAAACCATAAATAAATCATCCATCAAAACGCCGGTCCCTCAGATTCCAGCTTCAAACCCCCCGTCCGTCAGGCCCCGGAGAAATACCGCCAAAAACTTAGGCCAGTCAAGACTTCCAGCAGATTTTCCACCTGAGGCCTCACCGTATATGGTGGTTATGGCCGGCGTTCCTGAGCTAATCGATCATAGCTCGGAACCTGGCTGGTCTCTAAAAAATAAGGCACAGCATTGGCTGCAGACCAATCGCCCGATCCCATCAACCTGGCATGGAAGGATTAGATCTGTTGCCAGGGTTCCATGGGTGGGCAATACTAGAAAAACAATCCCTGGGGACTGTATAGCGATTACTTTCGAGGACCCACGAATAGCAGACTACATCTGTTCCTGGGAAGATATCGCTTCAAACGGAGGTATTAAGATTAAGTCACTTTCTTTTTTCTACCCTTTCAGGCAAATAAACGGACCTCAGGAACAAGAGCCCCCTTGGGCCGTTCCACTCCCCAGACAGAATGATTTAGCGAACCCCAGATATCATGGTCCCCCTAGACTCTATGACCCATATTACTCCTGGCACACAGTGGGACCACGTTATCAGGGGGGAGGCTGGGAAGATAGGAGACCTTACACACAAAGGCCGGTAATTAGAGATCAGTCCCGGTGGGACCCATGGTATAACATCCTGTTGTTTAATAGGTATAGTGGACTTGAAATGGTCGATTGACCATCAAAAGATAGTGTACCCAACAATCTGCACGTACCCTCAAGCCCGGGGACCTTGAATATCTCCTCGGGACCCATGAACGCCGAAGCCGTAGTCTTAGCAGAACAATTAAAAGACGTGACTCCCCCGATTTCCATACTCTATTGGAACATAGCAGGTCTTCGCTCCAAAATCGAGGACGGGACTGCTCAAAACTTTTTAAATGCCCACCAAATAATTTGTCTCCAGGAGACATGGTCAATAGAAGAACTACACTTGCAAGGCTATAAAACCTATTTCGTTCCAGCACTAAGTAGTATGATGGGAAGACCCAAAGGTGGGTTAGCAACTTCCATAGCGAACACCCTAACCCTCACAAAAGTGGCCACAGTCTCTCAGGATTCTAATCATCAGATCCTTTCTTTATCTTTTGCCAACAAAGAGACTATCTTCCTGACCAACCTATATAATAACCTTCTGGAAGACCAATTTATACATCTCCTCAGTTATCTACACGAGAGTTTAAAACAATTTTACCAATGGAGAATTGGTAAAGGGGCAACCCACTTAATTTGGGGAGGAGATTTCAACCTCCATCCATGTCTAACGACTAATCCACTCTGTTGCGGGATGGCGGACGAATTTGATGCCCCACAAGTACACTTCATACACAATAAAGTGGGGAACATTCTAAATGCTGTCCTCTCGGACCTGGACCTGAAAATTGCTAATTATCAAAATGCAGATTCCAACTTACTTAGCCCGACTTACGTGGGTAGAGGCCATTACACAACAGTCGACTATATACTTTTATCGTCCGGCCTGACAGGCATAGCTAAGGATTTTGGGGTTATTGGGAATCCACTTAGTGACCATTCAGCCCTAAGGATTAATCTGTACATGTCTGCACTCAATACCCTAAACTCGGATATCGCAAACACGCTCGCACAGAATAAATTAGAGATTGGTAAACAGAATGGTTACACAATCAAATGGGGAAAAAATAATCCTACTGAAATTACAAAAAAACTGATAATCCAGGCATATCTAAACATCTTAAAATGTTTGGATCTTTCGTCTAGTCATGAGGAAGTCCTAATGAACTTTAAACAAATTTTGGAGTTCATCAAGGATTTACTTCTGTCAAAACCCAAAACAAAGCACCCAGTAAAGCAAAGGTGGTTTAACCATAACTGTACAACCGCTCTAACAAAATTAAAATCAGCACTTCATTAAAAACCGAGAGACGCAGCCCAAATCCAACTCCTAAGGCGTCAATACATAGAAGAATGAAAACTGAGAATCACACAATTAAAGCAGAAACTTTGGGACGATCTCCATAAGAGTGCTGTCTCAAAAAACAGTGAGCTTTTCTGGCGCACAGTCAGAACTCCATATCTTTCAGACACTGGCACCCCCAGAATAGAAGTTGCCATAGACGAGAACACATGGGTCACACATTTCTCTAACATTTTTAAAAATAGCTCACCTACAGATTCATTTCCTCCAAAAGTACAGTACCCCATCCCGCTTCTCTTCGACATTCCCGATCTTTTGGAAGCATTGCAGAAAAGCAAACTGGGTAAAGCTCCAGGCCCTGATGGGGTCCCAGTGGACTTTTTTAAAAATAATTTAGATCTCTGGGCTCCCATTCTAACAAGAGTGTGCATAGCGGTCGCGAATGAGGGAGTGCTAAGTTCCTGGACTAAGTCAATAATGGTAGTCCATGCTAACATGGTCCAAATAGCCCATGGCATTCAACCGTATCTGACACTCCAAATACCAACTTACGAGAGAATGTTAATAACAAGATTTAGGCTAAACACTTTTTTTAGATTGGTTACGTTCCCACTGAAAAACTGTTGGAAAGCTACTCTTCCACCTTGTCCATGTGATGGACTATCAGTACAATCCAATCTACATGTGACCATGCTTTGCAAATTTCATCAACCGCATAGAAAAATTTGGTTATTACCAATATTAAGGAACTGGGGACTGAGACAATGTAGACCCGCTCTTCTTAGACTCCAAATGCTGGAAACTGAAAATATCTGTTATTTTGTGAGCAACTTTTTAAAATGCATCATGAAACACAGGAAAAATCTATAAATGCCCTCATTAAGGATACTTCGAGCAGATTTCTGTAGAATTTTTTATAACTAATTCTCTTTTAACTTACTAGTCTCTTTGTATGAAATTTCATGTTTCTTTTAATTATGTAAAATGTAATGTATGCTATTTACTGTCTCTTTTATGGTTTTTCCTTTGTGATTAAGCCGAATAAAGAACTTTATATATATATACTCTTCACTGCTGTGAAGTACTCTGCACAGCTGTGAAGTGCTCTGCAGTGCTGCACTCTGCATAGCTGTGAAGTGCTCTGCTGTGCTGTGAAGTGCTCTGCAGTTCTGTGAAGTACTCTGCGCTGCTGTGAAATACTCTGCAGTGCTGTGAAGTACTCTACACTGCTGCGGTTGGCCTTGAACATGGCTGCACTGTCCTGTCTTGCTCGAACCCCAATCTCCTGTTTGTTGGAGACCGCAAATACAGTTTGTAGGCATACGTGTTTTTTTGTTCCTTTTTTCAAATGTGGATGTGGAGTGCCTGCTGCTGTTTTTCTCTTGTAGGTCTCCATTAGTTCTTTTCCTGTACACGGACTCTGTCTTTAGCTGTGAGCCTCATGCCGTTCCAACACGAGGCAGGGAGCCCCGCATAAAACCCCCTGGAGACACTGTGAGGCAAATTTATCAAGAATTCACGCAACGAAATGCAGCAACCACCTTGCTACGCTGTGTGAAAGGGAGAGGCCAGGAATGCGCTGTATTTAACATTATACAAAGAATACCTGTCCTTTTCTTTCCTTGCACGCGCGCAATGTGCTGCCTGCGTTGTAAGCAGGATTGGTTTCGTTCTGGAAGGGGCACCTTTCTGCACAAAAAACAATCCTATGAGGCATTTTCCTGTCTATGTGTGCTGAAGAATGCAGCGCACATGGAAAGAGGAAAAAACGAGGAGAAAATAAGATATTTTCTCTCATTACGCCTCGCCGGGGGATGCACAGCATTTTGACACATGCCCAGGTCTACCAGTAATGGTAAATCTAGGAATGCGTCAAAATCCATGGGTGGATGTGTAGGATCCCCCACACTCCACACATTCAATGCCTGCCTGGGCCAGAGTACGCAACGCAGCGATTTGTGCTGCGTTGCGTTACTCCAGATTTAGTACGCCAAGTAGTGTCGCGCAAGGCAACCTTGCGCGGCTTTATAAATCTGACTTAGTAGTTGTGTCGCCCTTGCGTCCCCTTGCATTCCGCAGGGGTGACGCAACTTAATGAAAACTTTGCCCCAAGTTTTATCCGTGTCATGGTCCGGCATGCTTACAGCTCGCTGGGTCAGCCCTTACCCAAGCAGCAGCATGGCAGAGCTTCCTGTGTTCCCCAGAGTGCTGGAACAAGAAGAAACTCTGCAAAAAGATGCGCCTGCAACAAGGCCGTCGGAGGGACGAGGAGGGTGTGTCGGAGGCAGGGTTGCATGAACACTATATCCTGCTGCATTTACAATAGATTTTTTAAACAAGCCTGCCATTATTCATGTTTCAATGGTGATATTGCACCAGATGCTGTAGCTGCCTGGTTTTCCCTTTCCTTAGAGAATACTTTCTTATGCTTAGAATGTGGTGCTCGTGCCACCTGGCATAAACAGGAGAAACGAGGCCCTGCATTTAGTCTTTGACTAGAGTTTCTCAAAAGTTGTGTTATAAAAGATTTTAACCCCTTCACTGCGGCGGCTATTCCGCCGCAGTGCTAAGGGGGAGGAGGGTCGGCGCAGCCCTCCCGTGCTCATGACGGAACCGCTCCGTCACGAGCCTCGGTGGGCTGTGCTTGTGACGGAACGGTTCCGTCACGACCCACCCGCATAATAGAACGCGCCACGCAGGCGCGGAATTCGCGCCGCGCAGGCGCGGCGAGCGGACCGTGACGGAACCGTTCCGTCACCAGCATAGCGCACCCGAGGCTCGTGATGGAACGGTTCCGTCACGAGCACACAAGGGGTTAATTGACCTTTGAAAGGTGTAAAACAGATCGTAAGAAAACATTTCGCTAACCAGAATCAGGTCTTCAGAGCTTAGTTTAAAAATGCATTTAAATACAGTAAGAAATGTAGCAGTGGCTTAGGGAGGGAGTCGTGGGGCCTAGTGCAAACAAGGAAAGTAGGCCCAATACCATAGTTAAATGGTAAAAATACTAAAATTAGAGGGCAGTGGGCTCCTGAGGTGCCTAGGTCCCGGTGCTACAGCATTTATTGAACTATTGATAGCTACATCCCAGAAACGTAGTCTGCAGATTACATAACCCGTTTCACGGAGGTGTTCATTTGGTAAAATTATACACTTCCCAAAATACAGCTTACAGTCTTGGCAAGGAACTCAAGTAGCTGGAAGTGGTGTTGAGATTGTTGCAGAATTTGTTATGCTTCCAGGTGATCCCCTTGCTTCAAAGGTTGTTTTTTAGTTCGTGCATTCGAGGCCTGTTGTAACTTTTTTTCTGGGCTTAAAGCCACGCCCGCTTGTGATTTGTTTGTTTCAGTGCCCTTTAAAAATCCTTGATTGCTAGTGGTGAGTCCTGCCTATTTGTTCCTCCATTTTCTCTTCATTTCCTCCCACTCAGCAGGAACAAAGTACTGTCTCATTATACAATGATTTTTATCTGTTCTTTAGGGGACTATTTATTACTTTGTTTCCTGCTCTGTTTTCTGTCTGCCTGTGCTCAGCTTTGGTGCCATTGCTGCTTATATTTTACTATAGCATTCCTTCCTCCCATCGTCCCCTATTGCCAGGTGTGTTGGGCTGCCCACCCAGGCAGTGCCTCCCACTTCTTCGCTTGTGATATTTTTTTAGCTTTTTTCCACATTTCGATGTCCACTGTCAGTTGGGCTTTTTTGGTAGGATATTTGTGTGGTTTGGGCTTCCTTTTAAGGGGGATTGGGCATGTTGAAGTTTTCTTTGTAAAATGGAAATAGACATTGCAGCCCCTCCAACTGAATGGATGACGTGGATGTCCTATATCAAGGGCCAAGATAATACTAAATGTAAAATGCATTGTTAAAATGAACAGACCATTTCCAGTGCGTTTGTTGACACTCATTGGACATCCATGTGCCAAAGACTGCAATGTACCAACGCCAGCGTACAGTGCACTTTATACTGAAGGTAGAACGCACACAGCTTCTGGTGTGAGTTAATTACCATTTCTTCTGGCACGCTCGAGGAATCTCTCACCTGCCCAGATCGTATTTGTCTCCATCAGAGCACTCCTCCAACAGACGCCTTAGGTTCAGAAGATAGAGAATGAAACGCATATTTACCGAAGAGGGTAGGTGGAGTTCAGTACACAAGTACAAATGTACACAGGTGCTGCATTAAATCATGTTCTCATGTAGTTATTACACAGCACCTCTTGGCATGTGCGAGGCTACTCGTGGGCATTCAGGGCTCTGCCAAAGTGAGCCTTCCTTTTCCCCTGCGAGCATGGTGCTTCAACTGAGCCCCTGCAAACACCGCAGAACTCAGAGTGTGTAATATTGGTACATAATAAAATTTCTCTGCTTCCTGGTGTTAGATGCTATTGCCCAACCCCCTCGCAATTTGCAGCTTGACCTGTCACCCTCCCTCATCGCTGTTTACTGTGTGCACAAGTATCATTGGAAGTAGACTAGGTGCTCTGTAATATTTAAAGCAAAAAGGAACAATTGATGGACAGAATGCAGAACAATGTCATACGTTCACCCCAGTACAGAGATCTGGGCCTAAATACATCGTTTTTTTGCTTCCCTTGCCATTTCAGTTTGAACCCAGCCATATGCAAATCGGTCTTGACCCTGAGCCCAATGGGAACAGTCCAGCCCAAACTGCCAGGCCAGGTCCTCCCTGGACTGGAGACAAGCATCCTAGGACCCGTTTCGGGGTTTTACCCCTCATCAGCCAGGATAGCTTGACTCCAGCGGCATGGAGAGCACAGGACCAATGTCTGGGCATACCCGTCCCACTCTGGGTGACAAAAGCAAAAAGAACAGTTGATGGACAGAATGTCAATTGTGTGTCTTTTGCTTCCTCGCCCTATGCCCAGACGTGGGTCCCAGGCTCACTGTGCAACTGGATTCAAGCTATCCTGTCTGATGAGGGGTGAAACCCTGAAACCGGTCCTAGGATGCTTGTTTCTGGTCCAGGGAGGACTTTGCTTTTTTTTGTTTTGATTTGTTCTGCATTTCGTCCATCAATTGTGTGTCTTTTGCCTGTAATATTTAAAAGCATAGCGTGCATGTGATCTTAAGTTATGTGTAACTACTTCAGTTAGTTGTAGCCTTTTAGCCAGCCACATCTGCATGCTGGTATTTTTAGGCAGAACAGGTTAAAGATGTCACAAGATAATGGATAACTACTAAAATTTAGGTTATGATTTTCTGCCTTAATTCTTGGAAGCTAATGGGCAAAACCTGCTTTATTAAAAAAAAATTGAAAAAAAACTTGCAAAAACCCTTTACTGTCCCCCACAACGAGAGTCCCCATGGGGTGTGGGTCATGTGTCACCCATCAAGGCCCACCTATACCCCCTGTGGAATAAAAGCAATCCAACAGCAGCAAATGAACTGTCTGACCTGAAAAATGAAAAACGAAATACTTTCCTGCTTCTCTGGTCCCAGTGGTAATTCCTATTTCTAAGTCCTCTAGGCAGTGCTGCAGCTGCTTCTCTGGTCCCAGAGGTAATTCTTAATTCTAAGTCGTCTAAGCAGTGCTGCAACTGCTTCTCTGGTACCAGTGGTAATTCCCCATCCTAAGTCTTCCAGACAGTCCTGCTAGCTGCTTCTCTGGTCCTGTTAGTAATTCCTCATTCTAAGTCTTCCAGACAGTGCTGCTAGCTGCTTCTCTGGTCCTGTTAGTAATTCCTCATTCTAAGTCTTCCAGACAGTGCTGCTAGCGGCGCCTCTGGTCCCAGTGATAATTCCTCATTCTAAGTTCCTTAGGCAGTGCTGTTAGCTAGTTTTCTAGTCCCAGTGGTAATCTCTCTTTCTTAGTCGTCTAGACAGTACTGCAGCTACTTCTCCAGTACCAGTAGTAATTCCTACTTCTAAGCCCTCTAGAATGTGCTACAGCAGCTTCGCTGGTCCTAGTGGTAATTCCTCATTCTTAGTCCTCTAGGCAGTGCTGCAGCTGCTTCTCTGGTCCCATTATTAATTCCTCATTCTAAGTCTTCCCGACAGTGCTGCTAGCTGCTTCTCTGGTCCTGTTAGTAATTCCACAGTCTAAGTCTTCCAGACAGTGCTGCTAGCTGCTATTCTGGTCCCCGTTGTAATTCCTCATTCTACGTGCACTAGGCAGTGTTGCAGCTATGTCTCTCTTCCCAGTGGTAATTCCTCATTCTTAATCTTCTAGAGTCCTCTAGTAAAAAAAAAAGTATCCTTTCAAACACCAATAGCTCTAACTTCCAAAAATGCAAGACCGATTGCATTGCAAATGCCTGTTTCAAGAAGCATGCATTTATTATTTTGCTTAGCCATCCCTCAAATGTGGGTTCAGGATGGGCACTCCAGCCGCTCTGCACCCGCCAAATCTTCTGACAGGTCTGCTCCGCTATCAGCCACTGACAAATGTATCTCAATGACCTAAAGAGTTAGAGTACCCACTCACTGGGAAACTCGTCCATATTTTATTTCGTATTTCATCTCTCTTCACCAGTTCCACACACTGCTGCCAGGCAGCGACTCGCGACCCTTATTACCGAAGACCCCAGACCATGGAGGTCTTTCTGGATGGAGAAAAATGCTGCCCTGCTCTCTGTGGTTCAGGCACTGAAAGATGCCCTTTCTATGCCATCGTTTTCCATGCTGCGGGCTAGACTTACCCCTTTGCCCCGGCAGGTGCCACAGAGGCAGCCGAAGAGGCCGTTGAACATCTGGACGGCGCAGAGGATGAGGGCGAGGCAGCTGGAGGCCAGCATCATGGAGAACAGAATGACGTTGAATTCCACCACCCCCTCTGGGATCTCGCACCTGCTCCACAAGTCCTTATTGAACAGGTAACTGTTGCCACTGTAGAGAGAACATAGAAAGAGAAGAGCTACTGAGAGAGACCCAGGGTTAAGGGGTTATGTTCTCTGGCACCTCGGCTAGGGTAGAATCTGTTAATGACTGGGCATGGCCTCCTTACATCTGGGATACTGGTGGATCTTGCAGCTGGAATAAGGCCTCCTTAAAATCAGGACAGAGCTTACTTACAGGTGGGACAGTCCTGTCTGTCAGGTGGAAAAGGGCCACTTTGCAGCTGGAACAGGGCTCCTAACAACTAGGGCAAGGCCTACTTACAGCTGAAAGAGGATTGTGCCTTTTGGCTGGCATAGAGCCGCCTTGCACCTGGATTTGGAAAGTTTCACAGGTGGAACAGTGTCTACTTATAGGTAGAATGGAACCGTCTGACAGCTGAGATAGGACCTCCTGGCAGGTGCGATAGGCCTTGTTTACAGCTGGGCAAGGGAGTCTGGGAGCTGGGATAGGGCCAATTTATAATTATTAGTAGTGGCTTATTTACAGTTGGGTTGTGGCTTCTCACAGCTGGATTAGGAGAGCCTCACAGCTGAGATAGTGCGTCCCTAGAGGTGGGGAAAGATTATTTAACAGCTGGGATGGTCCCTTGGTTGTGAGGATGAAATGTGGCACAGTGGCCAGAGCTACCGACTTGGGAGCTGGGTATCCAGGTTTGAGTCTTGGTGTCGGTGAAACATCCTGTGATTCTCTGCAAATCCCTTAATCTCCCCGTGCCCATGGACAGCACCCGGATACCCTCAGGCCGTGCTATATAAATCTACAAACTTCAGAAACTTGTAACTAGAATAGGAAGCACTGACCACTGGGATGGGACATTGTAACAGATGGGGCAGGGCCTTTTTTATGTCTGGGTTAGGGTCTTATTACAACTGGGATAGGCCCTACATTGGCTGGGAACGGTGAATCTTGCTGGTGGGCAGGACCATTTTACAGCAGATTTGTAGCCTCACTACAACTGTGTTGGGCAATGTTTCGACCTAGAAGAGGTTTTTTTATTGTAGTGATAGGGTATTCTAGCAAATTAAATACAGCCTTCTTACAGCTCATATAGGGCCTCCTTACAACAGTGGCCTTCTTACTGATGGCACAAGGCGTCCTTACACCTGCAATAGGGCAGTTTTTTATTGCCAAGATAGTGGGATGGGGCCTTCTTACAGATGGAACAGAACTGTCCTACTGTTGGGATATGGCCTTCTAACAGCTGGCGTAGCACCTCCTTACAGCTCTATTAGGAGAGTCTTAGGGCCGGGACTGTGCCTCCTTGTAGCTTGGATTAGGTCTGTTTATATGTGAGATATGTTCTTCCTACAGCTGGGTGAAGGCCTTCTTCCAGCTGGGATTAGAGAGTCTTACATGGTCAGGCATGTATAGATTCGGGTAAGGGGCTTTTTTCAGACTGTGGCTTGCACTAGGATCATTGGGATTTCCGGGTAAGCACTTACTTGAAATTCTTCAACTCAGTCTTGAAGGGAATCCCCCAGTCTTCAACAGTGCCATTATTATAAAAACAGGCTGGTCCATTCACCACTCCCAGGATGGACACTACAAAGCCATAGAGTCCTCCGGCGACACCAACCGCAGCAAACAAAATAGACAGGAACATCTAGGGACAGAAGAATATGGGAATGGAGGAGCCAGAAATCTGTGGAATGGGGCATGGAGGAGCCAGAGGGAAAGAGACAGAGAAGGAATCCAGTAGCTCAACATATGGAAGGAATTTAGAAGACCAAGGACTAAGAAATGGAAGAAGTTAACAGGCCCAAGATATGGAAGAGAGTCAATGGACACAGGAGAAATGTGTGGAAGGTATTTAGAGCATCAAAGAAAAGGATAAGAAAGGGAGTCAGAGGACTAAGCAAAATAAATGTGGAAGGAAGTGCTAAGAACAAGGAACAGAGAAGAGGGAGTCAGCAGGGCAAAGATGTTTGACAGTCAGGGGGCCAATGGCAATGGAGGGGAGTCAGACCTCAATAGAAAAAGATATCAGAGGAATTTAGAAAACCAGAAACAAAGACCTGTATTGGAATCAGAGGACCAACGAGAATAAACATTGAAGGGTTTCAGAAGATCAAAGAACATAGATGTGGAAGGGAGTCAATGAATTAAGCAACAGAGATATGGAAGGGAGTCATAGATCACAGAACAGAGATATGGAAGGGAGTCAGGAACAGGAACAAGATAAGGACGGAAGCTTAGAGATCAAGGATCCGGGATATGGAAGGGAGTTAATTGATCAAGGAACAAAGATATAGAAGGGAGTCAACGGATTAAGGAACAGAGCTGTGAAAGGAGTCATAGATCAAGGAACAGAGATATGGAAGGGAGTCAGGAACAGGAAAAAAGATAAGGACGGAAGTGTAAAGATCAAGAAACAGGGATATGTAAGGGAGACAATGGATCAAGGAAGAGAGATATGGAAGGGAGTCAATAGATTAAGTAACAGAGATAAGGAAGGGAGTCAATGGATCAAGGAAGAGAGATATGGAAGGGAGTCAATGGATTAAGGAACAGAGATATGGAAGGGAGTCAATATATTAAGTAACAGAGATAAGGAAGGGAGTCAATGGATCAAGGAAGAGAGATATGGAAGGGAGTCAAAGGATTAAGGAACAGAGATATGGAAGGGAGTCAATGGATCAAGAAAGAGAGACATGGAAGGGAGTCAATGGATTAAGGAACAGAGATATGGAAGGGAGTCAATGGATCAAGAAACAGATGAGCTCGTCATGAACAATGGAATAACTCGGGACCCAGCACAGGAGGGGAATACCATCCGCAGCGATGGTGTTAAGGAACAGAGATATGGAGGGGAGTCAATTGAATATGTAACAGAGATATGGAAGGGAGTCAATGGATCAAGGAGCATAAATGTGGAAGGGAGTCAGGAACAAGGACAAAGCTATGGAAGGAAGTGTGAGGACAAGGTACAGGAATATGATATGAAGACAGATAGAAAACTTAAACATATGGAAGAGAATCAGAGAATGATGGACAGAGAGGTGACAGCGAGGTCACAGACCACGGAACCGACAGGATGAAGTCATAGAGATTTTGCCTAGTGTGCAGGCAGATGGAGATGAAGGGGAGTCAGAGGGTCGAAAGACAGAGCTATGGAGGGAGTGCAGGGTCGCGGGACAAAGGTAAGAAGGCAATCACAGAGCCAATGGTCAAGACATGCAAGAGCTTCAGATGTCTAGAATAAGCAACACAAATATGAATGGAGTCAGAGTGCCAAGCACAAAGCTATACAGGGGAGTAAGAAGGCCAAGGGACAAGTGGTATGGGGGAGTCCGTGAGCAAAGGATTAGAGTTTTAGGACTATGGCGGGGAATCTGAAGGCCAAAGGAAAGAGATGGGATGAGAAAGAGCTGGAGCACAGAAATATGGAAAGGAGTCAGAGGACTTGGGGCGCAGATATCAAAAGTGTTCTGATCTTGAGGTAGATATTGGGAAGACCACCAGCTGGTGAGGGGACAAAAAGTCAGAAGAAAGCCGTAGGGCAAGGAGCAGAGGCATAGGAGGGAATCAAAAGGATGGAGCAGAAATTTGGAGGGAAGTCAGAGAAGGGGCAGAAAGAATGGAAGACAGTCAGAGCACAAAGGGCAGAGATATGGAGGGAAGTCAGAGATGGGAGGGTTGGAGACAGCTGCACAGGAGTGAGTGAGATGTTCCTTAAGGAGGTTCATGTCAAAAACACAAAAGGCAGGGTAAGGGCAGTCACTTACCCCGCAGCGGTTAGCACAGCACCCCTTCTTGCCCGTCGCCTGGATGTGGATAGCTGGGATCAAGACCTGTTCAAAGACACATAATGTGTATTAAAGTTAATTCCTGCTTCCTCATAGAGTCACCTGTCTCTAATCCGAAGTGTCACCTTCCCCTAGGTGAATGAAAGATTGGTCTAACCTTTGTGCCTGTCAATAATCTGAGATTGTGTTAGTATTCCTCAGTATCTGCACTGTAGATTTGTGCCTTTTTTGTCATTCCTCTATGTCAGTCTGCCTTCTTCTTTGTCTGTTATCTGTGTCTCTGGCTGTCTGTGTTCCCTTAACATGTGCTCTCTCTATCTTCCTGTGTTTTTTATTTGTCCTCTATGTGGCTTCTTGTGTGATTGCAGGCCAATTTGGCCTTCAGGCAGACCTACCTTTTTGAGTGTCTTTCTGTGTGTTTGTCATTCTTTCTTTCCTGTCATAGATGTATCTGTCTTCTTCCCTGTCTGCTAACAGGGCACCTCCTGCCACTCTCAGATTAGTTCAAAACACACAAACATTGTCATACTGGAAAAACAGCAGGTTTAGAATAAATTGTGCCCTTCATTATCGTGCACTGTCCCAGCTGACGTCAGAACTTGGTACACCCCAACTGGACCCTCAGAGGTCACACCACACACATTCATTGTCAGGACCATGCCACTTTCAAGAAGGCTGCCCCAAACCATCCCTGAGAAAGAGCTGTGTTGTCAAAACAGACATCTAAAGATTTTAGCCCTGCACAGGAAAGAGGTGGTCAGGAAGGTGTCAGGCAAGAGACAGGGGGATGTCCAGGGGCACCGTTGGCATTCCTGGTTTCTTCAAGGCATCTCTGTTCAACTCCCACCTCCAACCACATATCTTGTAAGATCTGCCTATGTCTATCCTTGTTTCAGTAGAATCTGTATTTACGTTTCTTTTATTTTCTTTAGAAATCATTTACTTGTCTTTCTTTAAAGAGCTTGGAAAAGGAGAACATTTTCACTTCGATGTATCTCTCAGCTATCTTGTGGAAATAATCTTTGTTTCTGGTGGTATTCTGGTTCCGGTAGCAAGGTGTGAAAATATCCAGTTAAGTTGAGTTTTATCACTTATTGTAGGAAATATTATTGACAACAAGCATTGATAAAGTCAACAGGCCTAGCTTTAGTGTGAAAACTCATGAAACAGAATGTGTGCCTGCAAGTATTTGTGTGTGTTAGTATATTAAAACCATGCCTATTGCCTTTGATGACGTTTCTTAATGCAAAAACAGACGAAAATCAATGGGTGTCAGGCAGATGGAGAAAATAATGGGACTTAAAGCAACAGGAAATGCACGTACATGAAAAGGCAAGCAAGAAAGAACAACAGAGAAGACCTACAGGGAAACCAAGCACACAAGTCCTGGCTAAAACACTAAGCAAGCATTGGCGAGGGCAATGTGCCTGGCGTCATCTCCCAACCTTTTAACTTTGCCAGTGCTTGTTTTGCAATGGTTTTGGAAAACGTTAGTATAATAGACATTACAAAAAAGATCACCGCATGTGTTCAACAATGCAAGCATATATCAAAATGGTCAAAAACCATCGAAAATGTCCCGCCTATGCATGTGTATGCGTTCACGCACATGCAGAGAGCAGCCTTCTTTGAATGGCTCTTATCGGTGTTTGTAGTCACTTTAGATTGTTTTTGTTAAAACATAAGGGGCCTCATTTATGAGAAGTGGCGCATCGCTGCGTGAAAGCAGTGATGCGCAACTTCTCAGCGCGCCCTCCTGTGACACCAATGATGCGTCATATTTATAATATCACGCATCATGTCACAAGGAAGGACAGATACGTCAGTATAACTGATGTATCTGTAAGCGCAAAAAGTGGCGTATTGCTGGAGTTGTGTCGGAATCCTGACGCAACTCCAGCAATGTTCCTTTCACGTGGGGCAAACCCCATGTGAAAGGGCCTGTGTCACCCTCACGCCTGTCATGAGGCAGGCGTACGTTTTGACGCATTGGCGTCCTAGAAGTGGCACAGAGAAATCTCATAGATTTCGCTGCGCCACTCCTCGACCCTTTCCTGCGGGGGAACGGTCACCCTGCATCCATTATACCTGACGCAGGTATAATGTAGCGCAGGGGTTTACAAAGTGACGCATCTACCTAGATGCATCACTTCATAAATATGGCACAACATGGTAGCATTTTTTACGCCACTGATGATTCAGTGTACTTTTGAGATGTAAAATATTCCCTCATGCCTTACAATGCAAGCATTCCATATAAGGTTAAATGATAGACCCCAAAGCCAGTTGCATGATTTGAGAGAGACCTACTGTGATAATGTGTCCTTTCTTTTGCATATTTCTTGCCTATTTCTTTAAGGTCCTAGAACCTATGTTCGGTATTCTTGTTTGGAACGTTATGATTTGTACCTCGTCAGTTGATCAGCGTCCGATTGTGGCTGAGGTTAATAAACCCACTTACCTTCTCCGTGATGTCCAGTTCTCTTATTTAATATGCAAGATACCACATTTTTTTGGCGACGATTGGTGAAATAACCTCAACGCGACGACGAAGAACCGAACTTCACCTCTCCTCCAGCAGTGAAACTAACGACCACAGCTTCTCCAAGTGATAATTGCCCTTCAAAGAAGAAATAACTCTACAGATCTCTTCATCTTTCTCCAACTCTTTCATCCACTCAGACTCCTCTATTGATCCCTCAGTGACCTCACACATATACTCATCCATCTCGTTCATGACATCTTCATGAAAATTCTCTGTATCAACCAATCTTGATAAACAATCAGCTGACCTATTTGCCACACCTGGAATATACTGTACTTCGAAATCAAATTCCTGTAGTGAAACAACCCATCTTCTGATCCTTGAAGATATAGCATCTAAACCTTTCTTCAAGAAAACTTCTCTTAAAGGCTTGTGATCTGATAGAATACACACTTTAGAACCCCAAATCAAATTTCTAAACTTTCTCAACGCCCAAAAAATTGCAAGAGATTCTTTCTCTATCATAGAGTAATTAAGTTCCGATCCTTTAAGACATGTTGATGAACAACAAATAAGAGAATCTTTTCCATCCTTCTTCTGAACAAGAACCGCACCGAGACCTTTGTCACTTGCATCCGTAAATAAAAATGTAGGAAGACCAGGAACAAACGCATGAAGAGAGGGGGCTTTGTTTTGCTCTTTTTTGATACACACAAATTCACTCTTGCACTCAGAGGACCAATCAAAAATAACATTCTTGGTCGTCAACCTCCTCAAATTATGTGTCTTGTCTGCAAAATTAGTAATAAATTTCCCATAAAATTCAACCATTCCAAGAAAAGAGAGTAACTCCTCCTTATTAAGTGGTTCTTTTACCTTGTCAATAGATTCAACCAAATCTTTCTTTGGAAAAACACCTTCACCTGTAATACGATGTCCTAAATAATTAAACTCTTCTACTCTAAACTTACACTTACTTTTTTTAAGAGACATGCCCACCTCATTTAAACGTTTCAGCACAGCACACACACGTCTATCATGTTCCTGAATATTGTTACCATAAATCAATAGATCATCTTGATAACATTTACTAACAACCCCTTCAAAATTTTAGACATAATTTGTTGAAAAACTGAGGCCGCAGATACAAGGCCAGAGGGCATCCTCTTAAACTTAAAAGTGCCCATGGGTGTAATGAAGGCAGTTAGATCTTGAGAGGACTCATCTAGCTCCACCTGATGGTAAGCGGAAGCTAGATCAAGAGTAGTGAAATATTTCGCACCTTCCAAAGTCCCAACCATCTCATCAATATTTGGAAGAGGAAATCTATCCACCACAACCTCTCTATTTAAAGACCTCAAGTCTATGCATAGACGAGTTTCTCCTGTCGGTTTCTTAGCGATCACCACAGGAGCAAGCCATTCTGTGGCCTCAACTGACTCAATAATATCATTCTTTACAAGTTTCTCAATTTCCTCTTGGACTTTTACTTGTTCCATTAAAGGAATCCTCCTCACTTTTGCCACAACCGGAACAGCATTTTCTTTTAACCTGATATGATGTTTGTAGCCTCGCAAACACCCCAAACTCTCTTTAAACACATTAGGAAACTGTCCTGATAAGACATTTGACAAATCATCATTACTCTTGACTTGAACAGAATCACACACCTCCTGAATCTGCACTTGTGGTGAAGCATTAGGATCAAGTTTTACCCCAAGTTGACGTTGATGTTGCCACCCCAACAATCCATCACCTTTCTTAGCAACATATATTTTTCCAACAATAATGCGGCTTCCCAATTCTATTACAGCCATAAAATAGCCTAACAGTCTAATTGGTTTCTCACCATATCCCAAAGGGGAGATATCACATCTCATCAATTTCACATTTTTACACAACATTTCATTAAATAACTTCTCATCAATCATCGTTATTTTAGAACAAGAGTCAAATTTAAAATTCATCATCAAATTTTCTACACTAACTAGATGAGAGGGATGATCTGTCTTTTTACAACTCACCTCAAAACACACAGATCTTACTTTAGGTTGCGACCATTTTTTTTTAGAAATATCACCTTTATACATTTTCGTTCTACAAAATTTAGCATAATGCCCTCTTTTACCACACAAGTTAGATAAAACGTTTAGAGCAGGACATATAGGTGAATTATAGCCCTGGGCGTAGTGGGCGTAGTGGGGCTTCGCGGAGCTACGTGAAGTGGGCGAGAAACTACGCCCACCTCCGCACTCCGCGTAGCCCCACTACGCACCACAGGCCTCCCTCCCGCCCTCCCTAAATACGTTAAATTAAAAGTGTAAAATAATTAAAAGGCACTTACCTTGCCCGCCGCGTCCCCGTGGCTCGCTATCTTTATTGCTGCCGTCTTGTTTACTAATGCGCATGCGCGGGCGGCCGCGCATGCGCATTTTTCCATGAGAAATGCGCATGCGCGGCCGCCCGCGCATGCGCATTAGTACACAAGACGGCAGAATGAAGATAGCGAGCCCCGGGGACGCAGCGGGCAGCGGCGGGCAAGGTAAGTGCCTTTTAATTAATTTAAACTTTTAATTTAAAGTATTTAGGGAGGGCGGGAGGGAGGCGGGTGGCGGCCAGCTACGCTCGGTCTGCGGAGCGTGCGTAGTGCCGCCTGGCTACGCCCGCTACGCAAAATACCGAGTAGACGGCACTACGCACACTCCGTGCACGGAGCGTAGCTGGCCGCCCACCCCTAGTGAATTAGCTAAATTACTAAATTGTCCACACCTAAAACATGAAAACTTGTTACTCTGACTGGCATTTGATGTATTAGGAAAAACATTTTGCTTCTCCTGTACTCCTGTATCCTCCTGTTTCTTAATCTGATATACGATCTCCTCTACTTTAGTTTCCTCTTTTGAAACAGCACAAGGTGATTTCTCTTTCTCTTTCTTTAATTCACCAACACACTTAGTCATGTGTTCAACTTGTTTTGCAATAACCAACACTTCTTCCAGAGGAGGCTCATCTTTCAGCCAAAGTTCTTTCCTAATGTCATCATGCGCACACCTCAAAACAAACGGATCACGAATTTTTTCATCCAAAGTCTGACCAAAATTGCACGATGATGCTAACTTCCTGAGAGATGATACATATTCTTCTACCGTTTCATCTTTTTTTTGTTCCCTTAATCCAAAATGATACCTCTCCATTATAGGGCTGAGTCTTGGTAAATAATGTCGATCCAGTTAAAGAATTGCAATCTCATACTCATTTAAGTTTCTTTGTTCCGCCGCAGTTAAATCTGGCAAATGCTCCAAAACATCTTGTCCTTCTCCACCAAGACAATGTAGAAGTAGTGAATGCTTCCTTTCTGCGCTTAAATTTGTCCCACATACTCTTCCATAGTTTGAATTTTTTTTTCTCCATTTTTTCCACTTAACATTCGGTTCACCTGGGCTCGTTAGGAAAATTGTGGTGTCCAGGGTGGATGAAAAGAAATAAAGGTCTGGTGGATAATGATATAGGTGAATGGAGAAGCAAAGAGTTGGACAAACAAATTGCTCGTAAAGAATATTTTGATAACAGAAAATGTGTAAAATATCAAGAGGTCAAAGTGGGTGATTTAGTAAAAATTAAGACACCTGTAGGACGCATGCCGTGGTCTAAATACACTGATGTAAGAGGTGTCATTAAGGTTTTTAGGAATGCCATTAAGACGTAAGATGGGAGGATATGGAATAGGAGTCGTGTTGTAGTAGTCAATTCTAAATTATCTGTTTCAGATGCATCTGTGCATGACAATGGTTCAAGTAGGAAATTTCATCTTATTAACAACAGTTCTGGTAATGGGTCCAACATCTTGTTATCATACAAAAGGAGTCAAAGAGCACGTAGGGCACCTGTCTACTTGAAGGACTATGTTTAACTTTTATTGTAAAGTTTTATCGCATGAACATTTTTCTTATTTATGCTTCATTCATACTTTTGTCTTCTTTATCTTATTTCTGTTTTGTTAGGAAGGAAGATGTGTGATAATGTGTCCTTTCTTTTGCATATTTCTTGCCTACTTCTTTAAGGTCATAGAACCTATGTTCGGTATTCTTGTTTGGAACGTTATGATTTGTACCTGGTCAGTTGACCAGGGTCCGTTTGTGGCTGAGGTTAATAAACCCACTTACCTGCTTCGTGATGTCTAGCGCTTGGACGCCTCCGGGCAGCAATTCGCGCTCTACAAATTCACATCCTATCCTATCCTATCCTTCTCTTATTTAATGTGCAAGATACCACACCTACCCATCCGGGCGAAGCCAAACAGCTGTGCTGTCAAGCCAGACCTAAAAAGCATTACTGATTGCCCATCAAGTGCCACACTACTCCAATGATACTCCATCCAATCAGCATTTAGACCCCAAAATTCAATAAAACAAGGGCCTGATGACTTAGGTGGCTTTTAATGGAAGATCCCCTCATTTCTGGAGAAGTGTTAAATCCCTATAGATATTCCATCCTCTATACAATCCATATGGTTGAGGAAATTCCTTCAGTGGATTCCCCTCCAAATGTTGAACTTCCAGAAAGCAGAGGAGTGTCCATAACCACCATACCTTAATAAGGTCCTAAATCAATAGCTCACCATCGTTAACATTTTAAGATGACTTGGCAGCAAGTGCTCCTTTGGGACAGCCCTGAATTTCTAGTTACATTCAGGTTAGTATTGCCAGGTGTCCCTATTTAGTTTTGCAACCAACTTGAGCATGGGCAGTCTCAGTAGAGAGGAAAGTATTGAATGTTCATAGACACTGGTGGCATGGTATTGCCCGCAACTAACTGGGCACAGTTAAGCCCTAGTGTGTGGGCATGTCAGGATGTGAATTACCCCACTTTGTTTCATTGGGATGGGATTGTATGTTAGATATGCCCCAAAATAGTACAACTTACCCTCTAAGGACCAGACCATGATGGTTCTTAATATGTGCTGGTTGTTGCAGTGGTTGCCACAAGCATTTATTTTTAGGGACTGGCTCTTATTTTTCACTTATCACACATAAAGAAGAAAGGACATCAGAGTCAAATTTTTTAAGAAAAGGTTAAGTGCAAAGGGTAGCAAAGTGCAATGCGTTGCACAAACTACCCTCCCCCACAACAAATTGTGTCATGATTCATCATAGGGCTGCTGTGACACCTCTGCGCAGACCAACGCTAGAGGTGGAGCAATAGGGTTGGGAAGAAAATACAAACACAAAGAAAAGGAAAAGGATCCAGAAAATGATAAGTGCAGATATTAAGTTTAATACTAAATAAGGGATATCCTAATAACAATTTTATTCCTGGATTCCCTTATTAGGGTTAAAAGGTATCTCTCTACCACAGGATGGTGGTAAGGTAAGTGTATTAAGCATCCATCACCCCTCCGTTCTGCATAAAGGCTGACATGTTTCTGCCCGGATTGTGTGTCTCTCCCGACTTTCATCAGGACTGTTGGATCCCTGTGCTAACTCCCTTTCTTGTCTTATACAAATTGTATGTCTGATTACTTCACCTTTTACTTGTAAGTTTGGTGGGTACGGTAACCACACTCCTTATAGGACTGAGTTCCACTTAGGGTACCGTTAGAAAAGGCACGAGGCAGAAAGGTGACCCCCCCTAGTCACACCTTCGTCAAGGGTGGTGCGCCTCGGGAATATTGTTATTCCTGGTGTCGGTGCACTTTGATACCCTTTGCACTTAACTTTTTCTTTAAAAAATTAACTCTGATGTCCTTTCTTCTTTACGTGTGATGAGGTTTATCCAGAGGAGGTAAAAGTAAGGTCATTACCTCCTCCCTCTTTTTCTTGTGTGAAGCTGTTATTTTTCACTATCAGTCTTGGAACCAGAGCAAGGGAGAGAAAGAATGAAGAAGATATGATAAGGTAAGAAAAGATAAGATAAAACCCTCAGAAAGCAAGCAGATATGATTAAACATTGGTAACTCCAGTAGTTCTGGTGTTGTCCATCAGCCTTTTGGCTTTATAGAATATTGGTTGTCTTGTGCCATTGTTTTTGCAAACATTATAGTTGGGATGTGTTGGACTTGGCCCTTTTTGCAGGGTCATCCCTGAAATTTTTGCCATCCTCCTGTATTTTGTCTGAACTGTTTTTGTTGTTTTTATGACTCTGGGCACTTTACCACTGCTGATCAGTGCTAAAGTGCATATGCTCTCCATATTGTAAATTGATGTATGGATTAGTGATTCCATGATTGACTTGTTTGGTTTACTTGTCAGACCTAGTACAGTGCAGTGAGTGCGCCCAGGGCTTGTAAATCCAAATGCTGCTGGTGGGCTTGCAGCACTGGTTGTGCACCCACAGAAGCAGCCTTGTAAAATGTGTCTAAGGCCTGCCTTTGCAGAGCCTGTGTGCAGTCTGGTACTGCCATGCTGACTGGGCAAGTGCACCCACTTGCCAGTCCCTAAACCTTCCCTTTTCTTCATATCAGACATCCCTATGTTAGGCCCAATGGCAGGGTGCATTATAAGTATAAGGTAGGACATGCCCTGGTGTGTGTGGCATGTCCTAATAGTGAATTACAGCCATTTTCGTTTTTCACTATTGCAAGGCTACCTGTTCTCCATAGGCCAGAATGGTCAGTTAGATTATTACATTTTACAATCCTAACTGACTCAGGGAATGTGGTTGAAATTCGAGTTTAGTATGCCTGATCTCAGAATGATAAAATACATCTTTTAGTGAAGTTGATTTTAGCATTCTGTGTTTGAAAATACCACTTTTAGGAAGTAGGTGTTTTCTTGTCTACCTGTCCAAGCCTGCCTCTGCTAGGTTATGTATTCCTTGTCTGGAGTTTGAGTGACAGGGCTGGGGAACTCCAGGAGACAGGATGAGTCAGCCCAGTGGTGAATATAGAAATCTGCATCTAGATGGGTGGGAGGAGTTGCACCTGGGACCTAAATAGGGCTGTGCCTGCCTTCCACAATGCCGGCTCCACCCACTGTGGTGCGTCTGATGTCTCTGCCCTGCACTGTGAAAGGAGAGAAGCAGTACTGTCAACAGAGTGTTCCAGGGCTGTGCCTTCCCTCTACAATCCTGGCTCCACCTCCTTTGGGGCATCTGATGTTTATGCCCTGCACTGTGAAAGGAAAGAAGGAATCATGTCCACAGAGTGCTCCAGGGCTGTGCCTTTCCTCCACAATGCTGGCTCCACCCCCTGTTGGGCGTCTGATGTTTCGGCCCTGCACTGTGAAAGGAAAGAAGGAGTCATGTAAACAGAGTGCTCCAGAACTGGTTTGGACTAGGCAAAGGCCCCTCTGCCCTCAGAGGACAAAGGATTTTGGGGTATAAAAATTGGGGCCCTGATCCCAAGAAATTAGATCACTTTTGGACAAACAAGAAGAAACCTTTACTGAGGAGAGGAACCTGAAGAAACTGATGGAGAGACTATCCCTAAGCTGAAGTGCTGCTTGGGGATTGGCCTGCAGTGGTTGCGTGACTGCCAAAGGAAGGAGAAAGGAACTTTGTGTACTTTATTTCAATTTGTAAGGATCTCCAAGGGCTTGAGAGAAGAGCTTGCCTCCTGCTGAAGTCTCAGGGACAACAGACTTCAACCCCCAGCTCCCCAAGAGTTCTTTGGAAGTGCCTGCTGCTGTTTTGGGCCTTCTGAGGGACTGCGTGTCGCAAGGAGCTGGAAGCGCGACTCAAGAGGAAGAAGCGTGTTGCCGTCGCAGCATCTCTGAACAAGGCTGTCGCCGATGTAGCTGACACTTTGCACCACATCGAGAGAAGTGTCTCGCACCGAAGAAGAAGCGTGTCACCCTCGCAGCCCCTACCGTCGCATCTCTGAACAAGGGTGTCACCGCAATAGCTGACGCATTGCACCGCATCGAGAGAAGCGCCTCGCACCGAAGAAGATTCGTGTCACCATCGCAGCGGCTGCCGTCGCATTTCTGAACAAGGATGTTGCCGCTGTAGTTGACGCATTGCACCACATCAAGAAAAGAGCCTCGCATCCACAGAGAAGTGTGCTGCCGTCGGAGCTGCTGTCATCGCATCGCTGAACAAGGGTGTCGCCGCTGCAGTTGTCGCATCTAACGGAAGCGTTTCACATCGAGGGAGAAGAGTGTCGCCGCTAAAGCCGCTGTTATCGCATTTCTGAACAAGGGTGTCACCGCTGTAGCTGACGCATCGAGCCGAGACTTCTCGCAACACCGGAGAAGCGTGCTGCATCTGGAAGTTCTTCATGTCTTTATTTATTTGCATCGGAACTTTGACACATTTCCATCGCTGCAACACTTTTGTTGTGGAAGCGTCACGCATCATAATGTACATTGACTTAAAGTGTCGCATTTTAAGGATTGAACAGAACAAAGCTAAAACTACCTTTTTCAGTACAGTATTGTGGATTTTTGTCGTTTGTGGTGTTGTGTTTAGTCTATATAAAGAATACTTATTTTTGATATAAAACCTGTGTGGTGTCCATCTGTAGTGTTGTCACTAGATTACTGTATGTGGTCACAAATGCTTTACACACTGACTCTGAGATAAGCCTGTCTGCTCGTGCCAAGCTACCAAGGGGGTGAGCAGGGGTTATTTTAGGAGTGTACCCCCTTACCCTGACTAGAGGCAAGGGTCCCTAATTGTCACACGTACCTACCTGTGCCAACTACAGACCCCTAAATCTAACAGGATGGCTGCTGCACCCCTGTCAATCTGAAACAAAAATTGTCTACTAGCAAAAATGTTTTTGGGGTTCTTAGTAATCCTTGAAACTTGAAGAAACTGCTGTGTGTGTGGATACGCTCCGTGTGAAAGGGCGGAATGCTGTCACTCGCAATGAAGTAAGCCAATGGCTGAAGCAGTCTGACCCACTGTGGAGACTACTCAGTCTCTGCCATGGTTACTCCCCTCAAACGGCCCGATGAAGTAAGGTTCGTTAGAGTTTGACTTCTACGTCCATCGACCTAAATTAGATGAGCAGACATACAGGTCAGTTTTTACTGCCCATCATCGCAAGGAAAACCCAGGGCAGTTAAAGGCCGTTAAAACTGTCTAATGTTCCCCTCGCCATAGGAGATAACACCAATGGCACACGGGACATTTTTTTTTTGTTTTTAATTAAAAAATCCTGCTCCAGAATATTCTGACGGATGACTCTCCTATGTTGAAGGAGCTGTGCGTCAACCTTATCAAAGCATTGACAGGATCTGCCATCACAGCAGTTCCTGCCAATGCCTAAGAAAGGACCACCTGCTTGGAGATCATATCTAAAATTGGCAGACGAGTACTCCGACAGGGCGAGGGAGTCATTTACTCCATCACGCTAGCAGTGTAATAACCTGTCCGCCAAATTATAATTCAGAGCCTAAGTAAATGTTTGGGCCCGTGTCTTTTTTTTTTTAATGAAGCACCGTCAGGGCAGAGTGGGTCAAGACACATTGAGCGGTTAGAGGGAGGTTGAATCACCGTCCACTACTTAGCTCCTCTATGGTTCACTCAGCTATGGGGTTTCTCCGAAAAGCAAGGTATTTTTGGGTGGCAAGAGTGAACCAAATCAGTTGGAAACCTTCAGCTGGGAATAAACTACCAAGGGGCATATGTATCAAGCCTTTTTCTCATTCGCAAATGGGCCAATTCTCAGGATCGGCCCGTTTGCGAAAGGGGAAAGGCCTTTTGGGATGTATCATCCCAAAAGGGCATCGCAAATTAGAGAAGTGCAAAATTTGTGATTCTCTATTTTGCAATTGCCTTTAAGGAATCGTAAATTGCGATTCCTTAAATGTGATGAAGAAAGCACCTAAGTTGCGCAAATTCTTTGAAAAAAACACTTTTTTGCATTTTTCAATGTGCCATGTGGCACACATACATGCACTTAGGGCATGTATGTGTGCCACATGTGCACAGATGCTCATTTCAGGGGTGCATCAGGGTGTCCTTATGACACCCTTGAACCCTTGAAATTGCATTCTAGATTTGCGATTCTCAAATTGCAAATCGCAAATTGAGAATGTCTTCCCATTCATTCCTATGGGCCTCCTAGCCCATAGGAATGATTGGCAAGGTATTCCTTATTTGTGAATCTCAATTTGCGATTCACAAATAAGGAATATGTAGGATTTGCTAAATTGTTTCCTACATACATCTCATTTTGCGATTCTCTAATTGTGATTCTCTAAAAATCGAAATTTGAGCATCACAAAACGGTTTCTTCATACATATGCCCCCAAGTGCTTAATTTGAGCCAGTGGTTTCCATTGCTCGGCACCGGCACTTAACTGTCAACACTGGCACTTATGAAAGTCTACCACAAAGTGTCACTGCTCATCAAACTTACATGAGCACAAAAACGGTTGTTTATTAATACAAGATACATAAAAAATTACACATACCTGCCTCCCCAGCCATTCCTATAGCTTTGGGGACCTGGAATAGTCTGAACTGTCACACTTGCAGGAGAGAGAGATGGGTATTAGTTGTTTTGGTACTGCCATTGGCAGCGATGACATGGCAAGGGGCGGTGCAAGCTTCAGTGGCCTCCTGGTCATGGCCTTGGCGCTTATTATTTTACAAATTAAGCACTGCCCGAGTCTCATGGCGCTGCACATGGTGAGGTCCTCCGAGCCTGCAGGGAGCTTCACAGGCTAGAGTACAGCGTCCTCCTCAGCAGCTGGTACTTTTCTTGGCAGGCAGGGTTCATATCAGAGGGCTTTAATTAATTATTGAGGCATGTCAGTGGAATGAGCTGGGTGAGCTGCGAAGAATGACTGGCACTTTTGTTTGACGGACAGTACAAGATAGGACGCGTCAAAATATGAGGCATGAGGCAGTGTGCGTCATAACTGAGGCACAGGGTAAGATTTGAGACAGAGAGGTGGGAACATGTTTGAGGAACAGTTAGGCGCATGAGATGCAAGCGAGGCAATGTGTGACGTATAATTGAGGTACATTATGAAATAAATGAGGTGATTGCATCTCTCTGAGGCAGGATTGAGGCAGAGCGTGAGATATGACTGGAGCAAAAAGTGAAAAATTAGAACACACCGAAATGAGGTGTAAGTGAGGTAGTATCAGGGGACACAGGGTACCCGTGCGTCATGTGACCAAGCACCGTGGGAGGTATGACTGAGGCTCAGTTGTAAATGTAAATTGATACTTGTATAGCGCACTACTCACCCGCAAGGGTCTCAAGGTGCTTGTACGAATACCGCTGTGGAACCCATCCTGACTTTCCCTGTGAGGCGTCCACTCCTGGGCACCCCCAAGTTGAAGCAAGGCATCCTTAGCATTGTGGGGGCCGTTGTGGAGACTTAAGCAAGCTATTGCCCAGAGTTGGACTCCATGATTGGAATAGGCACCGAGGCGAGAATTATCAGGTCCGTGGAATTTTTGAGCCCATGACCCACCGAGGCGGGGAATTGAACCCTGGTCCCGGGCTAGACCTCTGCATCAGGGTCTGCCGCTCTAACCATTGAGCCACACTTCTCCACATTTCTCCACAGTTGCAGTGCCTGGCATAACTAAGGCCTAAAGGAAAGGGAGTCCAGAAAGAACGGAAGGCATTAAAAACCAAGAAACACAACTTCATAGTGGTTTATCGTAGTGCATCTACACGATGGCGCTGCTTATCAGGGAATCGGAGGGACTCCCCGGGGTTTGGAATGTATCAGGTGCAATAAATTGCAGGTATTCTGAGTTTTTGGGGAATAACTTGCAGATTTTGATTCTTACCAAACCGTGTTCAGCATGTCACAATAAGTACCTTACACGGTTCCCCTTTTAAATTCCATCAGGTTTGACCTGAAAGGTAACAAAATGTGAGTACTTATGGCACACAGCAATTACTTACCATGTGTGGTAAATTCCACACAACTCAGAATCCCAACTATTGCACAAACAGGTTTCCGCAAGGGTCGGAAAACTCCAACACATTCGTAAACAGGTCCTATGTGTTTGGGAATTCAGTTGTGGCCTTCAAGTGAGTTGATGGTGTCTTGCTCGGGGAGAAGTTCCAGTGGCGGCCGCCGCAAAAAGTTGGGGGGTGAGGTGGGAGGAGATGGAGAATTGAGGGTAAAATAATAAAAATAATAATTTTCAAAAATTTACCTGTCGCTGCCTCTGCCACTTGCCGCCTCTGTGCTTCTCTCCCAGAGGTCACTGGGAAAGCACAGGCTATCCAACCAATCCAGACGCTGCTCTCATACTAGGGGAGGAGCCCAGGATTGGTCTGGGCGGCCTGGTATGCTGCTCAGACAGTGCCTGGGACCCTGAGGCTTTTCTCCAACTTGGCAGTGCAACACAGCTGGGTTGGAGAAATAGAAGTGCGCATGTCTGTTTGGCCAGCCTAAAAGGGCCAGCCAAACTTCTAAGTGCCTGCCACGCCTCCCTGTCATGGCCTGGCCCTCCACCGCCCCCCCCAGAGATGTGTGCCAGAGCAAGTCACAGAAAAATGTAATTATTTTGTTTCATTATCATTTTATTTTTGTGTGACTGATTCTGACGAGTGGGGCGAAGCTCCTTCGCCATTACTGAGGAGCCGCCCCTGAGAGGTACTGAGGTCTCATGCAGGGGCGCAGCTATCAATACTGCAGCTTGTGTATTGGCACGAGGGAATATGGCTTTGAGTGACCAGCTGCACCCCAACTATAGCTGTTTTTACTACCAAGGGAGGGCGGGCCATTTTTTTGGCATGCATTAGGGCCCAATGCAACCTTGCCATACCACTGGCATTATGTATAAAATGTAACTGCCACTCCCATCTGATGAGCTCGAAATAGAGTGAAATACATACACACCGGGAGCCGCATAGAAGCCCAATGTCAAGGAATAGATTGGTAGCAGTTGAATATTTACGACTGCAGCTTGCATTGACAGAACATGCAGAGAACTGGGTGACCCCGTGAATACCTCTACAAAGGTAACATTCTGTTTGTGAAGCGCGATTGCACAGTCAATTAACGAGATATGCGTGCGCCCTGTCAATTACGTATTGTTATTGTCACTCATTTTATCAGCCTCCGGAGAATGAAAGGCTGGGCGAATGCACAGAGATGCAAACAGTGGTCACAAGGTCCAACTGGAGGGGTTCATTAGGTCACTGAGCCACCGGGCAGAATTGACCAAAATACAGTGGGACTTGATAAAGTGTCCCATGAAACGAAATTCCAGCTGCAATTGGAAGGTGGCCGTGGAACTGGAAATCCTGGAACTACAAGGTCCATAATGCAGTTGGAAACCAGAACGGGCCGTTAAAGCCAAGAGACACACCTGAAGAATAATAATGCTGGCCTGTTAGAGTGCAATCACATTATTTATTTTGTCCTCAAAGTGAACAGTAGGAGAGAGGTAGATGGTGCGGAGCTGAGGTAGTGAACGTAGTGTGACAGAGGAGGCGCCCAGCACAATGACCCCAATAAGTGGTACAGGCAGAGTGAGTCATGGCTGAGGTACAGTGACATGCGTAACAAGGGTACAGGTAGTGAGTCATTGCTGAGGCACAGTGACAGGTGTGACTGAGGTACAGGCAGTGTGACTCATGGCTGAAGCACAGTGACAGGTGTGACTCAGGTACTGGCAGTGTGACTCATGGCTGAGGCACAGTGACAGGAGTGACTGAGGTACAGGCATTGTGGCTCATGGCTGAGGCACAGTGACAGGTGTGACTGAGGTACAGGCAGTGAGACTCATGGCTGAGGCACAGTGACAGGTGTGAGTGAGGTACAGGCAGTGTGACTCATGGCTGAGGCACAGTGACATGAGTAATAAGGGTACAGGTAGTGAGTCATTGCTGAGGCACAGTGACAGGTGTGACTTAGATACATGTTGTGTGACTCATGGCTGAGGCATAGTGACAGGTGTGACTGAGGTACAGGCTGTGAGACTCATGGCTGAGGCACAGTGACATTTGTAAAAGGGTACAGGTAGTGAGTCATTGCTGAGCCACAATGACAGGTGTGACTGAGGTGCAGGCAATGTGACTCGTGGCTGAGACACAGTGACAGGTGTGACTGAGGTACAGGCTGTGTGACTCATGGCTGAGGCACAGTGACATGTGTAAAAGGGTACAGGTAGTGAGTCATTGCTGAGACACAGTGACAGATGTGACTGAGGTACAGGCATAGTGACTCATGGCTGAGGCACAGTGGCAGGTGTGACTGAGGTACAGGCAGTGTGTCTCATGGCTGAGGCACAGTGACAGATGTGACTGAGGTACAGGCAGTGTGACTCGTGGCTGAGGCACAGTGACATGAGTAACAAGGGTACAGGTAGTGAGGCATTGCTGAGCCACAATGACAGGTGTGACTGAGGTACAGGCATTGTGATTCATGGCTGAGGCACAGTGACAGGTGTGACTGAGGTACAGCTTTTGTGACTCATGGCTGAGGCACAGTGACATGTGTAACATGGTCAGGTAGTGAGTCATTGTGAGGCACAATGACAGGTGTGACTCGGGTACTGGCAGTGTGACTCATGTATGAGGCACAGTGACATGTGTAAAAAGGTACATGTAGTGAGTCATTGCTGAGACACAGTGACAGGTGTGACTGAGGTACAGGCTGTGTGACTCATGGCTGAGGCACAGTGACATGTGTAAAAGGGTACAGGTAGTGAGTCATTGCTGAGCCACAATGACAGGTGTGACTGAGGTACAGGCATTGTGACTCATGGCTGAGGCACAGTGACAGGTGTGACTGAGGTACAGGTATTGTGACTCATGGCTGAGGCACAGTGACATGTGGAACATGGTCAGGTAGTGAGTCATTGTGAGGCAAAATGACAGGTGTGACTCAGGTACTGGCAGTGTGACTCATGGCTGAGGCACAGTGACATGTGTAAAAGGGTACAGGTAGTGAGTCATTGCTGAGACACGGTGACAGGTGTGACTGGGGTACAGGCATAGTGACTCATGGCTGAGGAACAGTGGCAGGTGTGACTGAGGTACAGGCAGTGTGTCTCATGGCTGAGGCACAGTGACAGGTGTGACTGAGGTACTGGCAGTGTGACTCATGGCTGAGGCACAGTGACAGGTGTGACTCAGGTACTGGCAGTGTGACTCATGGCTGAGGCACAGTGACATGTGTAAAAGGGTACAGGTAGTGAGTCATTGCTGAGACACAGTGACAGGTGTGACTGGGGTACAGGCATAGTGACTCATGGCTGAGGAACAGTGACAGATGTGACTGAGGTACTGGCAGTGTGACTCATGGCTGAGGCACAGTGACAGGTGTGACTCAGGTACTGGCAGTGTGACTCATGGCTGAGGCACAGTGACAGGAGTGACTGAGGTACAGGCATTGTGACTCATGGCTGAGGCACAGTGACAGGTGTGACTGAGGTACAGGCATTGTGACTCATGGCGGAGCCACGGTGACAGATGTGACTATGGTAGAGGCAGTGTGACTCATGGCTGAGGCACAGTGACAGGTGTGACTCAGGTACTGGCAGTGTGACTCATGGCTGAGGCACTCTGACAGGTGTGACTGAGGTACAGGCAGTGTGACTCATAGCTGAGGCACTGTGACAGGTGTGACTGAGGTACAGGCAGTGTGACTCATGGCTGAGGCACAGTGACAGGTGTGACTCAGGTACTGGCAGTGTGACTCATGGCTGAGGCACAGTGACAGGAGTGACTGAGGTACAGGCATTGTGACTCATGGCTGAGGCACAGTGACAGGTGTGACTCAGGTACTGGCAGTGTGACTCATGGCTGAGGCACAGTGACAGATGTGACTATGGTAGAGGCAGTGTGACTCATGGCTGAGGCACAGTGACAGGTGTGACTCAGGTACTGGCAGTGTGACTCATGGCTGAGGCACTCTGACAGGTGTGACTGAGGTACAGGCAGTGTGACTCATGGCTGAGGCACATTTACAGGTGTGACTGAGGTACAGGCAGTGTGACTCATGGCTGAGGCACAGTGACAGGTGTGACTCAGGTACTGGCAGTGTGACTCAGGGCTGAGGCACAGTGACAGGAGTGACTGAGGTACAGGCATTGTGACTCATGGCTGAGGCACAGTGACAGGTGTGACTGAGGTACAGGCAGTGTGACTCATGGCTGAGGCACAGTGACAGGTGTGACTGAGGTACTGGCAGTGTGACTCATGGCTGAGGCACAGTGACAGGTGTGACTCAGGTACTGGCAGTGTGACTCATGGCTGAGGCACAGTGACAGGTGTGACTTAGGTACTGGCAGTGTGACTCATGGCTGAGGCACAGTGACAGGTGTGACTCAGGTACTGGCAGTATGACTCATGGCTGAGGCACAGTGACAGGTGTGACTCAGGTACTGGCAGTATGACTCATGGCTGAGGCACAGTGACAGGTGTGACTATGGTAGAGGCAGTGTGACTCATGGCTGAGGCACAGTGACAGATGTGACAATGGTAGAGGCAGTGTGTCTCATGGCTGAGACACAGTGACAGATGTGACTATGGTAGAGGCAGTGTGACTCATGGCTGAGGCACAGTGACAGATGTGACTATGGTAGAGGCAGTGTGACTCATGGCTGAGGCACAGTGACAGTTGTGACTCAGGTACTGTCAGTGTGTCTCATGGCTGAAGCACTGTGACAGGTGTGACTCAGGTACTGGCAGTGTGACTCATGGCTGAGGCACAGTGACAGGTGTGACTCAGGTACAGGCAGTGTGACTCATAGTTCGATTGCCTGTTTATTAAAATTGGAAGTAAATTTGAGATTTTTATCTCCCAAGTTCAACCAAAGTAAAAAATCATTGAGTAACTCTACTGTACCTGTCCAAATAAAAAAAATGTCATCAATATATCGCGACCAACATGTAATGTTCTCGCTGAAAGGTGCTATATTATTAAAAATGTGCTTATCTTCGAAAGCCGCTACATATAAGCAGGCTAGACTTGGGGCGCAAGTAGCCCCCATACTGGTCCCCTTTATCTGCTTAAAAAAGTTGTCTTTGAACAAAAAAATATTATTTTTCAAGATGATTTCCGCACACTCAATAATGAATGTTGCATGCCGACTCAAATCATCAGTCCCATTTTTTAAGAGGCCCTCTAACATGGTGATGGTATCATCCTGCGGGATGTTGGTATAGAGGGCCTCTATATCCACACACAGTGACAGGAGTGACTGAGGTACAGGCATTGTGACTCATGGCTGAGGCACAGTGACAGGTGTGACTGAGGTACAGGCAGTGTGACTCATGGCTGAGGCACAGTGACTGGTGTGACTGAGGTACAGGCAGTGTGACTCATGGCTGAGGCACAGTGACAGGTGTGACTGAGGTACTGGCAGTGTGACTCATGGCTGAGGCACAGTGACAGGTGTGACTCGGGTACTGGCAGTGTGACTCATGGCTGAGGCACTGTGACAGGTGTGGCTCAGGTACTGGCAGTGTGACTCATGGCTGAGGCACTGTGACAGGTGTGACTCAGGTACTGGCAGTATGACTCATGGCTGAGGCACTGTGACAGGTGTGACTCGGGTACTGGCAGTGTGACTCATGGCTGAGGCACTGTGACATGTGTGACTCAGGTACTGGCAGTGTGACTCATGGCTGAGACACAGTGACATGATCTGTGACAGAGGCGTTGCTGGAAAGGCGAGTGAAGCCCGGTGTGAGGAATGATTGATGGGAGAGTGAGCTCTGCTGTCAGGACGCCACACTATTGCACTCGATGGGTAGGACTGACTCCGTCTCCTGCATAAAATGATCCAAGGCCTTGCGGTGCCGCCAGAGGCGCTAGATGCCACCATTTTTCAGCTGAGAGTTGCAAGCACGGCCCTTAAAGTGGGGGGTGGGTTAGTTGGACGCCACAAGTAGAAAACTGCACTTTTGCCTGCGACGCTGGTGGTCACTACAGCCGTGCTGCGCGTGCAGCCCTGGAAGTATTGCAACCATTGAATATTCGGATCACAGGAATTAAGCAAAGAGAGTATTATTTTTCTAATGAAACCTACAGGAAAATGGAGACTGGGAACCAAAATGAATTCATCTATGTGCACAAACGTGAAGATGTTTCATAGCGACCAAATATGACAAGAATAGAACTATACATGGTTTTAATCATGCGATTGGGGATTGGGTTCCAGCGTGTGCAATGCCCCGACCCTGAGGACCTGTGCGGCACCTGACATGGGGGCTGGCGGGGCAGACACCAGATGCTGTCAGACTCTGGGAAGCTGCCAACATTCCCAAGAGATTGAGGTATCAGGAAATATTCGATCTCTGGAAGAAATGCTGAATATGGAGGAGAAACCAACAGTAGAACTCCCTGTACCATAGGGATTTATTTGTAATGGTATTTTGTGTCACGTTGTGCTGTGCTATGTGATGTGTTTACAACACAAACCTTGCTGTGAAGCAAAAGAGCGCACACCACTTGAAGGACCAGGTCGTGGCTTCCATTGGAGCAGCAGGTGCAGTGCACCGGGGACAAGAGTCTAGTGGAGCCCACTGAACACTAATAGTTGCTGTTTTTAACAGTTCAAACAGCAGCCAGGGACCCATTTCCTTCCTTGAACTAGGGCGCACGACACACTGCCTAATCTGCTGGCTAGGATACAAGAGACAAGATTGTGCACATCAAGTGGGGATTACACAAATACATTTTACACACATTTAGGCACAGGGAGATTAAGTGATTTGCCCATAATCTCACTAAATTGAGTCTGGCACCAAGGCCGGGAATGAAACCTGGGTGCCCGGGTCCCAAAGCCAGCAGCTCCAGCCGTTAGGTCACATCTCCTACCTGAGGTCTTCTGTTGTTGAGAAAATCCCACCAGTGGATCCCCCTCCTCCTTGTTTAACACTTCCTCCAGAAATCAGAGCATTTTGCTCTTCCTAATAAGTTCCCTCAAGGCGAAAGGCAGAAGCTACTTTCAAGGGCCCATTGTATCAGGGCAATAGTAACTTATCCCAGCGGTCAGCTCACATTTTGGGCAGCATTATAGATCGGGTGAGGAGAAGCGGCAGCGGGTAGGGGCGTTGGCCTGGGCACTGCTGCTGCCATGAGATGTCTCGTGCAAATTGTATGTCTCACTAGTGACAAAATGGCCACCACTGAGTACAAAAGATGGTGATAACCCAGAGATACTCACCACCCACAGCGCATTGGTCCAACCATAGGCAAGCCACACCCTCACTCCCATACCACTCTATAAATTTTATTGGCCAGGGAGCTCTGCCCTGTTGCCATTATCTGGAGGCTGTGGGGGAGGGGACTGTGTCAAGTCAGTTTCTCCCGAGGACCAGTGTTATGGTAGGTGACTTTGGGAAGATGGCTGACGCCGCCATACAAGATGTCCTCCGACCTTGCAATAGGATTACCAGAGTGCCTAGGGAAAGGTAAGGGTATAGGATACAAGGCCATAATGCCTGGACACACTCCTCCGTAATATACCCCGGTCGGTATAGGCTCTAGCATTCCTCATTCTATGTGATCGGATTGGCCTTGGGTCCCGGTGGATACTGACAAAGGCAATAGGAGCAACAGGTATGCGTTTTTCAAAACTGAAAAAGATTAACTTAAAATATAGCTTGGCAAGTTAATTCTAGGCAGCAAACGAAGCATGTAGACATCCAACGTAACACATCCAGTATACGTAAGCGTTCATGATAAATAAAGAAGTCCATACCTTCTGGTCTTGGTACGAATTATTCCACAAGTCAACTCGAAAATACATGAAGTCTTCAAGAAGCGTTGAACAATAATGGAACTCTACTGCCTCTCTTCCTTGAGGAAACTATCTTGAAAACTTCCCTACGCTGCAATGAAAATGTTGTGTTGGCTGTCTAAATGTTTTGTTTACTGTCTATAGTTAACATAAATTTGCCAGACTTCGGCAAGATGGCTGGGGAAAGTTAAAGGTGGAGTCACTGTGAAAATATTGGTGCATAAGAGAGTCACAGATGCAGAGATAACCTGCAGCCAATGACCTGGTGGCCCATGAGGGATAGGAACAAAGACCACCAGAGCCCCTGGTCACCATTGTAAAGCATTGCCTTCGTTTTTTTAAACAAATACTTTCGTTACGCGTGAAGAATAATGCAAACAAAACCACCTGGCTTTCATCCCACCACCCAACAGGGTCTGACTTTGCCCCCTCTTTCTGGTAAACCACATCCATAGAGGGCTGCAATTCATCCATCATCATTGGAAACTGTTAAACACTTTCCATCTAGACCTCAATGCATTGGTGCCATCTCACAATATCCTGTCCGCGAGCCTCCAAAAAAATGGCTGCTAAGCCAACTGCGGAAGAGTGCACAAATGGGCAACCAGGGTAGCAATCAAAGCTAAATAGAATAGTTTGAGCCACTCTTAGTCAAATTAAGATTCCAGTGGCTTCTGTGACTGTCGGAGGTCATCTTCAATATACTGACAACGCTGCAGAAAACCTTAGATGGACCATTCCCAACACCGCTCATCAAGTCAACACAATCTGTCCAAACATAAAGAAGGCTACGGTGAGGGACAAATATTACTCCCGCAGTCCTTCCACTACTGATCTCCACCTTAAGGGCCCATACTTTGCACATATTGGGCTACAGCAGAAGATTATTGTGACCTTGAGAAAAGATGAAAACCACCAGGACAACCCTTTGGGTACATAATGTGGGAGGAATTTGGTCTCAACAAGGGCAGTAAGAACTGGGGTCCAGCTCAGGCTAGGAGATGCCCCTACACCCCAAAAACTCCACTTGTCACTTTTTATCACTATCTGCCCAAACCGTTGGTCCCAGAAATCACCCGTATGGCCCAAAATATGAGGTCTCACCAGAAGTCCTCCGCCGATCAAGCCCCCTAAATACAGCACTTCCGGTGTCATCTCTATTTCCGCGTTCTTGATGTGATCCACGCTCCAACCCGGGAAAAAGAGAAGAACATTGCAGATGATATTGACGAGTACCAGGGGGTACAGGGAGACCCCGATGAACTTGGAACATTTCCCCGTGCACATCTTGGGTGAGTTGGAAAAAAGACCCCCCTCTTAAAAAATAAACACGCGGTGAGCAGAGCCGGGGAGTCACACCCAAGACAAGTGATGGGTCCAGGAGTCCTCGCGACCATATATAGTGCTCAGAGTGGGGAGGCGGGGCAAGTAGATAAAGACAACACGGAAAGACCAGGTGATGGCAGGAGGGAGGTGATGCAGGCTCTCTCCTACAGATAAGATAGGATCTCCCGCGTCACCGAGGTACAGGAGAAGTGAAGACAATAAACCCTTCTGTCTTCTGATCCCCAGCCCTCCCGCCTCCACTGTCGTCGTCACCTTCTGCGCCAGAAAGAAGCTTGTGACATACAGGCCCATCACCAACTCAACATCTCACTGCAAATCACCCAAGGTGGGATGCACAGACCGAAAAGGAGAACAGAAAGAGGACGCTTTTCCAGCCCCAAGACAAGCCTCTCAACCCATTGACAGCCTCCTGACTGTGAACCGTAATGTTTAATGTGTTTACGATGCAGTTAAGTAAGCAGTTAAAGGGAGCGGTGTGTTGTCTGTTTCAAAAACTTCCTGCGTTTGTCCTGGTTCATTGACCTCAACTGGTAACAACCCTTCACACATCGCAGTCCCATTGCGTCATATGGACAACTGCCAAAACCCGCCGGTGGCTAACACGGGCTCCTAGGAGGAGAAAGGGGCTCTGCGTGGAATAAACCAAAGTATCCTGAGCCCGGGGGGGGGGGGGGGGGTCAAAGGAAACATGTTTATAATAGCTTCCTCCCCCACACACAGACACCAACCTCCCGTCCTACCTTCTGCTTTGCCTCTTATCTCACTGGGACTATTATTAATTAACCATAAAATGGCGACCTTTGATCACGGAGGAAGCAGTGCTCAAGGATGTGCGGGCCCCGCCACCCCTCCCTTCACGCGGCATCACAAACAGCAGTTTGACCACCTTGGTACCAGCTCAGAGGCATAAGGCAAAACGGTGTAACCCCCCTGAAGATTGTGAAGGCGCCCGAGGCGCCCCAGTGTCTGCCATATCTCACAGATAATCATTGACCTTTCGCTAAATGGAGGGCCCCTTGAAGGAGTGGGTGCACTGCAGCTAAGCAGGGGCTTCAAGGGGGGGGGGGGGGCTGTTACTCGCCTGCAGGATCTCCACAGGTTGCGCACACACTGGCAGAAAGTGTTGTTAAACTGGGTGTGAATAACATATTTCATGAAGCAATAGGTGGAGGACATTTTAAGGCATGGGCAAAGTGGGGCCATTGTCTAGGGCCCCCACCTTCCCAGGGCCACACAAGGAAATTCAGCATTCTCTCTATTACACCGCTATCTGCTTCTCTCTATAAAGCCCTCTCTTCCTCTCAGCTTCTCTCTACTTCTGACTCTGTCTCTTTCTCTACCAAGTGCCATCTTGAGGATTTTTGGGGCCCCCGGCCAGACATATTTCAAATGTTTTTGTGTGACCCTGTTTCTGAACGTTCAATGCATAATTCGGTTTTGTTTGGTATTATTTGAGCTTACACAAGCAAAAATGGGCGCTAACGTTCAAAGTTGTCCTGAGTAGAGAATATGTTTCGCCTGAGTACCCCAAAATCCTTAAGATGAATGACATTGCTTAGCTGAATACATTTTCAGTAGAGTAGGTTGTTCTGATACTTGGCAGTGATAGGTCACATCCTTGCCCAATGAGGTGTTTACATTCTCTATACGAGCCTTTGTTTGGCCTAAATGGTTTTTTGATGCACATGACACGAAACATACTAATGGGAGTTGTAGGTGAAGCGAATACCAGCAGAGGACCTGTGAGACAGGACTTATGAAGATGTCCTTTCTTTTGCAGTTCATGGGGCAGATACAGATTGTCATCATCTCACACAAGGACAAGTGACACATTCGGTTTGAGTTGAGAACCAGGAAAATGACTGGATTGTTGCCGAACGACATAGACCCCGTAAGGACCTCGTCCTATGAAACCACTACATCCATGCTTCTTTCAGTTCAAACCACACAAAATGATCTATAGGCAAGGAGAGACCCAGATCAGCAGGATTATTTGAGATCTCCCCAGGGTGGTGCTTGTGCACAGAGTTCCAAGGAGTCCCAGCTCCAATCATTGACAAGTTCTCAGTCACTCCCATATTCTGGCAATGTTCTACTGGAGATCGGTCATCGTAAGACACTTCTTGAAGAGATGCTCAACTGGCTGCATTCCTCCAAAGTCCTATGACAAAGAATGTCACACTAATGGACGTGTAAATTCTACGTTGGCAAACAACGCCACAAACGTGTTTTTCAGCTACCAGACAATATATTCCTGAGGTCTATAAAGCTAGTTAAGTCCTCGCCTAAAGAACCCAACATGCACAGAGCCTTATCCTCGCCTCAACAATAAAATAACAAAAGCAGAAGTGTAAAAGCAAAAATCGTTGGATCACTGCATAATCTCACTCAATGGAAGAAAGGGGAGACCCCAACATCACATTCATAATTACAGATATTTCCCTTTTCTGGGGAGATTAGCTAATTTTGCTCGCCCACCTATCAGTTTTTGCTCTCATCCAAAACCAGTGTGCATAATGACTTCGAAAGGCTATTAAGAGTTGTTAATACTCACTGACATGTGAGCAATAAGGCTATTGGCACCTGGCTTACTCACTACCAGTTGCCAAAACAGTTCACTGAACTAGAATGCAACAGTAGTAAATGCCATCATTTTAAGCCTTTTGATTGGCTTAGGCAATTCCTGAATTCCAAAGAGGGCGCTAACTTATTAGTACAGCCCTTAGCAGAGTGCATTCCCCACTGTGCAACAAGCTCGCTTACACTCCAAAATCATGAGACCTTTGATTTGTTCACCTGCCTCCTCCTTGCGAACGATGAAACAAAATCTAATATTGTAGTGGCCATAACATAGTTCAAGAAAACCTGGAAAGTGAAAGACTATTGTCCAGAACCCACAGTGACTGTGGCGCAAAACAAAGTCCATCCAATGCAAATTAATAAAGGGACTCCCGCGGAGCTGAGCTTGTGGCCGAAAAATATAACTTACACCACATGCATCGATGAGGCAACAAATCAAACAAGTGAAACCAGTGAAAATCCTAAATCACGAGCAGAACACCGCCTCAGTCTCCTAAGAACGACCTGAACACCACTCTCCAGCATTTCATCAACCACTTAACCTTCTTTGGCACCAACATTTCAATGACCTTCATGACCAATGGCTGGTTAAAGGGAAGGAAAACCACTTCCAAGTGCAGTCAATGACTATGAGAGTTAGAACTGGTGGAAACTAAACAATGAAAGATTTAATAAGAGTATAATATTAAGCCCTGAAAATTCATAAGGATAAAAAGAATCACAAAACCCCAAAAGAATGACTACATATCCCCTGTCTAGAAAAGTGATCCATGTATTGGGGGAAAAAAACTGTCAATTGTTTATCTCACAATATAATTGTTGTTGTGTTGATATCATCAATTAAAAGTATTACAAAAAAAATAATCTGTATAGTGATTTTGAAGGACCCTGAAGGAGCTTCACATACCTGTGCCAATGATATGTCCCCACTCGACTTCACACCTTGTTGTTCTCATGTTATTCACCAAAGGCACCACAAGTCTTGGAGTCAGCAGGTGGAGTTAAAAACTCAAGGCTACTCCATCAGCGTTGTCCAGCAGCATTCACCAATTAATAATTTTATGGCAAGACAGAAAGCTAGTATTATATACAGCTCTTTATTGCTGCTCCTCTGTACAGCACGTTAAAGAGAAAAAGTTAGGGGAAAATGTATCTAGTGTTGTGTCGACCTTGCACCACACAACTGGGCCCAAGGGCGGTGCAACACCAAAGTTAGATTTATCAAGCCACACAAGGCCACCTTGTGTGACCCTGAGTGGCTTAATAAATCTAGAAGAATGCAACGCAGCACAAATCGCTGTGTTGCATTACACTGGGATGTATGACGTTACAACGCATACTTTTACAACGCCTACTATTACAACGCATTTTTACACCGCAACATCCATTACAACGCATACCATTACAACGAATTCTTTGAAACTACCTTTACAATGCATTCCACTACAACGCATACTACATTTACAACGCATACCATTACAACGCATAACATTACATTGCATGTAAGGTAAGTATTGGATAGTGTAGGGGTAAAAATTACTATTCTAACTCCAGGGGGTGCAACAGTAGAGTAAGTGTTGGATAGTGTAAGGGTACTATGTGTTGTAATGCTATGCGTTTTAATGTTATGCGTTGTAATGACTGTGTTGTAATGGCACGCGTTGTAGTGGTGTGCGTTGTAGTGTCATGCGTTGTAATTGTTGCATTGTAAATGCATGCGTTATAATGGATGTTGCGTTGTAAAAGTTTAGTTGTAATGGTAGTGCATTGTAAAAGTTGTGTTGTAATGGTACTGCGTTGTAAAAGTTGCGTTGTAAAGGTTGTTTCCCATTACACTGCCCCAGGGAGGCGTTCCATGGGTGGAGTGTGGGTGTTCCCACGCATCCACCCATTGATTTTGGTGCATTCCCAGATTTACCATGACTGGTAGATTCTGCAGCACACATACAAAGAGGAAAATGTCTCAGTGGATTGTTTTTGTGCAGGAAGGTGCCCCTTCCTGCACAAAACAATCATATCTGCAACACAGGCGCCCTTGCACAACGGCGCAAGGGTGCGTGCTTTGGCACTAGGCAGCAGTTGGTGCACTAGCACAAGGAATTAGCAAGAATGCGCTGTATGATGTTAAATATGGCGCTTTTCTGTCATTTCCCTTTCACAGAGTGCAGCACAGCAAGGTTACTTCTGCACTGCATGAATGTTTGGTCAATTTGCCCCATTGTATCCGAGCAAACATGGAATTCAAATCCTTCCTCTGGCTGCTTAACAGCCCTGTTGAGTGCATGTGCCACTCAACAGGGCACAGGCCTTGACACATTCATACATTAACTTAACTCCTTGGACGCTCATGACGAGCTCAGCTCGTCATGATGTACACCTCCATACACTCATGACGAGCTGAACTCGTCATGAACAATGGGAATAAATCAAAGCCAGCACAGGAGGGGAATACCATCAGCATTGATGGTGTTAAAGAAACCAAAGCATGAACATCAGGAACTCTCCTGGTCTACCCTGTATGAAGGTCATGACGCAATATCAAAGCACCATTGAAAACCACTGGCTCTTTGATGATCACCAATGAGTCTTTAAACCATGTATAGGAGCAGTGACAGGGTTGGCTGGTATCGAAGAAGACTTCCTCGGGTAACTTAAAGGGCCCATCTGGTGTAGAGACAACAACACTATTTTTACCTAATCCTGCATTTAAAAAAAATCTTTTTTATGAACATTTTTGCACATTTTTAAAACATACGATCAGAGCAGTGCTCATACAGCAAAAAGGAAGAAAAAGAAAAGGTATGGCCAACAGTATAATGTGCAGAACTTAATAGCAAAAGAAGAAACAGGCGAGTAGTTCACGGCAATCACATAAAGTCATGGGTCAATACCCCTAGACAGGGCGGATCAGTGCTGATGAGTCTCACCAGCGGGCGGCATGCAAACGGACCAAATATAGGGCAGTTCGACCTCAACTGGGGACATAGGGTGCAACAAAATGAGGACAACATAAGCCAAGGAAGGGAAACTCGAGTCGCTTAAGACCTGCTGCCGCATCTAGTGTAGCGGGGGAGCCTGCGCTGCCAGGGTCCAGAGGCGATGGAGTTCTGAAACAGGAGAGCTAAAGCAATGTGGAGGGCAGCACCACTCTACGCCTCTATCAGTGAGGGATGGATCCTGAGTGCCGCCCCAGATAAAGCATTCCAGTCCCCCACGTTAGTGACCACCTCCTGAAGTTTGGAAACCATTGTGTCCCATTGAGGCACTAGGGAAAATTTACAGATGCAGAATAGGTCCTCCCTACGTAGTGCCGCACCCTCTGCTTTAGCCCAATTAAGCAGGGATCGGCACCAGGCAAGTGGGTGAGGCGATAGAGGGCATTTCCAGTGCCTAGTGATCAATCGCTTGGCCAGGTCTAGAAATCGTTTACCTAATCCTGCTTTGATAAAACTCACCGACAACAGGTATTCTAAAATGTTGCTTTGTTTGTTTGATGATTTATGCTGGGGGTTTGAGACATATTATGAAATTATTCACTGGATAGCCTCTTTAAAGAAGGCGCTCATCGGAGGTGATCCTGGACACGCTTCCTGCTGTCCATAACGTGGGAAGATCAATAATAACAATGGGGTGTCCCAGTAACAAGCAGAACCTAGAGATTATCAACAGTGTACAGACAGAGGCTCTGCCATGAAGAAGGACATTCCTTTACAAATCAATATGTCCTCACTCATGTAAGACTATCAATTAATGATGCCCAAATGACAAAAACTCAATTTGACTTGAAACATTATTAATATCTAAATCATTTGTGGTTTGTATTAATGCTGATTGTCAGTTGTGTGTTTTCATGCATCATTAATTGATAGTCCTACATGAGTGGGGACATATTGATTTGTAAAGGAATTTCCTTCTTCATGGCATAACGTGGGAAGATCACAGCAGTCGTCTTTGACTCACTCGCAGAAATGGAGAGGGAGGAGTATGAGGAATCTCTGTTGAATGGATCATTACTCTCCAAATGCAATCAAGAAATCCGATTAGGGTCCAATAAGAGATTTTCTAAAACAACAAATGTTAAGTCCCCCCAGAAACTCAAACAACCACCACTTTTCTTATGTATGTACCGCCTTGGCTTCGGAGATAGAAAGCGGTCTGATTTAAGATTCATGCAGATGGCACAGATCCACCTCTGCATGAAGACGGGCCGGAGAACTGCCAGACATCCCTGTGCATCAGCTGCGTCTACTTCTGGGCAAAGTGTATCCCATGAACCTCAGAACTCTTTAATGGTGTAGACAAACACTGATATTCATGGCATAAACAATCAATCAACACATGATTATTCAAAAATTCTTTATGCTCGTCTAACCACAGAACCAACACATAATCCAAAACTGAGTTCCTCGTTGAGAAGAAATATTCACATGACATCTCTTTGAAATTGCTCCACTCACACTCTGTGGTAGAAAGGATCAAGTTCAAAACCATGGATACCATGCACAAACCATGTGGGGTCATCAATCCCAAACATCTTCAGGAGCTGGGACCCATGGACACTCTTACCTGATAGCTCATGTCATAGTATGTATGTGTAATTTACTGGACTAATTCTACCGAACATGCATGGCGGCAAAACCGTCAAACACGCTGGGTTCGATGTTGTACACTTCCTGGCACATTCTACCTAACACTCCTACCGAACATTACCACCTTTAAGACCCAGGGATGGGATTGTTCAGGGAGGCATTCCCCCTTAGACCAATCACACCTGGTCGACCACCTCCTCAAGTGAGGGATGAACCCCATCAAACAAAGAGCCACTGATTTCTCAATACCTAAAGTGCCTTCCAAGCCAGCAATGTTCACTTCGATCAAGCGAAGGAGCTGAGCCCCAACTCAGAGGACACCTGGGTGGTGATGTTGTTCCAGGCAAAGGCACCTGTGTAACATGTCAGTAGTTCTCAACAACCTACAACAATACACAATTCAAATAGCTCTACAAATAAGACAAGAAAATGAATGGGTTTGAGGAGGGCACAGCCTGTAGTCCATACTAATATAATAAAGAGAGAGCCCAAACCTTTGAGGCGGGTAATCTCAGGAACCACAGCACCAATCACAACACCCAATACAGCGTTGGAAAGGGCAGTTGCAGCAGAAGGACATAGGCTATGCAGACGCCCACCATATACATTTAAAGGGTAAAAGAACCGTGCCAGCAAAGTAGTCCCTTGTTGGCGTGTCTGCGTTGTGCTCTGGGCGTGTGCTGGGGGCGTGACAAACGCTGGCGGCGTGTGGTACGTTCCGCCCTTCATGCCATGTCTCATATTGTGTGCTAATCCCTCCCTGCTCCCTTTAAATACCCCTGCACTCCATAATCATAACCCACCCTTACTCCTTAAAATACCCCAACACCCTTAAACACTAACCCATCTTAACCCTATAAACATACCCTGTACCCCAAAACCCAAACCTATCCCTAAACCCTAAAAATACCCCTGTACCCCAAAACCCAAACCTAGCCCTGAACCCTAAAAATACCACTGTCCCCCAACACCCAAACCTACCCCTGAACCCTAAAAATACCTCTTTACCCCAAAACCCAAACCTAGCCCTGAACCCTAAAAATAACCCTGTACCCCAAAACCCAAACCTAGCCCTGAACCCTAAAAAAATACCCCTGTACCCCAAAACCCAAACCTAACCATGAACCCTTAAAATACCCCTGTACCCCAAAACCCAAACCTACCCTTGAACCCTAAAAATACCCCTATACCACAAAACCCAAACCTAGCCCTGAACCCTAAAAATACCCCTGAACCACAAAACCCATACCTATCCCTAAACCCTAAAACTACCCCTGCACCCCATAACCCAAAACTATATCTGAACCCTTAAAATACCCAAACACCCCAAAACATATACCTCAGTATTCCAAAACATATACCCCTATACCCCTACTTACCTTATCCAAACATTTTTAAAAAACATGCTTTTACCATTCATTCATTTACAACAAATTTCGTTGTAAATGTATGCGTGGTAAAAGCATATAAAATGTAATGCCATGCGTTATAATGGCATTACGGAGTCATGGTACTTTCGTACTGAAAGTATGCGGAGTGATGGTATGCAGAAAGAAAGTTGCGGAATAATGGGTGTTTACCATCCCCCGGTAAGTACATTGGTGGCACGGCGGCCCACATCTCCAAAACATACTCATATTTTTTCACCACCCATTTGAAAAATGCACAGGTCTCTCTCATTGATGGCCAGCACCGACATACACTTTTAGAAACACCTCCTGCCACAAGTTCTAGAATTGCGAACTTTAGAGCTGGGGAGCTACTTTCGAATCTTGGCAGCAGCTCAACATCCTGTGATTCCAGGAAAATCGCTTTGTCTACCCGTGCCTACCACAAATGAATGTGTTCTTCTGTAATGTAAATTGTGCTCATGCCATGTTGTCGAGTTCGCACTTTATAATATTGCAAGGAAAAATAAAGTAGGTAAACTCGAGTTCACACACTACTGAACGTGCACTCTTAAGTGCATCAGCAGTGCACTGTGAATCGGAGCGTTTCACAGGCCTGTCACAGATAAGAAATGCTATCAAAATGAAATCCTACAAAACAATATACTACTGGCCGGCAGCAATTCATACCCGGACAACGTCGGGACGGGCTGCTAGTGCTTAGTAAAACAGCTTACAGAAAGTCAATCACAAATGTGGATTGCACCACCAATTCCAGATTCCAAAGTGACTCAGTCCATCCAAAGTTCGTATCACAAAGTTGCACTTCCAAATTTTTTGTTAGAAAACAGCCAAACAGCCAACACTTTTCGTCCAACTTCCTTTCCTCAGGGCGTAATATTTAGGTATATTTATCAAAGAACTAATGAAATTTAGAGCAACACTGCTTGGTAAGTGTACCACAGTGTATATCTCTTGGTTGTTAAACAAACAAGGACGCGGCTCGGCGTAAATAAAATAGTTACTGCAAAACTCCAACTGGTACAGAATGCAACAGCATGTACTCTGTTTGCCCTACCTGGGAAATGCCACACCTCCAATCTCCTTCACTGCCTCCACTGGCTGCCAATCAAACAGTGAGTCCAGTTTAAAACCCTCTGCACCACACATAATATTATACATGGCCAGGGCCCCGAAATCTTGCAGGGACTTTGCGCCCCTTATGTTCCATTGCGTACATTGCGCTCCACTGATCACCATCGGCTGTGCATCCCACGGGTCCACCGGTGTAGAGCTGGGGGTTGCTCCTTCAAAGTTCCGGCCCCTGCACAATGGAATTCCATACCACTGGCTGCCCGCAGCACCCACGATCACTGGGCATTGAGGAAACTGATCAAAACTTGGCTTTTCACTTCCATCTAGCCACATCTCCCCTGGTCACCTGTCCGCTAGAGCTGGGACGCCCTGTTGCTGGGGCAGCCATGTGCTCTATAAATCACACTAAGATGATATAACATAACAATGTTGGTCCCAATTTGATGCAGGCGGCACAGGAGCCGAGTAACACTAGAACGTTCCCTGGATACAGGAGGGATCAGTTCTAACCAAAATATATACACTGTGATAATGTTACCATACAGTGTTGCTCTAAATGTCATCGGTTTTTTGATAATATACCTAAATATTACACCCTGAGGAAGTCCACGGAAGTTGGACGAAACGCGTTGGCTGTTTTCTAACAAAACTTTTTGAAGTAAAGAATAAAGCAACTTTGTGATACGAACTTTGTATGGACTGAGTCCCTTTGGGATCTGGAATTGGTGGTGCAGTCCACATTTGTGATTGATTTAACATTGGTCTTGATGACTGCTCCCTGGAAACAGCAGGTGGAGGTGTACACCGCATGAGTATAATACTCGAAGCATTAGACTTTTTGTGGGGGACTTTTATGTTGGAGGAAGTGCGTCACATGTACACTGTTTTGTAGATGTTTTGGCTTGCTGTTTCACTGTGTTTTTGTGTTAGCTTACAGAGATTGCCACAACTCTGTCATGTGCTTACAATTACAACCCTCCCCCAAACTGGGGAGTAGGGAATCCTTTGAGGGTTGAAAAATAAAAAGAGAAGATATCGAAACAGTCTCCAATAAACCTAAGCATCTGACCAGCCTCAGAATTTCCAAAAGAATAGATTCATTTATTAGTAGCTTGTGGTTAAACATTAGACTGGCAAAGACACTATCTCAAGTGTTTGTGCAGGCAGGGCCTGCTCTCCCTATGGTCAGTATGGGGGTTTGTCTATACTTGTGTTTACATAAGAAGGAGATTATCTACATCCAACCTACTAGAGTTGAGGAAGGGCCTGACTTATGTAATGATATGTTATGTTACTGAGATTTGCAGGGCGCACGAATACCAAATGGTGTCTTGGCGCTATCCGACCAGAGAGCAGGTATATAAACTATTCATTAAACAGCCAAGTCTTTAAGGCTTTGCGAAAGGATGGCAGAGATGACAGATTTCTGATGGAAAATGAAAGGGTGTTCCAGAGTTTCGTAGCGCCCACCATAAAAACTTCTACCACCCCAGTTAGCCTTACAGAATTTACAAGAGAGCATCTGTTTTGCGCCTTCAGACCTCAGACATCTATTTGGGGAGTACCAGTTTAATGGCCGCCTAAAAAAATTGAGGGCTGTTGTCATGAAGTGCCTTATGTACCACACAGCCTTAAACTTAATGCAACTATAATTATTGGTGTCAGCTTCATCAAGATTTGACTTTTTGAGATGAGGCATAATTGACGCCGTCTTCCAGATGGAGGGAAAGACACCCTGCTTAAACATAGAATTAAAGATTGGGGTTAGGGTGGGGCCAAGAATCTCAGGAACTTTCTTAAAAATCATAGGAAGGAAAGGGTTATAGGGAGAGCCAGATTTGACCTGAGTAATATACGTGGTAACCTCATCCACCATTACTGCTCTGAATTCTTTAAATGTTGTGGTATTAGAAGGTAACGAGATACCGGGGTCTCGAATCTCAGACCTTGCCCCAATGTCGAAGGTGGTATATATTTGCTCCACTTTACTTTGAAAAAGTCTAGCTAATGAGTTGCAGAAGTCCTAACAATTTATGTTTCTACTTCGCACTGCTTAAAAGTAGTGGGGCGTCACTCCTCCGCCATAGCGGAGGAGCCGCCACTGGTCATGAAGGTAGGAAGTAAAGACAGGTGCTCTTCGTGTAGGCACTCAGCAGCAAAAAGAACATTGTGGAGGGTACAAATGCTGGATCAGGGAGTGTCAAATGGTTTGGGTCTCTGGAGGTCAAAGGGGACATGTTAACAATACCGCTAGCCCTGGCGTATCGGTCAATGGACATTGATGAAGCGGGCTTCAGAAAATATTTTATTCTGACTTGTGGATTCAATTCCCCATGACATGAACTAATCAATTAATGAGCAGTTGCATGATTTGTTTAATTAACACAACCTAGATTAAGTTTGCACCACACATATACACGCGGGAAACTAATTACATGTGCTCTTGTTGCATTTGCAAGTCTGTTTTTGTAACACATGATTAATATTGTCTTGTTTGTTATGTCTGTCCTATTGTCTTTGTCACTATTAATATGCGGCTGATCATTCATGGCATGTGCTTTTATATGTGCTTGCATGTATGTCCTATGTTGTGCTTGTCTGTCTGTGTATCATTTAATTATCTTTTTATTCTTTCAGAAACATAAAGCTGAATTACATGAAGAATGGTAGATATTTTATGTGCTGCTTTAAATGTTTGCTTTTGCTAAATGTCTTTTTATTAGTGGGTTAATTAATAATTAACAAGGGATTGGGTGGTACAGAAGGGTTTGCTTTACCTGAATTAATCACTCTTTTTGTGTTTGTTTAAATAATAGCTCAAGAGTGGTTTGAGGCCTAGCCTCTGTTTCTGAAGAAAAGTTGGTCGGCCTGAACTGAGCAGAAGCTGGAGCCAAGTGTACACGTTTGGAAATTTTCCATGCGGAGTTTGTTGAACTTACTTCTTGAATGGATTGTGGCTCTGACCTTTGAAAAAAACTATGGCTCTAACAATGGAGCTTGTTTTCATGGACTGCTCTGGATGTTCTTTTACAAGGCCGAGGAAGTGGCAGGCATAATTCTGCCGAGCTTTTGGTGGAAGTCGGATTGGTAACTTTTTATGTTGCAAAGTTCGGAAGCTGATGTCACTTTATGTCAATGGACAATGGCACGGTGACGCGTTTATTCTCTGGACTGGTAGCTGCGGTGGCCTGACAGCCATCAACCAATCACAGTGCTGAACTTTTCTAAAAAATAACATTTAGTTAGATTTAAGAGCAAAAATGATATAAAATTGGCTCTCTTGAAGGGTTTGGGGCTGTCTTTTCCAGAGGGGCGAAGCGCTGTCGGTTTGCCTTGGGATTGATTGTAAGCATTCAACTGTTTATTATTTGTTTCTCTTTCAGGTTAGAAAACTAACTTGGAGAATATGTTTATGTTTTCTTAAGTTCATTATTTTGATCAATTCTGTTTTGACAGCTTACATTGTGCCAATGATTATGCAACTTGAAATAATAAAACTAAATGCTTGATTTTAATAAAGAGAGTTAATAAAGATTTTTCAATTATGAATTTTAAAAATAAACTTTTCAAAATGACAAGCTGGTCTTGTTTATTGTAGATAGTTTATTGCTTAAAGTCAAACAACATATTGATCTATTCACCTCATGATTCAGCTACTCTATGTTTTTATGGGCCTGGTATTGATTGGTAAGTGTGATAGTGGATTGTGACATCATTTATAAAGAATTTTAGTTGCTGCGCTGCATCAACATCCATGTGCCAGGCTGTGCCAACCAGTTCCATGAACCCCTTACTCCACCAGCAAAGCCTTTCGATCACTCTCCATCCATCTATCGACAGGTGTTCCTTTCGGGGGTATTATTTTATGTAACCAACAGAATGGCTGAGTGAGATGAACGTTCACTATTGAAACATGCATTCATCTGAAGGTCACGAATTCATTTCCGGTTAAGGCTGCCTCGTCTGTTTCTCCGAGGTAAACTGAGTGCCATTTAATTGACTAATAGTAACACAGGTCGTTTAAAGCGCTTAGAAGCAGCCAGGGCTTTAAGTGGGCCGGGTCTCAAGAGGTCTGAGCACCGGCAGTGTTTTTTAAGGGGGTCCTCGAAACGGGTCTCTATCGGGCTCTGTTTTGAGCCCTGGCACAGGCGGTCTGATTTTTTTCCCGACTGCAGTGACAGCAGTTTGCTGTCACTGCGGTCCGAAAAAAAGTGCCAGGGCGCAAAACAGCCGATAGAGACCCGTTTCCACGTCGATGTGCACTGCCCACACTGTTCACTGAAGAAGTTACGGCATGACGTCATGCCAGGTGAGCGTTGTGTGGGGGAAGGGAAATCCTTTAAAGAGTCATTTTCTTTCTGGATTTCCCTTCTCTTTCTAAAACGCAAGAGCAGCAACTTAATGGTAGGGTCACCAGGGCTTTAATTGGAAGCCTTTTCAATATTATATGTAACAAACCATAGATGCAGCTTATTTACCTAATGCAACTAATAACCATTGACAAAGTCAATAGTCCTGACGGGTTGTAGGTATGATGTTACTTTTTGTATCACATATCTACAAACAATTACAGAAACAGCAAAAATACAAGTCGGGTGGCACACTATGCTAAACACAGATTTTTTGCGTGTTTTAAAGCCACGCACCTAATTACTATGACCACGCCCCTTTGAGAGACCCGCCAGTTTTTTCATCCCACTTAAAGCCCTGCCCTGGAAGCAGCAGTCACGAAGCGCTATGTAGAGGCAAAGTATTATGTAAGAAATTAATAGTACAGGTAATGACTGTGAAAAGGTCTTCTCGGGAGCGAGTTGCTATAAGAAACACCACTTCCATAAGAACTGAAATCTTAGGGCTGTGGTGAGATGCTCTTACAAGGGGATGAGTTTGCACTAGATATTACTTTCAGAAGTATACGAAGTACTTTGGAAATATTTCGTGTGGCTTCTCCGTGCCTATGAACCGAAGCAGGGTCAGTCACACTCACACGCACCTCGTGACTACACTTTCCCTTCACACCAGGTTTTTACTGCCCAGTACCAGGCAGCGCCTGGAGTCGGTGACGTCACTGCCGCTCCCGAGCACTGAAGGCCGGAAGACAAGCAATGGATCACCCATTAACCGCGCTCGAGCCCACGCAAGACGTGCTGGGAGCCGGCGGAAGCCCGTGCCCTATCCCGCGGCCTTTGACCCTTTTCTAGGATGTGTGGCCTGGGTCACCTCAGGGCTGAGGGGCGAACCCACTCTTTCTTATTCCCCCAAAGATGGCCTCAGCCGCCCTCCTTGGGCTTCCGAGGTCCCCCCAAGATGTCGTGACCTTCCAGGGATGTCTTCCTGCGTCTTATCGGTGGCACCGTCCTCTACACAAACATTTGCCTTGAGCTCCGGCACGCGGCCAATGTTTCCTGGGGAACAATAGAGGCTTGATTTACATGCTCGCACCTGCAATATTTGCAATTTGCCTGGTGGTGACATTTCTGTGGTGATTTCGTAAAACCAGGGCACAAGTCCCGCCGACGTACATAGCTGGGCGCTGTGACATTTTCAACAACACACAGGCCTTGCCTTTAATTCATCTTGTGTGTTTAGTGCTGCGTTTGATGAAACGGCCTATGGGATTCGGGCCTGTTCCAGTAATTAAAGGTGTTCCAGAGAGCAGGATTCGCCACTGAGACAAGGGCCACTCAGCGGCCCTGTCCACAACCTTGCAGACACATCCGCCACACTACACACGGTGAGATACACATCGTGTACACATCGGATAGTAGCCCCTCCCCCCCATGAACATACCACAACTCGATGAAAAGGATGTTCACCCGTCCATCAACCCGTCCAACCAACCCACCCATTTATCAGTCAAAGCACCCATCAACTGTTATGTATCTGCCTATCCGTCCATTCTTCTGTTCACCCCCATATGTTTATGTATCTATCCTCCATTTAGTAAATGTATCCATCTGGCACCCTTACCAACTTACTAAAGCAACGAGAAGCCGTCCTGCCCCCTCAGGCTACCCAACCACCATATGGCTGCCCCAAAATTGATTCGTCCAACCATTTATCCATCAGTGTGTGCACTCTTTCACCCAATTCGCTCAACAATCCATCCTTCCATCCAACCATGGGCTCACAATGGTACTCAGCCCGTGTGTGTGCGCGCGAGGGAAGCGGCATGATTAAAAATGCAATAGGTCTCGCCTTTCAATAAGTTAAAGCCATTTGCTTGCTTTGCTATACAATACCATTAGCAAAGCAAATGGCTTTAACTTAATCAAAGGCGAGACCTATTGCATTTTCAATGCTTGTTTTTATAATGAATCTCAGTCAGGCAGTTTTATAAACCTACGAAGAAGAAGCACAGACAGAAATTCAGTGTCGCTTGGATGTATTTCAAGACACGCTGGTGATCCTGAGAAAATGGCGGCTCTCCATGGAACTTGGTCAAAGCTTCAGAGATCCCTGGCATTCTGATGCTCTTCGGGGTGCACGATGTACATGTCTGTGGTGGATGGACCATGCTGGGGCAAGAAGGGCTTGATTTGTAAACATGAATGAATAAATGAATGAATGAATAAATAAATAAATAAAATGAGCGCAGGAGCCCAAAGTTTCCCTCAGAGTCCGCTGGTGGTGCTGCCGAATGCTGAAGTTGCCAAATACCAAGGGTGCTGCCTTGTGCCTGCACTTCATGCCTCTCTCTTCTACAACCACACAACTTACGGTCTATTTTATCTCACTCTTGCAGGTTCTTTCTCAACTCCGCTTTCTCCTTTTCTGACTGTTTTCTATTTTTCTCTTACTCCTTTCTCTCTTTTCTGCCTTTCTCTCTCTTGCTCTGGGTCAAAGTCTGATGATGACAAATACGTCCCGGGCACCTAAAATGAGAGCTGGCACCCTACACACGCGGTCACTTGTGCCTTATGCACTGAGAATAAGCAAGCACATAGTGATTCAGAGCTTCGGGGCTCTGTAGGCGAGTCTTGAGCGGTCTTGTGGCTGTGTTCTATACAGAGCTCCTCTGTGAGTCTCTGCCGGTTGACTGGAGTAACATGCTGGAAGGATCCTACTGCAGCACCAGGAGGTAAAACAGAGAAGGGATAGCAGCAAGGGCTGGGTTCCACAGAAACCTTCCGGAGTAGCCCAGCACCACCAAGAGGCGGATCACTCTTGCATCGTAGCTGGCACCAGAGATCTCACTGCAGGTCTCAAACACACTCAAACAGCCAGGATCAGCCTGCTTTATGTTATGTTGTTATGTTAGGTGCATTTGTAGAGTGCACTATCACCCGAGAGGGCATTGGGGTGCTGAGCAGGTGCGTGGGTGGCCTATCCTAGCCTGAGGCGGGGGGAGGTTGATCGAAAGCCAGGTCTTCAGCTAATTGCAGAATTGAAGAAGAGTGGAGGAGGCATTGAAGTGTAGTGGGAGAGCAATCCACACTAGGCGGGTGATGTACAAGAAGGCCTGGCTTTCTTGATCTGTTTCTGTGTATGCGTGGGATATGTGCGAGTAGGAGTCCGGAGAAGAGGAGATGTGTGGGTGATTGGTGGCAGGATATGCAGCTGTTCAGGTAGGCAGGGCCTAAGTTGTGTAGTGCCTTGAGGAGTTTGAACCTAGTGTATTTGTATACATCGAAAGTCAGTGGAGCTTCCTGAGGGAATATGATGGGAGTTTTGCATGGGAGGTTGAGGATGAGTCTGGCTGCCGGGTTTTGGATGGTTTCCAGTCTTATAGCGAGTTGGTTTGTGATTCTGGCATAGAGGGTGTTGCCATAGTCAGCTTGCTGGTGACAAGGGTGTGAGTGATGGTTTTTCTAGTGTATTTGGGAGCCATTTAAAGATCTTCCTCATCGTCTTCAGGGTGGGGAAGAAGGATGCTATGAAAGTGTTGACTTGTGCGTGAATATGACACGCTACTACGTGTACTAATACCACATGTATATTATTTATTTTTTTGTATATTTTTTGTATATTTATAAAGCGCAAACCATCGCTCCGAAAGGAGCATCCTGGCGCTAACTACAAAGTGTGCAAAAGATCGGAAACAGAGAAGAAACTAAATGAAGGACATTACATAATCGTCAGAAAGGGAATACATCCACGTTTTAAGTTGTTTTCTAAATTGGTTTTCCTAGGTTAGAGATCTGAGGTGGGTAGTAATAGAATTCCACGCTTTCCCGGATAGAAAAGACAGAGACTTGCCTCCTTTGGTCTTGAGTTTGAATTTTAAAGGCTTGATCAGGTTCTAACCTGAGGATCTTAAGGACCTTACAGGATTGTAGTGAATGCGGGTATTACTACGCGTAGTCATTCACCACAACCTACCATTACAACGCATACTTTTACCTCGAATATGCCTTTACCACACATGCCATTACAACGCAAAGGCATGCGTGGAACAGGTATACTCTTGGTAACAGTATCTAAGGTAAGGTACACTACCCTGCCCTACCCTAAACCCCAATTTAGTACCCCGGCACGACCCCTAGAACCCCAATCCTTTCCATACACCAAACCCTAAATCACTACCTCTGCATGACCCCCAACTCCCAATCTTTTCCATACCCTAAAACACTACCCTGCACAAACCCCACCCTACCCTAAACCCTAAAACACTACCCTGCATGACACCCCGACCCCCAGTCGTCTCACTACCCTAAAACGCTACCCTGCATGACCCCCCAACCCTACCCTAAACCCTAAAACGCTACCCTGCACAACTTGACCCAGTCCTCTCCCTACCCTAAAACACTACCCTGCATAACCCCCGACCCTACCCTAAACCCTACAACACAACCCCTGCATGACCCTCCCCGACCGCCAGTCCTCTCCTTACAGTAAAACACTACCCTGCTCGACCCCTGGACCCTACCCTAAACCCTAAAACACTGCTCTGCACGACACCCACTGACCGCCAGTCCTCTCCCTACCATAAAACACTACCCAGCATGACCCTCCCCGACCCCAGTTCTCTCCCTACTCTAAAAACTATCCTGCACGACCCCCCTTGTGAGGAAGCGGAAGAGCCTCTGTTTCCTCACAACAATATAGATTGCCTATATTTTTTTACAAGGTATGTGCTTTTACCACACATACCTTTACAATGAAATTCGTTGTAAAGGCATGCTTGGTAAAAGCACATGTGTTGTAAAAAATGCATAGTAATGACTATGCATTGTTACAACTCATGTGTGGTAACGCTTGCGTTGTAATAGTATGCGGAGAAACAGCCGCGTTGTAATGGCTGTTTTCCCTTGTGTGTTCATGTTTAGTTTGTTGTCAATGATAATTCCAATGTTTCTGACGTGGGTGCTGGGCATAGGTGTGGGTCTGAGTTTGGCTAGTGGCTTCCAGCTTGAGTCACGTAGGGAGGTTTCTTCCTAAAGATCACTACTTCTGTTTTGTCTGTGTTGAACTTGACACAGTTGGATTTCATCAGGTTTGTCATTTCGGTCATGCAGGCGTAGGAGTTGTTGATGTGTTTGGGGTCTTGTCTGAGTCAGCGTAAGAGAAGATGTTGATGTGTGTGCGTATGGCATTGGCTAGCAGGATCATGTATGTGTTGAAGAAGGTGGGGCTGGCAGACGAACCTTGAGGTGCTCCACTGATGAGTTTGCGAGCATCCGAGGAGTAAGGTGCCCAGCTGACAGCTGGTGTTCTATCTGTCAAGAAGGAGCAGATCCAGTGGAGAGAGGGACCTTGGGGCCAATCGTGTGTGGGCATATGAGGATGGGGTGTGAGACCATGTCAAATGCTGCAGAGAGGTCCAGGAGGATGAGGGCAGCCAAATCTCCTCTGCTTAGGATCATGCGGATGTCGTTTGTGGCAGCAATGACTGCTGTTTTAGTACTGTGTCCGGCCCGGAAGCCAGACTGTGTGGTGTTGAGAAGCTGGTGGTTGCTGAGGAGGTCAGTGAGGTGTGTGTTCATGGGCTTCTCTAACACCTTGACTAGGTACGGTAGGAAGGGGATTGGTCTGTAGTTGGCAGGTATGGCTGAGTCAGCAGAGGGTTTCTTAAGCAGGGGAGGGAAGGTGCTGTGTTTTCAGGTATGCAGGAATGTGGCTGATTTGATGGAGGTGTGCCTCTGTAAGACCCACAACCTGAGACCCATCCTCACTTAAAGTGTCTCCGACTTTCTTTTCTTACCAGCATTTTTATTGAAGCAGGGCAGGAAATGTTGGAGCAAACCTAATTTTCTTGCATTAAAGTATGGTTGCATGTTTTTCAGTTAAATAAATGTGGAAATATACAATGTTATGACTCCATGTATTCTCAAAATACTAAATAAATATGGATAAATACCAATCAGATGGCCCAAAAATAAATATGGATAAATACAGATGGAAATGTTAAACAAATAAATACCATAAAACCAGTAGCCCTAACCATGATGAACCTTTCAAAGACATTGTGTGTGAGCACAATTCATCTTGAAAACTCTAATCTTACTCCTTTCCATCAGCCTCTTTCCATCCTAAAGAGCGCTAAGTCCATGGCCTCTCTTACAGACCTTGATCAGCTAACCTTGATCAAGGACTCGGAAGGGCAGTTCTATTTTTGACACCTGGAAAAACACCTGGAAGAAACCTTGAGAGACTAGTGTAGCTGCGTCAGACATCGAGAGAGATAAGGTGGCTCTTAGGGGCGGGCGGCACGGATCGCGCCTTGTGCCTTTTTCTGTTCAAGGCGGGAGTAGTGGTCACTCAGGGTGCATTCAAATCGATCTACCTTCCATGATGTGAGCTCAGACTCCGCCTCCTCCCTTCCCTCAGGCCGACTCATGGGCTTGCTCCAATCTGACATTCAGCACTTTGGTATCTCTGTGGACTTTGATGCTCCTGTCTCTTATCAGTATGGCCTTTCTCGTAGGAGGGATGATGACGACTGACAGCGTCTTCTATAGTCACATGATGGCGGGCTGCATCGACTCTCTTTACGTCTATCAGGCGAGGTGGGTATTTGTATTGAGTGGATTCACCTTCTCACTAAGGGCCATCTTCTGGACCACTCCACCAGGGGAGGCTGCCCTGCACGACAGGTAGTGTAGAACATATGAAATAGAAACTCAGCCCCTGGCTTCTAAACACTGCAACATTAGATCCCCAGGAAGCTTCAAGTTATTAGTTCTCAAGGAACCTCAAAGTGTTCCAGATTTTTAGGGGGGTAAATGTATTGGGTTGGAGAAGTTTCAGAGACATAAACAAAACTGACTTCAAGCTCAGATGTAAAAATGGAATAGCTGTTTTCCAAGGACATCGCCATGTTGTCAAACACAGTTTGTAAGCAAGCACCAGGCTTTTTGGCTTTGTCATTGCTTTATTTTTTGGGGCATTTTTTTCAGAAAACATTCTTGTGAGAGCTGTCGGCTCTCGCCAAAACTGTAAGAAAACATTGGCAAAAAGCAAAAACAACATTTGTTCTCAAAAAGCAGACACTAACAGAGCAGTCCCAGGCACTGACTGGAGCTACTCTGTGTGCAGATAGGCTCCTTGTAAAATAGAAAAATGTTGTCACTCATAGTGAAGTGAATGGACCCATTGCCCCATGCTGTAGTAGGTGGAAGAAAATGTAAATGACACAAGAATAATCCAATGGAAAAAGAGGGCTTGTTAAAAAGACCCAAAAGTATTGATTTATATACATATGTATTTAATAAATTCAAACAGTTTTAGCTAATGCTAGACCTAACAAGTCTACCCCCATGGCCAACTCTTTGGAACTTAAGGCTAGAAGTATGAAAATATATATAGTGATTACTTAATTGCAATTGTTTTGCGAAAAGCAATCAGGTAATCACTATTCTTAATGTATAAAACTCTTTTGAGTTTCATGAGTAATTCTTAGTGGGTTGCAAATAGACCTACCTCATGCATATTAATGAGGCCGGTTGCAATTTGTGACTGCCATCACAGGGATAGTGGCCTGCTGGGGTCAGATGACCACCTTGTCTTTTAAATAAGGCAATCTTTTTTTTAAATGCTGCCTGTTTTCCTTACAGAAAAATGTGATTTGTGCAAAAAAAAAAGAAACTTTGAAGGTTCATTTTTAAGAGTAGGCAGTGGTGCGTGGAGTCACTGCCTGCTCTTAAAAATAATTTTGCCAACCATTCTCAAAGGGGAAAGGGGTTACCACCATTTTTCAAATGGAGGTAAATTGCTAATATTTTGTGGCCTCATTTCAGTCGCAAAACATTTGCACGTGCTGTTTCAATCCGGTATTAGGAAAGGAAGCCCTCAACAAGCCCCTTACAAATACCAAATTGCAAAACCCAAATTGCAATTAGGTAACAAGTTACTGAGTCAAAGTTTCGACTTTGTACATCTCAAACAGCATTTTTGGGGTCGCAAATGGCCCAATTCTGTGAATCGGACCGTTTGCCACTGCAAACATTCATTGCACTTAAAGCCCTAAGTGCTGTGTTGGAGAAAGTAACATTTTGGCAACACAGGGCAAAGTGAGCGCACATCTTGTACAATACAGAAGTATAACAATTTGGTTCTTAGAAATGGCTGCTAAGCAACAGCGGTATTCTGTTGCCCACTGAGATCCAATCTACAGCACAACTGTTCCCTAACATTAATTGTAATGTCTGCTGGTATTTATTAGGCAATGTATTAATTTAAAATGTATTATTAGCTACGTTCATTCAAATACATGCAATCAAATTTCCAGGTAATTCTTCATGCAAATTTCCATATTAAAGTTATCTCCAGAACTGTATCTCACTATCTGATGTCCATGGGCAAAATTTCCAACAAAATGCTATGGTAATAGTATACTTTGGGTCAACCGACATGACTGTTCCACTGGGCATGTGTACCTGGAGCAGGAAGTCACCGAGAATTACTGGAGTGCTTAAGACACCATTATATAATTCAACGTTCTTTTTATTGGGTGCAAACTTCAGATATTAACGATTAAGTCAGCCATGATACAAGTCATGAGGAAGTCCTAGAGGATACACAACCAAAGGGTGAAACCCATGTCAGAAGCAAGAGTGAGATTCAGTTCCTAGAGTTGATTGCAAAATGGAAATTTTGTTTGCGAAAGATCTGGACATTTTCAGTGGACCAATTTAAATGAACTGTGTTAATCCATTCTTTTTTTTTTTTCCTCATTTGCCGATACCTCTGTGTGTGAAAAAACCACCAACCACCACATTGTGCTACCTTGTCCAGCCCCCAGATCTAGAAATGAGGCTCAGACCCTTGCACAAGAGACAGATTGGCGGAAGGAGAGCTACACACAAAGAGGGCGACCTTCAGAAACTCCATCTAGGCGTATTTCAGCCTGTTGGACCAGAATTTCGGAGAAGACCCTTGCTGTAGGTCCATGGAGCAGGGAAGAAGGCATAATCATAGGACCCGGGGAAAAAAAAAAATCAATTCTTGATTAATGCATTTCTTAATAAATGTAGCTGATATTGTTATGGCGTGTAGCCTCATTGCAATCTAAGTGCGGTGTTGTTTATCAATTTGTCTGCACCCTAGAAAAATGGTTCCCAGGTCTGCTGATGAGGGCAGGCTGCTCACACTTCTATAGTAACTCACCTCCCTTTAATACGAATGAGAGGTGTCCTACTCTGCACTTGAAGTCTTAGATCTGGAAAAGCTGGTGTTGGTCACGTTGAGTAGCTTGAGGCAGCCATGAAGGACTCCACCAGATTAAAGGAGAAGAGTAAGTGGTAGTAATACATTTATTGTATACATTTATAAAAATCATTTACAGCTGTTTTACCGTTATTTTCAAAATTAAGAGGCAAAACATGGTTTAAGGCTGGCTCTGCTTTTTATACAACATACAATCATTTTATTAATTACACAATTAATTCACAGATTTGGTCCAGTTCATTGCACACAGTACATCAAATTAAAAGAAGCAACATTATTAGAATGTAACCCCTTAAGTGCTGCGTCGGTGCGTTGGCCGATGGCAGCACTACCTCCCCAGTGCTGCGCACGACCATTGGACGTCCATTCAGCACTAGTTCCAATGGACAGCGCAGCACTGGGGAGGGATGTTTACTAGCATCTATGAGGTTAAGGACACCATCACAGAGTTCCATAAAATAACTTTAGGTTTGTGGATAGTTGAAGCTAATTGATTATGATGATACTACCTATATTTCAGTGTTGACTAGGGAGGTGGTAGCAGATTTTTTTTGTTAGAATATCATCTGATAAATACCATATCCTAAATGTTGTCGACAAAAATATTTCCCCTTTGGAGTTAATACTAGAAAATCTACACCCAGTGGGCTAATATTTTTGTAAACAATATTTAGGACATTATATCTATCTTAGACCTTATTTCTCTATATGATACTCTGGCATAAAATCTTAACTGGGCCTTGGAGGTAACCTGGTTATACCCATAACAAGTATTTCAAATTATATTGTAAGTTTGAGAGCCAAATATCAGAGGCTACCTGAAAAAACTGATTTTTAATCGTTTCGAAGTTGGAAAATTCAAATACTTAATAACCCTTTTTCGCGACGAAGTAGTTAGTATGCCCGTTAAAATAAAATATTCCTTAAAGAAGATAATCCTTCTGGGTGTCCTGTTGATGCTGACATGTCGGTGACTCTTAATGTGACTCATATAGGAATATCATCTAATCCCTGCTAGAGTTACCTGACAGTCTCAGGGGTTTCCAGAAAAACTCCTAATACGTGTTTTTTGTGATACAAAGCACTCAGCCCTGAAGCCAGAGATGCACAGACTCCCCTTTAGTTATGGCACTCACTGTCTTACAACCTTTCTTTCCTTGTGTAAGAAACTCTTATAAAAACAAATGTAACAAAAGCAGAGGCTGGAGTTTGGAAATTACACACTATATGTAAAATGAGGAACAATTACAATGGTCATGGATATCTAGAGAATATTAACTTTTCTAAATTAGAGCAGGTGTTACACAGAACATACAATGAACACCACACCCTAAGCACCATCCCACAGTGCTGCCCATGACTTTAAAATGCATGTTTTAGTCCACAGAGTAAAAGTCCATTTCCACAGGGGCAGTCAGAAGAAAAGCAGCAGAGACATCTGCAACCTTCTTCTGCAAGCGGAGGACCTGCCCAGTGGTACACTCTGGACTTCCGGTAAAGTGCTGTTTCTACTGCTTCCACTCTGGATCCAGCCTCCCATTGCCTCTCCACTCTTGAGCGGCTCAGAGAACCAGCATCATGATGTGTCCTTTTCAGCACTCAGCCCTAGCACTACTGGGGTCACCCAATGTGGCCTTGGATGGACCTCCTCGCACACTCAAGGCAAGAAAATATATGTGTGCAGCAAACAAGGACATTTGAATGACCATTCGTTCTTCACCGATAGGGCTCTCCCAGGCGTAAATGACATGGTGTCGCCTTCTTAAATCAAAGATCATTCTACTATAATCTTTTTGGTAATGTGGAGGGTGTGCATCAGGTTTTTTTGTAGAAGTTGGTCAACCAGGAGATCTTGCTCCTGCTATTGTTTCCTACTCTCCAACTCTTTATAGTTTAGAAGGTTTTGGCTCAGATACTATAAAAGGACCACCCCAAGGACTTCAGCAGTTCCCTGTTACTAATTGTGGGGGTCATAATTGAGCAAGGGCATCCATTCCAGCAGGTTATTATTCTTCAACCAATTCTACGCCATGGAGGGGTAAGAACCTTCCCTGCAGGAGATGCAGCCCACTACACCAGAGCAGCGACATTGGCCCTCACAGAGCAGGCTTCTGTCGCTAAGATCTACAGGGCCACATTGGCGGCTTCACACGCCTTTTATTAATTCCCAGTCTCCGAATGCTTGCAAAAGGTGGTGTCCACCAAGGCCATGCAGTTCTTTGAGGTTTATTTGCTTGATGTTTGGCTTGCTCTGATCAGCAGTTTCTTCTTGAGTATCTCTCTTCGCTGAAGGAAGTCAGACACACACCTAAGCACGAGTCACTTGTCCGTTGACAAATACAGCCCAATACTTCCATATATCAGAACTGAGGTTGAAATACAAAGAAGAGAAACATGTGTATGTGCTCTGATTCCCTCTAACCACTGCTTAAGTTGTTTCTGGCACCACCACTTGTTTTGCAATCTGGAGCAGTCTATATCCGAAAAATACTAGAGTTATCAGGGGCGAATAACCTGCACTTTCACCCCACAAAGACCTAGAGCGTGCCCTGGATTAGTTCAGTGGTCTGAAATGCAAGGGTTGGTTATACCTTTGGAGTAAGATTCTTAGAGCACAGAGTAAGGGAAGCCGGCCCCAGAAGATGTCGGACGAGACACTGAGGGGAGTCCAGTTCGGGCTAGGTGACCTTGTCCCTTGCAGGTATATGTCCCGCAAGTTAGGTTTGGTTGGATTTGCTCCCTGGGTGTAAATCTTTGGGGTGAGGCACAAAAGGGAGGCCTTGCTAGAGCTCAGACATGTGCTGCACTAGGAGTTGAGATCTATAGACTAAGCCTGGTTGAATCAGACAGAGCTGGTGTCCTGGGAGGAGGCCTCAGTGAGAGGGGCATGGAGTGCAGCTGACTGAGCTGAGAGACCTTGGACCCTGCGTGACTTGAAGAGGTTATTGGAGTGAGTCAATTCATGTCATGTTGATTGGTGTGTAGACTAGCGTGAGATGACATCAAAGCAATGCGGAGAAGATCATAGGAGGAGAAAAGGAAACCTAGAACAGTCCTCGTTCCTTATCTTCTCCTTCCCTTTCCATCCTTTCTCCTCTCTTCGGTTCCACACTTCTCTCAATCTTCCTATCCCACTGATGCCTGCACTGCTCATGTTCCTCTAATGCAGCTAAGTCACAACATATTCCTTCTCATGGTAGGCTTCTACAATAAATACTTGTGTCTGTATTTCCTTTCTTCAAGTCAACAAGAAAGGCTGCCTTCTTTTCTATTCTGAATAATTCAAGGTGACAGAAAAATCCAGGGCACTTTCATTGGCGGAGTTAATCACATGACTCAGCTCCGCCCCTCTCCTTCTATCACCCCTGGCCGTCCACACATGCAACTACTGCTAGGGATGGAACCTCACCTGGATGATATCTTAGGGCAACAGGCACACCATCACTTACAAGTAATCCTCTCCATTGCATCAAACCATAACAAATCACAATGCAACCAATCCCAACTGAGGAAAGAAAACAACAGTTGTGTGATGGTATCTCCACCAACATATACATCACGCAACCCTGCACACCATCTCACACAACCTTGACCACTATGTCACCTCTCCATGTCAGTGAGACCTTTTCTTGGGGTCCTGAGAATTATTGATCCGAGAGAAGATAGTGGGGTGAGACAAATGGGACAAAGACCTGTCTCCTGGAAAAGAAATGGAGGTGATACACTTGGGGACAGCTTGGTAAGATTAAGATGGGCAGTCTTATCTCACTGCCTGGACTCTACATCATCAATAGCTCCACAAAGAATAAAAGGGTGTAAGATGCGGCCGGCAGAGATAAGACTCTGTGATGTGCTCAGATGTCCTTTGGTGTGCCAGGGACTTAACTCTGGCAGAGGATACAGGAAAGAAGCTTACACCCTTCCTTGGCTCCAGCTTGTACAATGGAGCTGACGTGCCTACAGAACCACTTCAAAAGATAAGAGCAAAAAAGGACCATTATTTATAATGTATGCTATCAAATATAATTATTTGCGTGTTTGTTTTTAAAAAAAATGAATTGTAAAAGCTATTCTTTCTCCATGTACCATTTTCTTAATTACTGCTATGCTTATTGCCTGATTTTCTATGTATGTTTGTGACTTTTATGGCCAAATTGGCCGAAATAAAGTAATAATAATAATAAATATAATTTGGGGGGCATAAATACAAAATTTAGACCTACCTCATGAATGTTATTGAGGTAGGTTTCAGTTTGAGACCCGTTAGGAATTACAGCCATCACAGGGATGGTGGCCTGCTGCCCCTATGACCACTACATACTCTTAAAAAATATTTGTTTTAGCATTCACAAAGTGGAAGGGGCCCTGTGGGGACCCCTTCCTATTTGCGAATGGTTACCACTGCCAGTGAGGTGTCAGTAAAAAATGAATTTTTGAAACCATAATTCGGTCACAAAACATTCATACATAGCACTGGAAGGAATGCCCTAAGCACGCCCCTTCCAAACATCGAATTGCTAAACACAAATTGCAATTCGTTAACATGCGAATTGCAATTTAAGCTTTGTGCATATGAAAAAACATTTTTGCGGTCGGAAAAGGCCCGATTATGTGAATTGGGCCGTTTGTGACAGTAAAAATGCTTTTGTACATATGCCCTTTGGTTCCTTCCCTAAGTTATAGTTAAATGTCCCTTTTGCCTCCTACAATCTGTTGTTACTGTTCACTCCCGGATGACGCGGAAAGGTGCACCGTGGCCTGGGATAACCACATCAGCCACCTGTAGCACCTTCTGCCGGTTCTCCTCCTGTAGAATGGGGTTCTCACTCAGCTCCTGCCAGCTCCCGTCATCCCCTTCTCGCTCAAACAGGTCCCCAGCCACAACCACGGTACCCAGAGAGGTGCTCCTCACCAACACACTGGTATCGCTGCCTGTATGCCCGGGTGTAGCAAAGACCTCTACCCAGCTGTCTATCTGGTAGGATTGACCACTCCGAAAGTCATGACTGAAGTAGCGGTCTCCTCTAGACACGTCATATTTCACCAAGTAAGTGGCCCAAGGGAAGAGGTTGAGGTTGCCAACATGGTCAGAGTGGCCGTGGGTGCAGACCACATAGGTGACCTGGGTGGGCTGCACGCACTGCCCTGCCAAACGCTGCAGAAGGAGTTCCTGGTCCCAGGGGCCTCCTGTGTCCACCACAATGATCTGAGGTCCCTTTAGAAGGGTTATGGTCCCATCAGCCCTTGTATTGCCCTCTGAATCAGTCTCTACATACCCTTCATGCAGAACAAACACAGAGTATGGGTCTCCCGGGATCTCTAGGGCGCCCAGTGCCTCGGTCCGCACAGGCATGCATGCCACCATCCGAGAACATATAGGCGTAAGAAGGATAAAATACAACAAATGTTGGCTAAAAAAAGTGGGAGTCTTCCACGTCATTTGGGAGTGTTGGCGTGAATTCCCAGATGAACCCATCTTCGCGGTCACCACGGTTTGTCTTATCTTGGTAGCCTGTGCTCCGGGTCTGCAGATCTGTGAGCCGCTTGGGACTTTGCCCGTTCACTGCTTTACGACCAATCTTCTGCCTCTGTAATCTTCAAATGCGGCTCGCCGTCATAAACCTGTTCCATGAAAGACAACAAAGAGAATTGGGAAAGCCCAGGAGACTGATTTTTTCACAGCACTGTATCCTGTTTATTTTGTTCTGTACTGCTCTCCTATGTTTCCCTAGCCTAAGAACCTGCCCTCACCTTTTTACAGGCTCTCCTTCCTCCCCACTGATCTCTTCACCCTCTTCTCTTTCAGTCTCAGGAGGCTCTGGCCCCATACTTAATCCACAGTAGCACCCGCCATTTAAGTACTTAGGAACAGCGCCACCTGTGGCATGACTGAAAAACTGCTTCAAGCTATGAAAGTGTCTACAGGCTACGGCAACCATTTTGTCCTTTACTTTACACAGGGAACCGGCTTGCACTATATACCGGAGTTGCTCAAGCTAAACAAATTGCTGCAATTCCAAACATTTAGAAGTTCACCCCAGCCCAGAGTGCCCCCCCCCCCATCCACAAAGAGAAATGGTTGTCTGTTTTGAATCTTCTGAAAACACGCTTAAACAACACATCCGCCTCTGAAGTAAGCATGGGCGAATTTTGCGAATCTCGCGTTCGCGAATTTTGCGGATTTGCGAACTCGCAATCCGCAAAATCCGCGAATTCTCGCGAATTTGCTGATTTTTTTTTGTGTGTTTGCGCGGGTTTCTGCCAGTTCGCGAGGGTTTTGTACAATTTCGCAAATTGCGAACTTACCTGTCGGGTCGCAAGTTTCGCGAACTTGTTGTTTCTACGTGTCCAGCCTGTTTGGGACACTCTTCTTCATCACTGCCACTCTCTGTCACCACTGCCACTCTCTGACTACTCATGCCACCCTCTGGCCCACCCATGCCACCCTCTGTTTCATCACAGCACCCTCTGGTTGTCCAGTCAGTGTACATTATTGTGGCAACGCAAGCACACCTTCCCTGCCTCAAGTGACCTGAATTAATTTGGGGCTGATTAATGTGTCACAGAATATTTTTTTAGCTGGCACCTGCTTCCTTAGTGCTTCCTGATTAGTGATCTTTTGCACTTGCTAAGTGCTTTCATTGTTGCAAAATTAGTTACAACACCTGCCCTGCCCCAACTGACAATAATGAATTAGGGGCTGATTAATGGATTTGAACTTCCAGCCTGGCTCCTGCTTGTCTCCCTTAGCTGTAATTCAGGACCTTTGTGGCATATGTGTAACTATTCTGAGGTTCAGAGCAGGGTCACATAATAGTTTCAACTGGCAACTGAACTCTGGAGGGGCCCCTCAGGAAGCACTACAGGAAATGGCTACTAATGATGAGCCTGAACTTTTGAACCTGGTAAGTAGTTTCAGTTTTGCTAAGATCGTATTTCTGCAATTTTGCACTTATTCGCGGGGCGCGAACTCACGCGAACAGTGCGAACAGTGCGAGCAAAATCCGCTGCTCGCGGATTTGCGGATTTTGCGGGAGATTCGCAAATCTCGCGGATTGCGAATTTACCGAAAATCCGCAAAATCCGCGAGCGAAACGGATTTTCCGCCCATGCTTACTCTGAAGTAGCACAGGAGACACCACCTCCTCTTGGTCGGAGGCACTGTTAGTGCCAGGGCTTCCTCCTTCAGCTTTTACAGGTACATTTTCAACCCTACCCTGAAGATTGGTTAATCATACATAGTGTCCTGCACAGGTGCCCTTATTTTCATTGACTGGGATTTACTGTAGAATACAACTAATCCCTTACTGCCTCTTACTGACACCTAGAGTGCTACAGGCAATACCTGCATAAACCACAACAAAATCGACTAAATACCTACAAAATCATGAATTACGAATTACTAAAATGCATGCACAAAATAAAAGCATTTAAATCAAATACCACTAGCATCAGAAAATGTGCAATAGATAAAAAATACTATAATCACCCCCCATGGTACACAAGCTGGTTGCAATGGCTGAGATCATCATTAGTTCCTTCTCAGAGTGAGCCATGCAGAACAGATGTAAGGAGCAACAAAAGAGTACATTATAGGATCACCCCTGTAAATGTAAATGTAAATGTATTGCGACTTATATAGCGCACGTATCACCCGAAGGCATTAAGGCGCTTGCCTTGGGAACCCGTCCTGGCTTTTCCCTGTGAGATAACCCCTACTGGGCATCCCCAAGGTGAAAGCCAGGCATCCCGCAGCGGGTGGGCCGCCGTAGTGGAGATTAAGCAAGCTATTGCCCAGTGTTGCAGCGTGGGACCCCATGATTAGAGTAGGCACCGAGGCGAGAATTATCCAGTCCGTGGACATTTTTGGGCTCATGACCCCTTGTGTAACATAAGGCTAGTGTATCAGTGCATGGTATTATATGGAAGGAAGAAGCCATGAACGGCGAGCAGCTAAAACAAAGCGTCTCTTCCCGGGAATCACCATTACAAGGACCCTTGCTCATAGGAGGCATATTCCACTTGACATACAAAGTGTGACGTGCCTCCAGCAGGATGCATGCTTGAACCCAGTTATTGCTTTATTGAGAAAGAGCTGCATGTCATTGAAGCTGGCCTGAAGGTGGCAATCCCGCTTTTGGGCTTTTGCAACCAGTTTGCTTCCTAACTAGTTTGACTGCATCAGAACAGATTGAGGTTGGTTCATTCAAAAAATGTCGGAACCCCAAAATCTGCAAGAATACTTATATCATGCGTTACCCATCAATAGTTGTTAGCTCTCCCATGGGCAGAATCCTCCAACATACATATTATATATGCTTCCCAATGTCAATTTCTATTCCGTTGTGTCCAGTCTAACATAGGACATAATGCAATAACATCAGAGATGGGTTTTACGCCTATCTCCATACACAACTCTACTAAGGGGGTACCATGGCCTAACTTAAGTAAGGATCTCAAGAAATCCTTGCCAATTATTTGGAGATCCCTGGTCTTAAAATAAGCCCAGAGTCCAGCACGACAGGTTGTCGTGGAGACTGCTTTCTACATATAAACCTTTAGAATCATGCTTATGGGTTGGCTCCATTCTTAGGTGTAAATTGCAGCACTTCATCAGTTGTTCGCCTAAGTAAAATTGTGGCCTGTTGCGGGCGTGCTTGCCAATGTAGTTTTTGGATGAAATGCACACCAAGGTATTCGAAGTTCAGTCTGTTGACAACTGACTGTAGGTTGGCTTCTCAAATTGGGGACCAGTTTCATTATCATTAACTTGGTCTTGTCAATGTTAACAATCAGATCTTTCTCTTTGCAAAAATTCTTGAATTTGTCCAGAGGCCTGTGCATACCAAATTCGGTCAAACAAATCAGAACAGTATCATCTGCGGAAAGTATATGGGTCCTCCTACTGCTTAGCTTGGGTACATCAAGATTACATTTGCCTAAGTAGTTTTCAACATCATTTAAGAAGAAGGTAAATAAGAGTGGGTCTATAACACCACTTTGGTGTTTCCAAGAAGGAATATAAAAGATAGCGCTACAATTCACAGATGAACCGTAGCAGACACAAGCATTGCTTTCAGTGTGCAAGAGGGAGCGTTTACCTTCTTGTTTTCGACTGACTGCCACATTGGGTGCTCTGCCAGCTTTCAACGCTCCACCCCTCATGGGCACCTGGTCTAAGAGCAGAGGGGCGTAGAGTGGAGTGGCATGCTGAACAGTGGAGTGGCATGTCGTGTTGTGGAGTGTTGTAGAGTGATGTTGAGTGGCCTAGAGTAAAGTGGCATGTAGTAGAGTGAAGTGGCATTTCATAAGTGGAGTGGCATGTTGTAAGTGGAGTGGAATGGCATGTTGTAGAGTCGTAGAATGGAGTAGAGTGGCATACAGTGGAGGGACATGCAGGGGAGTAGAGTGTTCTAGAGTGCAGTGTTCTAGAGTGGAGTTGCGTGGAGTAGTGGGGAGTGGCATAGAGTGGAGTGTCGTAGAAAGGAGTGTTGTACAGTGGAATGTCATTGAGTGGAGTGTTGTCAAGTGGAGTGTCATTGGGTAGAGTGTCATAGAGTGGTATAAAGTGGAGTAGAGTGTTGTTGAGTGGAGTGTCATGGACAGGAGATGAGAGGGGTAAAGTGCTCAGAGTGTAGTGTCATTAGGTTGAGTGTCATTAAGTAGAATAGAGGAGAGTATCGTACAGTCGTGTGTCATACAGTGGAGTGTCAAAGAGAAGAGTGTCGTAGATGGGAGTGGAATAGAGGGGAGTACAGTGTTGTAGAGTGGAGTGTCACACAGTAGAGCGAGAGACTATAAGCGTGGAGTGTTGTGCAGTGGAGTGTCATAGAAAGGAGAGTGGTAGAGTGGAGTGTTGGAGAGTGTGGTAGAGTGGAGTGGCATAGAGCGGCATAGAGATCAGTGGCGTAGAGTGTGGCAGTGGAGTAGAGTGGAGTAGTGTTACATGGAGTGGAGTAAAGTGGCATTGAGTGGCATAGAGGGAGCTGTGCAGAGTGTCGTAGAGTGGAGTACAAGGTTGTAGAGCAGCAAGGGCTGTGGCATAGAATGGAATGTTGTAGAGTGTTGTGGCATACAGTGTCATGGCATCCAGTGTCGTAGAGTGGAGTGGCATGGCGTAGAGTGGAGTGGAGCGGAATGTCATAGAGTAGACTGGAGCAGCATAGATTGGAGTGGCATGTTGTAGAATAGAGTGGAGCAGCGTGTCTTAGAGTGGCACGTAGCAGAGTGTCTTAGAGTGAAGGGGCGTAGAGTGGAGTGGCATATCATAGAGTGCAGTGGCATGTCCTAGAGTAGAGTGGCATGCCATATAGTGGAGTGGTGTAGAGTGTCATAGATTGGAGTGTTATAAAGTGGAGTGGCATATCATAGAGTGGAGTGGCATGTCCTAGAGTAGAGTGGCATGCCATATAGTGGAGTGGTGTAGCGTGTCATAGATTGGAGTGTTATAAAGTGGAGTGGCATATCATAGAGTGGAGTGGCATGTCGTACACTGGAGTAGAGTTGCATGTTGCGGAGTGGAGTAGAGTCTCATAGACTAGAGGGGCATACAGTGGAGCAGAGTGTTCTTGATTGGGGTGGCGTAAAATGGAGTGGCATGTCGTAGAGTAAAGTAGAGCAGAGGAACACACACTAGAGTACAGTGTTGTAGAGTCAAGTGTCATAGAGTTGTGTGGCGCACAGTGGAGTGTCCTCGAGTTGAGTGTTGTTGAGTGGAGTGTCGTCAAGTAGAGTGTCATAGAGTACAGTTTTGCAGAGTGGCATAGCGTGGAGTAGAGTATTATAGAGCGGAGTGGAATAGAGTGAAGTCTCATCGGGTGAAGTGTGGTAGAGTAGAGCAGAGAAGCGTGTTGTAGAGAGGAGTGTGGTAGAGTGGACTGTCATAGAGTGTGGTAGAGTGAAGTGGCATAAAGAGCCACAGAGTGGAGTGGATTCGAGTGGCATAGAGGAAGTTGCACGGAGTGCAGCGTGCAGTAGAATGTCTCAGAGTGGAGTGTCGTAAAGTGGAGTATCGCGGAGTACAGCTGAGAAGAGTGTCGTAGAATGCAGTGTCATATAGTGCAGCGTTGAGGATGAGATTAGAATGGCATAGACTGGAGTACAGTGTTGTGGAGAGGAGTGTCGTAGAGTGTTGTAGATGGAGGTAGAGTGAAGTGGCATAGACTGTCATAGAGTGGAGTGCCATAAATGGAATTGCATAGAGTGGAGTACAGTGTTGTAGAGTGGCACACAGTGGAGTAAAGTGTCGCACAGTGGCATAGAGTGGAGAAGAGTGTTGTAGAGTGGAGTGGCATATAATGGAGTACAGTTGTAGAGTGGAGGGGGATAAAGTGTTGTAGAGCGGAGTAGAGTGTCATACAGTGGAGTAGGGTGGAGTGGCATACAGTCTTGTGGCATAAGGTGTTGTGTCGTGGAGTATTGTGTCATACAGTGTCGAGGCATAGAGTGTTGTGGCATAGAGTGTCATGATGCAGAGTGTCATGGTGTAGAGTGTTGTGATGTAGAGTGAAGTGGCATAGAGTGGAGTGGTATGTCATATAGTAGACTGGAGTAGAGTAGAGAGGAGCGGATTTATTTGTCATTAAGAAGAGTGAAGTAGCATGTCTTAGAGTGGCCTGCATTAGAGTGTCTTAGAGTGGATGGGTATAGACTTGAGTGTGGTAGAGTGAGTGGCATGTCATAGAGTGGAGTGTAATGTCGTACATTGGAGTGGAGTCGCATGTCATAGAGTAGAGGGGCATACAGTAGAGTAGAGTGGAGTGGCGTAGAGCAGACTGACGTGTCGTACAATTGAGTTGAGTGGGATAAAGCAGAGTGTAGTGTTGTAGAGCAGATTGGTATATAGTAGAGTGTCGTTGAGTACAGTGCCGTAAAGTGGAGTGGCGTATTGTAGAGTGTCCTAGAGTGGAAGGGCATACAGTGGAGTAGAGGTTCTAAGGTGGAGTGGCATAGAGTAGAATGGCATGACTTAGAGTACAGTGGAGAAGCAGACAGTGGAGTGGAGTGTTGTAGAGTGGAGGGCCATAAAGTGGAGGGACGTACAGTGGAATGTCATTGAGTAGAGTGATGTAGAGAGGCATAGAGGGGAGTCGAGTGTTGTAGACCAGAGTGACATAGAGTCTCATAGAGTAGAGTCTCATTGAGTCTAGTGTCGTAGAGAGAAGAGTCTTGTGGAGTGCAGCGTCATAGAGTGGAGTGTCATAGAGAGGAGTGGAGTAGAGTGGCGTACAGTGTTGTAGAGTGGAGTATCGTAGAGTGGAGTGTCTAGAGTGGAGATGCATAGAGTTTTGTAGAGTGGCGTGGCATAGAGGGAGTGCATAGACTTTTGTAGTGTGGACTACAGTGTTGTAGAGTGACATAGAGTGGAGTAGAGTGTTGTAGAGTGTCACAGAGAGGAGTATAGTTTTGTAGAGTGGAGTGGCATAGAGTGGAGTTGAGTGCCGTATAGTGGAGGGGCGAAGAGTGGAATAGAGTGTGTAGAGTGAAGTCGTATAAAGTGGAGTGGCATAGAGTTTCGTGGCATAGATTGGAGTGGTGGAGAGGTGAATGGTGTGCCACAGAGTAGACATAGAGTACAGAAGCATGTCGTAGAGTGGAGTAGAGTGTCATAGAGTGTCTTTTGTCATATATGATTTTTTTTACATTAGGTACCACGGAACTGTCTAGATACTATTGTGATAGTACCGCCTACTGCGTTAACCTTTTTTTAAATATATAAATCCATAAAACAACTTTTTCCTACCTCTACAGAGTTTGGTAAACTGCCTAATTTCTTACTATACATTAAAACAAGAGTAATAACCTAAATTTTACTTTAAGACAAAGAAAAAAGGCAAACTGTGGTCTAAACAATATGGCTACCTTTGCAATTTGCATGGGATTTCATTATCCAATCATATGGTGTTTTGTAATCGCCAGGTACAGCTGTATACCGCAAAGGTACTGTGGTATACTGAGGCCTAATATATCACTATGTTTTGTCCCTTACTACTTAAAAACTACTGACCTAATTTAGATCAAATGACCCTTTCCACACCATAATCTATATTCTTGCCAAGTTTCATGAACATCCGTTCAGCTATTTTGCCACTATGTCTTTTAAAAAAGTCAATGGATAATTCATTGGTGGAAAAACGTGTTTTGAGACCCCCCCTTTTTTCTTTGCGCACCCTTAACTATCACCATGAAACTTTGCATCATCAGCCAATGAAGAAAAGGGAAGATCTCTGCATAGTTTTGTAGAGATCCATCCTCTAATGTAACTATAACTCAAGCCCCCACCATACACAGTTTTCTCATCAATAATTTCACTGCAAATGTTGCAGTGATATTGTCAATGATGTCATAGAAGATGTCATGAGTGATGTAATATCTGGGGAAATTAGCAGTGCATGGCGAGGATCTGAGTTATAATTACGCTAGAGCACGAGTTATAGTTACTTGAAATAACTATAACTGATGAATTTCTGTGGTTTTTACAGTTTAAAACGTTAGGCTGTTACTGAACATTTCACTTAACTTAACTATAACTTCATCTTAACCTTTGGTTGTTTCAGTGAATTTATAGGGTTTACTTAATGTAATGTAACATTTAATTACCATACATAAACCCAACCCCCTGCTGCACATGCCCTTTGGCTGTGTGCGGTACAAAAGGGGGGGTACAAAAGGGGGTGGTGATGGACGGAGCATCTGAATCAATCAAACACTCACACCCAGTCAAAAGATCTGGGTTTAATACATCACCGTTCTTTAGCCCACTCTGCCACCCCAGTTCAGACATGGCTATATGCAAATCAGTCTGACCCTGTGCCTCATGGGAACAGTCCAGCCCGAACTGCCAAGCCATGTCTTCCCTGGACCAGAAACAAGCTTCCGAGGACCGGTTTCTGGCATTCCAGCCGTCTTCAGCCTGGCTTGCTTGAATCCAGTGGCAAAGTGTGCAAGGGACTCACGTCTGAGCATACCCTGCCACACTTATGGCGGCCAAAAGCGGTACAAGGTTTTGTACCGCCTTTGGTTGTGTGCAGCAGGGGGTTGGTGAAGAGCCTGGCCTATGGTCAACCGCCTGCATGCAGCCAACCCCACGCTGAGCACAGCCTTTGGCCAGGCCCTCTGTCCCACCTCTGTACAGGCAGTAAACCGCACACTGCTCAGGACCGTCAGTCATGCATGGGGAGGGGATGGTCACAGGGCATGTGGTCACCCCTTTGCATAGAGCCAACCCCATGCTGCAGCCAGGCCCTGTGACCCACACCCCCAAAGGCAGAAACCTCACTATGTAAACAGCCTTCAGCCTTGCACGGCGGGGGTTGGCCACAGGGCCTGGCACTGGGAACCTCATCGCGAGGGCCATATATGTTTGAAAGGGGAGGAGGGCAGTGTGGCCCACTCCTCAAGCCTCATTAGGCCCCAGGGACTTCATCCGCCAGGCCTTTGTTTTTGATAAGGGGAGGGGGCAGCATGGTCCCCGAGCCTTATTATGCCTTTGGGACCCTTTGCCCCAGGGCTGTTATTTTAATTAACCGTATCGCAGCGGCGGTTATTTTTCCACTACGCTGCTTTTTTCTAAAAGCAGCGTTAGATGACGAGCTCAGCTCGTCATCCGCACACGACCACCGTGGCTGATGACGAGCTGAGCTCGTCATCAGCATCGAATGGGTTAAAAGGAAAGGGCACTTTGACCCTTCCCTGGACCTTATTAGGCTCTGGAGACCCATCCCCCAGGCTGTTGTGTTTTTCCTAAAGTGGAGGGGGGCACATTGCCTCCCTCCCTGAGGCTTGTTAGGCCCTGGGGACCACATCCCACATGTCAATACTTAAAATAAAAGGGAGGGAGTAACTCGCAGCTCCCTCTCCCCAATCCTCTTTAGACCCTGGGGATTCCATCCCTTAGGGCCATTTTTAAAACTTAAGGGAAGTGGGTCGATGCAGTCCTCCTCCCGAGACACTTTTGGCCCCGGGGATTCCATCCCCTGCATTTTCTGAAGGTGGGTGACCTGGCGCACACCCAGGGCACCCACCATATACTTGTAGGGGGCCGCATGGGGTGCACCAAGGCCCCAGTCGGCTCCCTGTATGCAGCTGGGGACGGCATTACTTCAACCCAGAGGGACCAGCTACTAATGCTACTCCCTCTAGATGCTAGCAATATTTTGATCTGTTTCCCTGCCCACTTCAGTGAAGGCAGGGAAACAGATCAAAAGTCTCCTCCCAGCGAGTGGGAGCATTTTCAAAGCTCCCGCCTACTAGGAGCAGACTTTGTGTTTGCCCCTGCTTGGTGGGAGTTTTAAAAATGCTCCTGCCAAGTGAGAGGAAATACAGGTTTCCTTGCCCATGCAGGTGTGGACAGGGAAACCGCTATGTCCCAGGGATGGACTCCGCAGGACATAGGTTGTGAGCTGACTCTGGGTGATGGGGTCCCTGCGGCCACTAATTAATCAGGTTGGGGAGCTCCCCTCCCTTTCACTTTAGTTTCATGGCCCCCAGGGGAATGGGGTCCCCAGGCCTATGATGCTCGGGGAGGGGACCCGTCCCCTTACAAGATGGGTCTCCGAGGTTGGAAATGGCCCAGGGAAAGGGTTTGCATGCTCTCCTCCCCCTGAAAAACATGCCGGGCCCCAGGGATGAGGTCCTTTGGGGCTGAAATCAGCCTGGGGGAGGGGCCACAAATGCCCCCCTCACTCAAAAATAAACGTTTTCTGCCCGGGCCAACCCGGGGGATGTATCAAAAGCAAGCGATGGAGCCCACACCTGTTTTTTATTTTGCTGCAGATTCACTGATTCTCTGCAAATATATGTGGGAAAAAAACGTTTTTGACCCCAGGCAGGATCCCTGTGGGACCCCGCCAGCACGACTAGGGGATCAGGAGATCCCTACCTTGCCCCTTATGTATTTTTCGAAAACTTTTTTTAGGACTCAGGATTGCGACCCAGTTGGATGCCACTACTACCTTGATGATGTGTTGGCAGCCAATTAGAACTCAGATTGAGATCTGTCGGGATCCACGGAGTCGATGAGTCCCTAGATATACAACGCATCTTAGCAATAATTGCTCAAAAACTACGGAGCAGATTTACACCACAACACAATCTTTCTGGAATAAGATCTAGCATTCTGCCAAATTTGGTGTAAATTCGTTCAGTGGTTTAGGCTCCAGCTGTGTCTAAAGTTCCTATGGAAAAATGAATGGTGAAAATTTATTTTTGGGACCTCCCTTTTTTCTCAGCATTGACGGGTCAACAGGAAAATTTCTATGCACAAACCAGGCAAATAAGAGCACTTTTTGAAAAGTTTGGTATAGGCTTGTCAAGCAGCACCAAAGTTATTAGCAACTCAAAAGATGCTAAATAATTCGGTTTTTTTTATATGAGGGAGACCCCCCTTTCTAACTCCATGTTTGTCATTATTAAAAAAATCATTTTTTATAACCATACCACCATATTTCCTTACCCACCCGTAAACCCTAAAAAAACTCTTACCACCCAATACCCTTACCTGCCCCTAAACCCTAAAAATACCCATACCACCCTACACCTCACCCACCCCTAAATATAACCTTACCACCCTTACCCACCGCTAAGTCCTAAAACCAGGCTTTCCACCCAATACCCTTACCCCCTACCCATCCCTAAGCCTTAAATGAAAAAATATATATGACATTTCATTGTAAAGGCATTTGTGGTAAATGCATATTTGTGCTAAAGGCATGCATAGTAAAGGCATTGTGTGGTACAGAATGCATGGTAAAGGAATTCCGTTGTAACAACAGCATTGTAAAGGCTGTCTCTCCTTGCGGCAAATATTCACGTGTCAATCAGTTGTGCAGAAGGATTAATGGGGCATTGGAGATGGGCAGCTGCTGTACTTGGCAATGTAGTTTGTAGAAACCCAGGTTGCTACTCCCGCCATCGATCTTTTATTTGAGGTTTTGTTTGCTGCTACTGAATTTTTGTAAAAGTTGTCAATAGCTAATTCTTTATCCGTTTGTGATTCAACCCACGTCAAGCAGCATACATCCTATGATTTAACAAAAGATTGCCAATCCAAATCATCAGTCTTAGGGGCCCATTAGGGTGGCGGGCGGATTGCCCCCGCCAGGCTGGCGGAAGCCACCGCCAGCCTGGCAGGGACAATCCGCCCGCCATCCGCACCTAAATTCCTCTCCGTCATATTAGGATGGCGGGGGCGGAAAAGGTTTTATATGGTGGCGGTGTCTATTAGACACCGCCAGGCATATTAACATGGCCCAAAACAGATGCCTTTCCGTGGCGGCATGCGGTCTTCACTTCGAGGGCCCCCTGCGGGCCCCCGGAGTGAAGGACAGGTGGGGGGTGCACACGGGGTTACCTGTGGTACCCCCCTGCATTTGCATTAACAAAGCGGCAGGCACAGCGCGGTGCCTACCGCTTTGTTAATGCAAATGCATATATGCATTTTTAGCATTGTGGCGGGCGGTGCTAAGAGCACCGCCCGCCACAATGCTAAAAATGCTGTATGCGCCCGCCACAGTGGCTGGCGCATCCTGATCCCCCCCACAGGACCCCAGCTCTTATGGCGGGCGGTCCCAAACTCCGAAAGGATGGCTGGCGGACTAAGTCCGCCCACCATCCTAATGACCCCCTTAGTATTTAACAAGCTGTCTCCTGGTTGGCATTGGCTTTCATTGTTTTACTCCCGGCATGTTTACTCTTTTCTGGAATGGTAGGAAACAGGGTTCTTATAATGCCAAAGAGAGAGTATCTGCTTACTCTGATCTTTACTTCCTACTGCATTGTTTAAACCTCCATGTAGCCATAATTATGCATTTTCCTTCACATTTATAATTATGTGCACTCTGCTGTTACTTGATGGACTTACTTCTACTGCTCCCACGCTTTCCTTCTTGGGTGCAAACATGATCCTAGCTTCTTCTCCATTGTATATACACCATCTAAACGAGCCATATAGGCGATGCCTTGTTATTGTTTAGCCTCATTAAGACGTATTGAAGGCCATCTCTTGCTACAAAGTTTACTGGCCAGGGTTGCCTTTGGAGCATGGACACAATGGAACCAAGCCAATACCCATAATACAGATTTGGATCACATGATGCATTTAGTGATATTACTTGAGCGAATTTCCAAGTTCAGGAGAGACCTGGGAGCCTGAAAGTTTTACAATCCTTTTCTCCTGCCAGAATACAGGGTTCTTGTGGGTCTGGAGCTGACACAATGCATCTACCAGAGTGTGCCTAGTTCGTTATCCTTATGTATATTAAGTGCTGCGATATTAACATACGCGTTGTTACAGTTTATTTCCTTAAGGTAGATTTAATTGCGATGCAACAGTTTGCGATGTAGAAAATGCCATGTACTTGAATGGGTTGACTTTATTTATGCTATCATGACTGACATCCAGTGAAATGCTCTACCATGATCTGTGAGTCTAACCTCTCATCATCTCCTGCTCAGTCTCAGTGCTACCCTGGGAGAGTCCAATAGCCATACCTGGAGCTCAGTAAACCGGGGCCCTGGTATCCCAGGCAGCCATTTCACACTCACAGTGTCCTGGAAGGGTCTATTACAATCTTCTGGTGGAACCCTATGTTCCTCATACCTCCTCCTATCATGACTCTGGTGTTACCCATAGGCATCCATAGTTTTCCCCTCAGTTGTACTCTTACTGTCCAGTGGTTGCACTCCGGGTGTCCCCCATGTTTGACTATTGTCCCTCTGTGGCACCCATAGCACCCCCCACTGGTTTCCTCTCTGTGCCATTATTGTTGCCCTACACATGTTCTCTTAATATCCCACAGTTGTTCTCCCAGTACCCCAAACTTGTTCCTCCTTTTCTCAGTGCCACCCATACTAGCCACACTGTTTTCCTCCTTGACCCGCTGCAGCCACCATAGCTTCCTAAGTTGTTTACTCCTTGTATGTTTTTGGTACTTGTGGTGCCAATCACTTGTTTCCTACATGTCCCTTTAAGCATGGGGAGCGCCTTCTTCTTTCTATTGTTTATCACTGGTACCGAGTATTTCCTTACTATCCTGTGGTATCCCCCTGTGGGCAGCTCACTCTATCTATCTTCCGCTCTGGTAGCCTCAAGCTAACTGTGCACAGCCACACTTTCCCCCACCATTTCTAACCCTGTACACATTCTGTGCTTCACTGTGTAATCACAGGCCAGAACCACCTCAGCCTTCAGCTCTGTGAGCCATGCACTTCTTAGCAGGCCACTAGTCAAAAACTCCATATTAATGCCAAACACCATCACCCTGACCTCAACTGGCTACCTTCAACTTAAATCAAAGTTGCATGCCTTCACCAACTCCTATCACTCAGAGGTTTTTCAATGGAAGGACCAAGAAAACCGCTGGTCCAGGGGCCACATGACCACCATCCCTAAAGACTCCTTGTAAGCCCTCTCTGCTTCCTCTCAATTCAGCTGCTACAGAGTCTGGCTAGCGGCCAAGGCGAGAAGTGAGAAGTTCAGGGCAACACAAATATAAAGCCCAAAAACTCACCTAACCTACTCTGACCAGCTTCAATATACTTAAAAGGGGGAAATGAGTCAGCCTTCCTCAGCATCATCCAACTCGAAAACAAGTTGGGGCTGGAATTGACAGGCACAATATAGGCAGCTTTGTTTGTTTACGGCATCTGCACGTTCAGTGGTAGAGAAGATGTTTTATTTTGCTGAGAAGAGCACCAAATGGCTATTTGGCTTAACCACTGGCTTACAGCACATATGCCGGAGCTCGCCTCACTTTTGGGTTTATTTATGAGCCCTTGCGTCACTTTTGCGGGCACCAGGGGCGTAAAAAATGTGCCATGTTGCGTCATAGTTACAAAGTGACGCACCTAGGTAGATGCGTCACTTTGTAAACCCCTGAGCTATATTATACCTGCGCCAGGTATAATGTATGCAGGATGGAAGTTCCGTCGCAAGTAAGCCTCTATGAGATTTCACTGCACCACTTCTAGGACGCAAATGCGTCAATATCTTACGCCTGATTCACAGCAGGCGTAAGACTGATGCAGGCACATTTGAAATGGGACTTGCCCATGTGAAATGACCCATTGCTGGAGTTGCATCACTTTTGTGACACACTCCAGCAATGCGTCAATTTTGCACCTACAGATACGTCAGAAAAACTGACGTATCTGTAACTCCTTGCGACATGATGCGTCATACTGGAAATATGACGCATCATTGGTGTCGCAAGGAGGGCGCAATGAAAAGTGACGCATCTCTGTTTTCATGCAGCGATGCGTCACTTTTCATAAATGAGGCTCCTTGTTTTTACCTTCCTTTTCCAACTGACTGTGTGAGCTACGCTTTATTTCCTAGCCTTGTTATGATTGTATTGTATCCAGCGTTAGATTCTCATGTTTGTATGTAATCCTGTTGGGTCTGGGGTGTGCCATATAAAACTGCAAATAAATAAATACTTGAAATGCCACTTTGGGGCATCTGCATTCCCTCTACAGCCAGACCCTTCAGCGGAGGTACCACCAGCCTCTCGCCTCTTACGATACCTACAGCTGCATATCATGTGGTTGACAAAGCTAGCTCTGGTTTTTCTGCAAAAAACAACTAAGCATGAAGAGTCTTGTTGTCCCATACTTATGTGAAAATTGAAACTAAAAAGCCCCAGCTTGTCAAGTGCTGTAGACTGAATATATACTACTGACTTCAAGTCACCCTCCTAAAATTGAGGCAGATGGAAACTTAATTATTTATTTAATTTTCCCTTGTGGTCGTCTGTCGAATCCCCCCCCACATCCCCCAACCCGGCCCCACCGTTCCACCGCTCTTACCTGCATGGGTCATGGCTGAGTCCAACATCCATCAAAAGTAACTCTTGCTATTTGTCGAAATTTAAGAGAGAGTTTGAAATGTAGCCTTACCTTGCATGAGAGTCGGTCGCAATCCCTTGTAAATATGTTACATCGGTGCTGAACCAGTCCTCGGTGTACCAGGATGTCTGCCTCCTGGGTTATCCACCCAGTTGTCTGAACTGAGCTTGTTTACCTACATCTGAGGTGTGGAAGCCCCGCTATTGTGGCACACATGTAGGCTTTATCGCAAGATCAAGGGGCATTTCTTGGTGAGTACCCAAGCGTGCTGTCCTACACACATCACAAAATGCCTGTAAAAAAGAAAACAGCACAATCACAAAAAAAAGGGTTGGACACGCCTGAGTGGTGAGTTGAGGACTGCGAATGGAGTTGCAGCTTCCGTGGAAAGTTTTAATAGCAGGACCTTGTTTACAGCGCGACGCGCCTCAGGATAAAGGTGCGGTTATGAATGATCTGGAAACATGCGAGGTGGAAGTGACCTTTGCATCAAAAACAGAATCCAACAGGTGTTTCTGTAAGAATCCAAGCAGAGGAGACGAGACGGAGAATGGAGTCGGATTGCTGCAGGATTTATTCTATTACCTACAAGAGGCGAGGCTTTACCTAATGAACCAGGAGTCCCAAACAAATGTTCAAAGATTGTGCTCCAACTTCTACATTCTACTGATACCTCAAGCACCTTACAATTCCAGATTCTGCACATACCTCGCTCACCCAGCTACACAACATACCTACCACATACCTTTCTCCTTAAGACACACACCCAGGCTTACATGCACTCTACCTTCATTCTCCTTGAAGTAGTGATAGTTGTTGTGCCTTTATATTAAATGTTAACTACCTAGGGCCAGACGTAGGTAAATTCAATTTAGCGAGTCCTTAATAGCGATTTTTACCGAATCGCTACTAAGGACTCGCTGAATTGAATGTAGGTAGGAATCGCTAAAATATTAGCGATTCCTTAATATTCCTCAATAACGATTCGCTAAATGAGATTCATTAATAAAGAATACCTAGCCATTCATTCCTATGGGCAAGGAGGCCCATAGGAATGAATAGGAGGATATTCACTATTTGCGATTCGGTATTAAAGAATGGCAAATAGCAGGAGCTATTTCAAGGGTGCCAGGGTGTCCAAAGGGTACCCTGTTGAACCCCTGAAATGTGCATCTGTGCACATGTGGTGCACTCACATGCCCTAAGGGCATGGATGTGTGCCACATGGCACTTTAAAAAAAGCAAAAAAGTGCTTTTTTAAAGGAAATCGCTACTTACCACCATCTTGAAGTTGATGGTAATTAACGATTGCTTAATGCTGAAGTGCACTTTTTTGAGTGCTTCTTACATTGCATTTAAGGAATCGCTATATCCGATTCCTTAAATGCAAGAGCAAAATAAGGATTCACAATTTTGCGATTCCTTATTTTGCAAGTAGGTTTCAACTCACCTACATTGCTCTCAGCCAAATTTCGGTAGGTAATGCAGAAATTCTGCGAATTTCTGTGTTACCGCTCGGTATTTGGCCACCTACATCTGGCCCTTAAAGAATAAAATGTCAGAGTGGTCACATCTGGAAAATTCAGAACTGCAATGGTCAGTGAGTTGTGCTTGGAGATGAAGTGCAATACTGAGAGTAGAGAATTTCAATTAAAAGGACTTGGGCTGCTGCTATGTTGTAAAGGACATGAGAGCAGCCAGCCCATAGGACTTTGGATTTAGCGCAATGCGTCAGTTGAGTCCGGACATCAAATAGATGATATTTCTCTTCTATCTGTTTCAGCTCCCATCTAGGGCTCGAGCTGTTAATACACACATTAGGATAAACAGAAAAACTACATTCAGTGTTGTCTTTAATTGACTTCATGTGAATAGCCTTTGATAGAGTTTGATCTTTTAGCCTGGAATCTGGACAAATTACTCTACTAACTAACCTTAAATTGGAACAAAAGAGCGGTTCATTGGCTCTTCAAGTTTCAATCTTAGTGGTTCAAGATCTGTAGTGAAGGTTTATCCTGGATCTGCATCTAGTATTGTGGATCCTCCATCTCTGAGACTACCTGCTCCAGCTCTTTACACAGTGCACAAAGGCTTCAAAGCTGGAGTCAATATTTTTGAATTTCATCTGGATCATGCTTGTCTTTGCTGCATGGAAAGATTTTATTTTATGTCCATCCTTTGCCGGTTGCTGCAGCAGTTTTAGCATGGAGGCCATTGACGCTGCACTACTGTTGTAGCTATTTTAGTAAAAACAGTGAGTTGAGCAACCAAGTTTTCCTGAGTGGCTTGCACGCCATGTTCTACTGGAGTAAATTGTATGGTAGGCTTCTTACGTGCTTGCTCTAGTTTGGGTGTTCTTGCATACCCTGCTTTCTGCCCTTGTAATGCCTCTTCAGTACCTCATGTTCGTGCACTTTCCGAAGTTTACTCTTCATTTTTGGACTGGTGCCATATTGTCTGAAGGTACATAATATTTTTTGCTGGTTTCGAAACAATGGGTATTCTAGGGTAGAAGTCGGCTTCTATGGAAATTAGGAAGTCTGACGTTTGGATGACTGGATCTCTGACAGAATATTGATCCCAACAATATCAAAGGGCATAAATATTGAGTAAAAAAATGAAAAATAAAAATAAAAGAATATATATATTATATATAGCTAAAAATAGTATGTTTTAAAATATAACATTCATATAATGTGTATCAAACCAATGTAAGTAACCTTAAATAGAATATATATATATATATATATATATATATATATATATATATATATATATATATATATATATATATATATATACACTGAAAAACCCATAGGTTTCACACCAGTTATAGTTAGGAATTAGCATTTAAAAAACCTAAGAAATTCACTGAAAAAAACATAGGTTTCACACCAGTTATAGTTAGGAATTAGCATTTAAAAAACCTATTAAATTCACTGAAAAAACCATAGGTTTCACACCAGTTATAGTTAGCTGGAAATTTTACTGACATAAAACCAATGAAATTCCACGTTATAGTTAGTTGGACTCAATATAACTTGCGCGCCTGCAATGCACTGCTGATGACGTCACATATTACATCACTCATGACATGGTAAGTGACATCACTCATGACATCACTGATGACACCATCCAGTGAATGTGTGTCTTTCCGAAAAATAAATATGTTTTATATATGTTTATGTAAAGCTCGATGGAAGAATAAATGTTTAAATAAGTATCTTAATGGATGTTTAAAAAAAAAATTGATTGCTTAACTGGCTTATTAAGTGTATCTTAGTGAATACATATATTAGCGAGTATTGTTTAAATATTTAAATGTTTGTATCAGTGTTTCACTTTGTGTATAAGTGGCTGCATGGGTTGGTGAGTAGCTACATGTGTGTGTATATGTGTTATTAGATGTCTTTTTTAGTATCAGTATGACTGTCTGTATGGTTTGGTGGGGGTATTACTTAGCACATAGATGCATCAATGACTGACTCACTGTTTGTATGTGTTTTGAAGACAGCATATGTGCAGGACTGTATGGGTGGATGAGTGTGTATATGTGTGTGTTAGTGAGTGAATGACTGTCTCACTAGTGTCTTTATCAGTAACGACATATGTTTAATCTAGTATATGTGAGTATTTATGTATATAAGTGAGTATATGTGAGAGTGAGAGATTGTAAGAGTTCCTGTTTAAATAAGTATGTGTTTCTATAAGTGTTTGTTTAAGAAAGTAAGTATGTGTAAGTTTCCTTAGAAGTAAGGTGGTTTTGTGTGTATAGCTGTATATGCAAATAAATGGATGTTCAATAGTTTATTTGCAAGTGTGAGTATGTGTGTGAGTAACTTTTGGATGACTGTCGGTGTGTAACAGGATGTATAGGTGTATCACTACATATGATGAGTGAGTATATGTATGAGTGACTATATAGAACTGTTGGTGAATGTGTGGATGTGTATATAGATGGTAGAATTACTGAATTGGTTGTTGTAACTGGTATGGGTATCTCCATTTTTTTTAAAATGTTAGTTTCGATTTTTAAACATGTGTTTCAAGGGTTACATTACACTGAAAGGAGGTCTGTCACTCTGTCACAAGGATGGTGTCATCAGTGATGTCATGAGTGATGTCACTGACCATGTCATGAGTGATGTAATATGTGACGTCATCAGCAGTGCATTGCAGGCGCGCAAGTTATAGTGAGTCCAACTAACTATAACGTGGAATTTCATTGGTTTTATGTCAGTAAAATTTCCAGCTAACTATAACTGGTGTGAAACCTATGGTTTTTTCAGTGAATTTAATAGGTTTTTTAAATACTAATTCCTAACTATAACTGGTGTGAAACCTATGGTTTTTTCAGTGAATTTCTTAGGTTTTTTAAATGCTAATTCCTAACTATAACTGGTGTGAAACCTATGGTTTTTTCAGTGAATTTCAAAGGTTTATTAAATGCTAATTCCTAACTATAAGTCTCACAAGACTGTTAGCGCTCTAGTTGTTCTTTAGAACACTCTGGGACATTCTGTCATTGGGCTATAGTTGGGCTACATCTGGCTGATATTTGGGCTACATTTGTTTTTTTTTGTCTCTGGTGGCCATCTTTGGGCTACATTGGGCTACATTTGGGCTCTAACATATATATAGCCCAATGTAGCCCAATATATATTTTTTCAAAGTTAATTTTCGTAAAAACCACTGGAGCATATATCTTGAGACATAGCAAAGGCACATCGGGCTACCAGTCCCTACAATTTTGCCAATTTTTTTTTATGTATATATATATATTTTTTTTTGCCTCGGAGCGCTACCGGTGCGCGCCCCGGTGAGCGCCCCGGTGAGCGCCCCGGAAAGCGTAGTATTATGAAGCGCCCCGGGGCGCGTACCGGGGAGCGTCCCGTTAGCACCAATATCGCGAACGAAAACATGATTGTGACGTATCGCGTAGCCGCGTCCGCGTGATACGCACGGCGTAAGCGCACCCGGAAGCACTCGAGCGAATACGATTGCGCAAAGTAAGCATCTGATGCGCTAACGCAACGCGCCCCGTGGCGCGCCCCGGGGCGCGTAGCGTAAGCGCGTCAGGTCATGTGACCTGAAAATAACACTTTTCATTGGTTCATAACAGTTTTGGTTTCATAATGATGAAGCCCCTGGTCTTGTGACCTGAAAATAACACTTTTCATTGGTTCAGGACAGTTTTTTTTTTCCAAATGATGACAGACCCCACCTTTTTTCCTTATTCTGACTTTGTCCTTTGACTGAGGAAGACCTGTTTGTACCTCTCTGTACCTTTTTGAACTATTATAAAATGGCTTCAGTAGCAGCAGCAGCAGCAGCAGGAGCATCTCAGCCACCACCACCACCTCCACCACCAAGAGGCCCACCACAACACTACAGTGGTGGAAATGAAGAAGAGGAGGAGGAGGAGGAAGAAGAGGAGGGGAGGAGGATGAGGTGGCTGCAAGAAACCAATACCCCATACCAACCCAAGCCATATATTGTATGGGAGTTTTTTTCCATCCCTGAAGGAAAAAAGAAAGTCAATGCAGCAAAGGTGACTTGCCTTATCTGTGGCATGGAACTCTCAAGGGGTAACCCAAATAAAAAATATTCATTTGGGAACAATACCATGATAAGGCACATGCAGCGCAAGCATCCTATCAACTATTCTGCTGCAGAAATGAGAGAACTGGCCAGCAACCTTCCCCAATCTACACCCAGCACCTCCAAACAAAAACAACCAACTCCATCGGGACCAGAAACAAGGGAGACAATCCCTTGCATTCAACCACGGTTTGGAGAATTTAGGGACACCTGTATTTTTTGTGGAAAGACCATCTCATATGGTGAACAGAGCATAAAGCTGATCCTCCTTTCTGGTGACAACCACAAATGTCCCAAGAAACCCTATTTTTTTTCGGATTTTTTTTTGCTCCTGTTGAGCCATTTTTAATTCCCTGTTTTTTGTTTCTCCCCATAAAAAATACCAAAAAAAATACAAAATAGTTCATAAAAGCCCAAAAAATTACAAAATGTTCAAAAAACATTAAAAAAAATATAAAACAACAAAAAGAAGAAAAAAAAGTTCTTTTTAGAACTACCTCCAATTTCTAAAAAAAGGCAAAATTTTTAAAAAACTCTATCATTATTTTTTCCCCATGGTACGCTCCCCGGTCAGCTCCCCGGTGCGCGTACCGGGCGCTCCCCCCTTCGCAAATCAAAAAAAGATTTTTGTTTTTTGCCCCGCAGGGCCCTTTTATAGCCCCCACATCAAACCTAGGGGGTCAGGAGGGGTCTACTCTGCCCCCTTATGGTCTTTTCCCCCTTTGTTTTTGCCACCTCTTGTGTCTCGATTTTACCGAGACACAAGATGGCGGCCACTCCGGACTGTTTCGAATGTTTACAGACACCCGAGAGCCAATCAGCATTCCGTGCGCACCTCGCGTGGCGCGCCCAGAGCGCTCCCCGGTGCGCGTACCGGGGCGCTGCCATAGATATATATATTTTTTTGAACCTAAATTACTCAAAATCCACTGGAGCACATATCTTGAGACATAGCAAAGGCACATCGGGCTACCAGTCCCTACAATTTTGCCAAGTTTGGTGGAAATCCATTCAGCCGTTCGGGCTAAAAGTGAAGTCGACCGCCCTATGGAAATTAACATGGGGAAAACATGTTTTGGGACCCCCCTTTTATCTCGGCCCCCGCTTGACGAATCCCCCCAAACTTTCAGGGAAGGAGCGGAGCGGGCCACGAACTTTGAGAAATTCGCGAAGATTCGTCCACCGGCGCCAAAGTTATTCCCAATAGAATGTTGCGGATTTCCTATGGAAAGTAGATCCTAACTATAACTACCTACTGGCGACCGCCAGTAGGTTATATATATATATATATATATATATATATATATATATATATATATATATATATATATATATATATATATATATATTCACTGAAAAAACCATAGGTTTCAGCCACGTTATAGTTAGGAATTAGCATTTAAAAAACATTAGAAATTCACTCAGTTACCGTAATCATGTAAGCGATGCCTGCTAACATTGCACAACAATCTCCATTATTTCAAAGTAAATAACTCCAGTTTCCAGTAAACTGAACGTTGTTATGATAGCAGGTGTTGGACTACCTTTCAAAACTCAGTCCAAATCAGGCGCATCTTGTATACAAGAGCCATGCAATTGTATGTGTCTACAAATTAAGGAGTGATCTGGTACTATTGTGCAATCCTCGCCATTAACATAGACTTCTTTTCCCTCCCTCAGGCACCTATATGTAAATGGTAATAACCAAGCTTCATGGACATAAGCGCTGCCAAAACTTCCATATCTGCCTATAGCATAGTATTTCATGCAAACCTCAAACTTAACCAGGTTAAAAAATAACGTTATGATACTGTGGATAAGCCACACACCTGAATTGGATCTCCAATGAGTGACCACTTCTAACCATTCTCATAGCGCGCCCTGTGCTCTGATTTGACAGTGAGAGAGTGATCGCACCATAGTTTATACTGCTAATCATTCTCAGCATACGCTACGAATACGCTTCGAGGTTACGCTTCGCATCAAAGCTTCCGTGTGACGTCATGTACGGCGCCCCGTACAAAAAAGACGCAAATGTTTTTAATTGTTTAAAAACATATATTCATGTATTTAATGAACATACTAACAGAAGACTTAATCTAGGATAATTATGGAATAATTTTTTTTTAAGTTTTAAAAATACTAAATTACTTCTATATTGTATGAATGCAGCTACGTGCCCCTCCGCCTGGTACCCTAGACTCCACCACGCCCAGACCCGGTTCATAAGCACGCGTGATCGTCACCACAAAACCATTAGCACGCATATCGCTTTTCCACACATGCTTTTACAGCTAGTATGCATTTACCACACATGATAAATGCATAATCTTAATAATGTTTTTTTGTTGACCAACACGTGTTGTAATGCCTGTGCCTTACGTCCTTCAAATTAGTTTCTAGGTATACGTGTGACCAACTCTGATAAGATCGGAGGCCAAGGACAAACACAGTGGTATCTGTGGCACGAAATCTCATCGATCACAGAGAAAATATGCGCATGGTAAAATGCAAGGAACAGGTATAAATAAAATAATGGAGGAAAACTACTAAAATGGCGGTTGGACGGAGTATGTAATCAACTTTTGGCGCCTCGACACTACATTTCAAATAAATATACATACAATATGTTTATTAATATATTACAAAAGTATAGCACCGGATAACACACATGACCCGGGAAAAGAAAGCGGCAAATTTAATACCTAAAATCAGGAGAGGTTTGCTTGGCGAACTTGAAGAAAAAGAAAAAAAAGTGCACTTGCAAACAAGGCTGCACATGCGTAGAGAGTACAACTGATGCAGCAAAAAAAACGGAAAGTTTTACATACTGTCATAGAAATATAGCTCTAAAAATTGCCCCCGTAATTTGCCCCCCCGGGACCTAATAAACAAAACAAACTTCTATTTTTTTTTCAACTTTTCCACCGCATACAAGTACTGCACGAGTACCCCGCCATTTTTTATTTTTGTTTTAAATAAAAATTGAGCCTAAAGATCCATGTACCACCCCCCTGACCAAGACTATAGGGTCAGAATGTTTCTACCCTGCCCCCTTTCCTTATATCTCAACTTTGTTTTACTGTTTTCTTATGACTCGGCTCTCGCGACAAACAAGATGGCTGCCAACATTTCCTGTTTTGGAGTTTTGACAACCAATCAGCATGCAGCTCTTGGTCGTAATTGTTCGTATTTCCAAACGCGTACGCCTCGATTTTCCTTTAAAAAAATAAAAATAAAAAATAGAGCCTAAACATCCATGTATGACCCCCTGAGCAAGCCTAGAGGGTAAGAATGATTCTAGCCTACCCCCTTCCCTTATTTCTCAACTTTGCTTTACTGTTTTCTTGTGACTCGGTTCTAGCGAGGCACAAGATGTGCGCCAACACTTCCTGGTTTCGAGTGTTGACAGACAATTCACAGCCAATCAGCATGCAGCTCACGCTCATAATTAAACAGATTTCCGTACGCGTGCTGAACTCCGTCTCTAGATATCGCTATGATTTTACTTGCAATTTTCTCAGAAACTACTGAACGGATTTACACCATTTAACAAAAAGCACAATCTGCGAACAGAACTCTACCTCTCCGCCAAATTTCGTGTAATTCCATTCAGCCGTTCGGGCTGTAGCCTTGGCTAAAGGTCCCTATGGAAAATTGCATGGGGAAAACACGTTTTGGGACCCCCCTTTTTTCTTGGCCCCCACTTGACGAATAACCCCCAAACTTTCAGGGAAGGAGCGCCACCGAGCAGGCCATTTTCTTGGAGAAATTCACGAAGATTCGTCCACCGGCCCCAAAGTTATTCTAAATAGAATGTTGTGGATTTCCTATGGAAACTAGGTCCCAACTATAACTACCTACTGGCGACTGCCAGTAGGTAATATATATATATATACATATATATATATATATATATATATATATATATATATATATATATATATATATATATATATATATATATATATATATATATATATATATATATTCATTCCATTTTCCCCTCGGGGAGTTATTTCTTCATGCACTCTCGGGTTTCTCAAATAACACCGCAATTATTTCGCAGATTTGTAAGGTTTATTTCATCGTATAGCAGCAAGCCATATTAAATTCATCCTTAGGCCTAATGCAGATCTTAGTGAAACATATAGAGATTGCATTGGAAAAGACGACAAAACAACTAAAGGAAATGGAAAAAGAATTGGCCACATTGGATTTAAACCCAGAAATGAAAAAATTCAAGGAAGATCTTGAACAATATATTGAAAAACATGAAGAAAGTGTACGCTTGAGGAAACAATCTAAGTTCCAACGTGATAAAGAGGATTACGAGGAGGGTCGTATCTTCATATATGCCAGGAAATTTGAAAAATTCAGACAAAAGGAGCCTGGAAATATGATGACCATGGGAAGCATGTCCTCTCTATCCTCACTTACATCGACAGAGCCAAGTGTTAGTGGAGGAGAAGAAGAACAAAGAGAAGCCAGAGCAAGAGTTTCTTTTTTAGACGAAATGAAATTAGCATTCCACCAAAAGAATGGAAAGGGGCGACCACTCGGTCCCCCCGAACGTATGGCAGAGTACCTCGATCCCCCCGGGAAGCCATTTCGGGCGGGAGGCGCGTCTCGGCTGGTATGCCCGAAGCGGCGTAGCCGGGGCGCGCTTTTTCCCGCCCTAGTGTGGGCTGGCCTAGACACTGACGCGGCTGGCCACGCCCTCGGGGCAGGCAGGGGCGGGTTTACGCCCGCCCTGAAGACGGATAAAAAGGGACGCAAGACCAGAAGACATCCTCTTGTTCCTGTGCTCTGAAGCTGCACCTCCTCGCTGCACGTGAGCTCGAGACGGAACGAAGAGCCAATTTTGAGCGTTGTAATCCTCTTGTTTGTTTTCTAGATACTCTGCCGGAGAATGCCGAAGAAGGTGGGAAAGCGAATGACTACCGAGCAGATGCTGCGCGTTCTCATGAAGGAGATGACCGACCTAAAGAGGCGGATGGATAAAAACGAGGAAGAGGGGACGAAACGTCCGTCGGAGGGATCAGCCCCTGGAGGGAAAGCCAAGAGGCCTAGGAGAGGAGCGGCTGGGGGAGATACTCCGGGTCCCAGGGTCCCGCTCGAAACACCCGCTCCCGTGCCGGAGGAAGGGAATCCGATTCCCGTAGTGGTCACCCCCGTGTCTAGCGAAGATATGCCGCCTGAGCTGGCAGCACAACTTGCAGCGTGGTTGGGCGACAGTAGCGAGGGCGCCACGGCTGCCGAGGCGCAGGCGCTAATGAAGCAATTGCGCGAGAAACGGGATGCAGCTAAGGTGCCCGTGCCGGCTGCAGTAGTTGACAAACCACAAGGGACAATGGCGACCGCAGAAGCAGCGTCCGGTGCAGGTAAGCGGCCATTGCCGATTGCGAGGGATGAGTCAGCACCCTCTCGTAGAGAAAAGTTGGGTCAACATGTTCCTTTGGCAATTAAAGAAAAGATTTGGGCGGGAGAGTATGTGAACATCTTCTCGTTGCTTGTTGATCATTATGAGGTGGAGCATGTTAAGGGTCAGAAAGATCTCATGCATCCGAGTGTTTGGCGCGCTAAAATGGCCGCCTTTAAAGTGAATGAGAGTATTGGCAATTGGGGCAACGCATGGGGAATTTTTACGTCAATCTTAGGGGAGCGTAGGCCCGAGTTGCTTTCTGAGTTGCCAATCTATCAGTCGCGAATCATGGGGTACTCGACATCACACCAGGGTAACCATTGGTTCTGTTACGATAATCTTTTTAGAAAGGCTAAGGAGCATAATAAAAGCTTAACCTGGGATTGTTATGATTCTTTGACATGGGATAAAATGAAGGAGACTGGTATGTTGAAAATGCCATTGGTAGGAGGTAATGTTGGCGAATCCGCCCGCCAATACGTGGGGACGCCCTTTCGTGCAGGTACGGGTACCGACGATTACTCGAGACCTGCCGGAAATACAGGAAAAAGGGGGTTCTGCTTTAACTTCAACAAAGGTAAATGTACTAGGCCCTTGGGATCGTGTAAATTTAAACATGAATGTAGTGGGTGCGGGTCATCCCATCCTGAGTCCACGTGCAGAGCCAAAACGGGTGATAACGGGGGGAGAGGAGGCGCCAAACAGGTCTAATATAGTCCGAGGGGCACCTTTACCTACCCCGATTGATACCTTGGCGATGATTCCCTGGCTCAGTGATTACCCGGATCGTACTTCTGCTGGGGTGCTGCGGAACGGATTTTCGTATGGTTTCCGCATCCCGGTGGGGGACTTTCAGGGTGTGGAGAAGTGTAAAAATCAACTTTCCGTCCTGCAGCATACGACTGTAGTACAGGATAAGATCCGGAAAGAGGTTGCTCGAGGTCGGGTCGTCGGCCCATTTAAGGTACCCCCGGTGCAGAATTTTGTTTGTTCTCCGTTAGGGGTGGTCCCCAAGAAGGACCCAGGTGAGTTCCGGCTGATTCATAATTTGTCAGCTCCACGTGATCTTTCTGTAAACGATGCAATAGATCCAGATGTATGTTCGGTGCGGTACGCATCCTTCGATGAGGCCGTAGCCATTTTGAATCGCTTGGGGCCCGGGGCGCTGATGGCAAAGTCAGATATCGAGTCAGCGTTCCGGTTGCTCCCGGTACACCCAGACGACCAGCGTCTCCTGGGTTTCAGGTTTCAGGGTGATTATTACATGGATAGGTGTATGCCGATGGGGTGCTCTATATCTTGTGCCTATTTCGAGAAATTCAGTAGTTTTCTTCAATGGGTCTTCACAAAGAAGACGAGTTTCCGACATGTAATGCATTACCTTGATGATTTTCTGTTCCTAGGGGCGGCCGGGGATCTCGAATGTGGCCGGGCTTTGGCCGAATTCTGTGTGTTAATGAACCAATTTGGTGTGCCCTTGGCACCGGGTAAAACGGTGGGTCCTGTGACTTGCCTCGAGTTTCTGGGGATCGAGTTAGACTCCAGTGAGGGTTGTTTTCGTTTGCCAGCTGCCAAAGTGTGGAAGTTCAGGGCAGCCTTGCAAGTGTGTATAAGTCAATCTAAGGTTACGCTGCATCAATTACAGCAGTTGGTGGGACAGTTGAATTTTGCCCTTAGGGTGATACCAATGGCCCGCCCCTTTTCCCGTTCAATTGCCCAAGCTATGGTCGGCCTAAAGGAGGGCCATCATCGCACGAGACTATCGGCTGAGGTCCGCCAGGACATGCGTATTTGGTTAGCATTTCTGGCGAACTTTAATGGTCGAGTCGTCTGGAACAAACCAGCCGTGTCCTCTGAAGAGCTGGGGCTATGGACGGATTCAGCAGGTAGCATAGGTTTTGGTGCCATCTTCGGCACAAAATGGTCGGCACAGAGGTGGCCGACATGGTGGCATGACAATGGTCTAACAAGTAATATTGCTTTCTTGGAACTTTTTCCCATTTTGGTGGCCCTGAGAACCTGGCCCGAAGGATTTAAAGATCACTCTGTGATATTTTGGTCTGACAATATGACCGTGGTCGAGTGCATCAATAGTCAGGCAGCTCGATGTAAACTGGTTTTAAGACTCCTCAAAGAAATTGTCTTATTGTGTTTGCAACTAAATGTGCTGTTCAGAGCAAAACATGTCCCAGGGGTAATGAATCAGGCGGCTGACGCACTGTCTCGTTTTCATATGCAGGCTTTCTCGGGTTTCCATCCCTCAGCTGACCCAGAGCCGGCACCCTTTCCCGAAGCTCTCTGGTCTCTCGGTGCCCCGAACTTCGTCACCTCGTGGGAGAGAGTCTAGCACCAAGGACGAGGAAGGCATATGAAGGGGCGTTTCGGTCCTATTTAGCCTTCTTGGGGACTGATAGAGAGAGGCTTTGGGGCCACGAGGAATGGGTAGTGCATTTTCTGATGTCCTTACGTAGGGCTGGGAAATCGGTGGCTACGGCCCAGAGGCATCGTGCTGCCATTTCCTTTGTTGCCAGGGCTCATAGTATCCAGGACCCGACAGCGTCTTTTGTTGTACAGAAAGCGCTACGTGGGTGGCAACGCCTTGAGGGTCGCAGTGTAGATGAGAGGCGCCCGATAGGTTTGGATAGGTTGGCCCAGTTGTTGGCCGCACTCCCGGCCACATGTTCATCCCAGTTTGAGACCGTTTTGTTCCGAGCCGCTTTTACGCTAGCATTTCACGGAGCGATGCGGGTAAGCGAACTGGTAGCAAGGAACAAACAGGATGTGGCAGGGGGTTTGTGCCAGGAACATGTTCAGATCAGAGGTGACACAATGACTGTCTCCTTTGTCAGGTCCAAGACCGATCAGGCGGGGATGGGTGACTGCATAATCATACCCAGGATTCCCGGGTCCTCCATGTGTCCGGTAAAGTGTTTAGAAGAGTACTTAGCACGAAGGGTGGCATCATGGGGGGGGACCTTGTTGAGACACGCGGACGCTACCCCACTGACGAGGTTTCAGTTTCAGCGGGTGCTTGCGATGTCAATTGCCGCTGCGGGCTTGAACCCGGGCGAATTTGGGACCCATTCCTTTCGGATAGGGGCTGCTACAGAGGCTACAGCCAGGGGTCTGAATGTTGAACAAGTAAAACGGGTGGGGCGTTGGTCCTCCAATTGTTATAAGAGGTATGTACGGTTGCACATGTTGTGAAGCTGTAACGATGTACTCACGCCTCTTGTTTTTGTTTGGTTTTCAGTTGCGCAAGCCTACGAGGCGGGGCGGACTATGCAGTCGACCCAACACCGGGCCAGCGGTCAGACATCACCGGCTGTGAAAAAGGAGGTGTGGGTCGTGGGCCACTCATACGTGAGGCGTGCCGCGGACGTATTCAAAGCAGGTGACATGGTTCACGTAGCTGGGGAATACGGGTACAGGGTGTCCTTCTACGGAAGAGGCGGTCTCTGTATTGACCAGTTTCAAACATTTTTCGAGGGTTTGTTAGGGCGGATGAGGTCACCGCCGTCTGTAGTCATAGTACATTTAGGGGGCAATGATTTGGTCACCACCGGTAGACGACTTCTCTTGGAGGCAATGCTTGCCACTGTAAGTTGGTTGGCGAAGAGAGTTCCGGGGTGCACAATTGCGTGGTCCCATATGATCCCACGAAAGGTGTGGCGGGGGGCTATCTCTATTCCTGCTTTGAATCATTCTGTTAGAAAGCTCAATAACAAAGTGAGTAGGTTGTTTCGTTCCGGGACATTGCATTCTATTTCGCATGGCTGTATTAATGATGACGGTATGTATTTGGGGGATGGTGTGCATTTGTCTCGGGTGGGCAATGAGTTACTCATAGCAGACTTCTTAGCATGGTTAAAAACATTAAAACATGACCTTTAAGTAGGAGCTTTGTGGGGGGTCCGGATAGCCGGTCAACTATCCAGCCTGTGGCGGTAAGGTCATGATCGGTGAGCACTAATTGGAAGATCCCTATGAGTGGGCGTCACCCAACACGGATGGGAGCGCTCGGGAGAGGTGGCCTTTGGCCCCTCAACGGGGAGGCGGTCCCTTCTAAGGATGGGTCGCCGAAAGAAAAGGAAAGGCGGTCAAGGCCCCTTCCTGTGTAGGAGGGGTTACAGCCCCCTCCTGGGGAATTTCCCGGGGCCAGTGACGTCTGCGACGGCAGATGTGGTAAGTTGTGTGGGGTTTGGGGGGAGGTCTACGCTACCTTCTAGATACCTCACACGAGGCCTCGAACGACCTGTAAGTGGCGTCGAGTTTAGTGGTGCCCCCGTCAAGTCAAGGGAAATTGGTAGTTGCACTCGAGGTACGCCTCAGTGCTGTCGCCCCTCCCAAGTGGGGGGGGTATGTCTGGTTAGGGATCTTGACACCGGTTACGACCTTGCCGTTGGCCCTTAAACGTTAGGATGTACAATTTCAATGTCTTGGAAATGTTTCGTAGGTTGTTAGTTCGGCTAGGAGAACCTCTGTATTAGAGAATCTGTTAAGGTTAGCCTAACATCGCAATGTGGTAATGAAATTGTACATTAAAATGAAACTGTTTAATGTTTAATTTTTTGTTTTAATAAATACGGCCGGGGAGGGTCACTCCCTCCCTTATCCAAAAACTTCAAGAACTGTTTCCGGTTTCCCTCCTTTGGGGATTGTGTTGAGAGGGGGTGGCGGGTATCTCAGCCATATGGAAAGGGGCGACCACTCGGTCCCCCCGAACGTATGGCAGAGTACCTCGATCCCCCCGGGAAGCCATTTCGGGCGGGAGGCGCGTCTCGGCTGGTATGCCCGAAGCGGCGTAGCCGGGGCGCGCTTTTTCCCGCCCTAGTGTGGGCTGGCCTAGACACTGACGCGGCTGGCCACGCCCTCGGGGCAGGCAGGGGCGGGTTTACGCCCGCCCTGAAGACGGATAAAAAGGGACGCAAGACCAGAAGACATCCTCTTGTTCCTGTGCTCTGAAGCTGCACCTCCTCGCTGCACGTGAGCTCGAGACGGAACGAAGAGCCAATTTTGACCCACCCACCAGCCCCTGAAGACAGCGTGTTGCTTTTAATAAAATTGATCGATATTCTATTTCGTTTACAGGTTGTGGTACTATCGTATGATATCGAGTGTTTAATAAAGTTGATCTATTTTATGTCTGTTTTATGATTAAAGAAATTCGGATTTAGTGTTCAGTTTAGCTAGCATTGTCGTATTTATTTTGGTCGGGCGGTAAGGTCATGATCGGTGAGCACTAATTGGAAGATCCCTATGAGTGGGCGTCACCCAACACGGATGGGAGCGCTCGGGAGAGGTGGCCTTTGGCCCCTCAACGGGGAGGCGGTCCCTTCTAAGGATGGGTCGCCGAAAGAAAAGGAAAGGCGGTCAAGGCCCCTTCCTGTGTAGGAGGGGTTACAGCCCCCTCCTGGGGAATTTCCCGGGGCCAGTGACGTCTGCGACGGCAGATGTGGTAAGTTGTGTGGGGTTTGGGGGGAGGTCTACGCTACCTTCTAGATACCTCACACGAGGCCTCGAACGACCTGTAAGTGGCGTCGAGTTTAGTGGTGCCCCCGTCAAGTCAAGGGAAATTGGTAGTTGCACTCGAGGTACGCCTCAGTGCTGTCGCCCCTCCCAAGTGGGGGGGGTATGTCTGGTTAGGGATCTTGACACCGGTTACGACCTTGCCGTTGGCCCTTAAACGTTAGGATGTACAATTTCAATGTCTTGGAAATGTTTCGTAGGTTGTTAGTTCGGCTAGGAGAACCTCTGTATTAGAGAATCTGTTAAGGTTAGCCTAACATCGCAATGTGGTAATGAAATTGTACATTAAAATGAAACTGTTTAATGTTTAATTTTTTGTTTTAATAAATACGGCCGGGGAGGGTCACTCCCTCCCTTATCCAAAAACTTCAAGAACTGTTTCCGGTTTCCCTCCTTTGGGGATTGTGTTGAGAGGGGGTGGCGGGTATCTCAGCCATATGGAAAGGGGCGACCACTCGGTCCCCCCGAACGTATGGCAGAGTACCTCGATCCCCCCGGGAAGCCATTTCGGGCGGGAGGCGCGTCTCGGCTGGTATGCCCGAAGCGGCGTAGCCGGGGCGCGCTTTTTCCCGCCCTAGTGTGGGCTGGCCTAGACACTGACGCGGCTGGCCACGCCCTCGGGGCAGGCAGGGGCGGGTTTACGCCCGCCCTGAAGACGGATAAAAAGGGACGCAAGACCAGAAGACATCCTCTTGTTCCTGTGCTCTGAAGCTGCACCTCCTCGCTGCACGTGAGCTCGAGACGGAACGAAGAGCCAATTTTGACCCACCCACCAGCCCCTGAAGACAGCGTGTTGCTTTTAATAAAATTGATCGATATTCTATTTCGTTTACAGGTTGTGGTACTATCGTATGATATCGAGTGTTTAATAAAGTTGATCTATTTTATGTCTGTTTTATGATTAAAGAAATTCGGATTTAGTGTTCAGTTTAGCTAGCATTGTCGTATTTATTTTGGTCGGGCGGTAAGGTCATGATCGGTGAGCACTAATTGGAAGATCCCTATGAGTGGGCGTCACCCAACACGGATGGGAGCGCTCGGGAGAGGTGGCCTTTGGCCCCTCAACGGGGAGGCGGTCCCTTCTAAGGATGGGTCGCCGAAAGAAAAGGAAAGGCGGTCAAGGCCCCTTCCTGTGTAGGAGGGGTTACAGCCCCCTCCTGGGGAATTTCCCGGGGCCAGTGACGTCTGCGACGGCAGATGTGGTAAGTTGTGTGGGGTTTGGGGGGAGGTCTACGCTACCTTCTAGATACCTCACACGAGGCCTCGAACGACCTGTAAGTGGCGTCGAGTTTAGTGGTGCCCCCGTCAAGTCAAGGGAAATTGGTAGTTGCACTCGAGGTACGCCTCAGTGCTGTCGCCCCTCCCAAGTGGGGGGGGTATGTCTGGTTAGGGATCTTGACACCGGTTACGACCTTGCCGTTGGCCCTTAAACGTTAGGATGTACAATTTCAATGTCTTGGAAATGTTTCGTAGGTTGTTAGTTCGGCTAGGAGAACCTCTGTATTAGAGAATCTGTTAAGGTTAGCCTAACATCGCAATGTGGTAATGAAATTGTACATTAAAATGAAACTGTTTAATGTTTAATTTTTTGTTTTAATAAATACGGCCGGGGAGGGTCACTCCCTCCCTTATCCAAAAACTTCAAGAACTGTTTCCGGTTTCCCTCCTTTGGGGATTGTGTTGAGAGGGGGTGGCGGGTATCTCAGCCATATTGGGAAAAATCAATGGGACCTCCAAAAACTCAGAATCAAAGAGGAAGGGGAAGAGGACGTGGAAATGTACCCCAAAACAACCCAGAAGAGGCAAGCGGAAATACGGCACAAAATATTGGCGCAAACCGCGTAGGAACCATGACAAGGAACATGCGAAAGAAATGGAACTATTAAATGTGGATTATGATGTAGCAATTGAAAATCAGGAATTGCAAGTAATCAATCTATCCTCAAAAAACCTAAGCGACTTGGAACTTAATCTTCTAAAACGTGGTATGAATTTCTGCCCTACGAGTGGAATGAATTTGGCAGAAACACGGGTAGACTTATATAAATTTATCAGAAAGATAAAATTGGCAAAACTATTTGTGGATGAACCCAATATGGCTAATTATAGAAGAAACATACCTCAGCCAACCATGGAAATACCAATACAGGATGCGTAACACTTTGTTAATCTCATGAAATTAAGTCAGGATCCATAACACAGTGGCAGAGAAGCACAAGCATACTGTGTACAATTGGGAGCAGGAATCTCTAACATGAAACCACATTCAAAATTCTATCTGCAACTCCCCACTGGAAATAAAATAGACTTCTTTCACGAATGCGTAGTAAAGGATCTTTACCAACTTAAAGTCCCATACAAAAAAGACAATCTAACAAAGGAAGAACGTCAAGTTCTGAATAAATTACAAAAAGATGACACCATTGAAATCAAAATGGCGGACAAAGGTGGAAATGTGATCGTCCTGGATAAGGAATCATATATGCGAGAAGCACATTCCCAACTTCGAAATAAGAAATATTATGAAAAATTGAAAACGAATCCCTTGCCGAAGCTAAAAGAGGAACTGGACCAGAAACTAGACAATTGGTTCAAACAAAACTTAGTTGACACTGATGAATATAAATATCTTCAGACATCTCACCCAAAAATGGCCACTATATACTTCCTGCCTAAAATCCATAAGCACTCCACGAAACCACCAGGGAGGCCGATAATTTTGGCTAAAGGAGCCTTATTGGAACCAATTGCAAATTATCTTGATATTTTTTTGCTACCATATGTAAAAGGACTAACATCGTACATCAAAGGCACTGGAGACCTGTTGAGAAGATTGCAAGACACTCCATGGCAATCTTCCTACAAGTTAATCACTATGGACGTCATATCTTTGTACTCGAACATTCAAAATAAAATTGGTTTGGAAGCGTGTAAATCCTTCCTAATGGGCAGAAATATCCGATTCGCAGATCACAACGATATGCTTCTAGAAATTATCTCAATGTGTTTGGAGCAAAATGTACTTATGTTCGGGAAAGAGATCTATCGCCAATCCAAAGGCACAGCGATGGGCTTTTCTTTTAGTCCATCATATGCATGCCTCACAATGGGACAAAACATGGGCATGGAAATGTGAAAATGATGAGGCAGTATCAAAAACCATAGCATGGTTAAGATATATAGATGACTTATTGCTGATGGGGCGTGGCTTGGGCGCCGATGGCGATGGTCGCCTGAGAGCTCGGCTCCGGGACTGAGCCCGTGATTATCCTGTAAATCGGAGGCTGCGGGGCACCCCGACCCCAACATTCTGCTGATCGGCCCGACGGAGACCTGCCGGGGCCCTTGGCGGAGTCCGAACGAGCGGTGACCCGGCGAAACTCGGAGTTTGTGGACCTGCGGAGTGCGACCCAACATGGCGCCCGGACTTCATTATCCCCTTGGCCGGGTCCATTAGACTGATGGAACATCACTAGCAGCGGCGCGCCTCCTGCTCTGCCGTCTCCCGGAGGTGTGAGGAACTGGACATTGGTCGGATCGGACCCTTTCAACGAGGATCGCACTCGGACGGGCAAATGTCCCCGCTATAGTGGGTCACGCACGCGGGCGCCTGGAAAGCTCGACGGGGACCCCACTCCCTACACCGCACTTGGCTACTTTTCCTGGCCGACCCACTTCCATGGGAGGCGCAACCCTTTGGCGCCGCAGATCATCCGGAGGAGTCGGTGACCTTCACTTCGGGACTTTATCGGCCGCACGGGCCTGCCCGACCTGGCGACGATTGTCTCCGCCTCCTCCTCGGTGTCCTCAGACGACGTGGTGGTGGCACAAGCCGAAGCCGAGGAGGCCCAACAGGCCCTGGAGATGGGGATTTCCAGCACTCGACCAGAGGGCTAGCGACCAGCAGAGTTACAGCCGGCGCTTGCACTCGGAGAAGCCTACTCCTAGACCCGCACGGTGTGCTCCCGGCGATATGGGGAAACCTAGAGGAGCCAAGGGGGCTACCCCAGCCGCCTCAGACTCAGAGTCCCAGGACAAAGAGGAACGTGGGCACCCGGAGAGTTCTGGTGGTGCATCAATGCAGCAGCAATTTGACCGCGTCTTGGAGGCGATTGCGACCACGCGCTCGGCCCTCCAGCACGACATTGCCCAGGTAGCGACAAGCCTCGGCCTCCTTAGAGCGGATCATGGCAAACTCTCAGACAGGGTCAAGGAAGTGGAGAGCTCGGTGAAAACCTTGGAGCCGGCGCAGCGAACCTTGGCGGCGACTATGAAGGATGCCCTATCCCGGATTACGGCCCTGGAGCAGAGAGCAGAGGATGCGGAAGGCCGTAACAGGAGGAATAACATTCGGGTGGTGGGCCTGCCGGAAAAGATTGAGGATGGCGACATGGTGGCATACTTGGAAGCCTGGCTCCGAGACACGGTGGCTCCGGAGGGTCTCTCCTCCTTCTACACCCTGGAGCGCGCCCATAGAGTCCCAGCGAGGCCGCCACAACAGGGTCGGGCCCCGCGACCGGTGGTGGCGAGGTTGTTGCACTTTCGGGACAGGGACCTCATCCTCAATGCCGCCAGACGCAATGGTCCATTCAAAGTAGCGAACAGCCAGGTGAACATCTTCCCGGACTACACTTATGAAACTCAACGTAGACGGTTTTCCTTCCTGGCGGTCAAGCGCGAGCTCAGGAGCGAGGGCATCCAATACTCGCTCCTATTTCCTGCGAGGCTCCGCATAATTGTCGATGACAAGACTCAATTCTTTGATACCCCGGAGGACGTCTGCAACTGGCTCGAACTTTACAGAGCAGGGAAAGATGGCTTCGGCTCCTCATCACAGCAGACGGCGGAGCCGGAGCAGAGACGGCGGTCCAAAAGAATTCGAAGTCGCCGTGGCCGCTCAGGCGGACCCTGGTGCTAGAGGTGTTGACTGCGCTGTCCGGCTCACGGGACGATGCCATTGAGGAGGAAGCGGACCCTGGTGACGAGGGGGTGCCAACGGACTCCGAGGAATCGGTGACTGATAGCGTCCATACGCCGGTGATCACACCGAAATCGGTGGAGGACCTTCTAGATGGACAGGGGTAACGGGGTGAGCTACTTCTTGTTGGGAGGGGGCCCGGCACGGGGGTGGCGGGTGCCGACACTTGATGCTGATTCCCGGGGGAGGGGGGGTGGGGTGCCTTGTTTTTGCCCCGAGCATGTTTGGCACTGTTTTGGGCTTGTCTTAGTCCTGGTGGCCTGAGCGTCGAAGGCCCACTGCCTCCGCCCGGCCCGCACCTGGCCCTTAAGGCCTTCCTACGGTGGCGACCGCAGGATTAGTAGGGGTTAGTGGGTTTTTTGAGGGTATGGTTTGGATGGGAACTAGATGGTGCTATTTGGGTCCTGTTCTGGGGAGGGCGGATGGGGGTTTGGCTCATGCTTGGGGTGTTAAGTTTTGGTTGGGGAAAATGGCCGCCATCAGTGCTGGGGTGATTGATGTCCTTTCTTTATTGGGACCCAGATGGGGAGACTTTGCGAGAACGATCTGGGACAATGGCTAATGTTGCTAATCTGAAATGTGTTACTTGGAACGTGCGGGGGCTTCATACCATGTCTAGGCGGCACAAAGTCCACGCTTATTTAGTGCGTAGGGGGGTACAAATGGTGCTGCTGCAGGAAACACATCTGAACAAGGCGGAAGGGGCGGCGCTACAGCGTAGATGGAGGGGGCAGGTCTTTTGCACTTCGTACTCCGCGTATGCCAGAGGGGCGCTTATTTGGGTTAGAGCTGGGGTTCCCTTCCAGGTCACGAAAACAGTGATAGATCCAGAGGGGCGGTATGTGGCCATGGCGGGCACTTTGGGAGGGAGAGACCTAAACGTTTGCTGTGTGTACGCTCCTAATGTGGACCAGACTGCCTTCCTTTCCAGGTTATCGGGCTCGTTGGCCCATTTTTTATCCGGGCCTCTCCTGCTCGGTGGAGATTTCAACTCGGTAGTAGATGTAGACACTGACCGATCGCATCCACCCCTGCCTGATTCTCCGGTTCGCCGCGTGGCCAAGGGTCGTAGGGACTGGCAGACTCACTGGGGTTTAACGGATATCTGGAGGGCGCAGCACCCCACAACTAGGGACTATTCCTACTTCTCGAGCCTCCATGAGCTGCACGTTAGACTGGACGGGTTCCTTGGCTCGCCAGAACTAGTTTCGGCAGCGGTCCGGTCTGAATATTTGACCAGGACCATATCAGATCATAACCCCCTCCTGCTGGACCTTCGTTGGTTTCCCGGGGTGCCTGCGGTGCCCACCTGGAAGTTACGGCCCGAGATCCTTGAGGACAGTGTTTTCAGGGCGGACCTAGGCGATAAGATCTCAGAGTACTTTGCATCCAACGGTGGCACCGCGAGCTCGAGAGCGCTAGAATGGGACGCTTTTAAGGTGGTGGTGAGGGGTTACTGTATTTCTAAAAAGGTCGGCATAAGGCGAGTTATCCTCGCCGACCTAGATGCAGCGGACCGGAAACTCCGCGAGCTGGAACTCCGCCGCCCCGGACACCCTGAATTACAGATACGCGCAGCGGAGGCGAAGGAGGCGGTAGCGGCGGAGGTCGAACGGCTTCGCTGTTTTGACTACAAGGCCTATACGGTTCGGTCCATCGCAGAGGGGGATAGGTCGAGCGCGCTGCTGGCATGGCTAGCCAACCCTACGCGCCAGTCCTCACTGACGACGTCCATGCGCAAGGCAGACGGGACCGTAGTGTGCACTCAGCCTGAGATTCTGAGTTGCTACCGGCAATATTACGAAAGTCTGTACTGCAGTCGCTCTACCCGAGACCCTGATTCGCTTAATCATTATCTGCAGCCTCTAGAGCTCCGAACAGTGGAGCAGGACGTGGCGAAAGCCCTGGGGTCCGACATAGAATTGGGAGAGATCCGTAGCGCCATTAAAAAGATGGCGAGGAATAAGACCCCGGGCCTGGACGGCCTTCCGGTGGAGTTCTATGCAGCTTATGCTGATCTCCTAGCCCCTAGGTTGTTGATAGTCTACAGAGAGGCGAAGAGGCTTGGGCGACTCCCGGGCTCGATGTGTGAGGCCTTGATGGTTCCCCTCCTCAAGCCCGGAAGGGACTCATCCGATCCGGGGTCTTACCGTCCCTTATCAATGCTGACGGTTGACTATAAAATACTGAGCAGCATCTTGGCCTCGAGGCTGCTGGGGCACATGAGCTCCTTGGTACATGAGGACCAGGCTGGATTCATCCCCAGGCGTAACACGACCATGAACATCCGCAGGTTGTTCCGCTTGCTGGGAGAACCGCTTGTGGACGCCCCGTGCCCGGTTGTCTTATCGGTGGACTTAGAGAAGGCTTTTGACAGCCTGGAATGGGACTACCTTGATGCGGTGCTACGGAGGTTCGGCCTTGGCGAGGGCTTCATCAGATGGACCAAGGTTCTGTATGCCTCTGCATCGGCTAGGGTTCGAGCGGGACCGCTCATTTCCTCACAATATCCGGTGGAGAGGGGCACGAGGCAGGGATGTTCATTATCCCCGCTTCTCTTTGCGCTGGCGGTGGAGCCACTCGCACTGCACATCCGGTCGGGAGCCCATTACAAGGGCCTGTGGACTTCTTCGGGCCCGCACTACATTTCACTGTATGCAGACGACCTGCTGCTCTTCCTTGAAGACCCGTTCGCTGCCTTACATGGAGCTGCGACGGCGCTCACGGAGTTTGGGGAGGTCTCGGGCCTCCGGGTGAACTGGACTAAGACCTGTCTTTTCCCGGTTCGCAAGGGCACTACTAGCCCTGCTCTTAGCAGAGAGATTAGATGGGAACCTGACTGCTTTAAATACCTAGGGGTGTACGTCTATCATGAACCATCTGACCTCCTGGATGGGAACATTGCCCGCAGCACTCGAGCACTTCGAGGCAGCATGGACTTCTGGGCCACGCTACCGCTCTCGGTGGCAGGGCGGATCGCTTTGCTCAAAATGGTGGCGCTTCCCCGGTTGTTATATTATTTCCGGACGCTGCCAATCTGGGTCCCGCCGGCCACGTTTCGACTATTACGATCTATGATGGTCGGATTCCTCTGGGGCTCGGGCCGCCGGCGGGTGGCCCTCAAGACCCTGATGAGGCCGAAGGATGAGGGTGGGCTTGCAGTGCCGGACTTTGAGAAATATTATTTGGCGGCGCAGCTCCAGACCTTCACCCAGGAGATCGCCCGGGAATTCCGGGGCCCAGAGGACAAAAGGGGTACGGGTATGGCCAGGCATGTTCTCTCCTTCATAGCGCTGCGACAACGTTTGGCCTTACAGGACTTATCGCTTGAGGAGCGGACCGTTCGCCTGTGTTGGAACCGAGCTCACGCCCGGGGCCACCTGAGAATACCGTATGCGCCCGAAATACCTTTGGGGATGCTGACGGCTTTGCCCCATGGCGGCGATTGGTCACGGTTGGTGAACTGGGAGGACGCAGGCTTACAGCTGATGGGTGACCTATACGAGGAAGGGGCGCTCTTGCCCTTTCAGGAGCTCATAGATCGCTTCGAGATTCCTCGCGGCGACTTCCTGTTGCACTCGGCCCTTATCCGAGCGATTCAGGCGCACTGGAAACATGGGCAGGAGGAACCCCCTTTATCTCCGGTGTGCCAATACGTGATGATGTCTGCGGGCACGGTGAAGGCGGTCACTTGCCTTTATGGCAGACTGATCAATGAGGGGCTGGCTCCCCTCACTACTCTGAGAACCCGTTGGGAGGTGGACATTGGCAAGGAGATCCCGGAGACGACCTGGTCTCAGCTGGTGCGGCGAGCCTGGAAGGGCACACGCCACGCCCGCTTTCAATTGGTCCACTACTATGTGCTCCACAGAGCTTATTTGACCCCGGTGAAAATCAGGCGATATTTTGCTACGAATTCAGCGGACTGCCCCAGGTGCCCGGCCCAGGAGGCGGACCTCCTCCACATGTTGTGGACCTGCCCGGGATTATCATCCTATTGGGTAGAAGTGGGGAAGACCCTGGAGGAGGTGACAGGGAGATCCTTATCGATTGACGCGGCGGTGGGACTCCTGCACTGGTTCCCTCATACCCCCAAGAACAAAATATCCAGCAAGTTCATCGATTTGGGGCTGCTCCTTGCTAAGCGGGAGGTGACCAGGAACTGGAAGGCACGAGCTGGTCCGACGGGAAGCCGGTGGCACAGCGAACTTCTGAAGTGGGCAGCGGGGGAGAGCACACTGAGATACCAGCTAGCTTGGAGGCAGCGTAATGAGAAGGCACAGGAGGCAGCGCTGGAGTGGGAAACGTTAGTGCAGGCCCTGAGGGATTATTGCGCCCCCAGTGACTCTGACAGTGAGGATGCAGCTCGCCCCATGTCCCGTTAGTTGATTGAACTTTTCAGCTCTGTTGCTTTCCCCATGGGTCCTTTAGCAGATCCTGTTGCGGTAGTTACCGTGCGCTGATGGCGAGGTTGGGTAGGGGTTACTTTGGTTATTAGCGTTTTGAGGGTGGGGTTTTTCTTTCTGGGTTTATAGGCTTGTTTGGAAAAGCAGATGACAGACTGTGGATTATCCGGACCAGCTTTGACACCCTGCTGAGCCCCCATTGACTTTCGCTGCCCGACCCCGGGGTTGTGGGCTGAATGGCTGTGTACGAGAAATACGGCGGGGGGGCGGAGGGTTGTGTTTCATTGATATCGCTTGTTTTATAATGCTGGTCGATTATGTAACGATTTACTGATTCCTGCAATAAAAATATATTAAAAAAAAAAAAAAAAAAAATGACTTATTGCTGATATGGGATGGAACAAATGAAGAATTTGAGGCTTATTTTAAAATACTCAATAATTCTAATTTTGGTCTGAAATTCACATATACAATTAGCGAGTCAAGAGTGATTTTTCTGGATAGTGAAATTTTCATTGAAAACAATGCAATACAGACAACATTGCACCGTAAAAGTACAGTGACTAATGCGGTTCTACATGCTCAAAGTTTTCATCAATCCAGCCTAATTCAAAATATTCCATATGGAGAATTTTTGAGAATAAAGAGAATCTGTTCGAAAGAAGAAGATTGGAATATCAATAAAAAACTAGCCAGTAAAAGATTTGAAAAACGCAAATACAATCCTGCGATTATCCAAACTGCCTTGAATCGCTCCTCTAGTGTAAAAAGAATTGATTTACTAAAAGAAAAACAAATACCAAATACAGATGATCAAAAGATTCGATTCATTACTACTCATTCAACGGCCAATCAATCCATAATCAAAATTCTAAGAAAAAATTGGCATATTCTGCACATGGATCCTAAACTAGCAGAAATTGTGGGAGATCATCCTAATATTACCTTTTGAAGGGCCAAAAACCTAAAAGGACAAATTAATTTACAGTCATTTTCAAGATCAGAAAAAAACAGAAGCTTGGTACAAACCAAAGGGATTTTATAAATGTTCTGGATGTAAAGTTTGTTGCATTGCCCAAAACATCAAAGAACTTGATATGGCTAACAAAAAGACTTGGAAAATTGAACAATTGATTAACTGTAAAACACAATTTGTGATTTCTGTTTTGGAGTGCCCGTGTTCCTTGAAATACATTGGCAGCACCAAAAAAGAACTAAAGGTGCGCATTTTGGAGCATGTCCGGGCCACAATTAACACAGATAGAAGCAACGCAATGGCCAAGCACATGGAAAAGGAACACAATGGTAACTGGAAAGAACTCAAATTTTATGGAATTGAGAGTGTTGGGCCAAATCAAAGAGGAGGTGATCATGAAAAAATAATGAGACAGAAGGAATCGAAGCACATAATGAGTTTTCGAACTTTGAGCCCTTATGGGCATAACCAGGACGAAGAACTACATTGCCATCTTTAGACACTCAAACAATAGAATTGATTAACTGAATAAATAACGAGCACGAACTTCACCTCTCTAAGGAAGATTTTAAATTTGCACTATCACATGAAATATTCGTTGCACGATTTTGTTTCACAATTTTGTTTTGGTTTTCTTCCCATTACATCGCAGGGCATGTAATCTGAACATTATATATGCAATGACTGAATTTAAATATATGATATAACACAATGAGGAAACTGCCAGGTGATATTGGTACTACAATGTATTTGATTTCAAGCCCACTAGAGGTCATACATATAATGACTAAGTTTGAATCATTTGGGAACTTTGGAATAAGTCTTAAAATGAAGAATTGAAAGAGGTCAGAAAATATGATTAAAAATGTGTCTTAAAAAGTCACCCACTGGAGGGCAGGATTACGATTTGTGTGATAACTTGCATATATATATATATATTTGATTATGCAGTATATCGAAATGTGAATGAAATGCCTCTGATACAAAAACTGCATGTCCCAGAAGCCCTGTGTAATTAACAGGAAGTGATGTCAAGAGTAATGTGGATGCACTTTATTTAAACTGTGTAAAAAAATGCTGATTTGTTGTTCCTGTGAGCAAGGTCTCCGTAGAGACCGAATCGCGTAAGGTGTTGCTGGCTTGCTGCTATACGATGAAATAAACCTTACAAATCTGCGAAATAATTGCGGTGTAATTTGAGAAACCCGAGAGTGCATGAAGAAATAACTCCCCGAGGGGAAAATGGAATGAATGTTAAAACGCGTCTGGGTCCCGCCGCGCTTCGCAAGCACCGCCTCAGAGCAATTTGGATCAGACGGGAAATGATATATATATATATATATATATATATATATATATATATATATATATATATATATATAAAAAATATATATATATAAATAATTATAGTAATATATATATATACATATATATATATATATATACCTATACTTGTTGTGCCAGCATTATTTTATTTTCCTTTACAAGTCAAGACGCGTTTCGGCCGTCCAAGCGGCCTTGATCACCTGACCGTACGTTATGACCAGCCCCATTTTAAAGTGCAAGTGCATCGATATTACAATTGACATGGAAAAAATACTTTCATGTTTAAATACATGACCAGAAATGTTTTTTACATTATTTTTCAATGAGAAATGTCATAAATGTAAAATAACAGCATAAATGCTTATATTTAGAACAAATCAGATTAAAAATTCCCAAACTGTAAAAGCCATACCGGTTCATTTTTTCACCCCATAAATGCCTAAAAATGTGTTTATCATCATTGTCAAACTATTACGATGCAATATATAAACTCATACTCTTAAGTGCTCACCTAAACGTGATATTAAATTAGACAAAAGTGTACCTTGAAAAAAATATATGTGTATATATATATATGTGTTTAAAAAGAACAGTTCTCTCCATTCACTTAGTTGTATTCTTTTCCAACAACTAACCTTCAATACTTTTTAACTGTATCACACCAAATTGTTACTGGGTAATTCTCATTCATTACCTACACAGATACATTTACATATCCTTCCTAAATTGAGTACAGTCTGTATAAACCAACCGTACTGATAAAGAATTATTCAGTTCATAAATCTCTAAACAATGAAAGTGCCATGGTGCTACAGTACTATAGACAAAAAGTGACCTGTGCCTCAGTGCTAATGATTAAAGTTACTAGCGCCAATAAAGTGCATACATGATTGTTTAAGAGTTCAAAGAAGAAAAAGGAACAATGCATAAGTTTGAATATACATACTGGTAATCAGATATATTATTGAGTAATGAGTGTGCAAATTTGCGAAACCTCTATTAAAACCACAATAAATAACATCCTGCAACATGCCTAAAACAATGAATAAAAAGACATATAGTTAAAAAGTACCCAAAATGTCTTAAAATCAATCATAAAAAACACCTCATACAGGGCATCCAAATCTATTGATTTTGTATTTTAACTCATCTATATAGTAGCTAAGAATGGTATTTTAATCTTTTTCAGAGGTTTTGGCTGCTCTGTACAGGGAGATTTCTACGCTTTCAGGATCATTGATAAAACAGTTTGAATCAATACTAATCCTTAAAATCAATCACAAAAATGTATGGAGATCTTCTGTTGCATTTAACCCCCCTGGCCATTTAGAATCGAACTCCAAGATGTACTTGGTCTCTGTTCGTCAAAGACAGGCTTCCCTATTCCCTCCTCTCTTTGTCATTGGGGTGGATTCTATTGCATAGTATCTGAGACATTTGGGGTTGCTGTTATGAACAGCCTGAAAATGTCTTGCAACAGGATAATTCTGGTCCTTATTTGTGATTGCCCTAAGATGTTGTAAGATTCGTTTGTGCACCTGCAGTTTGGTACTGCCTATATATTTTAGATGTTATGAACACGGGGGTTTACCCAAATAAGTCACTGGGACCTGGGTGAGTTAATGATACAAACAAAATGGTCCCAGAACAGAGGAAGAGAAATATAGAGCAATGGCAATTGATTATAAACTAAATTCAAAGAAAGTTCTCAGCATTGTTTTTAATCACAACCAGCAAATGTAATAAATTGCAAATAATTCATAAAATGCATAAATATATATACACACACTTAGTGCCCCTTAAGGAAGGGAAGGGTCAGGGTGGTGATGGAAAGTGTAGGAAAACTGGATAAGTGACAAATTAACAGTCAGTTTGACCCTTAGTACATAAAAATGGCATATGACCAGCAGTTCACAAATAAATCAAGGCAATCTCATGCTTCGATGAAGAAAGCAAAAATGGCAAATAACAGAAGCTGAGGGGAGGGAGGGTGTGTCGACATTTCGACCCAAAATCGTTGCAGGTACTGGCTACGACCTTGCTAGAGGGTCTTCATCAGGACGGTGGAGAACCAGGTGCCTTGAAAATGCAGACCAACAAGATGCTTCTTTGGTGCCTGTTTGAACAGGGGAGTCACTCCTTGACCCCAAGGGAGATTTCTTCAGTCTTCAAGTCGATATAGAATGCCGAAGGTCCAAGATATATGTTGCAGAGTTTCGTCCAGGGTAATCTAAAGTCCTAGGGACTGGGTTCCTATACTTATACCAAGTTTAGAGGATGGACTAACTCTAAGGTCCCACCCCTTCCCCTTCATCCAGCAACCGGTTTTAACTGGGAAATGCATGGGGACACCTTGTGTGCTCCAGGCACTGTCTGAAAAGCATTCCGTGAATACACCTACCCTGCCCCAATACACTAAAGCCTGTCTGAGGAGGTGGTTACACCTCCCTGGACAGGAAACCTATTGTCCAGACCTCCCTGCCAGAGTTTTGTCAGGCAGCAGGAGGTCAGACTCGTGTCTGTGGCAGCAGCATCCAATTTGTGATGCTGGGGCTCTGTTTAACTTTTACCGGTTAGACCAGTGTGTACATGTCTTCTCCCTCTAGAAGGTTGGAATGCTACCCCACCGCCAGAACTGGCAGGGGGGATAGTATTCCAAAGTGTTTGACACCAAACACGACATGTTTTGATGCAGCCATTCCAAAGTTGTCATTAACCGCGAGGTTATAATGCACTTAGGCGTATATGGTATGGCTGTATCACAGAACAGCTATAAGGAAGGGATTCCAGAAGCTGCAGAAGGGCTCAGCTCATGCCAGGGCACCCTCTCACACAAAACCAAGCATTCTGACTCCAGGGTTGCAAGGCATGCCATAGGAGTGACTTATAAGTTTATGTGTGTCTGTATTTATAGGTAGATATAGGTATACTATATCTAAGTAAGGGCTGCAAGCACCACCTTACCCAGGCTGCAGTAGCAGACCTGTGGTGCCATTTTGGAAGGCTTCTCAGGAGTGGCATAATACATGCTTCAGCCCCTGGTAGGCTTCTGGGGTACCTATGCCCTTGGTACCTAAGGTACCATATACTAGGGACTCACAAGGGTAACCCAGTAAACAATCTGGAGTGTACCTAATGTACATGCAATCAATTTAGAGAGGAAGCAGATAGGCTGGGACCCTGGATAGCAGGATCCCAGCCAAACTAAGTCAAAAACCATCAAAACACCAGGCACAACGTGTAGGTAACCATGCAGTCAGATTACATCTTCCAACAACCAGGGCAATTTCCATTCTGGGATTAGATCTTTAGTTGAGTATACTCCCAGTCTCAGTAAGATCGGTTGCTGCTTCATGCAATTTGCAAAATGTACCGACAGGTATGATTGAGGCTTTAACATTTTGTATGTTGGCAACACAATCCATGCATTTATTTTCATTGTCAATGAGGCTTTATCCTTTTCTTGACATATTTGATTAGTTGTTTTGTTGACCATTTGTTTAAACTCCGGATAGGATGGTATTGTGCGCCAGGCTTCCTCTAACTTTAAGGCCTCAATTGATTGCTTTAAGAATGGATAAACCGAATTGCTCAGAGAAATATGACGCAGAATTTTAAATAGATTTTTAAAGAGACTGGTTTATGGCGATGTTCAGAGTCATTTCCTCCTTTGTGTTTAGGAGTTCTGAACCATAAGTAATAGAAGGTAAAACTTTTGCTGCCACGACCTTTAGTAAGTGGGTCGTCTAACAGTCACTGAGCTTTTTTTTGCAAGGTTTTAAATGGAAATATTAGCTGTTTGGCTTTTGTTTTCCGCTGTTCTAGGTATTGCTTGTAATTAAAGTGGCGATCCAAAATTACTCCCAGACATTTATATGTTCCCTCCTGGTCCAGGCAGTTGCTGTTGATCATCCAAGTGAATTAGTTTTTTTTTGTGGGCTCGAAAAACACCTAACCTTTGTGTTTCTAAAGTTTATGTGTTGTTGATTTGAAGCTGTGTATTCTACTAGTTTGTTTATCAAACGTTGGAGGCCACGAGGCGCTTGAGATAGCAGCACAATGTCATCGGCATATTGCAGACTTGCTAATCTCACATTCCCCAGTTTTGAGAGATCCCCTAATGTCGAACGTAAGTTGTTGTCTAGGTCGGCTGTATATATATATTAAATAAACAGAGGGCTAGAATGCACCCCTGTTTTAAACAATTGGTGGTGGTAATTTTGTTTGTTAAAGTTCGACCAACTTCCATTTTTATTTGAACCCATGTTTTTGAGTAGAGGCAAATTATTGCATTCAGTAAGTTTGAGGAGACTCCCCAGGATTCCATTTTTGCCCAGAAAGCTCGTCTGGGGACCTTATTGAAGGCTGCCTTGAGATCCACGAAACATGTGTACAGAACTTTTGAGTTGGCAATGGATTGATTGGCCAAAAGTGTAAGGGTGGATATGTTTGTTAAAGTGCCCATTCCGGCTCAGAAGCCTGTCTGTGTGTTGGGGATCAATTTAATGCTGTCTACCCAATCCTCTAGGTCTTTCAGCAAGTTTGCAGCATAGATTTTTACCTCACCATCAATGAGGGCTATTAGCCTATAATTTGAGGGATTAGCACAAGCCCCTGATTTAAATATTGGGTGTAATATGCTTCCTCGTCAAGAATCTGGGATAGTATGAGATTCCAAAATGTGAGCAAACAGTATTGCTAGGTGTTTAGACCAAAATTCTGAATCTTTTTAAATAGGGCATTGGGCAAGCCGTTTGGTCCCGGCGCACGTCAAATCTCTGTTTTTTTATGACGTTCAGTACTCGGTTATGTCGGAGTTGTAATGCCGATTTTTGTCCTTTTGATAAGACATTAATTTAGCCCAAAACTCCTTGGAATTTTGTTGTCGGCTGACATGAAGCATTTTTATACAAAACTGCTCATTATATGTGTGTTTTGCAGCATAGACTTTTACCTCACCATCAATGAGGGCTATTAGCCTATAATTTGAGGGATTAGCACAAGCCCCTGATTTAAATATTGGGTGTAATATGCTTCCTCGTCAAGAATCTGGGATAGTATGAGATTCCAAAATGTGAGCAAAGAGTATTGCTAGGTGTTTAGACCAAAATTCGGAATCTTTTTAAATAGGGCATTGGGCAAGGCGCACGTCAAATCTCTGTTTTTTTATGACGTTCAGTACTTGTTTTTGTGTGATCTGAATATTGATGATTGATTGATCTGCCCTGGTGTTTCAGGAGGGCCTCGCTGAGGTTTACCTTCCGTTTGTTTGACTTGTGGGTTACTGTGGTCTTTCAGGTTCGGTTTGCAAGTTGTGAAATCTAGGACCTGAGAGGTTGATTTTGGTGTCTCAACCGTCCACTGCTTTCTAATTGGCGTATCACTAGAGGTACTGGTGCTGAATCGTATCGCATTCCATGTGTCGTTTTCGGATGTAACTCTGGAGGCTTTCTGGGGATTATATGTACCTTCTATGTGAGCTCTCCATGCGTGCTCGGTTATGTCGGAGTTGTAATGCCGATTTTTGTCCTTTTGATAAGACATTAATTTAGCCCAAAACTCCTTGGAATTTTATGTGTGTTTTGCTGCCCGAATCTCTTTTTTTAGGTCGCTTTTCATTTGTTTTATTGTGGTCAGGGCCTCCCGAAAGGGTTGTTGTCCATAAGTTCGCATTTGTCTGAGAGCTTTATTTAGTTGTGTTTTTTATCCTTAAAGCATAAGTGTACGATTCTGACCGGCTTCTATCCCTAATGGTTTTGCATCTGTGGCGGCTAATAAAGCTGAGCAAAGCTCCATGATTGCGTCTACGGAGTTGTCGTTCCATGTTAGTCGGTTTAATTTGTGCAATTGAGTGAGTTGTGTTAGGGCACTGATTAGCCGGGACTTTTCTCTGAAGTTAGTAAATATAAAAGATTGGGGATAGTGGTCACTATCTACTCTTTCTATTATTTGAAAGTTCGTAATGAAGGGCAATAGGTCTGGGTCTACTAGGTTGAAGTCGATGGTTGCTCCTGATTTTGCCGTCACTCTTGTAAAAGCTGCTGGGCTGTCTTGAGGGCCTCGACCATTAAAGTATCCAATGATTGTTTATCCAATAGTGCAGTGCATTTCTTACCCAAGGTATCACATCTGGTTGTGTTGTCATTCCTGACACTTATACTAGTTGGTAAATTTTTTACTTGGGTTTGCATCAAATTCATGTTAAAATCCCCAGACAATATTATATTGGCGTGTGGGTATTTTAGCTTTAGGGTTTTAATAGCAGCTACCAATTGATGGATAGCTCTCCTCTTATGCTTGTAAGCTGGGTGCATGTAGCTGTTCAAAATTAACAATGTGCAGGTGATGGGGACTGTGAGTTTAATACATTGCATCCAACAGGTGTCTAAGTTGATATTTTCTTCTTCCCATAAAATATTTGTAGAAATGTATATTGATAGGCCACCTTTGGCTCTTCTGTGTGCTGACTCCTTTTTAGCTGGATTAAAGTGTTCTTTGTAAACTACAATTGAGGTATGTGTTATCTGCCAAGTTTCTTGTAATAACAGTATATCGTACTGTAGGATGAAGTCAGCAAAATCAATTTCCTCTATTTTTGAGGCTAGGCCGTTCACGTTTCAGGAACAGATTTTACAGTCCTGCAATGCGTTTGGCTTTTTATGGGTTTTTGTTCATGCTGCTCCTTGTTGTGTGTTTAGGGATCTCCAATACTGGTTGTCCTCTTTATTAGCTGTTTCTGGGTTTGAGATTGTAATCATGATTTGTCAAATGAATTGGGCGTCATCCTTTGTTTGATCCAGGTTCGTTGGGCCTTTCGCTCCTTTTAATACGCCCTCTGTGCAATAGGGGTGTTGTAGGGGGCTCGGGTAACGAGGAGGTTCCACCTCTTTTAGTTCTATACACCATGCTGCAAATACCTCCTTGTGCCTCAAGATCTGTTCAATTACTAAGTAATTTATCCAAATAGCTGTTGGTATTTCGGCCCCTATTTGGTTGGGGTTAGGTTTAATTCAATTCTTTCCAGGTCACTGGATGTGATATGTCTCAGGGCAGGTAGAGCTTTGAGTAACCTTATTATTGCGCTTTGATTCAGTATGTCGTGGGCTCCCCTGGATAATAATGTGGGACCAATTCTATCTGGCCTTGAGTGGTGAGCGTTTGTGTTTTTTTGTGGTCAATCAGGTTCCCTTTAGATGCTTCTATTAGATCTTGATGATGTATTTCAACGTGATGGATATGTTTGACTTGGTATTGTTGTATGTTTTCAAAGGACTCTCTGAACCTCTGGGGCTGTGAATTGATTTTAATTTCATTATTGGGATTTCACACCTGTGTGGCTCCTTTCCCACTTAGTGCTACGTCCTGCATATTGATTTCGCTTGTCTTAATCTTTGAGTTCTGTGAAATTTGGGTTGTATCTGTTTTTACGGTTTCTTTACTTTTAGAGTTGTTTTGTTCCTTCTTAGCCGAGGATTTGAGTATGTCATATATTTTACTTGAGGAATTTTCCTTTTTTTTCGCGTCATGGTTTCTTGAGGCATCGGCCTCTTTTATTGCTGGGTTGTTATGATCCGGCGAGCTGACTATATCACTATTACTTTCACTTTTATCTTGTCTTTTCTGGATGGGTGTCAATAATGGTTGTGGAGTGACTTAATTTAATTTACTTTTCCTTGCTTTCCTCAAGCATTTTCGTCCCCATTTTGAGAGGGGTGTTTTCAAGCTTTTTTGTTCCTTACTTTCTGCAGCTTCCTTCGGTAAGTTACTTTGATTAAGAATTGGTGATGAACCTTCTAAATGCGGCTGTTCCTCTAGTCATTCAGACTCTTTCTCGATACGTTTCTGCATTCACCTTCTTGAGAGTTAATTTCCTCTTTTAATAGTTTGGTATTAATGTTAGAGGTATCCCCATTAATTCTGTCTGCTTCCTTGGGGTCTCTTTCCGTAGGTGTTATGGAATTGAATTATGTTTCCCTAACTGCCCCCAACAGATCTGACATTATGGTTGGGACAGTTGCAAGCTTATCGATTATTTGGTAGCAATGGTACGTGTGGTATGTGATGTCCTGCGCTTGTTGTACCTTTGTTATCATAGCGTTTAAGTTGTGCAATTTTTGGTCTATCCCCTGCACATATAAAGCTAGTACATTTAATAGCTCGACTTGAGTATCCAGCTTGTCTGCATGGTAGGTCATAGCTGACCCAATCGTTTTCATAGTGCCTAATAGCTGATTCCAAAATGGTCCTGTTGATAGGCCTTCTTGTGGTTCTGTTAAGTATTGTCCCTCTTGTTTCTCAATGCTTTGTCATTGTGCAGCTAAGTTTTGTACTTCTAAGTGGCTGACTGGGCTGAGTTGTTCGGCCTCATGGGAGGCTTTGGGCGGTGGTTAATTTATCATTTGTTGAGATGGCACCTGCTCCAACTAATGTGCAATTTGAATTTGGTTAATTGGTGATTTCAGATTAATGGAGAGTTGTTCTTGTACGTAGGTTGTTTGACCCCAAACTGATCAAGAGGTTGGTGAAGAAGTTGAGGGACTGCCGATGTGTTTAGTAATGCGCAGGAGCTATCGATGCTATCCTGCCAGAGCACCAGGTTGTCCTCCGGACTCTGCACTTCATGGCGCTGCTGGGCAGTTTGTTGGGCTGTTTGTTGATGCAGGTGTTGTTGACTTAGTCGGTTTGATTGAGCCTGACAGGTCCATTGTTTGGACGTGGACTCCAACTTTAATTCCGGGTCATTGTGGACTACAGCCTGGTCGGTCTGTAGATGGGATCCGTAATGTTGATTAGAGGGCTCAAACAGGCCTGTATGGGATTGACACAGCTTACGTTTTCTGATGCAGAAAGCTTAAAGTCCATTTGTTCTATACCTTCCTTATTTGCTGTTTTGCTAGCACTATCCTTATGTATCTCATTGCCCGCACTGCCCCCCTTGTACTTGTACTTCTTGGCTTCTTTTGCCTCCTTTGCTTCCTTGAGTACTTTGTGAGCCTTTTGCTTCCCCAGGGATAAACTGCGACATACTTTTAAGAAGTCTGTAATGAGAGCCCGCTTGTTGGTTTTGGTGTTAATTTTGATGGGGGAGCAAGTGGCAATAGTAAGGGTGTGGTTGTCTTCTTGGATGTTGAGTGTTTCTGTTTTGCTTTCACTCTCCCTGTCTTTTTCTTGGTCATGGTCTGGTTCTGAATCCAGTTCCTGTTCCTGCTCCATATCCCATGGCTTGCTGAGGTTTCCCAATTCTGTTTGGTCCTCTCCCTCCTTTTTGGGTTTCTGTTGCTGGTCGCCTGGTGCCCCCCTAACTTTCCCTGATCTCATGGTGAGTTATTGGCACTTCCTCACTGTGCTCACATACCGGAAGACCATACATATTTTAAAATGTTGTGTGATATGAATTACCTATGAACGTAGATCCCCATCACATGCTGCACATGTCAGTAACGCACTTTCAATAACTAATTCATTCTAGTAAGTACACAGTCATGGAGTGACAGGTGAGAAGTATCAAATGGTCCAAATTTCAACAATGTACACTCCGACATTCTTCTTAACCTACGTCATCTTTGAGATTCTATAGACCTTACTCTTCCAGCTACACAACACATATATCAAAAATAGAAATGCCTGGAGAGATTTACAAATACCATGACTGGAAAAAATCTAATTCACACGAAAATCATAAAAGTGGGACAAATAATGTCTAAAATTAAGGGATAAAAAGTATTTGAGGATGGGTGCACAGCCTTTTGTTTAGATTCTTCTAGTTTGGGTTCTCCGTGGGTAGCGTCTATACCCCTAAAGACGCTGGCGTTAAACAGTAAATTTGTGATACCAGTGGGTCACTGGGACCATCCCCTAGGGAACTCCATTTTCTCCTCCTATCAACAGAGGATTCCACACAGTAAATTCGTTGTACTTGGTTTGTTCTTATTTATTTCACAATGTTCATTGAATATTGTTTCATAGCATATTCAGTAGTTCATAATCTCTCAAAGGTTTACATTTAACAACTCATTTCATTCATGAGGCATCATTTTGCAATTGTCCAATGCATTTCGGGCTATAGTATGAGCCCTTCATCAGGGAAAAACGCTGTGAAAATAAATGTTTAGGTGTAACCATTTTAGTAATAAACCATGATTCATACATTCACACAATGTAAACATATTAGTTTTCAAACTTAATGAAAGTGTGTTATTTCAGACTGATCATAGGGTTAAGAAATAAAGGCGGGGGGTAACTTACATGCCTGTGTCAGTTTAAGCATTCAGTATTATGATGTGCTGTGGAGAAAACGAAAACGTACGTTCAGTTAGTCGGTGCCGTGCCGTTCGAAATGTGGATAGAGAACGCTAGCGTTCATTCTCTCAAACTAACCTGAAGTTAAAAAGTGATGTGTCTCGAAAGCGTCTCTCGGAACAAATGTTCGTATCGTTCCGCGTCTTCTGTTGCAACAATGTTGCCGTTTCGTTTGTGAAGTGAAAAAAGCGAGCCCGGTCACGTGTCTAGTAGTCATTAAGAAAAGACTACGGAAATATTCATGGAAAGTTCGGCGTGACGACGTGTGTGTGTCTAATTTAATTTAAAATGTCTTTGACAAATGTCTTTGAAAAATTGTGTAGAAACGGGGTGAGGAGATAAAGGAGTGGGATAATAAACACAAAATGAAGCTGGTAGGTGGGGCAGGTGGGGGTGGAGCTAGTCAGTTCTCTCTCATAAATGATGGGTAAGGAAAACTATGCAGTGACAGGTTGCAGGAAATGATAAGATAAACATCATGTTGAATGTGTCATGGTCATACTTAGGAGTACCCACACTCTAGGCACATAGGGCAAAATAACAATTCAATAACAACTTTTACAGGTAACAGGAAAATTCGCTCTTTTCATTGAGTCCGAAGGGGCTATGGGTGCACAATTTGTACATCCAAAAGTTCTCTCTTTGAAGAAGAAATTTAGTATTATCTCTTCCTTCTGTCTTTTGAATCGTTTCTAGGATCAAAAATTTTAATTGGGCAATGCTGTGTTTGGATTCAAGAAAGTGCATTGCGACAGTTGATTTGGTATTCTTTAGACGTATGTTCGATTTGTGCTCTGTGAGTCTTATTTTGATCTTTCTTTCCGTCTTCCCAATGTATAGCTTGCCACATGGGCACTTGAGAGCATATATGACGTTAGATGTTTCACACGTTGCATTTGTCCGTAGTTTAATTTCTTGGCCTCTCATTGGGTGATTGATTTTATTACCCTTGATGACGTTGTTACAGTGTCCACAATTATAACAGGGTTTGGTTCCCTGGTACGTTTCAGGTTTAGCTGTTCGGTGTTGAATAATTTCACCTATATTTCTTGATCTGGTGAATGCGAATAGGGGTGGATCTTTGAAACAGTTGTTGAAGTCTGGCTCTAAGGCAAGCATTTGCCAGTGCTTAAGAATGGTCTTCTTGAATTTTTGACTGGTGGTTGAGAATTTGGATATTGCCACTATCCTGGTTTGCTCTTTAGTTTGACTTGGTTGTAGAAGAACCCTTCTGTCTTTCTGTTCAAGTTTCTGTTTAGATTCTTGTAAGATGGTTTGTGGATATCCTCTTTGTGTGAATTTATTTTCTGTTTCCTTTATTCTTTTTTGTAACGTTTTGGGATCTGATGTGATTCTCTTTATTCTTGCCATTTGGGAAAAAGGTAAAAATCTCTTCAAATTTTGTTCATGAAAACTGCTATAATGTAGCATGTTGTTGCGGTCAGTGTCTTTAATGTAAAGATCGGTCTCAAGGCCTTTATTGGTGCGATTGACTCTAACGTCAAGAAATGTAATTGTGGTCTCAGACATTTCCCAGGTTAACTGGATTCTCTCATCCACTTGGTTGAACTGTGTAAGCATTTCTTGTAACTCTTCTTTGGTGCTGGACCAGATTAGAAAAATATCGTCTATGTATCGTATAAATATTTTTAAGTTGTTTTGCCATTGTGGTTTGGAAAGAATATGGTTCTCTTCATAAAATTTCATAAACAGGTTCGCATAGACCGGCGCTGCGGAATTGCCCATAGCTGTTCCAAACAGCTGTAAATACCAATTATCATTGTACTTGAAGTAACTCTGGTAGAGGGAAAAAAACATCAGTTCCATCAGAAATGTTTGGAAGTTCATGTCTAACTCAGTGCCTGTAAGTGCTTTCTCAATAGCTTCAATGCCCAAAGAGTGCGGTATACTGGTGTACAGTGACTTGACATCTGCTGTGCACAGAATGATAGGTTCTTCCGGATTCAGTTTGATGGTTCCTAGTTTCAATATGAATTCTGTGGTGTCCTTTATGTATGTGCTCATGCTTTTGACTATAGGTTGTAAATACTTGTCGAGTAGTTGCCCTATGGGTTCGTGCATGCTGTTGCGGGTTGATACTATTGGTCTTAGAGGTGGGTCGGTCAGATTTTTGTGGATTTTTGGGACCATATTTAGAGTTGGACTTTTTGGATTTTCTTTTAACAGGAATTTTTTTGTTCTGTCGTTTATTGTTCCCATTGTATACGCTCTTTCCACAATCTGTTTTAGGATGTTTGTAAATTCCATGGTCGGGTTTTGTTCGAGCTTCATGTATGTGTTGATGTCGTTGACATGTTCCATGATTTTGGATTCATATTGGTCTCGATCCATTATTACAATGGCACCTCCTTTATCTGCTTTGGTGCAGATGATTTTGTCATTGTGGGATAGTTTCTTGAGGGTGTCCAAATCCTTCTGAGTGATATTTCTGTTCGAGTGCCGTTGATATTTGAGTTTGGTTAGATCTTGTTTTACCATTTTCTCAAAGAGATCAATTGTTTTGTGACTGACAGGGGCTTGAAAGGAGCTCTTTGGTCGTAGTCCTAGTAGTTGATCATTGTCCGGAGTGTTGGGTTTAGGTAAAACATTATCAAAAAAATGGCGTAGTTTTAATTTGCGCATTAGTTTGTAAAAGCTGACCTCTGTTTCCAATTGATCCGTATTGTAAGTAGGTACAAATGATGTGCCTTTCTGCAGTAGTTGAATTTCGTATTCGCTCAGGTGGTAATGGCTGATGTTAATTACTAATTGGTCTTCGGGGTTTTTTTCTTGTCTTTGTTGGAACCTGTTGTGCTCCTCGTGGCTGGTGCTTCTTTCTCCTTCTCCTTTTCTTTTTCTGGTATTTTTGTTCTGTCCTCTCCTGGGTCTCCTCTTTGTGCTTGACCTTGTTCTAAAAAATGGTTTTGTTGGGTTTGGATAATAGCAGTTGGTTGCGTATTTTGTTCAGTATCCGAGCTAGTGGAAGGTTGGGGACCCCTCGTATTTGGTCCTTCCGTTGTTTTTGTAGTTGTTCTTTGTGGTTTACCCCTTTGGGTTGAATCACTGTCTGAGGATGATGTTTCAGTTTGCGATGTGTAAGGTTTGTTTGCTCTCTTTCTTGAGTAGATATCTGCCCAAGTGTACACTTCCCCAAGGCGATAATCTAATGTATCCCGTTTGTATTTGCGGATTTTTCTTTCGTTTATGTCTTTGGTGTGTATCTCCATTTGGGTGTGTATGTCTTCCAATATTTTATTGAGTTCCTCTTCAGTCATTGCGTTTGATAAATCATTTTGGGTTTCCGTTATTTCCTTTGTTAGCTCCTCTAAAATTTCTGATAGTTCTTCTATTATCAACAGAATAAGGTCAAGTGAACATTTGTTTAGTATCTCATACCATCTCTCTTGAAATTTTTTTGAGTTCTTGCATAAAGAGGGTTTTAGGGCAATCCTGAGACCTCGGGGTATGCGTAGATTTTTGTGATATTTTATGAGAGTGCTGGCATGCATTTGCTGGTTGATCTTGCGTTTGGATAAGTATATTAGTTGTCTTATATTTTGCTCCTTCGTGCGCGTGTTAGACTCCTGTGATAGATCATCCCTAATGAGACCATAGATTCTGTCTGCCTCTTCTGGTTTAAATGCAAATGTTGAGGCCCTTGCCTCCGTGCTCCTCGATATTTCTTCGTAATTACTCATGATGTTTTGTTTTTTTGTTAGTTTATCGGTTTTGCGCGTGCTATCCTTCCTGGCGAGGTTTATAATTCAAACATAAAAAGTATTTGAGGATGGGTGCACAGCCTTTTGTTTAGATTCTTCTAGTTTGGGTTCTCCGTGGGTAGCGTCTATACCCCTAAAGACGCTGGCGTTAAACAGTAAATTTGTGATACCAGTGGGTCACTGGGACCATCCCCTAGGGAACTCCATTTTCTCCTCCTATCAACAGAGGATTCCACACAGTAAATTCGTTGTACTTGGTTTGTTCTTATTTATTTCACAATGTTCATTGAATATTGTTTCATAGCATATTCAGTAGTTCATAATCTCTCAAAGGTTTACATTTAACAACTCATTTCATTCATGAGGCATCATTTTGCAATTGTCCAATGCATTTCGGGCTATAGTATGAGCCCTTCATCAGGGAAAAACGCTGTGAAAATAAATGTTTAGGTGTAACCATTTTAGTAATAAACCATGATTCATACATTCACACAATGTAAACATATTAGTTTTCAAACTTAATGAAAGTGTGTTATTTCAGACTGATCATAGGGTTAAGAAATAAAGGCGGGGGGTAACTTACATGCCTGTGTCAGTTTAAGCATTCAGTATTATGATGTGCTGTGGAGAAAACGAAAACGTACGTTCAGTTAGTCGGTGCCGTGCCGTTCGAAATGTGGATAGAGAACGCTAGCGTTCATTCTCTCAAACTAACCTGAAGTTAAAAAGTGATGTGTCTCGAAAGCGTCTCTCGGAACAAATGTTCGTATCGTTCCGCGTCTTCTGTTGCAACAATGTTGCCGTTTCGTTTGTGAAGTGAAAAAAGCGAGCCCGGTCACGTGTCTAGTAGTCATTAAGAAAAGACTACGGAAATATTCATGGAAAGTTCGGCGTGACGACGTGTGTGTGTCTAATTTAATTTAAAATGTCTTTGACAAATGTCTTTGAAAAATTGTGTAGAAACGGGGTGAGGAGATAAAGGAGTGGGATAATAAACACAAAATGAAGCTGGTAGGTGGGGCAGGTGGGGGTGGAGCTAGTCAGTTCTCTCTCATAAATGATGGGTAAGGAAAACTATGCAGTGACAGGTTGCAGGAAATGATAAGATAAACATCATGTTGAATGTGTCATGGTCATACTTAGGAGTACCCACACTCTAGGCACATAGGGCAAAATAACAATTCAATAACAACTTTTACAGGTAACAGGAAAATTCGCTCTTTTCATTGAGTCCGAAGGGGCTATGGGTGCACAATTTGTACATCCAAAAGTTCTCTCTTTGAAGAAGAAATTTAGTATTATCTCTTCCTTCTGTCTTTTGAATCGTTTCTAGGATCAAAAATTTTAATTGGGCAATGCTGTGTTTGGATTCAAGAAAGTGCATTGCGACAGTTGATTTGGTATTCTTTAGACGTATGTTCGATTTGTGCTCTGTGAGTCTTATTTTGATCTTTCTTTCCGTCTTCCCAATGTATAGCTTGCCACATGGGCACTTGAGAGCATATATGACGTTAGATGTTTCACACGTTGCATTTGTCCGTAGTTTAATTTCTTGGCCTCTCATTGGGTGATTGATTTTATTACCCTTGATGACGTTGTTACAGTGTCCACAATTATAACAGGGTTTGGTTCCCTGGTACGTTTCAGGTTTAGCTGTTCGGTGTTGAATAATTTCACCTATATTTCTTGATCTGGTGAATGCGAATAGGGGTGGATCTTTGAAACAGTTGTTGAAGTCTGGCTCTAAGGCAAGCATTTGCCAGTGCTTAAGAATGGTCTTCTTGAATTTTTGACTGGTGGTTGAGAATTTGGATATTGCCACTATCCTGGTTTGCTCTTTAGTTTGACTTGGTTGTAGAAGAACCCTTCTGTCTTTCTGTTCAAGTTTCTGTTTAGATTCTTGTAAGATGGTTTGTGGATATCCTCTTTGTGTGAATTTATTTTCTGTTTCCTTTATTCTTTTTTGTAACGTTTTGGGATCTGATGTGATTCTCTTTATTCTTGCCATTTGGGAAAAAGGTAAAAATCTCTTCAAATTTTGTTCATGAAAACTGCTATAATGTAGCATGTTGTTGCGGTCAGTGTCTTTAATGTAAAGATCGGTCTCAAGGCCTTTATTGGTGCGATTGACTCTAACGTCAAGAAATGTAATTGTGGTCTCAGACATTTCCCAGGTTAACTGGATTCTCTCATCCACTTGGTTGAACTGTGTAAGCATTTCTTGTAACTCTTCTTTGGTGCTGGACCAGATTAGAAAAATATCGTCTATGTATCGTATAAATATTTTTAAGTTGTTTTGCCATTGTGGTTTGGAAAGAATATGGTTCTCTTCATAAAATTTCATAAACAGGTTCGCATAGACCGGCGCTGCGGAATTGCCCATAGCTGTGAAATAAATAAGAACAAACCAAGTACAACGAATTTACTGTGTGGAATCCTCTGTTGATAGGAGGAGAAAATGGAGTTCCCTAGGGGATGGTCCCAGTGACCAGTGACCCACTGGTATCATAAAATTAAGGGATGTCACCATCACCAGTCAGTACAAAGATTGATTCTGCCCTAGACAAAGTGACATGTTGTCCGCCAGACAAACCCCTTCTCACCTGCCACAGGAGCATTTTCTACCTCTGCTTGTGGATGGGAAACATCCTTTACGACGCAACTTTTACCACGCAGTGCCTTTACAACGCAGGTTTTTCAACGCAAGTCATTACCACAAATTGCGCTGGGGGCGCTCTAGGATAGGTAATAGTTTAATTTACTATCCAACACCTTCTCTACTATCCACGTGGACTGGAGTTGGAATAGTAAATTAAACTATTCACTATCCAGCACCCCCCAACGCAAGTCGTTGTAACGACTTGCGTTGAAAAACCTGCGTTGTAAAAGCATGCGTGGTAAAAGCATGCGTTGTAACAACGTACATCCCTTGTGGATCCTACAAGACTACCATTCTTGGCCAGCCCTAGAACCAGCCCTGTGTGGACCTTCAACAGGAGCTGGGCAAACTTTAGTTTTCCTTTTGATATAAGAGACTCTACCTTTGAAGTATTCTAAAAAGAGCATAGCAAACTTTACTAAAATTGAAAATAAGATAAATAACCTATCATCCGATCAACAAAAAATCCTCCCAGTTTAACACAGCAAATACGTGTTATACTTTTTATTGTCCATCATTGTTATCCATACTGTCCCGCACTTGCTTCCATATTGCGACTTAGTGATGGCCACATTGCCCTGCACTTTACCTCTTATTATCCCTTGGTGGTGTGCACTGTGCCTAACAATGCTCTTTTAGTCACTTGGTAGAACACAGAGTGCCCACCATGTACTCCCTTATATTCCTTTGGTGGTTTTAGGAGCTTGTTGCTTTATTCCAGAGATCTTCAAAGTATGGGCCGCGCCTCTTGGGGGATCCGTGGCTGCATTCCATGGAAGTCGCAAATGTCTCAGTAAATACTTGTAAATGAAGATGCCCTAGAAGTGTAAATTTGTTAATTTGATGCATTTACAGGCTGATTTCCTTGACATGAATCTGTGAAACTACATAAAAGCATGGGAACTGTAATTCCATGTGCCACAGGGGTGGGGGGTCAGTGAGTGTGGGGGCGGGGTTATAGACCTGCATATAAAGAATTCAATATTCTGTAGATGTTTTGCTGCTTTTTCACTTCCAGTTAACTGCATATTAAAAATGCACGTAATTTAAAATAAAAATCAATGTATATTAATCAGTGGGGAAAGCAATGTTAGCTTATGAAACCTTAGTTGGTTGGTTAAAGCAATCACTACAGATGTCTGTGTGTGTGACCAGAGAGTCACAGAACTGAATCACGGATTGGGCATTGGGGAATAGAGACTTTTAAATTTATAGTGCTATGAGGTCCCAGTCTGTGACAGAATGCACTGTGACATTATTTTACGCACACTTAGGACAGGCAGCAGCAAAATGATTTAGGTCCAGATTTACAAAGACCTTGTGTCGGGTTTGTGTTACTTTTTTACGACAAACCAGATGCAAAGTGTTTGTATTTACAATGCAACACATATCGCCATTTCTGATGGATTGTAACCAAATGAAAAGCAAAGCTGTGCAATGCCCTGATTTGCATTACTTTGCATCAAGGGGGCATTCCATGGGTGATGCATGGATGGTCCACTGCAACTCCTCATGGGTTTTGATGCAAATCTCTATCTACTAAGAATTGTAGGCAGGCATAATCATATCATTTTTCCTCGTTTTTCCCTCTTTGCATGTGTGCTGCATGTTACAGCACACATACAAATAGGAAAACGCCTTAACCCGATCGATGCTGATGACGGAACCGCTCCATCATCAGCTGCGGTTGGGCTGTGCTGATGACGGAGCGGTTCCGTCATGGCCCTGCCGCCGTGCCTGCGCGGCGCTGATTTCGCACCTGCGCGCCGCGTTCTATAGAGCGTGCGGGCCATGACGGAACCGCTCCATCACAAGCACAGCCCAACCGCGGCTGGTGACGGAGCGGTTCTGTCACCAGCATGCGGCCGCCACGCGGCCGCCCAGCCCACTTAGCGCTGCGGCGGAATAGCCGCGGCAGCGATGTGGTTAAAGTACAGTTCTTGTACAGGCAGGAACCTATGCTTACCACAAAGCAGACACCCTTGAACGATGGTGCAACGCTGTCGTCATTGGTGCATGGCAGCATGAAGTGCGTCAGCGCAGGGAGAGAGCATTCAAGCACCACATCTTAATTGATATGTTGCTGTCCTGCTCTCTCCCGCAGCACAGCAACTTTACTTTCTGTGCTGCATTGTGTCAAATCTGGGTAAATCTGGGCCTTTGTGTTTAACATAAAACAAGTATATATTTGAGTATCACATAATCAGACTGTAATGGGGTCGCAAGTTGCAAGAGGTTCATTAATATTCATGAGCCTCTCTATTAGCGACCCCATTGGAAATCGCTAACAGTGAGAAAAACACAGTTGTACATAGTAAATTGCGCCTCGCAAATTGCGCCTTGCAAAAAAGTTGCAATTTGCGAGGCGCAATTTACATGGTCGTATATCTGGCCCCTAGTCAATTAAAGCCTATGTTGGCTACCAAGCAGCCCCTTTACATTTGGTGACTATCTAATTGCACACGTCTACATTTCTTTCAGGTAGCATATAACCTGGTTGGGCGGCCTCTTTCTTCTTTAGCTCTCTGTCCTCCAGGGGTGAGGAACTTAGTATAATATCTACTTGCCCTTGGAGCAGGCTTACATAAATCTACTTGTTCTGTAAAATAAATCCACTTGTCCCTTTGGTGCCATGTAGTGTGGAGACAAATCATGGCAGAAATCTCATTATATAAGAGCTCTGATAATAGCCTCTCTTATTATACCAGGGCTCATACAATAGTAGGGTTTGAAATCTAGCAATTCCTATAATTTTGCCACTTTGGCACAGATCTACTTACTAGGGCTGGAGGTAGCTATAAGCAATTGTTTCAGGGCTGGATAGTGCTTTTGAGTTTCTGTTTAGTATTGGCTAACTGCACTGTGAGTGACGGCATTCTGCTTTTTCATAAGGAGCATATCGGCACACCAAGTAGTTTTGTTCAGTGCCAGGGACTACCGTGGCAATGTGATTGCACTGATTTTCCACTATGAATATTTTTGGCATTACTAGCATGCATCAACACATTTTATGAGAAGATGCTTCAAAGAAATGGTGCCTTAAGTTTCATAGTAGTTTAGCAAAAATGTTGTTTTCTTAGTTGAATTTTTTGTGAACATTTTTCTACTGCAAATATGTGCATCTAATCAGAGAGCATTCTGGGAGCATTATAATAATAAGGAAATTTATAAAGCGCCTGGTTACGCCAGACGGCGTGTCCCCTCGCTGAAGTAAGTGGGAGAGAGGGATCCCCAAAGCCTAGACCAGTGGCGCGCAGGTCATATTAATGAAGGAACAAGTATGTTTTAAGCTCTCTTCTAAACCTAATCTCAGAGGGTTCCAGCCGAAGCTCCAGAGGGAGTTTGTTCCAGCTCTTGGCTGCCAAGAGTCGAAAAGATCTACCACCCATCCTGGCCCTCTTGACTTTAGGGACAAGCAACAAGCCAGTCCCACTTGATCTAATGGACTGTTCGGGCCTATAGAAGGTAATAAGGCTCTGCAAGTACGCAGGACCAATGCCCTGGATAATGCGTTGGCATGTACAGAGGGCCTTGAACATGATTCTCTTCCTAACTGGGAGCCAGTGTAGAGTGTCCAAGGCCCTTTTAGAGGCAGCCCTTCTCGGTTGCATGAGGACCAGCCGTGCCGCCGCATTTTGCATGACCTGAAGACGGTTTAGACTTTTAACAGTGGCACCCAAATAAAGTATATTACCATAGTCTAAGCATGAAGTAACAAGTGCATGCACTAGCGTCTTCCTGGCCTCTATTGGGAGGAGGTCCATAGTTTTACGTAGGCCCTTCAGGACACCAAAGCAGGTCCCCACTACACGTCTGATATGAGGTTCAAATGTGAGATCTGAGTCCACTCACACACCCAGGTTCTTTGCCTGGGAGCACGGTATAGGGGTGGGACCTAAGCTTGACGGCCACCATGCCGATGACCACACTGATGGACCCCCTCCTACCACAAGCACCTCTGTCTTGCTTCCGTTAATTTCAGGCAGTTGTTTGCCATCCAGGAAGCAAGCTCCTGCATGCATGCCCTGAAATTGGAAGCCGCCAGACACGGTGCCCGTGATAGTGAGATCACCAGTTGCGTGTCATCGGCATATGACACAATCCTAATAACAAAGCCCTCCAATATTTTCGTCACTGGAGATTCATATAGATTAAATAGGGTGGGACTCAGGGCAGAGCCCTGAGACACACCCTGATCCAATTTAATAGTCTTGGAGTAGTGGACGCCCTGTCTGACCTGAAAACTGCGCTCCATCAAGAAGGATTGTATCCATTTTAGAGTCGAACCTGGGACACTGCCCTTATTCAGACACTGTAGCAAGGTGTGATGAGCCATAGTGTCAAAAGCGCGCTCAGGTCCTGGAGAGTGAGAGCCATAGTTTGCCCCTGATCTGCTCCCTGTCTGATGGCCTCCGTGTCCATTAGTAGAGTTGACTCCGTAGAGTGTAGCGCAGTAATCCAAATTGAGTGGGGTGCAGGAGATCGGCTTCTTCCACATATGCCATAAGCTGTGAATTTACTACCTTCTCCGCCACTTTCGCCAAATACGGCAGCAGCGAGATAGGGCGAAGATTTTCCAATTTGTCAGGGCTAATATTAGGTTTCTTCTGAAGTGAAAGAAAGACAGCCTTTTTCCAGCTATCAGGCACCATATGCATACTGAATGATATAGCCAGGAGATGTCTGATATATGGCTCAAGAGTGGCAATACTCTCGCCAAGCAATTTAGGTGAGGCTGGATCTATAGGCGAGCCAGACTTAATAGTTAGATAGATCCTGCAAAGCGACTCGGGGGTGGGATGGTGAAACTATCCAGCCTCTGGCTTTCCCCAACCCCTCCAATCTGTTCCACAAATTCTGCACCCGTTTTTACAACTCCAGGAAAGGAAGAATACATTTTCGCCACTTTCTGTGAAAAAAAAACTACAATGCGGTCCCATGATTATACTGAGCCTTCCATGGGGGTAGCAGACGCTGCCGAGGAGGAAATCTCCTTGTAGATCTTGAATAATTCTTTGGTGGAGTTTCCTGCTGCTCCAATTCTCTCTGCATAATACGAGGCCTTGGCCTGTCTAATAAGCCCCTGGTAATTTTTGCACTTTTCTAAGTATTCCAGCTTAGCCTGACTAAGAAAACCTTTCCTCCATTGTCTCTCGAGACGTTGACACTTTGTCTTAGCCAGGCGCAAATCATCATTATACCATGGTGCAGATTTCTGTGCTCTATTCGGAGTTTTATTCAGTAATAACGGACCCACACTGTCTAGAGCTTCAGTTATTTGTCTTTCTAAATTGAGGCAGGCGTGTTCAACGTCAGTACCCCCCGGTGACCCCCCTCGGACGAGGGCTTCATTGAACTTAATTGTGAAAAGCCTGCCCACTAGGAGTGTAGGGGTGACGGTACGCTCCAGAGGCCTGTGCTCCAATGTCCCTCCTTCCCGCCCCGGTCCGACGCGGCGAATAGCGCCGTTGCGCAGAGGGCGTGGAAGGGAGAGCTAAGACACTTCCTGTAGCGGTCAGCGGTCTAGTGGGTAGGAGCACAGGGATAAAGTGCATATGCAAGAGCGGCCGCACAGCGGACGCGTGTAGCGGGCACGCCGAAGGCGCGCCAAAGGCTAGCCCGTCTGTGCCCGTCCGCGGCCGTACGGGGACCGGGGCCAAAAACCCTGTCCAAAATTAGGTTTGAATTCAGTGGAATGTGGCACAATTGTACGACCTGCGCCCTAGGACATCTAGCGCGTGCAGCCACAGTATGATGGCTTGTCAGGACGCTGGATGTGATTACTGCCCGTTCAGCTACAGCACTGTAGGAAAGTTAAAGCAAGGGAATACAGGGCTGTCCTGCGGCCTGTTGCATTGTAGATCTCTGCGCAAGCATAAATTGATAAATTGGATATCTTCGATTTGCTTGCTGACAGAAAACTTGATCTTTTGTTCCTCACGGAGGCATGGCTAGACTCCGACTCCGAGCCAGAAATTATCAAGGCCCTACCCTCTGGGTATAGGATAGCCAGGATTGATAGGGTGTCTGGCAGAGGTGGTGGGGTAGCCATTGTTTTTAAACATCCACTGTGCTGCTCTCTGGAACCTATGACCACAGCTGACAGTGAGGTCGGCTCATTCACAATTAGGGTCAGCCCTAAGTTTACGGTGAAAGGGCTCCTGGTTTATAGACCACCTGACCCACAAACACGGTTTGTACCTAGCTTACTGGAGGGTATTAGGTACTCAGCCCTATGGAATGACAAATTCCTATTGTTGGGTGACCTTAATATCCATCTGGAGAATCCCCTCAATAGGGGGGCTTTAGATATGTGTCAGGAACTCCAGTCACTGCAGTTAGGTCTGAAATCCAACGCCCCTACCCATCAGCATGGCCATTTACTGGATCTGGTATTGGCTAATTGGGAGGGAGTTAGAGTTACTACTCCCACCCCTGTCCCCTGGTCTGACCATTTTTTTGTTCCCTTTGTGGTGAAGGTCCCAATACCTAGGGCTCCCGAACAACCCGTGCTGAACCGCCCTTGTCGGAAGTGACAGGCAGATCAGCCTTCTGGCGCCTCAAGTACGTTCCTTCAGTTTAAAAAATAAAGAAGAGTAAAACAAATTGCAGATTAAAAATAGCGCAAAGCTAGTGTTGGGCTGTGAATCAGCAGCTTATGGGCTCTGCCACTGCCCACTTACCACAACGCCGCCGCTCTCCCAGGCTCCCTTTATCCCTGTGCTCCTACCCACTAGACCGCTGACCGATACCGGAAGTGCCTTAGCATTATACTTTGCCTCATATCATTAAACTTTGCAAACATGTGTACACATTGTAATACTGGAACCACTGTTAGCAGTGCAGTCTGAGTTTTTACATTGCCTTAGAACGCTTGCCCTAATATCAAAAACTTTGCATTAATGAACCATGAATGCAAGTTCAAACATCATTAACACATGAACACAAATATTACCTTAACGGCAAACATTGTGTTTCCCTAATCCATAATGTGGGAGTGTAAACTTATACCTTAACGGCAAACATTGTGTTTCCCTAATCCATAATGTGGGAGTGTAAACTTATACCTTAACGGCAAACATTGTGCTTCCCTAATCCATAATGTGGGAGTGTAAACTTATACCTTAACGGCAAACATTGTGTTTCCCTAATCCATAATGTGGGAGTGTAAACTTATACCTTAACGGCAAACATTGTGTTTCCCTAATCCATAATGTGGGAGTGTAAATTTATACCTTAACGGCAAACATTGTGCTTCCCTAATCCATAATGTGGGAGTGTAAACTTATACCTTAACGGCAAACATTGTGTTTCCCTAATCCATAATGTGGGAGTGTAAACTTATACCTTAACGGCAAACATTGTGCTTCCCTAATCCATAAGGTGGGACTGTAAACTGGCAGCCAAATGGTTTGCGCTGCAGGGGGTTGGGCCTACTTATCACAAACATAAAATAAATATAAAAATGGCATGGAGGGGAATGGGAAAACCGAGAGCCCATGTTTCTAACAAAGGGCAGTGGAAACAGTGCACTAGTAAGAAAGTAGCTAGTAGGTATCATTAGTAAAGCAGGTACAGTGACACCGTGACCCAGGAGTATGAGGGGCCCACTGATTTACAATTGTGCTTGTCTTACTTTACAAAAGGGGCATCAGGGTTCATATTAATTGCTTACATTATAGTCAAGGGCACCCTTGCTGCAAAGAGAAGGGCGAGGGGATGTGGCCAAGCGGCTAGAGCGGTCAACATCAAATTTGGGGAACTGGGTTTCAGTTTCGGCAAGGTCAGATGTAAGATTTTGCCTACATCGCAGCCAAGATGTGGAACGAGCTCCCTGTGAACATCAGACGCTCCCCGATCCTGTACACGTTCAGGAAAGACCTCAAGACCTGGGTCTTCAACTGATTCCGGAGCCGCCCACTCCCCGCCTGCCCAAAAAAAAGTGCCTTGAGACCCTCACGGGTGAGTAGGTCGCTATACAAGCTCCCTGATTGAACATCATGTGATTCTGGTCAAATCACTTAATCTCCCTGTGCCTAATACAAATGAATGTTTCCTCCTGTAACGCAACTGGTGCTCGTGTAAAGTGCTCTAAAACCTTTGTATTTAATATACCTTGAAAGGGGCTTCTCCTATCAGTTTCCATGGCTAAAGTACTCATCCAAATCCGCTTTAGTGGGTGGAACTTTTTTCTTACATTTAGGCTGCACAGTGGACGCGCGATTGTAAGCACAGATTTTAATTTCACTGCACTCGCTGCTAACTTTGCCAATTTTGCGCTTTGCACATTCTTGTTTTTTAAAATTGTCCAAGTCGTGTCTTGAATCAGGTTTATGTAACTTGCTTTTAGGTAATTTGCTGCCACTTACTTTTAAAGATTAGTCTGCCCTTCCCCAGTCCACAGCGGGAACATCCTGTTTGTTGTGGAGGGAGGAGGCAACTTCCGTTTGCAGGGGCAGCTGGCGTTTGAGCCACCCAGCCTTCCCTCATAAAAACCGGATGACATACAGGACGGGCAGCGGGCGCACCGGCGACGCGCCATAGGCGCGCTAAAGGGAGGCCCGTCTGCGCCCGTCCACGCCAGTCCAGGTCCCGGGGCCAGAAACCCTGGAGGTTTGCCGCCACAGCATAAAATTACATATTCTAGGGACGACCTACTTAGACTGAATAAACATGTTCCAATACAATGTAAAAACAACATGAATCCTGATGGAAAGGCACTGGAATGTACTCACTGTAAGATTAGTTTAGCAGGTTGCGACAATGCCAAAAAACAAGAGAGGAGTTGTGCTTCATGCTACTAAACTGTCGATCAATGGGCAAACACAAATTTGAGATCTATGATATTTTAAAAGATAAAAAGCCAGACACAGTTTTCCTAACAGAGGCTTGGCTGAATGATCGCTCTGATCCAGACATTGTGGATGCCTCCCGGAGGGCTATGAGATCTTGAGGCAAGATAGGTAGCAAAGAGGGGGAGGAATTGCAATTATTCATAAGTCTTCCTTGAAGTGCAAGATAAGAGAAGCAGGTATAGAACATTGTGAAGCATTCCTTTTTAAAACTATCAGTGACGGATGATATGACCATAGCAGGCTTCCTAATATACCGTCCACCTGGCCCTGCTGCCCAATTCATAGCTAGCCTTGGGGAAAGAAGTATTCATCCTGCCTTACGCCATAAATATTTCTATATACTAGGAGATTTGAACTTGCATTTTGATAATAATGAGAACAAAGAAGTTCAATCCCTATGTAGTGATCTGAGGGCACTGAACTTGAGCCAACAGGTGAAATTAGCAACGCATCAAAAAGGACATATTCTTGACCCTATCTTTACTAATCAAAAGGAAATAGAGGTTGAAGCACCCTGGCCTATTCCTTGGACTGACCATTATCTAATTCCATTCTCAATACACGTGAGTAATCCTAGGTTAGAAGTACTGGGGGCAAAGACTACATATAGAAAATGGACTGGCTTTAATCCCAGTTCCTTCTCACTGGCCTTGGCTAAAAATAAACCCATACTCGAATCAGATATAAGGCCAATGACCAATATGAGAAATGGGTAACAGGTGCTTTAGATGAGATAGCCCCATGGACGACGTGGAGCCTTAAGAGACAGGTGGCATCTGCTCCTTGGTATAACGAAACTCTTGCTAAAGCTAAAAAAGGCTGCAAGAAATTGGGGCGGAATTGGTGCACAAATTTCTGTGATATGGCCAAAGAACAATATTAAAGCGAAAGTAAAAAAACCATATACTAATTATGAGAACGAGGTGTAAGTTCTACATGGAGAAAAAAGAAAAAGCGAGGAACTCATCAAAAGAAATGTTTACTATACTAAAGTCGCTTAAATCCCTTGACAGTCAGAAAGATGAAGAAACCCCCCCCCGTAGAAAACTGCAATAGGATCGCTGAATTTTCTGCTGTGAAGGTGGCTAAGATATATAATGTCTTCCCAATAAAAACCTGTCAGGAGGAATGCTCAGAAATCAAGAAGGAGAGAACGGGAACTGGGGACAGGTTTAGAGAATTTAAAATACCCGATCTAGAGGAACTAAAAATAATTGCCAAAGGAATCAAATCTGCCCCCCTCGACCCCCCCCCCCCCCGAGATCCGACCCACCCAGATCAACTCTTGATGAGGGCGGACCACATTATGCCTTACATTCATGAGCTTATTAACATCTCCTTTCAGAAGGGAGAAGTCCCCTGCAGCTGGAAACAAGCAATAGCACGTCCACTAAAAAAAAAACTTCAATAGATTCAGCAGTCTTAGAACATTTGCGTCCAATCTCGCTGCGAAGGGCAGACGACATCTATGATCCTACTGGATCTAAGTGCGGCGTTTGATACCGTCTCAAATGGGCTACTTTTGCAAGGACTAAGGGAATGTGGCATAGAGGGCACTGTATTACAATGGATGACATTCTTCCTATCGCTACGTAGCATCCAAGTATTACAGCAGTCACAACTTTCTAAGAGTATCATGTTGCCGCAGGGGGTCCCTCAAGGGTCAATTTTGAGTCCCACACTATTCAACCTATATGTGGGACCACTGGCATAACTAGTGGAAAAACATCAAGTCACCCTCGTATCATACGCTGATGATACTTAGTTAATTGTGACATTATCTGGAAACAATAAAATGAAAGCACCGAATTTCATCAGATGCCTAGAAGAGGTAGCAGGGTGGATGTCTGATCTTTGCCTAAAACTGAATAGTAATAAAACAGAGGGGATGATAGTTGGCAATGCACCGAGTTTATGGTCTTCAGCATGGTGGCCAGAAACTTTGGGACAAGTCCTGAGGCCAAAATCAGAAGTAAAAAACCTGGGAGTCGAGTTTGACCCTAAACTGTCCTCCGAGGCTCAGATTCGAAGGGTAGTGGATAAATGCTTTGGTACCCTTAAAACCCTGAGAAAAATCTTGGATCTCCTTCCACCAAATGCAAGAAAAACCATAGTGCATGCGTTGGTAACATCACAATTGGACTATGGTAATGTACTGTATTTGGGAGCTACCAAAAGGGGGGTAGCCAAATAACAGGTGGTGCAGAATGCGGCTGCACGGCTTATACTGAATCTCCCTAAAAGAGCATCCGCTAAGAAAGCTCTGAAAGAACTACACTGGCTGCCGGTGGAAGAAAGGGTCCTCTTTAAGTCAATGTGCTACTGCCACAAAATACTTGCAAAAAAGGTCCCCGATGCCTGCACCCCCTAATTTCTCAATATGTCCAAGGGCACAATCGACGATCAGAAGGTAGGTCACTAGTGAAAGTTCCGATAATTCAGAGCGCGAGAATGTGGGCCTGGTCCTTCAGCTATCTTGCAGCAAAATACTGGAATGGACTCCCAGAAGCTATAAGAATGGAACCATGCAAAGACCTATTTAGGAAGAAGCTTAAAACCTGGCTCTTTTCCTCCTCATACTAAAGCAGAGGAGAATTATAAGATTGCATTAGCTGGCAAATTGCTGCTGAAGTGCTTAATGTAGGTCCTAATTGTGAGTCTGCTAGCGCGGGGACACGCCAGATGGCGTAACCATGCACTTTAAAAATGCTAAATAAATAAACAGCATGTACTCTTTACAGATACTTATCTTCCCCTGGCTGCACGCATTTAAGATACGTATATTCTACTAAAGCTATTCACACTGTTTAAGCCTCTTTCAGTGTCCAGACTTTAGGGACTGTTAAACTATAAGATAAGACCTCTTCCCAGGGATAAGGCAGACAGATTCTAACAATATGAGGGAATGCTTGCTTTTTTATCGGACCTAGGCAGCACAAATGCGGTCTGAAAGACCTGCTGTAATCATTATACGGAGTGCAATATTGCCGGCTGCTCACTATTGGTTCACTCCTGCATCACTCTCCTTTATTGGCTCCTCATTGGTTGGTCAGGGCCGGACTGGCTACCGGGCGTTTTGGCATGCTGCCGAGCTGGGGGCTGATTTCACTGCGGTGGGGGTTGTTTTCATTCCAGGTCCCATCAACGAAATCAGCCCCCAGCTCGGCAGCATGCCAAAACACCCAGGAGCCAGTCTGGCCCTGTGGTTGGTGCTCCCAATACCTCACTTTCGTTTTTCATTCAAGAGCACCTGCCAACTACCGTTTCACTACGCTGTGTGTTTGTATATGTTCCTTAGGGGACTACTTCTTTTATTTCTTGCTAGTTCTTTCATGTGGTTGTTTTTTCCTAACCATCTTCATTTTTAATTTAGTTACAATTCACATTGTCTATTTAGTTTTATTAGTTCTGATCGAAAAAAAATTGTACACACGGGAGAGCCGACGCCAAGACTAGAACCTGGTTCCCGAGTCCCAAAGTTGGAAGCTCTGTACCTACACCATGCCCTCTCAGGTCTCTTACTTGCAAACACGCTCATAAACAATGTAGGCAGGATGGTGGGACTTGAAATACTACCGATGTCAAAGCCACAAAATAAATTAGATAATATATGTTAAAAATAAGCCTTATATCAGGGGCGGCTCTAGGCTCATGGCGGCCCTGGGCAGGGAGCGTAGGTAGGAGGGCCCCGGAAGAGAGGGTCCGGGCGGGGTGGAGCGCGGAGGCCAGTGAAGAGGGTGGTCAGGGTGTTTGGAAGTGGAACAGAGTCAGAGGCCACCAAATCCCTGCCAGGGGGCGCCACCCAAATATGTATCCATCCTCAGAGTATTATTATATTAAGGATATTTATTGGCATGGTGGCCCCTGGGGGTTGGTGGCCCTGTGCAGGTGCACAGCTTGCACATGCTTAAGGCCGCCCCTGCTTATATGCAGCCTGCCTGCGGGCTATAGGTAGATTTTCTAAACTAACACTAACGAACCGCGATCTGCTCTGATTTGCCCATAGCTTCTAACTATGTGGCCATTTCTTCCTAATCGTCATCCATTTTAATTTTGGTTCTGTTACAATTCTCATTGTTTATTTCATTTTATTGATTACGATCTGCACGTTATTGTTTACTTAATTTTAGAAGTTCCGATCCACTTCTTTTGTACACTCGGGAGAGCCGCAAGGGGGATTTACTAAAGAAAGGGAATGGGTAGCACTGCCAGGAGGCGAGCAGTGTGCAATTTTCAGGATAAAGCATAGGTATATCTGTGCGGCATAGCTCACCCTGCTGTAGAGCAATGTGCCGTGTCGCGATCCAGGCCATGCTCCCTGTGATGTGTTTCGTCCTCGTTTGGTGAGCCTTGGGTGCATTGCTCCTAAAGTTATGAAGCTGCTCCTGGGTGGTTCAGGGGGGAGCAGGATATTCCATGTCTGGTACTTTTCCATGTGGCGCCCCACAGTGGAGGGTAGGAGCATGTGCTACTGTGCATCTGTTTTTGTGTGCAGCGTGTACTGCGCAGGTCACAGTGTGAACAGTGAATGTAGCATCATTTTCTGTGCTGTGTGATTTCTTTTATTTTTATTTTCAAAGTTTTATATAACGCGAACAAGATCCTTACAGATATCAGAGCGCTTTACATAAATATGAGGACAAAAAGACTACTTAACAAGGCATTTTGTGCAAATAGAAAACAGTGCAAGGTAACAAAATGTGAATGGGTGGTCGGTTCAGACAATGTAATAAAAGGGTGAGATAAATAGTCACAGTATTTCCACATATTATGTTCATGTGAATTGAGCCAAGAGGATCGATTTGACTTCCTTTTTGAAGGATGCAGAGGATGAGATAAGTCTTGTTTCTGGAGGGAGGGCATGTACTCCGGTTGGAAATAGTCCACAGTGCTTCCCCGCCGAATGGTAGCAACCCTCTCCATTGAACAAGCCCCATGCAGTACAGACCGCCTTTCCTTTGTAGGGTACTTATGCTTTTGAGTACCCCTGGTTGAGTGCAGCGTGTGCAGTTCAGGGCACCTTGGAAGGGTGACGCCCTGGGATTGAAGGGGGTGATTTGGCTAAGCTGTGTGGCTCCTCTTGGTGGGGACCAAAGTGCTGCACATTACACGCACAGCGCGGCACCCCCTCCTGTATATCAGTGCTTGATGTTTTTGTCAAGCCTAGGCAGGGAGCAAAGCTCTTAATACGGTTCAATGTAATGTCTTGGATATACACTGGCTCCATTAAAGTGCAAAGGGAGCTGCACAGACAAATCACCATACAGAGTCGAAAAACGTCTGTTAATCAGGCTTCCAATAACAATCATGGGACTGCTTTTTTCCTGCCCAAGGGCAGCATGAGTATTCTGCACATATACAGCGCCAACACGGTCTCGATACTCATTAGGCCCTTTTGAGGACGTTTCTGGTTCTGGACAATCTTGACAAGTTGGTCCTGTATATAAATGATGTAAAAAGGAAGATCAAGGTACTATATGACGCTCCTTTTTGTTTCTCTCACATATTCTTTATACATGGCATAGGCTTACCTTCAAATCAAACAAACTCAAAGACTAGTCCGATGTGCATTAATAATGCCAGATTATCAGCTACAAAAATACAGTAGGCAATAACTGTAATTGTATGGCTTTCTATTGGCATTTCTACTGGTGTGAGTTAGCCCTTGCAAAATCCAAAGTGCTTCCTCAATGTGCTGTCTGTGATAACCCCACCAGAAAGAGAACAAGCATTTGCAATGCAATAGGTCTCACATTTGCAAGAGTTTGAGATATTGGCATGACAATGCCTTTTTTTATGTTTTGAAAACCTGGAAGCGTTGCGTAAACACGCACTTTGTACTCATAGTCGCTGCTTATGAGAAGGAAGGCTGGCAGTAACTGCACCTCTTTTACTGCCAGCCTTGGCTATATCATAACACTTTAGCACACTTTCTGTAGCTTAAAATTGACAACTACTCAGGCAGTTACTCGGGCAGTTACAAATTACAACAAAAAATAGCTTATTTTTAATCATATAGGTGAAACCTAATGCATGTACCAATGCTTGTTTAAGGTTGGCGAGATGGCCAGGCATGGTGGGGAATGAGTGAGAGAGGTAGAGAAGTAGCCTGCCATTCAGGGTCGCAGCTGTCATCAGTGCAACAGGTGCTGTTGCATTGGGGTACAGGGGTGCCAGGGGCTCATAACATCCCAATTTGGGGAGCAGTGTTTGTTGATCAAGTTCTATTTTTGGTTGATGGATTATCAGCTACAGAAAAAGCACTCCTGATATGATCTCTCATGCCCCACCGCCTGCACTCAGCGCTCCTCTAATCCTTGCAATAAAGTTTTAGAGTGTGGGCCGACTTCAAAACATTTAGCTTAGAGGGGCTCAGAGCAAAAACGATTGAAGACCTCTGCTTTATTCTCGCCAGCAGTAATCAACAGTGCTCTACATGTGTTCCCCTACTACCCCACAATTGCACTCACCATGCCCCACAATGATTTATTTACTGTCCTTAATTTACTCCCTTACAGCTCTGCACATATTTTGCTTCAATATTCTGAGTCCACTGTCCCTATACTGTTATTTCCTCAGTGGTAACCACAGTACCCTACAACTGACCTCTTTTTGTCCATCACTGGTAACCCTATTGCTGCACACTTGGTCTCTTATTGCTCAGTGGAAACCACAATACTCAATTTATCCTTTACCGTCTCTCATGCTCAGCATGTGTTCCCCTGATGCCCACCGTGCCCTGTACTTGCGGCTTATTGCCCCTCAGTGGTACCGTTGGTTCCCAGTACCTAGCCCTTCTGTGCTACCCTTAGTGTCCTGCTTGTGCCCTGGCTGTGGTTGTTCACATCATTTTGTTTTAGAGTTTTATGTAGCGCGAACTAGAACAGAGAAATCGGGTATCAGAGCGCTTTACAGAGCACCGGTTTTGTTACAGAAGAACACATTCATTTTTGTTAGACACGGGGAGATTAAGTGATTTGCCCAGAATCACAGGATGTTTTAGCATGGTTGCAGAGATTCGAACCCGGTTCCTCAGCTTCAAGGTCGACCGCTCTAGCCACAAGGCTACATCCTCGTCCCCTCTCCCATAATGAACTGCACTTGTTCCCTTAATGTCATTCTTTGGTATCCATGGTGCTCTCTGTGTGTTCCCTTGGTGCCTCCTCCATTGCAGTCACCGTGCCCTGCATGTTTAACACACTGTCCTTGTCTGGTACTCATAAAGCTGTGCATAAATTTCTCTATTCTCCCTGATGGTACTGACCATTCCCCAGCTTACTCCTTTCATGCCCCACGGAAGCACTCATCGTGTTCTATTCTTCTTTCTGACACATGTAGAGCCCTTCACTTTTATTTTTTGTGCCGTAATAAATCCCGTACTGTTCTGCACTTAATACACTATTGACCCTTAGTGTGCTTATAATAGCATTCCTGTGTACCTTATCGTTCCTTGTTAACATCCAGATCTCTGTATGCATTTCCTTATTATGCTTGTACGGCATGGTACCAATTAAAGCCTTGCAGGCAACGATATATTGTTTCTAGGTAGTACCCCATTATGTCCTACACTTGTTCCCCTATCTGCTTCCTGGGCTAGAATTATCGGCTCATTTGCAGTTCCAGCTCTGAAAACGACAGCCGAGAGCCTCTGATACCCTCCCACTTCTCTCTGCCGGTGGACATCAAGCTACAAGCCATGCAAGCATCAGGATAAAGAGCCCATCAAGACCCAGGTTCTTCGTAAATGACATCTTGCTGTGGGCAGCGTACATCTCACTACATTGGTGGCGCGACCTTGGTTTCCTCTGCAAGCTTGAATCTCCCAACTGTAGTAAGGACAAGAAGTCTTACTTGAGGTGGTAGATGGTTTGGAACTCAGATGCTCTATGTCACAATTGATAACACTCGATGACCTCCAATGGTGCCAGATATTTGAAACAAACAATACTTTATCGGCATGTGGGAAAGTGGGCCACTCACATTGGGAACAACACAGAGAATCAGAAGGTCCCACCACCTTCTGGGGAGAAATTCCAACCACAAACTCAATTCCTGGGCTTAAGTTCCAAGATGCTACATCTCAAATAGCATGCAGCTGCATGGTCAACCTCATGTTATGGGGAAAGATGGTCTTTTTTAAAATAAACTCAGGAACTTTTCAGTCTTGTGCTCTTTTACTGTGTGATCTATTTACAAGTTCCTGTAAGTAGGACAAATCTGACACACAGACTGTGACAAAGGTTTAAGCTTGATGTGATAGCCAACCCCTAAACCCAGTCTGAATAGGTAAAGGTGTAAGGCTGGACATCTCATTTGCTTTGACTCCCTTAGCTGAAAGTCTGCAATAACATTTCCAAACAGTAAAGTCAGACAATAATCCATTACCAAAATCCAGTGGGATCCCACTCAGCCAAAAGGTGGTGCATTCAGGGTGCAGTTACATGGGGTGAGCAGTTGACTGAGGCAACTAGACACCACACCAAGAGGGACAGTGGGTAGGTTGGTAGTGCTGGAAATGGCCTAGAACCCTTCTGTTTGTCATCAGTGTACCAAACGCTATAGGCATATATATATCAAATATCGTTGGTCAATTCAGGTTTTCAGCTGGCGAGATCGTCCACAGGACAGAAGGGCCCTACTGAACCACCAGGTAATCAGTATGAACTAGGGAACAGGGATTTAAGATCTAGTATCCAACCACTGATCCACCTCCCATTAGCTCAGGATGTATGACGTTACAACGCATGCTTTTACCACGCATGCCTTTAAATCGCAGTTTTTACAACGCATGCCTTTACAACGCATAGTGCTTTGGGGCGCTGGATAGTGAATAGTTTAATTTACTATTCCAACTCCAGTCCCCGTGGATAGTAGGGAAGGTGTTGGATAGCAAATTAAACATATTCCCTATCCTAAAGCGCCCCCCAGCGCAATGCGTTGTAATGGTTTGCGTTGTAAAAGTTGCGTCGTAAAGGCACTGCGTGGTAAAAGTTGCGTTGTAAAGGATGTTTCCCATTAGCTCCACATGAGGGTGGCTGTTCATAGCCAATGACACTCAAAGACATACCTCAAGTGAATAGTAAATGTGCCTGTGTCCCACTTGAGCTGAAGCAGGCTGTTACGGGCTTCCATAAAGTCAGACGTACGGCATGGCAGCTCAGGGACAATGCACATCCTATCCTAGTTGCAGGCCCTCAACCCTATTCGTATAGTTTATATCATTGGGTAAGTTCATGCCAAGGTTGCAAATCCTTCTGGCTCCTGGATTTCTCATGTCCTCAAGATGCCCTCCTGACAAGGTGCAGTGCTGGGTTTTGCTCTGTGACCTCCAGGGAGGAGCCTGTTCTCCTCCAGGTTGAGCGGTGCAGCCTACTCTTCTTCCAAGGCAGATTGCAGCAGCGATACATCAGAGTTCTTGATTAGTCTTTAGCCCCAAGGACAATAGCGAAACTGTTCCTGGCGAACACCTATCTCATCTGATGCACAGAGCTCCTTTCGAAGTTTTGATTAAGTACAAAAAGGGTCAATGCCCCACCTTAAAATCCGCCCCCACCAAATGAGTCCCCGTTCACCTTGTACGTGGGTACAGTAGCCCCCTTGACTACGGGTGTGGTACACTTTGGCTTGCTTTCCAGGGCCAGCAGAGCCTGCTGGTCTCCTGGGAAACATCAAGAAAACACGGACAACTCTCAGTGGACCTGCGGATTGTCCATTTTACAGGTGATAAAACAACAGGGCTGGTAAAGAGAAATTACAGAATCGCACTTTTGTCTGTTGTGAGCGTGTACTTTTACCCTCATGTTGGTTTTATCTGACCACACTCCATCGTACCACATCACAACCATTACACCTTCACCCCATAATGCCTCTCACTCCACCATACACACCATCCCACTTCACATGACCCCCCCGCCCCCCCCCCCCCCCCCAAGTTAAGGTGTGGGCTCCTTAAACAAAGAGACATACAACAGAATCTGCAAGGACATGGACAGATATAGAAGAACTACATCACACACGGTCACTCGGGTGAGTAACTGGTCAGTTGACCCCAGCCCGGCACTCAAAAGCACTGACAGCCCAGGTATATGAACGCTCATAAACATGTAACATGATATAATAAATATATGGCAGGCATATTGCAGCATGCGACCTAGAACACTGACACAGATGTTGCAGGCAAGAACCTATTCACGCCGATTGATGTGTGGCACACTGGGTAACCCCAGTTCGCCTCGATACATCTAGTGCCAAAAGGTGAAAACTAGGGTGGAGGTTCGGGGAATATTGAGACATGGGCATACCTCTTCAGATCTAGCAAACATGATGCCCTGTTGAAGACTTCGTGAGAAACACTGCACATGCATTTTAGGAACTGTAAGATCGCGTTCCCTTTAGGGTGCAACACTCAGGTCAGGTCTGTTAGTTAGATCTGCCAGTTCCAATCCACTAGAGGGAGGGACCTTTGGGGTTTAGTCACAAGCTCCAGCCCTGGCTGTATCTGTGAAGAATGGTTCATGTTGGGGAGACGTTCGAGTGAGACACTCTAGAAAGACGATCTTAAATATGTGCTATCTGGTGTCAAAAGAAGGAAACTTGGGGTGTGGCAGGCTGCACAACTAGAGCCAAATTTCGTGGGGGCCTGAAAAATATTTCGGGGGGGGGGGGGCTAATTCTTCCAACCGTAGACAGAGTGGCTGTAAGAAGGGGTGAACACACAACAAAAGCCTCATTTACAAGTAAATGGTCTTTTAAAGACCTGTTAAGTACCCGGATGCGGCTGCAATTAGATGCTCGCCAGCCCGCAAAGTTGTCTCCGCCCAGGCTGACACACACAACGGGGGGGGGGGGGAACTGAAGCCCCGTGAGCCCAATGGGTGTTGCGCGTCTGGGGTGAGGCACACTGGTCCTGACCTTAAAGGCCATGTGGTGTGTCTAGCTGGATCTGTAGGATGTGCTGGTATGAGAGAGAGAAATATCCAATGTATAGGACTGGCCAACTTGATCTGAGCGATCTGGTGCCCCAATACAAGACTATGGAGCGAGACATAAATGACAGGTATGGTAAATTATCAAAGGTCTCTACAACGGGAGGAGGAAAGGGAGTGGACATTTACAGAGATTTATTGTAAAGGCTTGCCTAGATTAGGGAGTTCTGGAGCCCAATGTAATTAGACAGGCGTGCATGCAAGACAGAATCTGGGAAAAAAAGCTGTGGAGATCATTTGATTGAGAAACATGAGACAGAAATCCATGCCCAGGGGGGTGAGACATTTACAGAAGGGATGGTTGCATCATGTAGTTGACTCTAACTTTGCTGCCTGGACTGTGCAGAGTGTAAGATGCAGCTGTCCGAAAAAAAGACCCTTCAGGACCTGGGAGGAAGCTCATAGGTCGGATGAACAATTCTTTTACAGAATACCTCATGTGACTGTGGGCCAAGGTCTAATGCTGTACTGGGAACGCAATAGAAAGAGGCCAGTGGAAAAGAAACGTATATGATGGCGCTTATATTCCAACAGTCAGTTCAAACGTAAAGGCCAATGTGGCCACTTATGTACACTTTATTTTATGCAATTCAATGCATCTGTTTTCCTCCCCCAAAATACTGTGAAATGTTCCCTTTAACTTTCAGTCAATTGTCAATGTCAGTGATGGAAAACACGGAAAGGTGCACCGTGGCCAGGGATGATCACGTCAGCCATCTGCAGCACCTTCTGTCGGTTCTTTTCTTGTACTGTGGGGTTCTCACTCAACTCCTGCCAGCTCCCATCATCCCCTTCCCGCTCAAACAGGTCCCCAGCCACGACCACAGTTCCCAGAGCAGTGCCTCTCACCAGCACACTAGTATCACTACCTGTGTGCCCTGGCGTGGCAAAGACTTCCACCCAGCTATCTATCTGGAATGGGAGGCCACTGCGAAAGTCATGGCTGAGGTAGCGGTCTCCTCTGGAGATGTCGAATGATACCATGATAGTGGCCCCAGGGAAGAGGTTGAGATTGCCAACATGGTCCGAGTGACCGTGAGTGCAGACCACATAGGTGACATCGGTGGGTTTCAGACTATGTCCCGCCAAACGCTGCAGAAGGAGTTCCCGGTCCCATGGGCCTCCTGTGTCCACCACAATGATCTGAGGTCCCTTTAGGAGTGTAATTGTCCCATCAGCTCTTGAATTGCCCTCCTGGTCAGTCTTCACATAGCCTTCCTTGAGTACAAACACAGAGTATGGGTCTCCCAGGATCTCTGAGGTACCCAGCGCCTCAGTCCTCACAGATAAACTCATGGGGGTGGTCATGGTCTGTGGCCAGCTTCATTTAAGAAGACTGTGCGCCGTGCGTCTGGTTCCTTAGGCCACCTCACACTCCACCACCGTTCTGTATCACATTCAGTTTTCTGCTTCCATAAACTTCAGAGGCGGCTCATTGTCCAAACCTGTAAATAAAAAAGCACACGATGGGTTGGGGAAGAGATAGAATGATTATTTTCAAATACATTTGCATATTTACCATTTCTAAAATACTGTCAGATGTGACACCAGCTTCCCGTCCCCTCGTACCTTTCACTTTCCGCAACTGTATGCGGCTGCGTCCACCTTCTGTCTCTGCATTCTTACGCCATTTATCCAATGAGTTTATTTTATGGTGCCTAGGCGCCCCAGATTTGCTGGGACAGTCCACGGCTTATCATCAGCTGTCCCAGCAGGTTTTGACAAATGTAGCTCATTTCTCAGTTTGTCGAGCAGATGAACTTAAAACCGAGGAGGAAGGGAAGCTTTTATGTGCTCAGAGGCAGGATAAATTAGCAGGTCAAATTAGCAGGTCTCATCAGAACACAATTTAATTAACACGCATGAGACAGGGATTAAAAGATTTTTTGGGGGGGGGGGGGGTCTTGACCTGAGAAAATCTACTATGTGTATATATATGTATATAGAGATAACTCTAATCGCTAGTATATGCAGTAGACTTTTGTACTCTCTACCATTCCTATGTGACTCTTGGAGTATATCCATTTGTATCTCTTCCTTGAGTGACTTTACTACTTGTACATTTGCAACTTTTCTTTCTGTTTGTATCTCTTCCTTGTGTGACTTTACATCTTGTACATTTGCAATTTTTTCTGCTTGTATCTTTTATGTAATGCATTAATCTTAAATCCTTATGTTTTGCAACTGGTTCTTATGTAAAGCGCTGTGACACCTTCGGGTAAAGGTCGCGCTATATAAAATAGCATTAAATTAAAAAAATAAAAATAAAAAATATATATATTTACATTTCCATCGTAGTTGTCTGTCGAAATTAACCCCTCTCCCAACACCCACCACCAGCACGGGCCCCCTCTAGTCACAGTGCAGTAATGCCTGCCAGAAATTTCACCCCCTGCAACAGATATAAGCAGCGGTGCACCGAGGAGCTACAGTCCTGCCAAGCGTCACGCTACAGGTGTGACACTCACGCATTTCAGTGCGGTGATACGCATCACCACACTGAAATGCATTGTCACGCATTTTGCTACCATCTGCCAGGCACGCCACCAGCGGCGTCTGTGCCTGGGCTCTCTGCTGCTCGGACGTGCTGCTTGCTGAGCACTCTGCCCAGGGGTTTACTCATCACACAGTGCAGGGGGCGGGAGGGGCTGCCCTCTCAGCAGTCGATACTACTGTCAATCACCGAGGCACCATGTGGGCCGGGATTAATAATCTGGATGTGCCAGCGGTACTGTGCCGTCACGTCCGGAGGACGTAGGCAGAAGCGGCGGGGGAATCTGAGTGCAGGCACTGGGAGACTCGACTCTCTCTTATGCGGTGCGGCACTCACTCCTCGGTCACGAGGCGGGCCTGGTGGAGTCAGGTATTCTCTGCTTTTGTAATATCGCTTAATTTTTAATATCCCGCACTGACTGAGGTGCCGTGGTCTTACCTCTCTGGGTCAAGGGAGAGGAACAATGTTAGAAAATAAAGCAACAGCAGCACCAGCTTCCAGTGAAACCGATGCCCTTTGTGCTTGTGGCTGTAGTAATAATTGTCATACTCTATGCACAGCGTCTGAAATGAACTGGGGGTCAACAAACTCTGTCTGTGCTAGTGTGGAGGGGCTCTGTGGCGAGTGCGCGCACTGGATGTTTTTGGTCTTTAGAGGGGTCGTAGCACCATCTCACATAGCGAGCTCTCCCCTCTATCCAGGGCCCCAGCCCCCCTCACCCGATACACGTTAAACTTGCAGAACGATTTACAGTTTATGTTGTTGACACTGGAGTGTCAACAACATTCTAATTAGCTTGTCATCTCGGCATCACCTCGTGGAAAGTGTACAGTGTGACAGGGGTGCCTGGACTCTTGGCACATGTGCACACTTAAAAGTGCCAGGCAGCGGTGGTCTGCCAGTTAGGATGCACGACAAAGTGATAATCAGAGGCCATATTCGGAGGCTGCTCAACGTCAGACACACCTCACACTGGCCCTCTTATAATCAAACAGTTCTAGTTCAGCTCCAAAAATCAGCTTCAGTGGCTGGCAGCTCCTGCCTGAACAATAGGAATGTTTCTTTGTAAATTGTAACAGGTGCTCATGTAATCCTCTCCATTACCTTTAAGTCATGTTTGTGATAAATAAGAACTGGGAATAAAAGAACGAGGCAACAAAGTGAAAAGAAGCCCCAGTCAGGATCAACCCATTGCAAGACTACAGGCAGCCCCCAACATCAGCTCATTCTAAAGCAGCACTGCCACTGAGAGGTCACTGCCCCCTTCACTCCCCCACCCCACCGCGTAGAACACTGGCTAAAACCAGAAGTGGCTTCACTCAGCCTGGCACTGCACACTGCTGATTTACTGATCATAACAAAGATGAGTTCAGCAGCAGAGTACTCAACGAGTGTAAGGTCTGTCTGACATGTCGGTTAGGGCCCTCTCATTTCTGGTGCTTAGCAGCAGTTTTAGAAGCTCCCCAGTTTCTCATTGCTCGAACGGGTGTAATTTCTAATATTTATATGTTTCCCTCGTCTTCATTGCTTGATTTTTGCTTGCAAGAAAGTGTCACTCATACTCGTTGAATGTCACTCATAATTATACTGAAATTATGAAAATGTCACACATAAGCGATCTGAAACCTTGGCAGCTATGGAGCTAGTATAGAGTTTCTCCTTGCTCAAAAGGCTGTAATTTGTGATCTTTATATTTTTCTCTCGTCTTAGTTGCTTAATTTTTTTAGCGAGAAAGTATCGTCCATACTCGTTGAAATGTCAATCCTAACACTGGAATCATGAAAGCAGGCCCGGACTGGCCGTTGTGGGCACCGGGCAATCCCCCGGTGGGCCGCATGGTTGGGCGCCGGTTTTGGGCCCCTGGGGGCCGTATTGTTACAGGGCCGTTTTTGCAGCTAAGCTGCAAAAACGGCCCTGTAACAAAATCGGCCAAAAACCGGCCCGGGCAAATAGCGCAGTCGCACCCCCCTCCGGGAGTTAGGGGGGGGAGGCCGGCCGAGCACTTTGCCAGGGCCGGTTCTGGTTCCCAGTCCGGCACACATGGCAATCTGACACCTTGGCAGCTATGCTTAAACCCCTGAACATACTCTTTCCACCAGCATAGATCTTCTGGCACAGGCTATATAATAAACTGCCCAGAGCACAACGGGGAAAAAAGTTTAAAACACAAGTGGACAGGCTTCGTGCGGAAGGCGAGGGACAGGGTGCAACGAGCCTTTTAAACCGGACCTGCTATCCGGCTGCTTCTGGCTTCCAAGACCGGGTGCACACAGGAGCTATTCGCCTTCGGGTAAAGCCCGCGCTATATAAAAACGCAACATAAATACATAAATAAACCTACCGGCTGCCGTCCGCAGAACAGTCAGTTAGCAACACGGACACCAGGGGGAGGGGGTCCTTAGGTTTGTAAAAGAAGGGCAACTGCCTTGAAAACAGACCCGAAACAAACCGAAACTACCAAACGACGCGGACAAACTAAAAAAATCAGAAGAAAACACCAAGAAAGGCTTAAATTGTATGAAGAAAGTAACCCCAGGAACGGAAGCAGGAGTAGGATGACGGGGCTATAAACAAGCAGAGTGAATACGGCACAATCCCGCAATGATCATGGAGGTTAAAGAATAAGAAACCAAGATTTTTAAACTGGGAGGAGCTGGCTCTGGAGAGATTGATTATAACTGGAGGGGGTGATGGATTTGACAGTCGCTCGCGAGTTTCAAGGTTCCGTGCATGCATTCAGTCCAGGTTTCTTAGATCTGGCTTTAATCTTTGCCCATCAATTGTTTCCCCCCCAAAATCATATCTTCCTAGTGAGGCTTTCGGTGAGCATACTTTATCCATTGGCCTGTTAAATTGTGATTAGGTTGAGCCTACAATACAAAGCAAGCTGTTTGGTTGCAAAATACTTTTAAATCTGATTACTCACCTGTATCTTCATTTCCAGTAAGTAATCAGGCCATTACAGATTTATGTCCTTGTCCTTGTCCCAGTCAACAATATTGAGGTATAACAAAGCCAGAAAGGCCTTCAACCAAGCTATTCACTTATTAACCAATTATTAAACGATATATTGTCTTAAATAATGTAAATGCGTGAAAATCATATAATGCAACACCTCATGATGGAAAATTAATTACTCTTGTTTTTCCTTAGTTGATTTCTCAACACCTCCACAGCACAATCTTTGCTTCCTGAAAGAATGTTTTGTAAACAATGTTTTACAAAAGTGTGTTCTGATGCCCATGTTCCACCTCTACAAATTTCTTCAAGAGGTACACCCAGTAATTCTGCCCATGAGGCTGCCATACCTCTGGTGGAACGTCCTTGAACCTCTCCTCGAGACTGTAAATATTGTCCTGAGTAAGCTAAGCAAATTGTTTCTTTAATCCATTTTGATTCTTTCTTGCCATCAGCAGTTAAAACAAAAGTGACAAAAAGACTGTTGGATTTCCTGTATTAACCGGATCTGTTACTGTAAACCACAAAGCATGTTTAACATTCAGTAAATGCAATTGCTTCTCATCCTCAGAAATAGACGGAAAGAAAGAGGCATCACAATTTCTCGAGACAAATGAACCTACTTTAAGGAGAAAAGATGGACCTGGTTTCAGAACTACTACATCATCTAAATATTTTAGAAAAGGAGATGACATAGAAAGTTCACTCAAAGGTGCAGCAGTTAGAGCCACTAAAAATAACACCTTTAAGGAAAGAACTTTTAAATCTACTGTGTTTAGAGGTTCAAAAGAGTGATACTGTAGAGATTTCAGCACCAATGTGAGATCCCAAGATGGAGCCATATTGTGAGACAAAGGTATAGTGATGGAGAAACGTTTGAAAAAGCCTTCAAACCAGATTCGTGGCCCCATGTAAACAAGGATCATCCCCTTGAAAAGGCTTTATGGAGGACCACTGCAACTTAAGTGCTGCTAAAAAAAGATTTTTGTGAAAATCCTTTAGCAAGAACTCAAGAATCGAAGAAAGTAGACAAATGATAGATGAAACAATGTGAGACAAATACCATGAATTGAAATGTACCCAATGTCTACTATACAATCTTAGTGTAAAAGGTCGTCTAGAACCTGAACAGTCTCTATAATGATCGAGTGTAAGACTTTTTGCAGAAGATTCAGCCTTTCAACCACCAGACCGAAAGTGTGATCTTTAGGTGGCCCAATGAGTGGGCAGTTTTTAGAGAAGGTATAAATAGAGACAGAACCCAAAGAGGTTGAAGGACCATCATCTTCTTTAGGAGAGGAACCCAAGTTCTGTGAGGCCAAAAAGGAACCACCATAGTTGTATACGCACTTTCCCTCTGGATTTTTCAGTAGTAGCCTCTGAATAAAAGAGAAGGTAAACAAGCATTTGCAATGTATTATTAAATTATATTTATTGTGTGCAGTGGAGTGATAATTTGACATATATGCAATTACACCACTACAGGAGACAATCGGAAGAGCACATATGGAAGAACTACCTGAATATTATTTGCACGCTAAAATTGAGAGCATTATGTTGCAAGCAGCTAGCTGCATAGGGTGCTGCGAAAGAGATTTGATATGCAATTGTCAGCCAACTGAGAGCTCTTGCACTCAAAACACCAGGCCAACACATGACCATGTGAGACACAGCGGAAGTGGCTTTTCAGCGATGTGAGCATCTGCACCCATAGACATGAGACTTGTGTGACCCTTAGGAAGGAGGTTTGTCCTGGCGAAGGTTTGCTGTAGTTCAGCTTAACCGAGGCCAACACAAAGAAAAACTTCCAAGCTTAACACAAGTGGTTATCTAAAAGTTAGTCACCATAAGGATTCTGCATATAATGCAGCACAACTGATTGACACACTTATGGGACCGAATGACATACAGATCACTTTGCTATTAAAGGTCATAATTAGTGTATTATGGGGAAATACAAAATATACACTTATGCTGCATCTATAAAATAAACAAAGCATTAGCAAAATAAAAGAGTTTGAGCTATTGACATTCCAAATAACAATGCCTTTTATTTCTTTTAAACATAAATAAAAGGCATTGTCATTTACAATGCCATTAGCTTAAACTAGGGTAACTGCGAGACCTATTGAATTGCAAATGCTTGTTAGATATGGCCCTGTCATGCACTCCGAAGCAATGAAGAGCAGTGACTTTGGTTGCTGCTTTTTGTGACATATTCGTGAATCTGTCCCATAGTCTTTTGCCAACGTGACTTCACACAACAAGGCCCCTCAACTTCTACCCGAATGACTAGCTTGACCTATAGAGGAACACATATAACAAATGCATAGTGCACACGCTCACGTCAGCGGGCCACCACAAAGACTGTTCACTCCACACTTGTGGCAAACTGAGCTAAAAGCGCCACTGTTCCTGCTCCACTATATAAAATAATAATACAAAAAAACATAAAACGAGTTCTCGAGGGAGGTGCCAAGCTAAATGAAAGCTTTGTTGAGGAGGCCGCGAACGCACGTGAAGCTGGGGTCATGGCACTGGAAATGACCAAGCGGGAATTCACGGCTGAACGAATAAAAAAAAATAAAACAATCCGCACCGAACAAGGCTGTGTAGTGTGTGATTTATGTAACCATAGTTCCGCTCGCAGGCCTCCCTCCCTACCTTTCCCTCGACAGAGCGCAAGCTTATCATGTTACCGCAACACGTGTTCATTGCTGTGCCTCGGGGGTGCGTGAGGGGCAGCGGCAGGGCGGGCTTTCCTTGCTAGGCCTCACCACAAATGTCTGCAAGTGGGACACAGCCCTGTCTTCAGCCCAGGCCCCCCCTCCCGTCCTCGGGCACGGGAGCCACGCGCTCAGATGTAATCAATCACAAAACTCTGAGTACTAAAAAAACAACCGCAAGTGGGGTGCTGTTCCCTCCTGGGCCTAGGCGCCTCTGTACCTGTTGTGTTTTTGATTGTGAAGCCTTTGCAATAACATCAGTTGTGCTCTCTGTCATTTCATGTTTCCACATTTTTGCTTCATCAAAGTTGTGCACAGTTGTGCTATTTTTGCCTGTAGTTAAATTAACTCCCAGGAAAATTACGTGAATTAGGCACTTTGGGGTAGTTAGAGTAAAACTGAATGCGACGCAAACCCCCTTAAAAAAAAAAATCACTAGACACACCAGCAAGTAGACTACGCCCAGGCCCCCCTTCTGTCCTCGGGCACGGGAGCCACGTGCTCAGATGTTATCAATCAGAAAACTCTGCTGAGTACTAAAAAGACAACCGCAATTGGGGTACTGTTTCCTCCCGGGGCCTAGGTGCCTCTGTGCCTGTTGTATTTTTGATCGCAAAGCCTTTGCAATAACATCAGTTGTGCTCTCTGTCATTTCATGTTTCCACATTTTTGCCTCATTGAAGTTGTGCACAGTCGTGCCATTTTTGCCTGTAATTAAATTAACTCCCAGGAAAATTATGTGAATGAGGCACTTTGGAGTAACTCAAGTAAAACTGAATGCGACGGCAAACAGCATGGTAAAAAAAAATCACTTGACACACCAGCAAGTAGACTGTGTTATGGAAAACAAGCGGCAGGGAAAGCGTTCGCTTTCACTTCCGATTGAAAAAAAGAAAAAGCCCGCGAGTGGTGCGCGCGCGCCACTGCGAGCCAGGGCCTATTGGTGTCTATTACGCGCATCAAGCGCGTAATAGACACCAATAGGCCATAGACGGAGCAATACACCCACCTGTGGCCTATTGCGTGCAGTCTTTCATTAAAAGACGCACACAAAGGCTAATAGCTGCCCACAAAAAGAAAAGCACAGGCATGAGCGTGCCGATTCCGAAGGCAGCCTCCAAACCCCGTTTTTCACCTACTAAAGGGTTCGCGCCTGCGCAAGCATTGCTGTGCAGTGCAACGCTGGGCCGAGCCCTAAAAAGGCATGCAGGAGTTTCTTTGGTCATTGAAGAGGGAAGGCATCCATAACCCAGGTGCCTTTCTCTGGAAATCTGGTAAAAAAGATCTCTGGAGTAAATGATTTGTTTTGGATGCAAGAAGGTCTATGAATAGAGTTCCGAACTTCTTGCAATTCTAAGGAATACTCTCTTTGATAAAGACACATTTCCCTTCTGGCAGAAACTGCTCCCCACTTTGCCGGTGCAGCACTGGACATGCTTCAGTTGCCTCTGTGCTGGGCTAAACCCTGCTGAAACAGCTGCTACTCCCAAAAGGGTACCTAATCTTGCATCTTCATCTGATAATTTGACATGTTTGATCATGGCTCCTGTTCACATGTAGGCTAATAAATATTGAGTATTATCATGTTTACAGAAATTATCAAGAATGTAGTTAAATGCTTGATTTAATTTTGAGACTGAATCAATATAATTAGAGTGTACAATTATACTTTTAAGATGACCACTTCATTTTTGTAGATCATAAACTTTTCTTCCTCTTTGTGTCTTTCTTCCATTTTTAGTGTGCTGAGTGAAGGAAAAGGTCTTGAGGTATTTGTGCTTCCATTAAAAACTGTAGTAGGCCAACTAAATTTCAGTGAGGAAAGGCTAATAAATACTAACCGATAATCATCTTTTTCAGCAGGAATGAAAGCGCAATTTGGTATTGTCTTTAGGTTTTGTAAATGACATCATTGTAAAATTATATTTGCATATACTGCATATACTCACCCTTCCAGGTTCCTATTGATTTGTGGACATCAATAAAGGGTGGTGGTATCTCTATAGAATGTCATCCTCACGTGCAGCCTCACTAGGGCAACACCCTATAGTGATAATATCTGTAAGGTCAGGACCACCTTTCTTAAGACGCGTTCATCTTTAAATAGCAGCATCATTGAAGAATTTCATCTTGTTGTTCTGTATCACCAAGGCCAGCCCCCTGAAAAGGCACCACATGGCCCATCCAAGTGCTGATATTCTCAAAACAATGATATCTAATTAGTGTCTCTTCTCAGGTGGCAGGGTGTCATGCAAGAGCTTGAAACTTTATCTCACTCATCGTTTCCTGAAAATGGATGTTTCTTCTGAGGACCATAATGTAGAAATGACAGGTGAAAACACTGCTCACAGCTTCCCACCACAACACGCCATGACCAGGCAAGTAATTTGTGGCAGGCTTATGAGATGCTGGCTAGCATGACCTGTGCCCTAAGTGCCACCTACAGGCAATAAGGTTCATAGTGAGAAAAATGGTCCTATGGGCTTCACCCACTTCTATACACAAACTGTCCACGGGTCTTCAAAAGACAGATCTACATTGAAAAGACAATAAACCAAAAAAGCCAGAAATCTATGTGTGAATAAACAAGACAGTCTCTTTCAAAAAGTCTCCTTAAAAATAAGGATACCCATCCGTCACCATTCGATACCGCCCTAGACATCATCTGGGCCTCCTTTTGGCATTTCCAACGTGAAGCATAAATGATGTAAATCAGGACTTGGTGGAAACGTCCTGTATCAAATTATGGAACACTGGATAGCCCCTGGAATTCTACATTAAAGAAATTTAGCCTCAAGAGTTTTGTATGACTAACCCTCTATCTAGAATACATGTAGTCACCCTATACGTATGCTTCGAGGCACACATAAACAATAGGGTGCCCACTCTGTTGTAGGACTCTATAGGTTACATCTATATGGCTATATGTTTGTAGAAAACACTGTTCCATCTTCACTTCATAGGAATATGTCCCCGTATAAAAATGTCAATAAAGTGTTTTCATGGATCTGTTCACCGAGATTTGGCCAAGAATGTGTGGGATCTAATTATATTACGATCTACCCCTTGAGCCGAATACCCATGATCGGAAAACCATGAGAATAATACTATATCAAGCTCTACAGCATATATAGGCTGTCCGGTTTTCGGTTAAAACCGACTCTGCACGATATTACACTACCGACTGCAAATCGTGCTGACCCTGTTTAAACCGAGTATCGCCGATTTTCTGCAAATTTTATTCACCACTTGCACCTTTTGGCCACTTGAGGGAGCCAAAGCAGTATAAACCAGCATCCGAGCTAGGCATCGGTAATTCTAATGAAACATTTCACCCAATTATTTGCCTTACTGCCAAATATTTCCTAATTCTTTATTCGGCTGAAAAATAAAATCCTGATTATTTGTCCTACTGCTGCGAATATTTCGTACCTTCATACTTCTTCCTTACATTTCCTAACCCTTTGTTCTGCTGTCACAAATTTACTGCCACATTTAGTTGCTTTTTTGGCATTGTAATTCTTGTAGGCATTTTTTTAATCAGCTCTTTTGCCAGTGATGGTGACAGCTTTCCATTTTATTTCCACTTGTCCTTTAGTCAGAAGAGTTTCCGGATGATGGTGGTAATAAATTGTGGGCAACTTGCAACCATGTCTTGAAAACAAAGCGATGGAAACTACACATTTCTCGTATGTGTTTCTGTTCTTTTGAGCAAAACACTATAAATTATTCATTAAAAATACAGTTCTAGAGTTTACTTCAAGTTGTGGGCCACATTGCACTGTGGACTTTGAAAGTGGGCAATGTGATGAAGTAGCAGAAGTTCACAACCTTCAACAGCTCCCTCGAAATATGACTTTATGGGCCGGCAATGTAGCATAAGGCTTAATGCACAGTGGCCCCGTACATTTGATATCCATATCCCTTTGGCCTGAATTCCATGTACATGTTTTGTGGTTTCACAGGATGCCGGCTCCTTGAGTAGCAGGGATACCCTTGCTTCTCGTTCATCTCTTCCCCGCCTGACATCCTCAGAGTAGGCAAGCGCCAGGCACTGCGGGGAGGGCATTCTATTAATACTCGCAGTACATGACAGCACTTTTATTAGACACCAGGATCCTTCCCAGAGCCTTAGAAGCCGTTTCACAGTTCTGGCTCTCGTTGTGGCAGGTGGATACATAACAGTTCCGTCACATCCAAATAAATATTCAGCAGCAACACTGAACCCATGCACTCAAAGCAAAGTAAAACCAGAGGAAACTGAATTAATAAAATACTAGTTAAAAACATCTTTACAGCCAAAGGCCCCTTTGTGAAAGGGGCGTACCCTGACTTTCACTCTGCCTCGGGCAACTGCTCTCTTTTCAACGTCTGTTGCTTTACTGCCCGCCATCCGCTCCCCTCCTGGGCCGATTGATGGCATTAGCAAAATTAAAATAAATTCATTAACCTAAACCAAATCGAGCTTGCCGGCTGCAACACAGATCACTGCAGCAGGCTCCGGAATCACAATCCAGATCGGCTATCTGGTAGGTAAGAGTGCTTTCAGTTGTGAAGTTGACTCTCTACTTCCCTTGAGCCCCCATTTCTTTTATGAAAAGAGCACTTGGCCCACCCGGGGGTCCATTCTCTGCTCGGAGCACAGTCCTCAATTTTAACAATGGAGATTAAAGGTTCAGTTAATCACTCAGGCTCGGGCTATTACGGCTGCCCCTGTTCACAGGATATGGCGATTGCCTTTGGCCAGGGAACAACGTGCATGACACAACCTCCCCCTTTTATCATGCACCCCACGTGGACACAGTAGCCTGCCTTTCTGCATGTAGACATACCAGACTGCCTATCATCGGAGAAACAGAAATTCACTGCGGACCTCCTCCTGGTGGAGAAGTTATTATCTTACCCACTATCGGCAGGACCTCTCTGCAGTGTGAAGTAACAGCGCAGACGTCTTTGTCAGGCCTTTTCTACCAATAGGCAACACTAGGCGGCTGCCTAAGGTGGCAAAAGGGAAAGGGCAGCAAAAAAATGAGTTCTCCCCACGCCAAAAGAGTAAGCATGCCCTGCTGTCCTCTCTCTTCTGGGCCCCAGCAGTTCATGAAGCCCCAAGAACTCGCACCCTCTTTCTTATTCTTTCCTATCTCCTTTTCCTGTCCCTTTGAAAATATCACATCTCTCCTCCCCTTACTATTCATTATTTTACCATTTTTGTGACTCATGCGCCCGGTGAGTACGTTTATTGTGTCGGAGTTTTGAGTTGTGGCCGGGGAGTAACGCAGCCTCCTGCGGCGCAGGGGGTGGGGCAATCCTCCAGGGGCCCCCATTTACCCTAAGGCCAGTGAATACCTGTGACAGATGGACTCGGGCCCTCATTACATTCTGCAGAACCCCCCCCCCCCCATAAAAATATTTTTGCACTGCAGCCCTGGTGTGCCCTGTGTATAGATGCTGCTGATTAGCAAACTCTGTATTAGGGAGCTGGCACTAGAGGTGTTATTATTCTGTCGAAAATGCTTTGATCCGAATGTATGTTTTAGAAAAAAGAAGCAAGACAAATTAATTTCTAAAGCCCAAATCGTACCCCTTAAAACGAGACGCCAGGTATTATATTTGATTGGGGGAGAGGGGGAGGCAGGGAGGCACCTTTTACTGAATCCCAAGGGAAGACAATGAATGAGTTTAAAGTAACTCATTATAGAATGCGCTGCTGTGATTTAAAAAAATTGAAGGAACCTGCCAGCTAAAATGAAGTGAAACTGTTGAACTTTCCACGATAATCTTTCTCCTCACCTAGGCAAACATTTTGTGTGGATTCCCGTTATGAACAACCATCGGTGCATCTGCACGGAAGGCTGAGGCACGGCTAGATTTATCCGGAAATGTGTATATTGGGTTTGCTGCAGAACTGCTTATTTAAAGTTTCCCTCGCTTTGTTTTTTTACTATGGTGATAGTCGGTAGTGTGAGGCTTTGAATAAGTGATATGGCCGGCATTTAATATGCCCCGGTTCACACAATGTGCTCAAGTGGCGAAGCTGGGATTACAAGACACGTCTCGTAGTTTGGATTTGTCAGCAATCCTGGTGAGAATTAAAATCGTCAATAATACTAAAACTGTGACTTTGAATGATAAAAGGTGCCAGTAAGGAGCACAGGAAGTGGGTAAACCTAATCTGAGACCTGGGAGGCAGCTGTGCCTGAAATGGCATTTATTTCACATTTATAGCACAACTCTACCCAGCTCAGGTATCAGTGCTCTTACACAACAGCAGAATTTGGACAGGTTTGGGCAGTGGGTAGATTAAGGTGCCATTTATGAGAGTAAGGGAGGGGGCGGCATTTTTCAATTCTCGCTTAAGGCGGCAAAACACCTGTCTTTGTCACTCTTGTTGTGTCACCAAGAGTCAAAACGAGTAAGTCCCTGCTAGTCTCGGGACTGTATGTCCTTCTGTCAATACTTATGTGTATGATGCAATATCAGATTGCACTTTATAATGAATGCATCTCGTTGATGAAGAAAACAGATGTACATGTGTTTATAAAAGAGAGAAAGAAAGTGTTGGCTGTACCAAGACTAGTCACCGCAAACATTAACGGAGTTGGCACCAAGGAAGGGTCAGACTAAGTTAGGAAAACAACCAAAGTCAGTAACACAATAGTCTATCACTATGTACTCGGGGGGGTAACTGGCAGATAAGGTGAGCGACTGCAGTCTCGCCTCAACAGTAAACCTAAAGCAAACTATCAGAGGGGGGGATTTGAGCAGCTCGGTGGGCTGTTGTGCATGAAAGGGTTAACTAATAAATACTGATCGAATCTCACTGGGAGAAGACGTGATGAATATCCGACTGCTTGCAAGCCAGGCCTGCAGGGAGACACAATGGGACAAGCTGTGGGGTGGAGACGTCTCAGTGTAAACACTGGAGAAGGAAGACGCGCCTTCACGAGCCACAAGAGCTGGCACAACAGAGAGCGCCCTCTGAGTAGAAGGTGGCACTGCACTTTGACACTAGGCATACCCTCGGGCCCTACATTGGGGAAGCAGTCTCCAGCTGGAATGGGTCAGAAAAGCATTTGGTAAAACATGCACAATCGCTGTCGCTAGAGTAGGGCAGCCTTATAGTGCTCAATGAGGACCTCCCCTTGCCTCTGCTGCAGATGAACCCCTCCACTTTCCATGTTCCCTGGTCTGAGCTCAGCCATGATCCAGGCACAGCCTACTGCAGCCCCGGTAATATGATTTAGAGCACAGGCCTGTGTCTCTAAAACAACTGTGCAGCCATCAATTTTAAGAGGGTCATTTGACAGATAAAAGTTTACATGGGAAGGAAAGAGCGAGTGCGCATGACCAAAGACTCACTGAAGAAGCATTGTATGGGGTATTACAATAAGTTTGATTTGTAGAAATGTGTTTGTATCCTTATATACACTGTATGTACACTTTCTATATGTCATGCATTATCAGTGTAGAAAGCAAGCAAAAATAAAAGCGCAATGTTCCATAAACACCGGAAAAACACAGTTTCTGTTGCTTTTAATGTCGCAAAAATGGGTAACCACTGATAACCACTGTTTTTTTAAGGTCTTGAAATCACTGGAAAACACTGAAAAAACCCCACCAGAATTGACCAAAAATAGAAACTGAAAACAGGAAAGCCTAAGCATATATAAACACGAACATTCTCATACAACAATGAAATACTTCATTTCCCATACTCCCTGGCCTGCAGGACGCAATCACGTTATCGGCTGACATGTCACTTGCCATGCAAGCTAGGACAGCCAGGATAAAGATGGCGGATAGACGCTGCCTGTCACCTCCCCGAGACGGCTTAGAAGACCGTCAGGTGTTCCAACGGAGGGGTGAGCCGGGTGTCACAGCGCATTGAGTAGAGACATTTGTTAAGCTTGACCTCCGTATCGATACTTTTGGTCCCTGTTAGCGCTGACTGATATAAAAACAATTTGGGGGCCCTTGTGACTTCAACTTGAGGGCCATATACTTTATTACCGATGTCTTTGGTGTTTAAGTTGTGCCGTCAAGCGCTATACCGTTTGGCACACTGTGTGGGCTCACTATATAACACCGGTGGATCAATCGACAACGCTTCATGGATTATACTGGCTAACGTTGCAATATGCGTAAGATGGATGATTAATACCTGGCATGAGAGGGCGATACCGGGTCATTATCTCAGGAATTGGGATCATTTGAGAGATATGGCGATGTACACTGACATTGTTTATCTTATGAGGTTCATACAGTAAAACGCCATGTCAACACAGTGACGATGGGACTTTGAGAGGGGACATGTCCTTTAGACACTTGTCCGTTGTATCAGAATAACATTGAGGTGGTCAATTTTTGATGGTTTATTATAACACAATGACCATCAATATATGTGAATGAAGAGAACAATCACTGGCAAGGAGTGTGTGTTTTTTGGACATGCACAGACGTATCAGAGTAAACAGATCATTTAACCCTATTATGAGAATGCTTCCTTTGATTTTTTATAGAGCGGTACTTCTTCTCCCCGAGCCTCAGCCAGGTGAGGTGGGGCCTTATCCTCCTGTTAAATAGGTAAGCCGGAGTAGCAACTTACCATGTGTGCACATACACTGAATGTACTCGATGTTTCCATTTATGAAACACCTGTACAGATGGGAATTATGCCAAATTAGGATGTCTATCTATATAGACACCTGTTGTTTTCTACCTTTATTGACATGTAACCAATTAAGCTAATCAATCATAACGGTGTATTTTACAGTGGCCAAATAATCCACACGCAGAAGGAATTTACCAGACACCTAGGACTCCAGGTGAAATGGTTTATTTTCTTTCTACACTTCTGTAAGGGTTGCGACGACGTCACCGATGAAGGCCCCGCCCCCGGGTAAGCCCAGGCGGCCGTGGAAGGTGCATGAACATCCTGTGTGTGCCGAGGCAGAAACGAAGAGGGACAAACATCAGCAGCAGAGTCGTGGCAGGTAGGAACCCCCTGACAACTTCTTTAATGTTTTTGTTCACATTGCAGTAGCAATCATATTTAGAGATCTGAAGAAGGCAAAGGATAGGAGTGTCCTTGTATATTGCCGAAACATGTTGACCTAATAACCACTCTAGCAGGTATTTGTTAAAGCTGCCTTATTTTGCACTGTTTTTAATCTTGGGCATCTGAGCGATAATAATAAACATAATGTTTCTCTCACTCACCCAATTTTAAGTCACTCATTTTTGTACACATTTCACACACTGCAATCCTTTTCACCTATCACCATCATTCAACATCAGAGGGGCTATCAAGTGTTCCATAATTTGATGCAGGACGTTTCCACCAAGTCCTGATTTACATCATTTATGCTTCACGATGGAAATGCCACAAAGGAGGCCCAGATGATGACTAGGGTGGTATTGAATGTTGACTGATGGGCATGCTTATTTTTAAGGAGATTTTTTGAAGGAGACTTTCTTGTTTATTTACACATAGACCTTCTGGCTTTTTTGGTTTATTGTCTTTTCAAGTTATATCGGTCTTTTGAAGACCCGTGGACACTTTGTGTATAGTATGCTTAGTTTTGGGGGCCGTGTCCATGCCAGGTCTCTAAATATTCCCTAGGACCCTCTAACGGTTTACGTTTTTTCATCCACTTCTCCTAGCAGACAAGTTGTGGTGAGATACCGGAACTGGGGTTTAGTACAGGCCAGCCCTGTAACATCCATGAAGGCAAATCACCTATTTAATCAGAGCACCACTGCAAGCATTTACAGTATTCATTGCTTCAATCACTCACTCCTTCACTGTTGCATGCAACCACTCATAGTCATTCACTCACTATTTTGCTAACTTTCTTGAAGCACTTATATACTTACTCATTCTTCTATTCATTCATTCACTTTTGCATTAATTCAAGCATGTACATTTATTTATTCATTCCTCTAGTCACTCACTCACGACACTTTCACTCCAGTATACTGATGCATACTTACCTGTACTCACTCTTTCACTCACACATTCATTCTTGTACCCAGTGCTGCATTTATTAACTGTTGTAGGCTTTTGTTGTACATTTTCACCCGTTTTAGTATGGATTCCATCCACTGTAAAGCACTTCCTCTATTTTCCCTTTTCCCTCTCCCCTTCTAGAATACCTGCAAGTATTTTAGTACCTTGTGACTGTGGTTTGTTGAATGGCAGTTGGTCAGCTGGTGAAGTGTTCGCTCAGCTGTTTCTACGAATAAACCAGCGTGCCTTACCGCAAGAAGATTCCTGTCTGCTTCTTTATTTACGGCAGCATTCATGAATATATATATATATGTATGTATATGGTATTGCTATAGCACAAACCTTGGCAAAAAGCAATGGAGCGCTGTACAGAGCCATTCACATCTGTTCACTCATGGATTCTACTTGTACTCATTCATTCACTGTTGCATTTATTCGCTCATGTAAGCTCACTCCTTCCTTCCCGTACTAACTGATTCACTGCAATACTCATTCACTCCAGTATAGTATTTCAATCATAAGAAGCTCATACGTGGGGAAAAGGCCCAGCTGCATCAGATGGGATACAAATATGGCGTGCTGTACCCTGCTAAACTCAGAGCAATAGCTGGGGAGGAGACTATCCCCCAGATGCATCAGGAATCCATTTTGCGATTTATTATTAGCGAAAAATAAGGAATCTCTAATAAGGAATAGCAAAATGCTATGCAAGAAGAAATCACTTTGAAAATAGCGATTTCTTAAAACTCCTTAATTGCGATTCGCAAATTGCGAGTCGCAATTAAGGAATACCTCCCCATTCATTCCTATGGGCCTAGAGGCCCATAGAAATGAATGGGAAGACAGTCTCAATTTGCGAATCGCAATTAGCGAAACGCAAAATGAGAATGCGATTTCAAGGGTGCAGGGGTGTCCAAAGGACACCCTGTTGCACCTCTGAAATTGTTTTTGAAATTTGCCTTTTTAAGAAGGCATTAAAAACGCGGCTCTTCGTCGAGGTCTATCAGTAGCATGCTCTCTGACTCTGGACAATGTTTGGTTAGGCGCCTTGACGCCCGTTGGGCAAAGTTTGCGCGTTATAAATTATGTTTCATTCATTCATTCATCTGTGCACATATGTTGCACACACACATGCCCTTAGGGCATGTGTGTGCGCAACATGAAACTTTGAAAAATGCACTTTAGTGAATTTTTCAAAGTTTTTGCAAATTACCATGAAGTTGTACTTCATGGTAATTTGCGAGCCCTATTAGCGAAATCGCTATTTTCTAAACTTTAATGCATTGCATTTAAGGAATCTCAATTTGAGATTCCTTAAATGCAAGTAATCGCAATTTAGTGAATTCTCAATTTGTGATTTTTGCATTTGAGATGATGCATCTCAAATGCTCGGGTTTGTGGTTCAACTCAAGCATTTCTTACTAATTCCCACTGTCTGACCTAGGGTGGTGTGGAGAGCAAAAAAAACGATGGATTTAGGCCCAAATCTTTGTACTGGGGTGAATGTAAGACATTGTTCTGCATTCTGTCCATCTACTGCTTTTTGCAATTTTCACCCCGAGTGGGCTGGGTATGCTCAGACGTGAGTCCCAGGCTCTCCACATCACTGGAGTCAAGCTATCCAGGCTGAAGAAGGCTGATAGCCAGAAACCAGTCCTTGGATGCCTGATTCCGGTCTAGGAAAGACATGGCTTGGTAGTTCGGGCTGGTCTGTTCCCATGAGGCACAGGGTCTAAGGCTGATTTGCATATAGCCATTGTCTGACCTAGGGTGCAAAAAAACGATGGATTTAGGCCCAGATCTTTGTACTGGGGTGAATGTAAGACATTGTTCTGCATTCTGTCCATCAACTGTGTTTTTTGCAACTTACTAATTCCCACTACAACATGATGGAAGGGGAGCAGCAGGCAGCCCTGATGATGAGAGTTGAGTGGAGGTTTTACCCGTTTAAATATTTGTGAGGGACGATAAACCACACAGATGAATCCCTAGTTGAAGGCAACCTGAGGAAGGTGCTAGCGGAGACGAGGCGCAGTGGCAGATTTTGGACGGCATTCCTACTCTCACCAATGGGGAGGACAGGGGAAGTGATCTACTGGGTAATGTCTAGAGGGCAGGAACAAAAACATCCACATAAGTGAGCAAGCATTGCAAAATATCTTTGGTAGCTTGCTAGGAGGAGAGAGAATTAAGGGAGAAGTCTTGCTTTGTTTGCTATGATTGACTATTACGTTTTTGCTTTGCAATGTTTAAATATGTAGCCAAAGCAGCACAAAGATGCATCATTGAACCCTGCGTGCACCTACATGATCAAAGCTGGAAGAATTGTAGTGGGGGCAATGGCAGATGAACATGATTCTTACTGTAAGAATATGTGCATGTTGTATTGTATGATGGAAAAGATTATATAAATGTGAATAAAAAGCAATTAAAAAATACATATTCATATATATATAATGATTCACTCCAGTCACAAATGTATTCCTGCACTCTGAGGAAATAATAGAAATATGAGAATGAGGAATAAATCAGCAGTCATCCATATATGCACAAATTCATCCATTCATCCCAATTTTAACTCGTATGCACAATCAGCTATACACATTTTAAACCAATAAAACTCAACAGTCAATGCAGAAGCACATGTATATTTAGAGACGGCCAGACCTATTTGCTCTGCCAATAGTTGGTGTTATAAAGTGTTTAAGTGACATTGTAGCTGTCAGCAATATGAGTGCTAATCTTTTTTTCATCACTATTAATAGTACTAATAATAAAATGTGTGGCACAAATCAAAAGTTTTGTATTTTAAACATAACAAATAAAACAGCTTGTGGTGGCTTATGGTGCGCTCCTCGGGACGCGCTGCATGAATAACTAAGAGGCGTTCCGCTTTTGCAAGGTGGGAAGCTGCACCCTTTTTTAGGTCTCGCCTGAGCTAGCGCGTACGTTGTCTGGCGAGACATTTAGTGAGTGGGCTTTAAAAAGCCGACCACAGCTTTTTAGGTGACATAGAGTGTGTGGTTACACGCACAGTAACGCACATTCCTCGCATCACTCGCCACTTTCACTTTTACAGTCACGTCACTTTCACGGCCGCGTGGCCACTGCTTGTCTGACTTAACTTGCTGTAGCTCCCTAGCCCATCAAATGCTGTGTCTGCTTCCCGACTTCTTCTCTGGCTCACTGCCCCCATACGTCATTTCCTGCCGTGCCCTCTCTAGCACAAACTTCTCTGCCTTGTAAGATTTATATCTCTCTCATTAACACGTGCCTCTCTCGCCCGTACAAAAGCAGCCAGTGTTAACTTGCTGTACCTCCCTAGCACTTCAAATGCTGTGCTTGCTTCCCAACTTCTTCTCTGGCTCACTGCCCCCATACGTCATTTATCCACCCCATCACATTTTCCCTTTGTCGTGAGCTCGGCCTTGCGTGATACGGCACACGCAGTCTGCACTCATTGGCACCTGCCGTCAAAACTGGTTACGTTATGTCTGCCTCCCATCTCTCTTCTATTCTTCTTCCCTCCTTCTCCACTTTTCTCCCCTTACTCCAGTCTCTTTCCCCCTCGTTCATTATACCTCCTGCATTTCCCCATTCCACCCCACTCTCTGCTCTCCACGTCTCCCATCCAATCCTCTTTCTCCCCCGATTTCCTTCCCCTAAGCCCCGCCCACGTTTCCTCCTACCCTCTCTCTCCTACTCCCTACCTCGCCACCCCGTTACTCCCCCTCCCCTCTTTCTTTCTATCGGCTCCTCCTCTTGTTTCTGGAGCCTCTCTTCTCCCGTGTTGCCTTGCCCAATCATGCTACCCCTCTGCTGGCTTCGGGGTGGGGGGGAGGGGCCCGCCGGCTATAGTTTCTGGTCTGATCATGGCTGAAAGCGGACACCCCTCTGGGCTTTACTTGTGATGAAGTTTGAGTCAGTTGGGTGCACACTACGCCTTGTGTGTAAACACCCCAGCTAGTCCTGGGGCTGCAGGCAGACACACACCCTGCCCACCCCCCATGAGGCCCTGGCTCTCCGGCACTGGGCACTGCCTGACTCCCCTGGCTGGTCCTGGTAAGGCCCTCAGAGCTCCCCCGTGCTGCATGGCATGGTGACATCAGCGCCTATGCATGCCAGTGGCACTTCTGTTCTCACCTCTGGTTGGTCTTACCTGTCTGCCCTCGTTGCGCTGACCTCTGCCTGTCCTAACCTCGGCCCTGCCCTATGTATGTCCCCACCTTTGAGGGTCCTCACCTGAGGTGCGTTATCTTACCTGTGTTCCCACCTCTGATTTGCATCACATGTGTCCTCTCCTCTGCGTGCCGTCATTTCTATCCTTGCGGTGCCCACGCTCTCGCTATCCTCACCTGCCTGCTCTTACTGTGCCCACCTCTGTCTGCCCACTTGAGCTCTCACCTGCCTGTCCTCACCCCTGCCTCCCACTTGAGCTCTCACTTGCCTGTCCTCACCCCTGCCTCCCACTTGGGCTCTCACTTGCCTCTCCTCACCCCTGTCTGCCCCCTTGAGGTCTCACCTGCCTGTACTCACCCCTGTCTGCCCACTTGAGCTCTCACCTGCATGACGTCACCCCTGCCTGCCCACTGAGCTCTTACCTGCCTGTCCTCACTCCTGCCTGCCCACTTGAGCTCTCATCTGCCTATCCTCACCCCTGCCTGCCCACTTGAGGTCTCACCTGCCTGTCCTCAGCAGTATGCCCACTTGAGCTCTCACCTGCCTGTCCTCATCCCTGCCTCCCAATTGAGCTCTCACCTGCCTATCCTCACCCCTGCCTGCCCACTTGAGGTCTCACCTGCCTGTCCTCACCCGTCTGCCCACTTGAGCTCTCACCTGCCTGTCCTCACCCTTGCCTCCCACTTGAGCTCTCACCTGCCTGTCCTCACCCCTGCCTGCCCACTGAGGTCTCACCTGCCTGTCCTCACCCCTGCCTGCCTGCCAAGCCTACCAGACAGGACACTGCTCACTATTAAAGAACTACTTTGTTTCACTTAAGTACTCCAAGAGAGGGCATGCGATTTCCAGTTATCTCTCGTGTGCTTCACCCCCCCGCTCAGTGTTATTCTCTTTCATCCATGTGCTCACCCGCCCCAGTGTTGCTGTTTCCTGTGTGCTTCTCTCCCTCCTGTGCTGCATTGCTGTCTCTCCCACCATCCCTCATATGCTGCTGCCCCCCACATACTTCGTGTTGTTTCCCACCCCACTTCCCCATGTTCTGCTTTTTTTTTAAATTTGAACTTTTATGGTAACTTTCTAAACAAAATCCCACTGTGGTATTTTTTATTTTTTTATTTACAGATTCACCTAAGATCGGTAACTTTTTAAACAAGCATTTACAATGCAATGGTTTTGCCTTTGTTAAAGTTAGAGATATTGGCATTGCTCTTGACATTATTTTTATTTATGTTTTTTTAACAAAAATGGCATTGTCATTTACAATAGCAAATTCAACCACTCATCTAACCCATCTGAACACCCAGCCACTGATCCACCCGCTCATCTATCTACGCATGCGCTTGCCAATCTCTTCATTCACCCACCCAGCTGCCCACTTGTCCATTCCGGTACCCACTCATCTATCAAAGCAGGCGCCCGCCGACCTCATCATACATCCGCTCCCTCGTCCCTCCCTCCAGCTGCCCACCTACTCATCCATCCACTCATCCTTCCACCTATTCATCCATCCGCTCACACATCCATCCTCTCACTCATCCATCTGCTCATCTTTCCATCCGTCCGCTCATCCTTCCACCTACTCATCCATCCACTCATACTTCCACCTACTCATCCATCCATCCACCCACTCATCCATCCGCTCATCCTTCCACCTACTCATCCATCCGCTCACTCATCCATCCGCCCACTCATCCATCCGCCCACTCATCCATCCGCCCACTCATCCATCCGCCCACTCATCCATCCGCTCATCCTTCCACCTACTCATCCATCCGCTCATCCTTCCACCACCTCATCCATCCGCTCATCCTTCCACCTACTCATCCATCCACTCATCCTTCCACCTACTCATCCATCCGCTCACACATCCATCCGCCCACTCATCAATCTGCTCCTCCTTCCACCCGCTCATCCATCCTCTCACTCATCCATCCGCTCATCCTTCCACCCACGCATCCATCCGCTCATCCTTCCACCTACTCATCCATCCACCCACTCATCCTTCCACCTACTCATCCTTCCACCCACTTATCCTTCCACCCACTCATCCTTCCACCCACATAGCTGCCAAGGTTTCAGATTGCTTTGTGTGACATTTTCAGAATTGCACTTTAATTATGAGTGACATTTAATGACTACTTAACAAAACTGTAAATATCACAATCGAACTGCACTTTAACACTATTTAAATCATTAACCCCGAGCAACTTCAAACACATCTCTCTGGGAGCTACCTGCTGCTTGTGCCACAGAAGTGGTGAGCAGCTTTTCACAGAGCACTATTTAGGCAAGGGTCCCTCCTGTACCAAATGAATAACCCACTTTCCGACCATTAGCAATATTACCATCTGTGAAACTGCAGAAACACTTTATATCAACTAATTTATTATTGTTTACGAGAAATGAAGGAACCATGTTTTTATCAACGTCAGAAAATTATATTTTCCAACAACAACTAAAATGCACACCGCGTGTGCGAATTGTTTTTGTTAATAGCATGTAATTACCCCGACGATTAACACAGGCAGCCCACTACAATTTACTCTCTCGTCAGCATTTCGCCATACAGTTGAAATTGTGGGAAACCGAGACGCAGAAAGTCCCCGACGAGAAGGAGAAGCCATCCATTGCCCCCGCTGAACTCGAGAGGCGAGGCGCCGCGCCGCAACCCTGCATGCCAAGTCACCCGCAGGACTCGGGTAGAAAAGAAAATTAAGCGCGAGATTACCTATCTTATCGGAGCCATTTCTTTCACTCAACAGGATCATTATACGAAGAAATTGCGGCACAAAGCAACTTAGCAGAAAATTTTTGACAAAAGCTCCGGCACGCTGAAACCACCGCAGAATCCCAATAGCCTGGGGGCGATGAAAGCAAATGGGCTGAAAGGAACAATTCCTCGTGTTTGCCCACAGAGTAAAGGCGCGCTCTTTTGTTAAAACTGAAAACGGTGCTTGTGACAATGGGGGAACGCGATATGAGTATCGGCGAACAAGATCGCCCCATGCGTGATTCCTTTAGCAGAGATTTGTGAATCCAGCTAAAGTGATTAACTTATGAGGTGCTGACAGCGCCATTCAGTCTCTGGACAATTGTTGTCTTGTTAGTGCCTGATGTAATGTCGCTGATCTGTCCCTCCAACGCCGGTGATTTCCAGACAGATCCATCTTGCTAATGCACCAAAGCATTTTACTGAAAAAAGCGAGCCTGTGAGGCGAAGGCAGGAATGAGTAATTAAAGCGCCATCGCACAGGAGCAGGAAGGCGGGTGCCCTCAATCCCGGACCAGATTCGGGGGCGTTGACGAGAAGAGGCTTTCGGCTGACGTAGCCAAAAGCCAAAAATTCTCGGGAACCCCCCCGAATCTGGTCCGGGATTGACGGACAGAGCCGTCTACCAATGGCTAGCCTCCATTTATGGAGCTAGCCAATGGGAGACTGGGGCGGATACCCGACTGCACACACAAAACATAAGGTTTTTTGGCGCATGCGCACTACGTGCGCATCGCCAGTCAAAACCTAAAGAGCTCTGTGCGGCACTCGTAGCGGTACCTAGAGATGCAACCCTCGTTAGATCCCTAAGACAACATTGTAAACAAGTGGTGAGGCAGCGTAAAGATGAGATTTTAAAAGAACGCTGGCATAAGCTTGCTTGTGCCACCAGTGCCACCAATGGAAATGTTTTTTGGGCGGCAGTTAAAGACATGAGATCAATGAGCCTTACACTTACTCCTTTAAGCTATAACATAAGCAGTGAAGCTTGGGAATCCCACTTTACTACAATCTATACAGACCCCACTCAGAGTGAGGATCCCTTTGATTCCCACGTTGTTTCACAGATTCAGATATCGGTATCAGAAGTCGAGGATGCAATTAACCAAAGTTTAGTCAACAAGGCCCCCGGCCCCAAAGGGCTTCCCATCGACCTCATCAAGCATAAACCGAACTTTTGGGTGCCTGTTTTACTCAATGTTTTTAATAATCTTACAAATACTTTTTTACCTAGCACATGGTCTACCAGCACTATTGTTCCGATTTTTAAAAAAGTGGACTGATCCAACCCTAGCTGCTACACACTGATCTCCCCGATTGATAAACTTAAGATACTTGAGATGATCCTGTTTAATAAAATTAGATTATGGGCTGAGGAGGAACACATTTTAAACAAGTGCCAGTTAGGATTTAGAAGTAAATTGGGAACGGTTGAACAATGTATAAATCTCAGCCCGATTGTTGGTAAATACACTATAGCTCAGCAATCTCCCATATACTTACACACTTCTATGAGTACCTTATAAACCCATTTGATCCCACTTAATAACATCTTGCTGCTATTTGTTGTGAATCTCCAGCCTATATTTCGTGCGGTGCTTCGTAGAAAATGTTGCCTTGTATATTATGATTTTTTATATTATAGTTTATATTTGACTGCACTTTAATACACTATGCTGCTGTTCGTCCACATATGATTGCACCCGGATATACCATGCTGCTATTTGATTGCCCCCATATAGATTTTACCTGTTAATTGTTGTCTGCCAAATTGTACTTTATCATATTATGCTGCTACTTGTTAGGAATAATCTAGCCTTAAGATTTGAAGAAGTGGTTGTTTTACATATCTAATGTCTTTCATAACATGTGTATCTTTATTGCCGACTATGCTATATATTACAAGTCCCTGTTTATTTATTGTTTTAAATGCTGGTATTTTAATTGTGCTTTTATTGATATTTTATATCCGAATAAAGATTTATTGAATTGACAATAGTTCAACTGAGGAAAAATATTGGGAAGTAAATCTAGACGAGCATGAGAACGCAAAGTACATTCCTGGATGTCCAAGTTGATATATAGTAAACAATGAGACCACTCATAGGATAATTCCATTATTCTGTAATTGGGGGGGGGGGGGGGGGGAGAGAGAAGCATCGAAAGGTTACATTCTAGGAAACAATTATTGATATAAATCAATGTATCGTTTACTTTTTATATATATTATATGGTGTCAGTTTTATAAAGGTTCAATTAAAACTAGATACTACGAAAAGCATTAAAAATAAAAGATCAAGGGCTGGGATGGGTGCAGTACTATCTTCTCCTTCTGTCAGTTCGTGTATGCTGGTGTAATACTCTCTTGTCTTTGCTTTGCACTGATGATTGTACAAATAGCAGGAATTGTTCTCTTTTGTTGGTCTTCACAAAATCAATGAAAGTGATCCCCAAACAAAAAAATGCAATATGAGCAAGGTCAATTACAGGACTCGCAATTCTCAAGTGCACAGTCAGTGAAAGGTGAGTATCGTGTGCATGAAGAAGTGACAGCAGTTAGTGTCCAGGAGGCATATCATAACAAAGTGTATAACATATTTATCGGTACATGCAAGCGATAACAAAATTTAACATGTAATGTTCTGTATGACGCACACAACAATTGACATCAATGGAGTGAGATTTGAGGGATTGGCAGCAGGTCAGTAGAAATCGGGAACTTGGTGCTTTGGTCCGCCAAGAGGTGCCCCCGCACCAGTGCACTGTGGGTACAAATCTACGGGGATGCGGGGGGTTCGGAGTCTGAAGGTCAGTCCTGCCGACCACCACGGCAGACAGAGACCAGAAGCGACTGAGAAAAAAGAGACACGCGGGTAAGGATGGAGGATACCATGACAGCTCAGTAGGGGGGCTAGAATATCGCACAGGACGAATATACGTTTTCTCTATGTCCCTGCGCCCCGTAGGACAGCGTTCAGAACGCTCACAGTTCCCGCTCACTCACCTCCTCACTTTCGGTTCTCTAGGCAGCGGCGGCTGCAGGAAAACACAAAGGTACCTAACGACTGCCGTACAGTAGTCCGCGCCATTATGGAAACAAAACAGAGACTGCCAAAAGCGTGTGAGCGGGAGACTATAGCCAGATAAGAAAGACACCCGTAGACAAAGAAGAAGGACTACCATGTAAAGCCGGAGACTGCAGGCAGTTGGAGAGAGAAGACACCGAAAAACGAGACCCGTGTGAGCAAGCGAAATAGTTACTGTAAGGAAGCTACTACAGGGGAACACCTTAACAAATGAAACAGAAACGATAACATTTCAAATGGGAACCTTCAAAACACGGCTTTGTCCGCAAGCTACTGATCACGAGCAAAACAAGTCAGGTCCCGGGCCGGCCAGCCAATCACAGCGCGGCCCGGGGAATGACGTCACGGGGGTGTCCCGGGCCGGCAGCCAATGACAGCGCGGCCCAGGACAAAGGGGCGGGGCTTAAAAAAAGAACGAGAAACGCCCCCGAATAGCGTTTTCGCAAGAAAGCGTGATTGACAGCCTCTGTCTCCCAATGGCTAGCCTCCATTTATGGAGCTAGCCAATGAGAGACAGAGGCGGGTCATCGATCCGACATAGAACTCAAAAGGTTTTTTAGCGCATGCGCACTACGTGCGCACTTGCAGGCAAAACCTAAAAATGGCACCCACGTCATGAGCATGTCTTGACACGTGCGTACACCTACAAAATGCCATGTCTTAGCACCTTTTTTTTACTTTTATATATTTTTTAAAAACTTTTGTTCACACTGATCAGTTGATGCTGTAGAGCGTGAGCCAGTCAGTGTTCTCTTTTCATTTGCACACCAGAGGTGAATATATTGCATGGCTAGACTTGGCGTAAACGATGGCTCTTTGGTTTTCAGATCCCCAAAAGGTGATTACCCTGTTATGTTATGTTATGTTATGTTAAAAGAACTTGTTACCGCACACGGTCACCAATTGGTTTCATGGCGCTCAGAGACAAATGGAGAGTGGGAGCAGGTGAGTAAGGGACTAATCATAAGCTAATTGGAACAGATAAGTTTTCAGGTTTTTACGAAAAGTGATGTAATCAGGAGTGAGCCGGATTGAGAGAGGGAAGGAGTTCCAGGTGGAAGGAGCAAGGAAGGAGAAACAGGCACCGCCATGTTTCTTCCGTTTGAACCTGGGGGTGACCAAAAGATTATGAACAGAGGACCTGAGGTGCCGTGAGGAAATGTGACGGTTGAGACTAAGAGAAATAAAAGCAGGGGCAAGAGCAGATAGAGATTTGAAAACAGTGCAGCCCATTTTAAAGATACAGCGGGACGCGACCGGGAGCCAGTGCAGTCTTTTCAACAAGGGCATGACGTGTTGGTACTTAGGTTGTTGAAAGACCAATCTGGCCGCCTGGGTTTGTACCAGCTGAAGCCGATGAAGGTGGTACGCGGGGATCCCCACATACAGGCAGTGCGCATAGTCAATGCGTGAGGTGACCAGGGCCATAATAACAAGAATGAGAGCCTCTGGAGATAAGAACCTTCGGATTTTACCAATTCTGCATAGGTGATAAAAGCAGGCCGAGGTAACGGAGTTGATTTGAGGCCTCATCGACAGGTCACTGGAAATGATGACACCAAGGCTCTTCACGGACTGGACTGGGCAGGGAGGGGGGAACCAAGAGCTGGGGGCCAAAAATTAGGACTCCAAGGGTTTGTGGGCCCACCGGTCAAGTCCAACTCAGTCTTGCTGGGGTTGATCTTCCGCTGGCTGAAGTTCATCCACTCATAGATGGTAAGCATGATCGATTGAAAATTAGAGCAAGAGACAGGAGAGGGATCGATGGGAAAAATTAGTTGCAGGTCGTCTGCGTAATTGAAGGTGGTGACAGGAAAGTGACGAAGAGAAGCTAGAAGGGGTTGCATGTACAGATTAAATAAAAGGGGGGATAAAGCAGAACCCTGGGGGACACCACAGGAAAGTGAGATTTGGGGGGCAGAGAAAGTGGAGAGCTGAACCGATTGGGAGCGTTGTTGAAGGAAGGACCCAATCCAGGACAAGGCCAGGCCCTGGATGCCCGCATTTCTGACACGGTCGATCAAGATGACATGATCGACCGTGTCAAAAGCGGCCGAGAGGTCTAGTAACACCAAGGCCTGGGCCAGGTTCTTATCAGCCCCCTGTCTCAGCGCATCCATAACAGCCACAACAACTGCTTCCGTAGAGTGGGCCGGTCTGAAGCCGGCCTGCTGGTTATCTAGGAAGTGAGTTTTTTCAATGAAGGCGCTTAGGCAGCGGGTGACATAGGTCTCCAATACCTTCCCCAGATAGGGGAGGAGGGAGATAGGTCGATAGTTGCTTAAGACAGCTGGATCAGAGCCGGGATTTTTAAGGATGGGTACTACAACAGCTTTTTTGAAAGCATCGGGGACAGAGCCTGTAGTGAGAGAGTGGTTAAGAAGGTCTAATGGGGGGCCTGGACAGGCCATGAACGCATCCCTCAGGATTTGAGGGGGGCAGCAGTCGTTGGGGGAACCGGAGCTGACTACTTGTAGTAAAGAGATAAATTCAGCCAGAGAGATTGGAGGGAATTCATGCAGACAGCAAGGGCTCGAGGGAGGGAGGACACAGACATTGGACGGGGAAGGGGGGGGAATATTGTTTTTAATGGTAGTAATTTTATCTATGAAGAATGAATTGAGGGAGTCACAAAGAGCCTGCGAGGGTTGGGGCTGGGCCGTGACGCGGTCAGGGAGGGAGAGTTCGGCTACGATGGAAAAAATATCCTTCGTTTTAGAGGCTGAACTAATGATTTTCTGGGAATAGTCAGAAAATTTGGCCAAAATAATAGATTGTTTATAAAGTTTTAATAGGTCGGTATAAATGATCTTTAGTGAGGGGTCATAATTTCGCCTCCACCGACGCTCAGCTTGTCTGAGGAGTAATTTATCCACTTTTAGTTGTTCGGTGAACCAGCGCTGCGCGTCATGTGGGCGTTTGGATCTGATGATTTTCACGGGAGCAACCGCATCGCTGGCTTGGGTCAGCCAATGATCCAGGGTAGTAGTTTTGGTATTCAAATCAGAATTGTCACTGGGGAGTGTGGTTGATAGGATCGAATGAAAATGGGGGATATCAGCATGTTTCCAGTTACGTGCCGAGAAATTCGACACCGGTGGAGGACGAGTGGGCAGAGAGAGTATCAGTGAGAAAGAAATAAAGGAATGATCTGACCAGGTGCAGGGATAAACTAGGGGAGGAGCGATGTCCAGGTTTATCGTCCATACCTGGTCGAGAGTATGGCCCTTATTATGGGTTGTTACAAAAATATGTTGCTGGAAATTGAGGCCACGTAGTAAGTCTGTGAATTCAACTGACAGGGCACTTTCCTGGGAATCTAATGGCCAGTAGTTGAAGTCACCTATAATCAGAATTCTAGCGGAATTAATGACCAACTGAGAAATAAGATCACCAAAGAGGGATGAGAAAAGAGGCATGTTAACAGGAGGGCGATATACTAAAACACACAGGAAGGAGTATTTAGGGGGTATAAATTTCAGAGTGAGTATGTCAGAATTTAGAATAGGAGTAGTTATTAGGGTTGTGAATTGAAATTTGGAGCGGATAATGGCAGCTACTCCGTCACCCGATCTACCTGATGCCCTGTTGGATTGAAGGATATAAAATCCTGTGGGGATGGCAGCCAGGATATCGGGGGAGGAGTCCTCGTGAAGCCAGGTTTCAGAAAGGAGCAGGATATCGATGTTACCATTGTCCAGTGATTGAAACACTTCCAATTGGTGTTTAGGAAGCGAGCGAGTATAGAGGTAAACAATAGAGATGGAGTGGGCGTCATGAGAACTGGTCCTGGTGGGTGAAGGGGCGGCGTTACAGTGAGGGGAAAGGGAAGGGGGCCTGACCAAGGAGACATGGGGAGAGTGGGAAGTCAAGATGCCGCAATTCTGGGCAATAGCAGCAACATGGGGAGCAAGGGGGGCAGAGCAGTGAAACGAGTATAGATCCTGGGAAAAATAGTTATTGCGGCTAGCAACATGCATGGCCCCGGGCCTCGGTCGGCCGCGGACGGGCGCAGACGGGCTTGACTTGTGCGCGACTTCGGCGCGAAGTCGGCGCTCCCGCTGCGCTCGTCCGCTGCGCTCGTCCGCTGCGCTTCCTCCAGGTCGCCATATATGCTGATTGACGTGAACCACTAGACCGCTCACCTGCACGGTGGAGAGGCAGGGCGGAAGTGGTGCAGAGCAGGAAGTGGCGCTCGTGTAGAGGACCCTCCGCTCAAACGGCACACTGCCGGGGCGGAACGGGGTCAGGAGCGAAAGTGATCAGGTAAGCAAGTTACCGTGTCCAGGAATCAATAATGCAAGCGCGATAGCAAATAACACAAAGTATCAATTTTAAAATGAAAAAAGTTCGTAGTCAGCTGGATAAAGTTTAAAAAGCATCAGCAGCGCTAGTACACGCCCGCAGCCTACTCGCCACGTTTGTCAACCTGCGGAGCCAGTTAGCACACAAGAAATAGAAGAGGGCTCAGCAACCACTAGACCGCTCACCTGCACGGTGGAGAGGCAGGGCGGAAGTGGTGCAGAGCAGGAAGTGGCGCTCGTGTAGAGGACCCTCCGCTCAAACGGCACACTGCCGGGGCGGAACGGGGTCAGGAGCGAAAGTGATCAGGTAAGCAAGTTACCGTGTCCAGGAATCAATAATGCAAGAACGATAGCACATAACACAAAGTATCAATTTTAAAATGAAAAAAGTTCGTAGTCAGCTGGATAAAGTTTAAAAAGCATCAGCAGCGCTAGTACACGCCCGCAGCCTAGTCGCCTGGATATGCATCAACTCCACCTTCCTTTATCAGGAACTTGAGCTCCACTGGAGCTCTTCAATTCACTCTCCCATCCTAGACTCTGAGAGCGTGTGGTGCTCCACAATTCAGAGCACCAACTGATCCCCAGACCAAGGTATTCGTATGCATACTCCACTTTTTAGCCTTACTTTACTTGGCATGGGTTGTTCTTGCTCTTCTTTCTAATCATATCTAGGGTTTGGGTGACAGCTAGGCTAGGGTTACAATCCCTCCTAGCCTGCCTGGTGACAGGAAGTGCAAATTCTTCTCCCCACCTCACTGGAGCCTCTCATCAGCCTGACATTATACAACTAACAAGTGTGGGAGGGCGGCGGCTTCCAGAGCCCCGCTTCCCTTCCAACCCATAGAGGAAGCCGTACAACACGGCGGTGCCCAAAACATGACTAAGCTGCAGGCCCATATAGGATTCACTTGGATGCCCTTTTGCCACCCCATGTCTTCTGCTACCTCCACCCTTAAGTAGAGATGATGGAGTATCTATCCTGCGCGCCAGCAGTCACTAGACCCATCCTAGTTCATTTCAGGATTGTGTTTTCCTGGTCTTCTGCAGGGTCTTCAAAGGAATCAGTGAGATGGGAGTGAGGCATATATTATATATACTTTTGTATGCTTATGTATTCTGAGTGTAATTCAAGGGTCCTGTTTTGGGCACAGGGAATCTCTGTAGCGCCAAGTAGAATGGTAATATCAACAATAAAGGATATTATAGCTTTTGCATTTATTTCAAGTTATTTTTGGAGTTATGAAGTGCTATCTGTACAAGGGCGTTCAAGCGCTTGAAATGTAAAGTAGCAGGGGACAAAGGTTAGTTAGCACTGAAATGTGTTTTTAACAGCCTTTTAAACACGGCTTCATTTGGAGTATATGCACCGCCCTTGGGCTATTCGAAAACCTTACTCTTCTAACTTATCTAGTAAATGATTTTATGGACAAACAATTCAATCTGGCTGATCTCACAAGCTCGTAAGACCTTTTCCGTAGTTAACTGCAGTGAATATAAACTAATAATTTCCATTCTGTTAAAAGTAGCACATTTTAAGGGGATCAAAAATCAGCTTTTATTTCTATCAAACGTATGGAGCAGACTAGATATGCAAACTTTGAGCTGTGCTGAGGTTACCATGTGACTCCTTCTTATCAGAACTTTTCTAGTCCTGGAGTTTCCTTTTACAAATAATTACGTGCACCTCTTAAGGGTAACCTCACAATAAAGGGGTTTGGCACTCCTAAATAATGAGGGTGAGAAATAATTGTTCGTCAGTTCCTTGACGACCATAACACGAGGTGGAGCCACTAGCTCCGATAGGGTTGCCGGAACACGGCACCACCATCAGTTCAACTCAAGGGGGCAGATCACTCAGGCCTGCCGCGTTCCACTGAGGGGGAGCGGTGGGAAATGAGAAGCTGCATAGGCTTTGGAAAATGTATGACACTTGCTTTAATAATGACTGTTAGTTCTAATACTTTGGTGCAGTTTTCATAGGTGAAGGTGTTGAAAATCAAGTTAGGTCTTACAAAACAGTTTCAAAGGAAGGTATTTTCTGTAATAGTTGATGTGGGATGTATGTTAGTACAACGCGATTATTTTGATCGCGGTACTTTACAACGCGGTTTTCACTACGCAAGTCGTTACGACGACTTGCGTTGGAGGGCGCTGAATAGTGGATCATTTTAATTTTCTATTCCAACTCCAGCCCACGTAACAGTAGGGAAGGTGTTGGAATAGAAAATTAAACTATTCCTTAAACAAGAGCGCCATCCAGCGCAAGTCGTAGTAATGACTTGCGTTGTGATGGCTGCGTCGTAAAGGCCCCGCGGTGTAAACACTGCATTGTAAAGGATGTTTCCCATTGATGTGCCTGCCTATAAATGCTCTGCTGAACGACAAGAAGTCATCAGCTTCAAAGTGGCTCTGAATCCCTTGTTGGGTCACAAAGCTATACTTCGTGAGGTCAGTCGCTTGCTGCAAAATGTCAAACCACAACTATTCAGTAGCCCAGAAGAGTGGTACAATGCACCTAGTGCTTACTGTCATCAGTCTTCTCCAAATAGCATTTGATCGACAGCAGAAAAAAAGAGAGTAGTGCAATTGCCAAGATGAAAAATACCAAACATGCATTTTGTGCAAACAAGTACATTTGTGAAGTGTAATGGATGTGCAGTGTTAAGAGAACATCTAGCCACCTTGAAATCCCAGGTCTGAGGTAAGTTAGTACTAGGGAGGTAATGCATGAGATGAAGCATTGAATATGTATGGGTTACACCAAGGAAACCCGGGTGGAAGGGATGTGCAGAGACCAAGGAATTGTTACCTACAGGTGAACATTCCAAAGACCACAAGAATAGGACAGTGTAGGAAAATGGATTATTATTTGTAGTAGGAGACTGCCCACTTCAAGCCTTAATCACAACTCTGGTCAGGGTGACCCCATAAAAACATTAAACTAACCTGAGCTCAACCCCTTGGTAACTATGGCACAGAATAAACAGCTTAACTTAGGCCAAGGTGTAAAGTATGTATGCAGTACCAAAACAGTAATGAATAAAAAATGTAAAACAACAAAAATTCCAAACCAAAATGGAAAACTACAGCAAAACGTAATAAACAAAATGACACCAAAACTGTAAAAAGTAATCAGATACGGGTAACTGTGACTTTTTAACACTTTAAGTAAAATTAGAGCCAACAAGTACACAGTGCCATTGATAATCATTGGTCACGGTACACCAGGACCTAGATCAGATTTGAGGCGCATCAAAAAATCAGCACGGGTGGGATACACCTACTAGGTTCATCTTGGTCAAAGTTTTTCCCTTCCAATCAACCACAGGAGTAAACTTTTAACGACCCCACAACCTAAGGAGAGGGCACTAAGAGACTCTTAGGGTGTCATAGACCATGGGCTAAATATGACACTTCAATCTCTTATCAAAGGACTTCTGCTGGGGTCTAAAGTTAAGTGGACAAGAAACATGCATCCATCTGTCTGGCATCCATTTGATTATATTTGTTTCCATCCGCCCCCTGTCCATCTGTGTGTTTGCTTGTGTGGAGTAGGTATATGTGTGCTGCCTGTGTTTTTAACTTTGCTTGCGTTGCTAGGTGTGTATGGGTCACTGTGTTTGTTGATCTTTTTGCAGAGGTGAATGGTTGTCTCTTGGAATGTGAGACATTTGGGCTGGTGATCGGTCTTTCTGTAGGTGTATTGTTGAGTGTGGCTATTGTTTGTCTGAATAAGTAAATATGTGCATTTGCAATGTCAGTGAGTGCACGCATGTTGTGTGTCTGTGTACCTGCAATATTCACATTATGACCTGATCAGCTTTATCAGTTCTTGCTTTTTGTATCACCTCCTTTCCAATTACGTCTGTTGAAATTATTTACTCAGCCCTATGGCATTAGGATGCAGGTATTCTGTTTATCTGGAATACAGCCAACTCTGGAGTCACCCATCAGGGCGGTTCACACGAGTTTTCCTGAAACCAACTTGGTTATTGTCCTGAGAAAGTGAATTTACCCATATACATACCTTAATACATATATATTTACCATGTTGTTTTATAGCAGATTGAAGCGCACTAACATTGTAGTATTCCTACACATTTAAATACATTTTAAATGTACTGTTGTCAAGTACTTCCAGGTTGTCAATGGCACCTTTACTGATCTGTGTTAGTAAAGTGTAGCCTCGTTTTGAGATTGGAACAACGATTCAGGGATTTCAGAAACTAGTTGAGTCAGCTCCTGTTAATGTCCCTTGTTTCATGTTGTCAAGGACTTCTCACATTGCCTTATTTTTGATTGCTTGCAAGCTATTCTGCATTAAACCAGTGTTAGACTTTATAAGCTGTCTAAGCATTGTGTTTTTTTCCATTTAGTCAGCAGAAGGCAGCTGGTGCAGACGTCTGACTTATCATATTAGGTGAATAGTTATATGTGGGCAACCAGCCCCTGGGTTTGCCAGCTGAGGCATAGGAAAGGGCATGGACCTCTGCGTTTGTACTTTCTCGCTACACAGGGACATAAAGTCAGGAGAAGGGTTCTCGGTTCTTAGCATCCCTTGTGTCACCCAGTTTTCGATGTCCTCAAGAAGAAGAGTCAAATACTGTGCTTGATGCCCAGTGATGGAGTGGAGAAGTGTGGCTCAACGGTTAGAGGCGGCAGACCCGGAGGCTGAGGTCGGCCCAAGACCAGGGTTCAATTCCAGACGCGGCCGGGTGCAGGACCAATGTCAGCGGGCCCGATAAATATCGCCTCGGTGCCACTCTAACCATGGGGTCCCACACTGCAACTCTGGGCAATAGCTTGCTTAATCTCCACTCTGGCTCCATCACCGCCGGGGATGCCTGGCTTCTTCTTGGGGATGCCCAGTAAAGAGACCATCTCACAGGGAAAGCCAGTACGGGTTCCCCAGTGGTACAGCGCTGGGACGCTCCAGGGTAACCACGCGCTCTATAAATCCAACATTCATTCATTCACATCTGCACCCCACTTCCAGGATCTGGTTACTGCTAGGTCTTCCGTCTGAGTTTCCCTTTTAAAATAGTGTGCAAGTTGAAATACTGCCAGAAGTTTTGACTAGGGGAGGGGTTGGAGTCAAACACAAACTCTGCTTCTTACTCTGGGTTGGATTAGTTGGTCTGAGTCAGTATCCACAGAAGTGCAGGCTGATCAGCCCGCCACGGAGTCCGGTTTGGAAACCAGGGCCCACTCACAGGATGAAAAATCAGCATTATTAGTTTAGGAACTTTGCAGGCTGAGCCAGATAGCAGTTTGTGTATTGCTTGAATGGGAGCATGACATTAGCCCTGCATTATTTAGATACAGGCCTGATAGAAGAATTGGGGCTTTTTATCTTTAACAGGATTAAACATGGAAAAGGCTCTGGTGGCGGCCTGTAAAGCGCTAGGAGTCTCGACGTGTGCTGTCTAGACGAGTCACGATGCAGCTTTGGAGTGGGTGATCACAATGGATATGTGATGTAGTTCGTTTGGAGTGTTTCAGGTGTTTAAGCAGGCCAGCCAGAGCAAAATACAGCTCAGCGTGTGCTATCTGGAGGCTGGGACAAGATCCCACCAGGGTCAGCAGGACTGAGATGAAGAATCTGCCATTATTGCTGCTGCCTCAAGCCAAAAAGCCAACCAGAGAGTGGTTGGAAACTTTGTTTCACAGGTTTATGCCATTGCTTCTGACCCAGCAACCTCCCTCATTGGGCAGATTGTATTCTCTTCAAATTGCTATGATCGAAATCCTGCTTAAGAGGAAACCATGTACTGGTTTCAGACCAGACGTTTTGGTCTTACACAATAGTTTTGTAGGCTGCAGTAGTGGGGCGAGTGCTACCCAGTGCAGTAACACTCTACAAGGCTAAAAAAAACTCCTTGATAGGATTTAATGAATATTCAATCGAAAAATCAGTTTCTTGATCATGTTCATGTATCTGTTATACCCACAAATATAATTTATTACAAAAACTATAAAAATACAAGGTCTGTAGTGAGCACAATGCTGGGGCACTGTAAACATGTCAGGCGAGAAACCTGCTGAGCTACATAATCCGACTGGCTGCCTAATCTGTAAAGCATAGAATACTGACAGTACTCATTGCTGATAGCATCCTCTTTCCCTTTTTCTGGGTGGAACACTTGTGGATTGTCAGCATTACAGTTTGGCATTTCACAAAATACAAGGGAGATAGCTGTTCGCCGAACAATACTGTGAACCCCCTCCCGCCCACCCCTTCGAATTCTGTGCCAAAAACTAATATTTCATTTCCAGCAGCAAATTTTACTTTACTGCTGCCTAAAGCCTTTACTGGTTCTCATACTTTAGACAGATGAGAAATCATGCCTTCCCCATGACAGCGGGGGCAGTTTGTCGGGATGCTGCATATTCCATGATGCCGAATGGAGGCTCCCCACGGCCCGCTGACCACATGTGCACCCATTGCCAATTCAATCAATAATGCTACAGTATCCCCTTAGCAGGACCGCCTGAATCTGTCCCATCTGAGGTTCACGGTATCCACTCGAGGTGCTTTGAGACCCAATTGACTCACTCGCCCCTCCCTAGTTAAAGTTCTCCAGGATAGCGCCCGCCCTCCCATTGGCTGGTGTCCACGCTAGGATCTGGTCCGGACTGGTCACTAGGCAGGACATCCATCCGCTGGTCTTCATCATCTGCCTTTTCATCTGGTGCTTGCCCGAGGTCCCCCTTTTTTCCGGTCCAGACTTCCTTCAGGCACTCTGGAGGACAAACATAGGCCTTTACTTCAACGGTTAGATTTTTTTAACAAACAACATCTAATCTCAAATGCAATCTTTTTGTAAAAACTTTGCTGACTAAAATTTCCTTTGAATTTCACCCAACACCATTTACTTAGCACCGCCTACGCATTCCAATATCCACTGCATCCTTCTTTCTCAACCCACTTTAGTATAAGACCATAAAAAATAAGAATTCATATTGCTATGGCAAAAACTCACCATTCTGCAAATGGAAATAGATTACATGAAAATGATTAGCCTAGCCAAATTAGCATTTCTAATTACACAGCTCCATAGATCCGCCAGATTTGATGTTGTTTTTTAAGCTCAGACATCCGATGTATTTAGACCAGCAAAAATCCTAGGAAATGTATTAGAAAATTACAATATAGTTGAATCAAAGGGTGCATCTTATGACCAGTCCTCAGGACATCTAGCTTCAGTGACACAATTAAATACATTTCCATACCTTAAAAATACTAGATACTGCCAAAAAACCAGGTTTGTGTATGTAACAATTCTAATTTCGGCATTATTAGCACAAAGATTCATATTGAACATCTGGATGACTAATGTATTCTTTTTCTAAAGTGTGAATAAATGCACACAACGAGCTACCACTCAACATTAGGCTCTAGTCCTCCAGATCACCCGGTTTTCCTGCATTTCTCTGCTTTCCCTAGCGCCAAGGCGCCTCGGCATTCATGTGCTTTACAAGCTCTTTACTTACTTGCTTACAAGAACTCTGAAATGTCGAGATATTTGGAGGGAGAAAAGAATACTTCAAGTTACAGACAACAGAACCATAGTAAAATGTTCCAATATTTCCAGATGCGTTATAATAGTGGAGAAATGCTGGCCCTATAGTAATTATTGCCCTACAATCAAACTAAGCTTTAGCAAGGAAAGTTTGTTCAAAACACATATACAACAGAAGCAAGAGGCATCTCCTGATTGCTACTTTCAGATACAACAATAATGACTCACTAATAGCTGCCAAAACTAATTACATAGGGATACATAAATAAAAGAAACACTGTTTCATAATTTTTCCCATTTGGATTCCACTTCTGTTAGTGAAGGAAAATAGAAAGAAGACGGTTATGCAATAAGAGAACCATCAACGACAACACTATTAAGATATCTGGGACCATATTAACACAAATTTACTTCAATTTATTAGCAAAAAACACATTTATACCCACATTTTATTAGAACATTAGAAGCAGACCATGCACCTATGCTCTGAACTTGTCAAGTATTAGACAAGTACTGGAAATAAATGCCATATTTAAAATAAAAATGGACCTAACCGTCAAAGACTCCAACTCACACCCCTTTTTTCTGTAAGCGGGTCTTACACCCAGAAATTCAGGGGCAAGGCAGGTGTAAGTAGGGAATAGGTTACATTGAACTCAGAAAAATCAACTTTCACAATCAGACCCAAAATGATCATTCTGTATTCCAGCTGACCCTCTACCGCTATAGATGCAGAAGAAAACACATACCTCTGCAGCAACGAACACCTCTCAAAAGATCTGCTCATGGTTGAAAAGATTGAATAGAACTGCAGAGGAACTGAAATGGGATACACGGGAGCTACTGCTGATGGGTAAGGTGGACTTTGGAACTCTCCTGCATGTGCCAATCCTGGAGTCCAATGTACAGCGCCTCGAATCGTCCCCGGAAACAATAATGCACAAAGATGCGTGCGGTGAAGAGAAAAAGTATAAATGTGTATAGCTTTATCTCGGAATCATCTTTTATTAACTTAACGTGAACAACTAGGCTGTGAACTAGAAACATTAAAGTTGACCTCCTTCCACAACTACACAAAACTCAAGCTACCAATACTAGCATCAGAGACGAGTACCTGCACTCAACATGCTCGCCTTCAAAGCCGACGAGGTCGTGTAAAGCCTCATCAGGCAAAGAATCATGATGTTTCCATAGCGTAGTTGTAAAAATTAAAGAGGCCACGTTTTACCTTTCCACTAAACTACCTGCCACGAGTTTCCATAATCTGACAGTATTTTATATCACAAAAACAGGCCACCGGTCATTTCTCTGGGATCTCTCTCAAATGTAAGACAACTAGTTCATTTGTCCTGTCGATGAGGCACTGCCTTACTTATAGCACTACAAACAGCAGTATTTAAATGTGCCTCGTCACGTAAAAGGAATAAGAACCTCGACATGTGGCATGTGTGCATGTTTGTAGACACCAAACAGCGTGGCTCCAACTCCCCTTGAGCGGGAGAAGGGGAGGTGATGCCACCACCCCCAGGGATGTCAGAGGGATGCGTGAGAACTATTGAGTGGTGTCCCCCCTAGTCAACGAGATTTGGCAAGTGTTCCTGGACTTAAATAACATTGCAGAGAAGGAATGTGAGCTCAGAAAGGTCACCCAGCTCACTGGCTGCCAGAAAGCGCCTCGTGCCCACAGGAGTCGTAGACTGCCTCGCTTTTAAAGCTTCCCACCTCCCTGGACCCTCAGCCACTCTGGGCGCTCCAAGATCGGATGCATCCATTGCATGGGCCTGTGCTTTAACCATGTGATCGCATGCTCCAATCATGACCGACCTGCTTGTCCATTCATCCTACTGAGGTCGATAAACATTGAGTTGGGTAACAAACGGATTACTTGTGTCAAGAAGTGTGCTTCAGTGATGAACTTGTGCTTCACGCATAAACTATTTCCAGAAAACAAAATCCAGCTATTATATCAGACAGAACTTCCTATGACCTCTAAAAAGACATTATTTTCTGGTGTACGTCTTATCCTGGTGTTCTAAGATGCTAAGCGGGTGAAGACAGCATGCTGGTGAATGACTGACTGACTGACAAGAGAGAGGTATCAGGGAACTCCTCTATGTGCCCACAACTGTCAGTGTTGAAGTGCTTTCTCTTAAGCCTTCCAGAGTGGACAAGCATGAATTACTATTGATTCTCAACATCTTTCAACACTGGGTAACGTGAGGATGAGCTACGGAACACAATAAAGCTCCAACTCGGATTTAATACGCTAATTGTCCATTAGTGGTTCACAATAGGCCATTTTCTTCTAATGTCACATAGCAGGCTTCACTGTTTTAGTGTTAAGAGACTTCTTATTTTTAATTTTTTCATTTGGGCTTTATATCTTTTGCCTACCAGACCCATATGTAGGTTGAAGCCACCAGTGAGTTGACTAGTACATTACTTCCCAATGCCCACTGATATAAAATCCCCTCCCTTGCCAACTAGTTTTGAATACAAATTCATAGGGGCTTTGGGATGGACCTCTTCATCCATTGGTCCAATCAGCTGTCATTCACATTTTGCTTCTGCATACATAGTCCCATATTACCAGTGTGGGGCGCAAGCTCTCCGGGAAATAACAGACGTCGGGTCTCATGCTTCGGCATCCAGGGTACCGCCCATGAGGCTTGTCCCATGACCGCCGCATACACATGGATCTTATGTTTGTCTCAAAGTGCCTGAAAGTAGCGTTTTATATCTGGTACTCCCAGGCCTCCTGCCATACTAAGCGTATTCGGTACTCTCAGGGACAGGCGCTTGCTCGCATGCCCAAATTAAGGTGCCTTCGGCTGTCTGGGGATTTTTTATTTTAGTATCTGGACAGGCAGGGCCTGAAATACATAGAGCAGTCTGGGTACAATATTCAGTTTAACCGCTGCCACTCTTCTCTGTCAAGAGATGTGGACTCGTCGCCACCAACAGCGGTCCTCTGTGAGGGTGAGGTATGGTCTAGGGTAATTCGCCCAGTAGTGTGTGTGCAATTTGGGCGGGATATAAATTCCAAGTTATTTAATTTTCTGTGTGGCCCACCTGAAGGGTGGCACGCTAGAGATTTTTTTACATTTTTCTTTTTATCAAGCATCGAACAAAGCATAACAGAGAGGATAGTGACCTCAAGGGCACCAGAGGGCGTGCAGTGTCCGGGGCTGCAGTACAAACAGCTATGGTGGGTTCAGCTTCACATAATCCCCAGGCCTGCTACATCCCTGCACAGAGTGAATGATGCTAATTTAAAGAACACCCCCCCCCCCCCAAAAAAAAAACAAGCAACTCCCCCCATCCGGGGTGGTGACTAAATTATAATGGAAAAAGTAAGAAAATAATACATAGGAGGCAAATTTTGACATTGGCATATTGACTAGTGTAGAGATTAAGGCAAACCCAAAATATAGCTTAGGAGCCCCCTGGTGGCAACGAGTCAAAAGGAAAACCTATAGTTGGAAGAGGTGCATGGCTTGCACCGTCGGAGGACAAACCGCAGAAGGCAGACCCCGAGACAGAAAGGCCACCAGAGGACCCAAGCGGAGCACAAAATCTTCGTAACTGTCCCGGAAAATGTCAGCAAGGCGTTCCATGGAAAGTATCCTCCACAGTCGGGCATGCCACAACAACGTTGCCGGGGCATCTGTTTTCTTCCAAGCAGCTGCTATAGTGAGCTTGGCTGCCCCCAGACACATAATCGCTTTATCAGTCCTAATTTGCCTGATCAGGATGGGGTCTCTAATTCCAAGGAGAGCAAAGTCAATGGAAACCGGAATTGGGTAACCCAATATGTCTTTGATATGAGATAAAATCTCGTCCCAACACTCTAGAGATTGATCAGCCTAAGCCTGAGATTTGATCTTTCATTGTATTAGTGAGCCCCACACTTAAAAGTTCTACTAGTTTAATGAGTTTTTTAGTTTTAAATGTTTTGTTACAATACAGACATGTTTTATTACATATAAGAGGTGATATTTTTAGCTACTAGTCACGCAATAAGTATTTGACCCCTTTCATGAACTTGTGACAAATGTATTATGATAGTAAGGGCTCATATCTCATGTAGCTCCAAGTCAGAACTACTGTGAACAGTCTCCCCTGAAAAGTGTCCTGCCCGTAAAAGTGGCTAGAATAATAACAACCCTGTGGCTCGCATCACCAATTGTGTCCAACGCACGTTCACCTTGGTAGTTCTCTTGTGGGTACATGGTGGCAACCCCAAGCAGTATGGCCGCCTGGGCTCCCAGTGCGCATGCGCCTACCCAAAAAATGCCCAGGACTAGCTGAGCGATAAAAAAAAAAAGCAAAGAAAGAAGTAGCAGTTAAGGTGCGTGCTACAGGTGTTCAGTCTACTGCAGCAGGGACCATGAAACCCACCCAGCTATCATGCACCTCACATCGCGTCAGCATCAACTTCACGAAGCCCCAACTCCATGTCTGATCAGCAGAGAATCAGGCTGACAAATGAGCAAGTGGCAATTCCACTCTGAGACCAAAAATCAAGTCTAGTGTCAGTTTTAGGAATCTGGCAAATCAGACTAACTGAAACATGTTCCTGTATGCATGTAGGTGTGTAACAATTAAGTGGTGTTAATGTTTATTTATCAAGCAATCTAAGGCAAGATCTTCTTGGTGCAAGAGGAGAAAAACTCAACACAGCATGGGTGTTGGACCTGCGCGGGCAAGCCCAGCATAAAGGGGGAAGGTAGCTTGACTCGAGTGGCTAGGCAGGTGAAGGCTATAGTGTTAAGCCAGCTTGGACCCGATAATAACCCCCTGTACACCACACAAAAAGAAGGACACCACACCACTGTTATGGAAAAATACGATTCATTTATATAAAAGTTCTCTGGGTTTGTAGCAAATTCACTTAGGGTTTCACAGTTACATTTCTGGTAAGCATTTGCTCAATGGAATACTGGTTTCTCATAAATAAATAAATAGTTGGACTCTAAGGAATAAATACACTGGATAAATAGCAGATATGAATACAGTAGAATCAATATTAATTTAGCAATGACTGGAATAAATAGAATAAATAATATCAATGACCAGAATAAATATCACAATAAATATCAGCAATGTCTAGCACAATAATGACTGGACTAAGTATCACTTTAGTTATCACCAATGACTGGTATCGCTGCCACCAATTAATCACTTTTAAATACAGTCACTTTTCCAGTGTGGAGAAAGGAGAGATTACTCTTACAGTTAGTTGGACAGCCCGACAGGCTTTCAGGCTTCTCGGGATACAGAACTACTTTTGGGACTCTTTTGTAACCGCTCGATGCACACGCGTGTATCTAGAAAGCAAGGAAATACATTTAGCAGCTCATTCACACTCGGCTGCCACCGGGAGAGGACCTATACTTGGCGCTGGGGGTCAATATTCGCCTACAGGGCTGGTTCGCCCTCAGAACCCTGGCGGCACCAGTTCAGAGTCTTAAGACGACGAACGGGCTGCCGGGGAGGTCGCAAAAACTCCACAGTTCAGTCAAAGTAATGCCGCTGTTTAGCTCTCACACACCGCAGTCTTTTAGCGGAACACACGGCACACCTCACATCAGCTGTAGCGGACGATGCAGTCAAGCACAGTACTTCTCTAGCCAGCAACGGGGCTCGCAGGGGCTCCACAGACCTCCCTCCGACTTCCTTCTTCGGGGTGGTTCCCGCCCACAGCTTCAGCTCCCGGGTCAACAAGGAGGGGCTGACTCGCTAGTCCCGCCCAATGCAGGCTGGCCTTCCCCGCCCCAGCGCACCACCTCACCTTCGGTCCACGCAGGAGGCGCTCTTCGCAGATGGGGCTCGGAGACGTCCGAGCTCCTCGCGGTAGGCGCTGTTCACGAAGGGGGCACTTCAGGGGGGATCACGATCGCGGCGATGTCACGCTCGCCTGGCGACTCGCTTCCACAATCGCTTCAGCCACCGGGGGGGCGGAGAGGCACTCGAACTTGGCCGCAGTCTTTTGGGGAATTCAAGGCAGTCGCTGGGCAGGCGCTACAGGCGCTAGGTCACCGCCCACGCTGTTGACTGGAACGCCAGTCACATCCAACGCCAGCAACCTTAGCTGCACTATTGCCTTTGTCACCAGCTGCCTTAGGGGTCAACAGGGCAGGTGTCAATCTGGTGTCAGTCTAGAACTCCTTCCTTGTCGAGGTCAAATCAGGAATCAGGAATCAACAACTAAAATGGCCGCCAGGGACTGGACCTTATATAGCCAGTGCCCTGGGGTGCTAGCACGAGCCAGAAGGTTCTAGAACCTTCTCTGGGTAGGCTCATGACATGGCACTTTTGAGGTGCTTTCTGGTCCTTCAGAGCCACCATACTGGGGTTCTGGAGCAGCCATTTTGTGTTCCTGAGGAAACTAAAGGAATTCCTGTCAGGAATGCGCGCCAAGCAAAAGGGCGCCAAAACCTCAAAAGGCCAGAGTTCATGTAGGCTCTAATGGGAGTCACTCACATGAGGGAATTATGTGTCCACCATTTTAAGTTTGAACACACACACAGGTTGTCAACCTCAGTTTCCAGACTCACAGGTTTCGCCAGGTGCCTTGTACATAGGTGCCAGAAACCTCGTGAGTAACTGAGTGTCAAGGAACATCTAGCCCCATGAGACAATCACACAAAAAGTCCTGGTAGACAAAAAATAAAAAGCGACAAATTTTTGGAGGTACAGGGGAACAAAATAAATCATAGTGGTGAGGGGACTCTCAGAAGCAGACGGGTCCAACACGCGTCCCCCCCAGCTGAAAGTGGGGAGAGCTACCCAACCCCTTGGGAGTTCTCAACACTAAGGCGGAAATACCTAGAGAGACCGTCTGCATTGGCGTGGTCAACTCCAGGTCGGTGTTCCACCCGAAAGTCCATTCCCTGTAGGGAGATAGACCACCTCAACAGTTTGGGGTTTTCCCCCTTCATTTGCATGAGCCAACGAAGGGGTCGGTGGTCTGTCTGAACCAGGAAGTGCGAGCCAAACAAGTATGGTCGCAGCTTCTTCAGTGCCCAGACCACCGCAAAGGCTTCCCGCTCGATGGTACTCCATCTCTGTTCCCGGGGAAGCAGTCTTCGTGACAGAAAGACTACAGGTTGATCCAGACCCTCTTCATTGAGTTGCGATAACACCGCCCCAATGCCAATGTCGGATGCATCTGTCTGGACAATGAACTCTTTCGTGAAATCTGGAGCCTTCAGGACTGGAGCTTTACACAATGCTTGTTTCAGAGTGTCGAAGGCTCGCTGGCAAGCCTCCGTCCAGATGACTCTCCTGGGTTGCTTCTTGGCCGTGAGTTCTGTAAGGGGTGCCACGATAGTGCCATACCCCTTCACGAACCGTCTGTAGTAACCTGTGAGGCCCAGGAAGGCTCGGACCTCAGTCTGGGTCTTGGGGGGTTTCCAGGCCATGATTGCCTCAATCTTTGCCTGAAGGGGTTGTACCGCTCCCCTGCCCACCAAGTGACCTAAGTACACCACCGACCCCTGCCCAATCTGACATTTGCTGGCCTTGATCGTTAAGCCAGCCCGTTCCAGGGCCTGGAGAGCAGCTTGCAAATGCTGCAAGTGATCCTCCCAACTGTTACTGAAGACAGCGATGTCATCTAAGTAAGCAGCTGAGAAGGACTCCATTCCGGTGAGGATCATGTTCACCAGTCGCTGGAATGTTGCAGGAGCGTTCTTGAGCCCAAAGGGCATCATACAGAACTGGTAGTGTCCATCAGGTGTGGAGAAGGCTGACCTTTCCTTGGCTCCATCAGTCATGGGAATCTGCCAATACCCTGCGGTGAGGTCAAGGGTACTGAGATATTGGGCAGCTCCCAACCGGTCAATCAGTTCATCCGCCCTAGGGATCGGATGAGCATCGGTCTTCGTGACCGAATTGAGTCCTCGATAGTCCACGCAGAATCGCAATTCTGGCGTGGTGCCAGGAGGCGCAGGTTTGGGAACCAAAACCACCGGGCTAGACCAAGGGCTACTTGAGGGTTCGATGACTCCTAGCTCCAGCATCTTGGCTACCTCGCTTCGGATGCTGGCCTTCACCTTGTCAGACAGCCGGTAAGACTTGGACTTCACAGGTGGGCTGTCTCCTGTGTCCACATCATGGGTACACAGGTGGGTCTTACCCGGAACAAGGGAGAACAGAGGAGCGAATGACCCCAAGACCTGGCGACATTCCTCCTGCTGCTCAGGAGTCAAAGATGGTGAGAGTTTCACTCCCTCCACTGACCCATCCTTCTCTTGAGACGCAAATAGGTCGGGGAGAGGCTCAGTGTCCTCTTCCTCCGATCCATCAGTCACCATGATTAACGTGACTTCGGGCCTCTCGTAGTGGGGCTTGAGGCGGTTGGCATGTAACACCCGATGCGGATGCCGAGGGGTTTTCACATCCACCAAATAGGTGGCCTTGCCCATCTTTTCCAACACCTCAAAGGGGCCTGTCCACCGATCCTGGAGGGCACTCAGCTCTCCAGGCTCCATCACCCACACCTTTTGGCCAGGCTCCAACTCCACCGGGTGAGCATTGTGGTCATACCACGCTTTCATTACAGACTGGCTGGCTTCCAAGTTGTCAGAAGCCTGCTTCCACAACTTAGCCATTTGGCTTCGGAAGGCCAGCATGTAGCTCACCACATCCTGGGGAACTTTCCGGGGAGACTTTTCCCAGGAGTCTCGCACCAGGCTAAGAGGTCCACGTACAGGGTGCCCGTACAGAAGCTCGAAGGGGCTGAAACCCACTCCCTTCTGTGGCACTTCCCTGTAGGAAAAGAGCAAACAGGGTAGGAGGACGTCCCATTTCCTCCGCAGGCTTTCGGGTAGACTTCTGATCATACCCTTCAACGTCTTGTTGAATCTCTCCACGAGGCCATTGGCCTGTGGGTGATAAGGAGTGGTGAACCGGTAGGTCACTCCACACTCCTTCCACATTGCCCGCATGTATGCTGACATGAAGTTGGTCCCCCTGTCAGACACAACTTCTTTGGGGAAACCCACTCGGGTAAAGATCCCCATCAGGGCCTTCGCCACCACCGGTGCAGTGATGGTTCTCAGAGGTATGGCCTCTGGATACCTTGTGGCATGATCCACCAGTACCAGGATAAACCTGTGACCGGATGATGTCGGTGGATCAAGGGGCCCAGCAATGTCGATGCCCACCCTTTCAAAGGGGGTGCCAACGACGGGAAGTGGTTCCAGGGGAGCCTTTAGCTTCATCCCTGTTTTCCCACTGGCTTGGCATGACACACACGTCCGACAGTAAGTGTCGGACGCCACCCTCATTCGAGGCCAATAAAAGTGGGGGACAAGCCGGGCAAAGGTCTTGTCCTGACCCAAGTGTCCTGCCAATGGAATCTCATGTGCCAACTCTAATAAGAAGGCTCGGTAACACTGTGGGACTACCAGGGCCCGTGACAATCCGTGCACTGGCGCCCTGGGTTCACTGTAGAGGAGACCATCCTCCCAGTAAACACGATAGTTCCCAGACTGGTTACCTGCTGCCTGGGCTTCAGCCTGTTGCCTCAGACCCTCGAGGGTGGGACATTCCCTCTGTCCCTTGCTCAGTTCCTCCCTGGACGGTCCTCCTTCCACTCGCCACTCGGCGGGGATAGGCAGGTCCTCCAACGGAACCATGTCCTCCTCCGCGGACTCCGGGTCCACCTCCTCCGGTGGCCTATCCGTCTCACGGGGCACGGACACCGAGGCAGGCTCCTCCTGTCCTCGAGATGCTCCCTCTTCGGCAGCTGGGTGGGCCATTGTTCCAGGCTCCAACCCACGCGACTTCTCCTTCTGAGCAGCCGCCGACCTGGTACTCACACAGGCCCACTCAGGTGTACCCAGCATCTCAGAATGAGTCCGGTATTCCACCTCCTTCCAAGCATTGTGCTCCATGTCATTGCCCAGCAAACAATCGACTGGCACGGCGGGGCTTACGGCAACTCGAAGTGAACCTGCAACCCCTCCCCACTCAAAGGGAACCTCGGCCACGGGATAGTGGCTCGTTCGGCCGTCAGCCATCGCGGCCGGATGAAGTACGCCTGGAATCACCTGCTCTGAGGATACCAGATGACTCCTGACTATAGTCACGCTGGCTCCTGTATCTCTCAGAGCCTCCCCCCTATGGCCATTGATGGTGACCCATTGCCCATACTTGGTAGTATTCGCGGGCACCTGGATCTTTGGAACCATCGCCCGATCACCCAGGGACACTAAGGTGACTCCCGCCCACTCCCTTCCCTTACTCAAGGACATCTCCTCCCCAAGCGCTGCACTAGCGACTCCCGGGGCCTTTCCTCCAGTGGGAGGGGGTGGTCTCTTTGGGCATTTCACGTCTCCCTTATAATGTCCAATACCACCGCACTCAAAGCAATGGACAACCCTTGGCTGCTGACTCTGGCCAGGATTAGGGTTCTTCTGCGGGTTAGCCTTAGGGTTGGAGAAGGTGTTTTTCCCCTTAAAGCTATTTTGGGGGCCTTTGGAGAACTCCTGTTTCTTATTATCTCCCCCCTCTTTCCTCTGGGGAGCGCCCTGTCCGGACTTCTGAGTTTCTCCTCCCGTCCCCCTCGTGGACACTCTGGTACTTACCCAGACGTCTGCCTCCTCAGCAAGCTTACGGGGGCAAGTAAGTTTGCTGTCTACCAGGTGTTGCCTCAGCTCGGGAAGACATTTCTCGAGTAGATGTTCCTTGAGTATCAAGTCATACAACCCGTGATAGTTCTCCACCTCACTACCTTGGACCCACCCTTCCAGGGCTTTCTTGGCATAATCCAGGAAGTCAACCCAATTTTGTGAGCTCAGCTTGTGGCTGCCCCTGAACCTTTGCCCGTATTTCTCGGGGGTCAACCCAAACTTCCTGATGAGCGCCACCTTCATGGCGGGGTAATTTACCTGTTCCTCCCGGTCGAGGGCCAATAGGGCATCCCTACCTGACGGAGGCATGTACCGGTATAATCCACCACCCCAATGCTTCTCATGGATCCCATGGGCTCTTAAGGAGACCTCATAGGCTGTCAGCCATTTAGCAATGTCGTCTCCAGCAGTGTAGCTGGCGACCACGTCCTTAGGTAAATGAGGCCTGGGCTCCCTGGCAATTTCCTGAGACTCGACACCCTCCGGAGTGTTGTTACGGGACTTGAGGTCGAGTTCCTTTAGCCTGAACTCGTGTTCCATCCTCCTCTCTTCCAGCTCCAACCTAGCCAACTCTAACCTCAGATGTCTTTCTTCCCTCCTGTCGGCCAACTCGGTTTCAGACAACCCTCTAGAGGATACGCTGCTGCCCTCCCGTGAAGTTACCTTGGGGCTGATTGACATTTCACCCACCCCCGGGGGACCTGCAGTCACTACCTCAACAACAGTATCTCTGTCAAATTCCTCCTCCTCCACCGTTCCCTCCGTGTGTGCCTCCACCCAGGCTCGCAGACTAGTACGGAGCTCCTCTCTTTTGGCCCCTCGCCTGACGAACACACCCCTTTCCTGACAGAAATCCTTGAGTTGCGCCACAGTATAGGTCTCCAACTCTGACATATTGAATTCCATCTCGTCAGCAAAAAGTGTGGACAACTACCACGAAGTAGGTTGAAAGGATAAGAACAACTGAGGGTCACTTCCACCCACCACCAGACAAGAATTTAGAAAAAAACAAAAAGTTAAATTAGAGGGCCGCTGGGAGAAAACTCCGGGTGTGTACCTGTGGTGCACACTGAATTATTATGGGGTTCACAACAAGCACGGCTCGCAATCCCACCGCTGAGCCACCAATTTTATGTTGGACCTGCGCGGGCAAGCCCAGCATAAAGGGGGAAGGTAGCTTGACTCGAGTGGCTAGGCAGGTGAAGGCTATAGTGTTAAGCCAGCTTGGACCCGATAATAACCCCCTGTACACCACACAAAAAGAAGGACACCACACCACTGTTATGGAAAAATACGATTCATTTATATAAAAGTTCTCTGGGTTTGTAGCAAATTCACTTAGGGTTTCACAGTTACATTTCTGGTAAGCATTTGCTCAATGGAATACTGGTTTCTCATAAATAAATAAATAGTTGGACTCTAAGGAATAAATACACTGGATAAATAGCAGATATGAATACAGTAGAATCAATATTAATTTAGCAATGACTGGAATAAATAGAATAAATAATATCAATGACCAGAATAAATATCACAATAAATATCAGCAATGTCTAGCACAATAATGACTGGACTAAGTATCACTTTAGTTATCACCAATGACTGGTATCGCTGCCACCAATTAATCACTTTTAAATACAGTCACTTTTCCAGTGTGGAGAAAGGAGAGATTACTCTTACAGTTAGTTGGACAGCCCGACAGGCTTTCAGGCTTCTCGGGATACAGAACTACTTTTGGGACTCTTTTGTAACCGCTCGATGCACACGCGTGTATCTAGAAAGCAAGGAAATACATTTAGCAGCTCATTCACACTCGGCTGCCACCGGGAGAGGACCTATACTTGGCGCTGGGGGTCAATATTCGCCTACAGGGCTGGTTCGCCCTCAGAACCCTGGCGGCACCAGTTCAGAGTCTTAAGACGACGAACGGGCTGCCGGGGAGGTCGCAAAAACTCCACAGTTCAGTCAAAGTAATGCCGCTGTTTAGCTCTCACACACCGCAGTCTTTTAGCGGAACACACGGCACACCTCACATCAGCTGTAGCGGACGATGCAGTCAAGCACAGTACTTCTCTAGCCAGCAACGGGGCTCGCAGGGGCTCCACAGACCTCCCTCCGACTTCCTTCTTCGGGGTGGTTCCCGCCCACAGCTTCAGCTCCCGGGTCAACAAGGAGGGGCTGACTCGCTAGTCCCGCCCAATGCAGGCTGGCCTTCCCCGCCCCGGCGCACCACCTCACCTTCGGTCCACGCAGGAGGCGCTCTTCGCAGATGGGGCTCGGAGACGTCCGAGCTCCTCGCGGTAGGCGCTGTTCACGAAGGGGGCACTTCAGGGGGGATCACGATCGCGGCGATGTCACGCTCGCCTGGCGACTCGCTTCCACAATCGCTTCAGCCACCGGGGGGGCGGAGAGGCACTCGAACTTGGCCGCAGTCTTTTGGGGAATTCAAGGCAGTCGCTGGGCAGGCGCTACAGGCGCTAGGTCACCGCCCACGCTGTTGACTGGAACGCCAGTCACATCCAACGCCAGCAACCTTAGCTGCACTATTGCCTTTGTCACCAGCTGCCTTAGGGGTCAACAGGGCAGGTGTCAATCTGGTGTCAGTCTAGAACTCCTTCCTTGTCGAGGTCAAATCAGGAATCAGGAATCAACAACTAAAATGGCCGCCAGGGACTGGACCTTATATAGCCAGTGCCCTGGGGTGCTAGCACGAGCCAGAAGGTTCTAGAACCTTCTCTGGGTAGGCTCATGACATGGCACTTTTGAGGTGCTTTCTGGTCCTTCAGAGCCACCATACTGGGGTTCTGGAGCAGCCATTTTGTGTTCCTGAGGAAACTAAAGGAATTCCTGTCAGGAATGCGCGCCAAGCAAAAGGGCGCCAAAACCTCAAAAGGCCAGAGTTCATGTAGGCTCTAATGGGAGTCACTCACATGAGGGAATTATGTGTCCACCATTTTAAGTTTGAACACACACACAGGTTGTCAACCTCAGTTTCCAGACTCACAGGTTTCGCCAGGTGCCTTGTACATAGGTGCCAGAAACCTCGTGAGTAACTGAGTGTCAAGGAACATCTAGCCCCATGAGACAATCACACAAAAAGTCCTGGTAGACAAAAAATAAAAAGCGACAAATTTTTGGAGGTACAGGGGAACAAAATAAATCATAGTGGTGAGGGGACTCTCAGAAGCAGACGGGTCCAACAATGGGCGTTCTAAGTTTTAGGCATTAAGCCAAAATAAGAGAATCCAGTTAAAATCACTCTTGGTGGTATATAAAGCAATCTATGTGACTGGGTCAGAGTATCTAAACAAGCAGATATACTAAGGGGTGGCATAATGGTCCTTGCTTACACAGGCTAAAAGATCTTGTGTATGTGAGGGAGTGGGATGTGAAATAGGAGGTGTGGGGGAATTTCCCCAAGTACAGCAGCGACACTTTGGAACAATCTCCCCCCCGACTAGTGTAACTTCCACTTACGAGGAAACCCACTGTTACAAAAGAGTAAAAATTTAACTTTTAAAAAAAATTGACCCTAAGACATGGACCCAGGCTCAGAGGCTTCATGGTAACAAGTCGGATATAAATAAGATAATGGTGAGGACAACGTGGGTCTCCCCATGCATTCTGTTTATGTGCACCCAGGGTACTATCATGGTTCAGATGTCTTCTTCGTCACCTGCCTTTCTGCGCAGTCACCAGTCATGTCGCCCTTGGCATCTTGCATCCACTATTCCTGCTTATATTTCTCCTCGACAAATCGGTTTGTTATAATATTCACATGGGATGACAGACAAGCTGACTTGATAGCAGCTCTGCCCCATACCATGTTTGTATGACCACACACACCTACCTCTGTCACTCGGCCGCAGTACATGGGTCTCACACAGGAAAGCCTGAAGTCCCTCGCCCTGGTGATGGAAGTACCAATCTTCTACTACCTCCTCGAACTCCTCCAGCATGGTTTCACACTGCAGGACGAGAGACAAGGTGTAAAGTTAAGAAAAGGAGGATGACGAAGGAACACACCTGCCCATTCCCACTGTACTTCTCATCACTTAATGTTTCCTGGATGGGCCTAGAAAGCCCACCGGATAAAGACGATCATCTCAGACGCTGCAATCTCAGGCCTTATTGAGGGGGAACTTTTACACCACCCCTGCTAACTTTATAATGAAACGGACAAGAGTTCAGACATTACCCGCCTATGCACTTTAGGAAATAAGGACTGTGGATTTCGTATTAAATTAGTTTTGTCATCTTCTCATCTTTGTCTCCTTGGGTTGTGCTCTTATGTGCAGTCTTTCTGTGCCTACAGTAGGTGTGGGGCAGGCAGAAGTAATTTACCTCTTTATTTCCTGCCCCAGGCCAGCAACATGGGGCCAACCAATTGCAGTACACTTCACCCAACCAGGCAAAATGGATGCACACAAATCTATAGTGTGCCAAGAGATGCCGGAAAAGCGTTAATGTTTCCCCACGCTGGCAGTATTTACTGACTAAGATCATGAGAAGATGATTAGTGCTGCAGCCACCATGCACTTGTACATGACCGCAGTACGAAGGCAAGCTCCTCGATCCGCTTCCACCTTGCGGCCTCAGCAGGTCTCATGGCCCTGCCGGGCAGCGAACTGCTTTGTATTTGTGCCTTACTGCGCTACATTGTCCTCTTTTTGCCTGCATCTGGTTCACCATGCTGCTCACTGAGGCTGTTGTTTACTGTAGTTTTCTGCCTTATTGTTTGGCCTTGCTGTCATCTTTTGATGTGTTTCATCCACTATTGTTTAACTTGTTGTTATGGTTGTTGTCGCCGTTGAAGTCCATTTTGGAGCAGAAGCCAGGTGTCCCACCTTGCCGTCTGCTCCTTTTCCTTGCCGCTCCCACCACCCAGCACCCCACTCCCCCTTCCAGGACCTACTAAAGGGAGGCTGCAAGATGACCCCATTAAGCAGATTTTCGATAGGCTCCCACCTTGTGGCCTCAGCAGGTCTACCTGACACAGCCAGGTAGGTAAGTGCTTTGTATTTGTGACTTACTAGGCTACATTGTACTCGTGTTGCCTTCATCTGATTCACTGTGCTGCTCACTGAAGCTGTTGTTAGAAGTTGTTTTCTGCCTTATTGTTTGGCCTCATTGTCATCTTTTGTTTTTTCACTCACAGTTGTTTAACTTGTTAACGGTTGTTATAGCCGTTTCCTGGCTTTTGAGCAGGAGCTGGCCTGCCTTGCCGCCTGCTCGTGTAACCCAGCACCCTGCCCCCCACCCAGGACCAACTTAATGGAGCCTACAGCGCGGGTACGCCTAAGGCAAGCACGTCTGTGCCTGGACTGTGCCCAATCTAGGAACACCGGCCCTCCTGCCACATACAGATACTCCGTCGAAGAACTCAGAGCCCTGGACTCCAGACAGCTCAATAACTGATGCATTGCATTGCCTCGACCAACGGTAGGACCTTTCACATATCAGTACTGCCTCTTCGCCTGCCTCACAGGACCACATACCCTCATGAACACCATCACCACGCCTACCTCACTAACTACAACCACCCTTACCTCACGGTCATCTTCCTCACAGAGACCTGGCTCAACTCGTCCACCACTGACATCGTGATGATAAACTGGGACTGCACCAACAAACACGGATGTGGCATCGCCATCATCCACAAAGAAACCGCACGTTGCGCTACTGCCGAAGATGACAACATGGAACACCTCAACTTCCAACTCCAACAGACAACAAAACAACACTCGGAGGCACTCTTGCCTACAGATCTCCAGGATCACGCCCCGGCTGCTGCAACACTATCCCTGAATCCATTGCCTCACTCGCCATTGACTCCAAGCACTACATCTTCCTCTGCAACCTCATCTTCCACCTCGACGACCCCAACAACGCTGACCTTCTGAAAAACATGAGCAAATTCTCCCTCACCCAGCTGGTCACCAACCCCACACACAATATGGCACACACGCTTGACTTGATCTTCATTGCCAGTGACAGAGTCAAGTAAAGCCATGTCACCGAACTCACCAGGACCAAACACGCCATCGTCCTCTTCACCATCACATGATGCCCAGGCACCACCACAAAGCCTCCCAGCTCCTATCTACTGCAGTTGGAACAAAGTGACATAGATCCAATGAAAGGACACCCTCAACGCAACCCACAGCGACTCAGCAATCAACCTGGAACACGCCTTCCAAAACTTCTTCGCCTAGATCACCAACTGCTCCAACAGAGTCGCCTCATCAACCCTGTGAAGATCAGCAGATCCACCAAACAAGCCAGTTGGTATACTTCAGATCTCAGGACTATGAAACACAACTGTAAACAGCTAGAAAGAAGATGGCGCACCAGCAAAAAACCCACAGACCGAGCCATCTTCAAGCTAGCGCTCAACAAATACTACCAACACCTAAAACACATGAAAAGAAGCGCCCTCGCATACTGCATCGCAGTAAGTTCCAATCACAGCAAGGAACTCTTCTGCATCATCAGAGAGTTCTCTTGCCTGTCAGCAACCGAGGACCCGATATCCCCCCGCAGCAACTCTGCGACATCATGGCGGACTATTTCCACAACAAGATATCCACCATCTACAGAAACTTTGAACCCCAAGCCACTGACCTCTGCAACCTCCTCATACCTACTGACGCAACCCATGACCACCCCCTCACCTCATGGGGACAGCTCACCACACAGAGCACCACAGCCATCATGAACTCCACTCACTCTGGAGCACGCATGGATCCCTGTCCCACCACCTCTTCAACCTCTGAAGCAAGGAAATCAGCTATTAACTTACCTCCATTCTTAACATATCCATCACTGTGGCTGCCTTGCCAGATGTATGGAAACATACAGCGGTCAGACCCCTCATTAACAAACCCAGCAAACTCAAGTACTACCACCCCATCTTACTGTTACTCTTCCCTGCCAAAATCCTCAAGGTCATCAGCCACCAACTTACTGAATACATGGAGAGAAACAACCTTCTAGACACCTCTCAATCAATGGTCTCATGCCAGCCACAACACGGGAGATCGCCCTGATCTATGCCAAGACAACAACCCTCCTCAAACCAGGGGCAACAGCGGCCCTGATCCTCCTCGACCTCTTGTTACAAGCTACATGAGGGTTGTTTGGAAAATAAGTGTATATATAAAAAGTATGAGAGTCAACCAAGGTTAAATAGAAAACCATGATGGATAATAGTGTTGAGCCTTTAGTTGTGAATCATACCAATTGATGGTCTGGGAGGCACCCTTTTACAGATATCCTCCCCGACCTCTCAGCAGCGTTCAATACCGTATCCCACAACACCCTCATCAAGAGACTCCACCACATCGGGATCCAAGGAGACGCCCTCAAATGGATTGCATCCTCCCTCACAGGACGAACCCACAGAATCCACCTTCCACCCTTAAATTGGGAACCCAAGAGCATCATCTGAAGTGCCCCTCATGGCTCATTCCTCAGCCCTACCCTGTTTAACAATTACATGATGCCACTGGCCGGCATCGTCGGAACCCATGGCCTCAACATCATATCCCATGCAGAAGGCACCCAGCTCATCCTCTCACTCCCAGAAGAACCATTTACCACTAGAACCAACTTGCACAACTGCATGACGTGTGTCGCCAACTGGATAAGGACCAACTGCCTGAAACTTAACATGGATTAGATGGAAGACTGATTTTTTGGGAACACCAACCCCTCGAGGAACAACACCTGGTGGCCCTCCAAACTCGGACTCACACCGACATACCACGCCGGCAACCGTGGCATCATCCTGGACAGCAAACTCTCTATGAAGGGCTATATCAACACAGTCTCTTCCACCTGCTTCCACACCCTTTGCATGCTCCGAAAGAACTTCAGATGCCTCCGCATCAACACCAGGAAAACCGTCACTCAAGCCCTAATCACCATGGTTGATATTAATTCCCAGTTTGTTCCAAGCCTTTTTGTTACTTTTTCTAAAGGAGCAGCATTATCAAATAATATTGAGCTTTCATCCCTACCTTGCTGCTGACAGTTTGTAGGTGCAGTAGCATTTGAGGAGGGAGGGCCAGTAAGGACAGAACAGACTGCAGCCATGGACTTCGGAAGAAGGATGGAAGATCCCAGCACATCTTTTAATATACATGAGGTCCAGTCTATTATTGAAACGCTACACTGGTTTAGTCCAAGCAACTCACTTAACTGTCTAAATACAGCTACTCTACATTTACAATTCTCTATCTTGAGAGCTCCATGATTCGAAAAGGGCTGTTTGTGGTCACCTTGCCATCAAAGATAGGGTCTTGAAGGGCTTTTGCGATTATGTGTTTTTAAGCAATAGCACAATTTTAGTATCATGGACAAAATGCGAGTGAGTGCAACTGGTACCCCAATAGGCTATTCTTTGCAAATATCCCAGTTGATGCCAGAACCCATGCCAAAGTGAAATCAATGATTACCTATCATCCTGCAAGGACTTAACAGAAAGTGGTGTCAAGCTAAGATTTTTCCCATCAGTTAATCTTTTTAACTAAGATGCATTGAATACTCAAGATGGGTCAACGGAAATAAATTGGGACAAAGACGGCTTTTTTAACATTTTATCTAAGGGCAGTTTATTGCTCCCACAATTCTGAACTTTTTCCAACCCATAAAATGCTAGGTTTGATGTGAATGTAGCAGAAGACTGTCGTCAAGTGAATAAAAGGTTTCTAACGTAATTGCAGGGGAGCCAGATCCAGGCCGGATTATTAGGAAAAGTACATAAAGGTAAATGCACATCTACTGATTAAAAATAAAAATCAGTGATTTAGCAAGTGATTATCATGAAAATCTGGCATGGGTCTGCCCCCTGGACCTACATCCTCTTTACCTGCTTCTTCATGGTAGTGACCTCAATGGATGGCTCGTCCCACAGCTCTTCTGGGATCCCAAGCTCGACCTTCACCCCCTTGTTTCGGAGATTCTTCAGGGTGGTCATGGTCTCACTCTGGCCCTGTGGTGCAGGTGGGCAAGATTTGTGACAGTGTTAAAGGCAGCTTGAGACTAGATGCTAACAAATTTAAAGAGGTGGCAAGCTTACAGTGCTAGACACAAGTGAATGACTAGTAGTATTGCTGAATATTGGGATAAGCATGAATGACTGCCCTAGTCCAAGATGTGAGGATTACTGTGCAGTTATAAAAAAACAGGAATAGAAAAGGCAAGGGTGTCCGTCCCCCTCAACTATCTGGTATAAGGTACTAAAGTACTGCGGCTATCAATGACTTAGAAGTATAGGGCCAGCTGATCTCTTAAAACACATACAGGTCCTTGCACAGTCTGTCCAGAGAAGAGAAGGATGATACCACACATTACACCTCAGTCCAGCACACACAGCACTGATAGCAAGAGGATTGCACAGGAAGTGGGAGCAAGACTCCTATAGTGTTTTTGATACTGCAGGAATCCACGTTGGGACTGAAATAGTTATGAATGGTCCTCGGGTACCTTGGCATAACGTAAGCTGCCATGCCGTTCTGCGTGAACACTGTACTCAAGTATACGCTCACAGATGTTATCCAAAGCCTCAGCGAGACGAGTTTCCCTGAAAAAGAAAGGAGTTTATGGGCAAGTGGTGAGGAAGAGTGAGAGGGATACAGAAGAAGATAGCTCTAAAGGGACCACTTACGATGTGTTGTATTTGATCCTCTTCTTCCTAGACCCAGAGTCCAGGATCTGCCCCATTTCCAGCACCTCCTTTGAGCGACTACTCTTCTCCAGCACCGACTGCAGTTCCACAGTGAGGAACTTACACACTAAAGGGGTCAGAGAGAAGATGCATTAGCAGAGGTGTTTTATCCCACACATTCAAAAGCTGTCCTTGGAAGGAGAAGTTGACATATTGGTAACCACCAACTAAAAAGATGTCAAAATAATTTAATCTCATAATTCAGGAATATTTTATGGGCAATTTTTTTTCATCTCCACTCAAACCGAACCTACGGAAAGCTCAGCCCCCCAACCCACATCACTGGTGGCTGTCACCTTTCTCTGGGCTGCCTCACAGCTAAATGCTTACTGATCCCCAAGGCTCATAGAAAATACAGGCAGAAGATTCGAACATCCACCTGGCATTTTTCAGACTCGAGCATTGTATTTGCCTTGCTTCACAGCCAGCTAAATCCCTGCTGCAAGTACCTTCACTGAAAGTTAGCTGAAGCTCTTTGTACACAAGAATATATGCCATCGTCTTCCCCATGGATAAACCATCTCCGACAATCTCTCCCCTCAATGCACATAAAGCTGCTTCCCAAAGGCTCTTGCGCCCCCAACTGCAGTAGCTACCATCCCTAAGCCTCACTAATTCACCCTCTCTCAAAGCCACTCCAGCCAGAAAAGTGAGCTGATCGAGTCTGCTGGGCACTGCAGCTCACACCTGCTCTGGACGTAAGGAACCTCTACCTGCCTTCTTCATCCTGGAACTATGCCCTGGGCACTTGTACAAACCTCTTAGGACAAAACTACTTCAAAGCTTGTCACAATGTTTCAGGCTATATTTCTGAAACTTTTGTAACTAAATGTTATACTTTGGTGCTTTATGTAAACATGTATTGACATGAGTAGCACTTCAGGACTATAGAGTTGAAGACCAACTCACTTGTTTGTTGAGTCCCTAACTCATTTACTAACTCACTCAACCACCAAGTAACTTCCTTCAATACAATTTCCTGATGCTCTCACACTCAGTCACTTACTAGGTGACTTAGTCATCTAATCAGTAGTGCAGCAACTTCCATTCCAGTGAAATGTGCCTTCATTCACTATTTACACTCAATCAGTTGACGACATATCATCTGACATAGATACAGATGGAGACCGCATGAAGGCAGGAACTGTTTAAAACCACAACTATACTGAATCATCCTAAATAAAATAAACATTAAACAGCTGTTGTTCAATGAGGTCATCGATGATGCAGTGTGACACGAGTCACTGTTTATATACATCATTACAAAAACAGGGCAACCCAATATTCACCAGGGAACCGAGCAAGTAGACCAGAAACAAAACAACGTTCCCAGTGGAATTACTTACTCTTTTTTATAAAGAATTGTGCTACTTTGTAAACATCAGTAATATGTTCCATGAACGTCTGAAGCAAAGCCGGTTATGTAATAAAAGTACCATCATTTATTCAGACGTATGCATATTGTGGCCAAATATTATAGGGTTAACAAATTAACACAGCCAGGTGGCAATTGAAGAAGGCGGTGCAGTGACATGTTGCGGTGTAACAGTTAAGAATGAATGTGCACATTATGGTAGTGCACATAAGGACAGTACATAAAGTTCACAATTTATACAGCATGAAAATCTATTCAGTGTGATATGCTGACGTTTCGACTCAAGGGTCAAAAACTTGAGTAGGTCATGATCAGGACTTGTAATTGCAGATAATTGTCAACATTTTGAAGCACTAAAATTGTAATAACTAAAAAATTCTGTACAAAATATTGATTAAAAAAACAAGCCATCCACAAACTATTATGTAATTAAGTGTGTAATATTGTGCATGCACCCGCCAAATAAACAATTTACGATGCAGATTGGATAAAGAAATTCCCGCTTTTTAAATGTTGCCATAAGCAAATGATGTAACTGTAAATGTAAATGTACATGTATTTATATAGCGCAAATCACCGACCCGGTATCTAAGCGCTTGCTTAGGGAACCCGTCCTGGTATTCCCCTGTGAGATAACCCCGGCAGGGTATCCACAAGGTGAAAGCCAGGCATCCCACCGCGAGGGGCTGTTGTGGAGATTAAGCAAGCTATTGCCCAGAGTCGCAGAGTGTGAACCCATGAATCGAGAAGGCACCGGAGCGAGAATTGTCGAGTCTGTGGACATTTTCGGACTGAGACCCGCCGGGAATTGAACCCTGGTCCCGGGCTGACCTCTGCTTCCAGGTCTGCCTCCTCTAACCAGTGAGCCACACTACTCCATGATGCAATGTTTATGCATAAAGCATCACCTGAATGCCTTGCCATGTCATGCTGTGTACATTTGTGAACACTTCCCTACTAGACCACAATAAGCATTATGCCTGAGTAAACTAAAGCACTTGCATTACATAATAGGCCTTACTTTAACATGCCCAGCACTTGTTAATGACGTCTCCAGAGTAGCACAATTTCTTGCAAAAAAGACTGAAGTGATAACATTGGGAACGTTGTTCTGTCTTTTCTAGGTCATGGCAGTTTCATGTGTCATTCTAAAAGCAGTGCATTGTGGATATGTTGCATAACTCTGTGTTTTCGGGATCGTAACCATTAGGTAGCGAGGTTTCACGTTATTTGTGAACAGTGCAGGGCTACCAAACGCGAATGGACTAAATTCACTGAAAAGTAAATGGTCTATCGCCATACGAGATGGGATTTACATGAGAACAACATCCATTGGATGTCTAGGAAGAAGGAAAACAGGGTTTCTCAAATCTGGGCCTTAATAGATTTTGGAATCAGCCCTGAAGAAGTCCCTTCATGGGATGAAATGCTTTGGCTACAGCGGACAGAGGTTTTTAAGGAAATACGAATAAAGACAGAACTTTTTAAAAACAATTTCAAGGAGTCGATGAATTATGTGATGTGTTTATTGCCATTCCACTATTCTGAAAAGGATCAAAAATCCTGTTTAATGATGTTATTATATCCTGGGTGCTGAGTCATATGTGTTTCTGTTACATCATAATGCCACTCTAATGCTCTCTGTAAAAGGCTAACACATGATGCAGGTGATCAAAAATTGTAGCTCAAAAAGTAATCAAACAAAAAGACAGAGACATACTACATACAAAACAGTTTAAGAGAATTGCTTTGGTTCAAATTCCATAGTATTCAGTTATTTTTGCTCTAGATAAAATAGAATCCTTAAAACGTCTTTGTCGCTGTATGTGCCAACAATGTTTCACCTGCACAAGATTTTCTGGGTCGTTATCAGGACAAGAGATGAAACTTAGCACAATGAGAGTCTACGTCACTTAGCCTTCAAAAGAGGGTAATCAATATAGAAGCAGGGGAATTGAAACGTATAATGGAGAACAGGAGGTCAGCAATAGCCATCAAAAGTCTGGGGAAACAAATTAAGCCATCAGGCAACTTGCTTGCGGTAAGGAGAAAATCCAGTAACTGAGTAGAGGATACTGGGATGAAGCTGTGGCTTTTAATCCAGGTTTCACTCTTGGGGTACCATGGACACAGGTTCCTGCAATTTTCTTAGCGTTGCTGGACTAACTGGATAATTTTGTCGCACTACAAGAACGCAGCTTTATTCTGATGTCCTCCCTCGATCCCAGTCAGGATGGGATCGGTAAAGTTGTTAGGGTCGAAAAATCATTGACACATACAGCCACAAAGACATTTTATGCAAAAATAATTGAATAGTATGGACTTTATAATTGAAGCAATGCTGTAAATGTGTTTTCAATGTAATCTGTTACATTTTCAGTTTTATCGCTTTTTGGGGCTACAATTTTGGATCATCTTTTACAGTGAGAATGCCTATATCTGTTAGAAGTCTATTTTTTTGTCTCAGCTATATATAATTATATTATACAAAATTGCAAATTTTGATTTTTTTTTTTAATCGGGTCAGAAGTTTTTTTTTTTTTTACTTTTTCATTAAATAGTTTAGGGTGGTTTTACATCCAGTGTTTTTGTTTTATTATCTCACTTGAATGTAGAAAATTAACTTTCAATGAAACAAAGTTGGACACTGTTGTCTTACATATACTAGTACCCAAGTCCAACCTTGGCCTAAGGGTTACTCCTGTGGTTTTCAAACCGGTTATGATCGGCTCATGTTCGACACAAATAACACCACTCGAGACATCACATAAACATTAGCAGTGTACAATTGCGCTATATTTCCTGAACATCGTTTTATGTATTTTTTTATTTATTTTAAAAGTTTTATATAGCGCTAGCTTGACCCGTAGGTATCAGACCGATTTACATACACACTGTGAAAAAAAGAAGGACATTACATTACATAGTAGGCTGGCAGTAAGGAAGCAAACCAAAGATAAAGAATACAGTAACGGAGGGGGAGTGAACAATAAAAAGAAAAAGGTGATTAACGTAGTACGGTCACCAACTATCCTTGAATGTCAAGAGAGAGAGGAGTCAACTCGGATATTGAAGTCTAGGTTAGTTGACGTTGGTCAGGAAAGTATTTGTTAAGGAGATGGAGTTTCAGGTCCCTTTTGAAACAGGAGGAGGGGTTGCATCTGAGGACTCCAGGGAGAGTGTTCCATATCCTGAGAGCGTTGCCAGAAACGATCGGTACTGGGTGGCTTTCTTTTTCATTTTCGGAGGAATAAGAAGGAGTTGGAGTTTCTCAGTGTTCTGGATTGACCTGCTCTTACCAGTTTGTTGTTCAGGTTGTTGGGGGCCGGAGAGTGAAGGGTTTTGTGTGTGATACAGGCCAGCTTGTAAATACACCTCCCTTCCATGGGAAGCCAATTGAGGGAGTTGAGAGCTGGAGTGATGTGTTCAAATCTTTTTACTCCAGATACAAGTCGAGCAGCCATGTTCAGCACTGCCCTTCCAAGGGCTAGGTGATCTTTTGGAGTTCCTGTAAGGATGGCGTTCCCATAGTCGATTTTAGAGAGAACTAGGGATTGGACTACTGTCTTGAGGTCATCATGGGGAAGAAAAGGTTTCAATTTCTTGAGGTGTTTTATTGTAAAAAGAGCACTTTTTGCAGAGTTTTTGATGTGGGGCTCAATTGATAAGTTCTTGCCAAGGGTGATGCTTAGAGACTTAACTGAGTCGGATATGACTAGGGGGCAGTTTAGGACAACCAGATTCTTGAGCCACTTTGGATTGGACGATGGTTGCTTTTTGGTCTTCTTGGCGTTCAGAGTTTTCTACTTTCCGACACCCAAATGTAGTTCCCAAACTGTTAAACTTAAATGTGCAGTAAATGGTTCCCCCTAAACAACAAAGTTATATTATCCCACTAATTTTCTAGTTTCAAAATATATACATTGTAGATTTCAAATGAGAATTGCAATAAGAATTTTGTTCGCGACTGCATACTTTACATAACTTTTCATAGTGGGTATTTTAACACTCATGAGGGAAAGCTATTTCAAATTACACTTGCACGCAATATTGCGAAAATATTAAAAGCATCGCAAAAATCCAAACTTTCAGCAGAAGTTCTTACGCATATAACTTGGTGACCTTACGTATTGCTCATAGTTTTAAAAAACTAAAAAACTGCACGCCAAAGTGTTCTCCTGTGCTTGGAGCATATTCTCCATAGATAAGCATACTGTTCTGCAACTGTATCTATCCATGGGACCAGACTGCAGAGATGGAGAAATCATTCCATGTACCTAACAACTCCCCGATTAGCCAGTGGCTCACCTTCACACTTGTTGGGCAACCTCTCCTGCTCCTCCTCTTTAGCGCCTTGGCTTTGATCCCAGAAGAGACAAAGCAGGGCCAGCACCAATGGCCACTCCCCCTTCATTATGTCCCTGTGTTCCCCTTGACAGGCTCGCCCCCTCCAGGTGACACAGAAGAGGTCGCCACCTGGGCAGGTTCCTTTAAAGAATTCTAGACACGCGCAGTGGTAGAGATTTATCCGCATGCGCATTTACAGCCGGCTGACGACTGTGAAGGGCATGACTACAAAACGTGTAGGCATAGACGAAATACTTCAAATATGGATTGTTCTCGGTTTTTGGCAATGTTTTTCAAAATGAGACTTCCATCTTGAAAAGGTGTCGTAGTGAGCATAAACGTCCCATTAGGATAAAACAAACGTCTCATACACCGTGCTGAAATAAACTAGTCTCTACCCAAGAAGTATACAATGCAGTCTACATCGATTTTACCGAAGAGTAATTTGCGCCAAATATTTAAAAATTGATCGATTTCATTGAACATTTAGGAAATGTACCGAAATGCATAGTACCTTTTTCCCTATAATGTAAAAAGTTTGTTTGCAAAAATATATTTAAAAACGGAAGTTGTACACTGGACATATGCGTCTGCGAGGATGACAGTCCTACCAAGCCCTAATAGAGCTGTTCACAGTGCGTCAATTCAAAGAGGCATTCTTAATTTCGTCGCGTGATCTGTGTTATTACGCGTACGCCATTGGGTGATTCCAGATTACAACAGGCACAATTCAGAGACGTCACGGTAATGTTTACATTCTAATCCCATCTGCTTTCCACCGCCCACCCGACAGGTCCTGGCAGCTACATCGAGTTATCACATCTACTGGGCGCATCGAGGGTATCGGAAAAATGGGTTGAGCAAGTGAGCAAAGTTAGACTGAGGGAGCCACGCTCAGCCGGCGCAGTGGAAGAGACTTCTTCGGGCAGGGCAGGTTCTCTGCACGACCTGTAAGTATGCAGCTTCCGGGACTGCGGGCAGCAGGCCAAACTGCAAGATGGCGGCGACACGGGAGCGCGAACCCGAGTGTTGGAGACGGCAGTGAGCGGGCAACTGTTGGGGTGAGAGGATCTTCCGTAGAACAGGCTATGGGAAGGAGAGTGTGCCAAGCGTAGGAGGTGGTTAGTTACATCTTCGTAGATTTGGGGATAACCTATTCAACTAAGTGGTACGTGAAAGGGGATATTTATTGTTACTATGAACTATGTGATGCAAGAGGGTGTAATACACGGGTGATGGAATTACTAGGTATGTTTAGATGCATACCATTTAAGGGGGGTCGTGTGGGCGGGGTACGGTCATACTGTTGATCAGAGTAGTCCTCCGTGCACTTTTCCTGTCCTCTATTCGGTGCTGTACCATTCGTTATGCTTCATGGGTAATAGCGGTATTTTACGATTACCGAAGCATGGCAGGTTCTTGCAATTCAAATCCTGCTTACCTGCATTAACCTTGTGTGTGTGTGCAGTGCCTCCCCTGCACTCTGCTGTTCAATAACTGCCTGTTAATGTAGGCAACGGTACATCCTATATGTTTAACCCGCTGAATACCAATACACCTCTTAAGAATTGCATTTCTCATTAAGACTGTCCTCTAAGTCGGCCTTGTCCCTTTTCATCAGAACCATCCCGCTCCTGTACATACCTCTCATCCACAGTCTACAATGCAAGAACCACTTGTGCAGCCTCCACATTAACCCTACTGGGAATATATATATATATATATATATATATATATATATATATATATATATATATATATATATATATTTAAATGCATTGAAGTCTGGTCTCCTCTGCTGAACATGACGGTCAGTTCATGATCCTTAGATACTGCAGATTCTGCATATGTCACCCCCCCCCCCCTTATTTACAGACGAAGTGTCAAGGGGGTCTAGAATTTAAGCAAGCGTTTCTCTGCTAGACCAGCGTAGTACACTAGCAGACACTGTTATTTCTTGGTGGTTTATTGTGCAGGAGTATCTTCCTAGAATTGGGGTAGAACCCCATAGTACAATAATATAATTGAGGCTAGTGTGTTATAACTTTCAAGAAAATATGTGCCTGTACACTTTTTTTAAATGCAGAGGTGACCGCCTACATTCTGGTTAGAAAAGTGGCAGTACCTGTATAGATACCATATTTGATGGCGTTGGCTACCTTGCATTTTAGGGAATCTTGTTCGTTCTTGGATTTGGCACTTTGAACAAACGTTGTGTTCTGGACTAATCGCCTTATTTCATTGTCTTAATTTAAAAATATATGGAATTATGGTTTGATAAGGGTTTTGTGTCTGGTACTGGTCCAACTCTATGTGCATTATACTACTCCCCACGTCTATTTTTGTAATTTTATTTCAGTAAAACACTTCGCTCCTCCCACACACACTTTCTTCTGTGTACACCACCTCTTGTTTGAGATGTCCTCTTGTGATAACATGTATTCTGTAATGTGCTCTGTTGCTGTTTGGCCTATGTGAAATATATCAAATAAGTTCAAATAAAATGTGTCTTCTTAGAAGGCAATCTAGCACCAACATGCAGGTCTTTAACTCTGTAATTAGTACTTTGATGATTGTGTTTTTAACTACCCACTTGGTGGATTTATAGGAGTGGCACAACTTAATGGTGCCACGATTAAGGAAACCATGTTTTGCCAAAATGCAGATCTGTATTTAACATTTTACTACCTCTCTTTCTAGGTTTAGATCTAGACCTGTCATAAATGTATATACCTTTTACTTTGTCTTCAATAATATTTACTTTTTTATAGAAAGGATGGTGCCTTTATAATGGTGTTTAACAACAAGGGGTGGTGATGGACAGTGTTTCTGAATTAAGCAGAATACTCTCACCCAGTCAAGAGATCAGGGCTAGATCCAACACCGTTTTTTAGCTCACTGCACCATCCGAGCTCAGAACCTGGCTATATGCAAATTAGTCTGTGCCTGTCCCAGTGCATGATGGGAACAGGGCAAACCAAACTACCAAGCCAATTCTTACACTGGGAAGGAAACAAGCTTCCGGGAACCGGTTTCTGGCATTTCAGCCGTCGTCGGCCCGGCTTGCTTGAATCCTGATGGTGCAAGGAGCAAGGAACTCACATCGGAGTACACCCTTCCACGCTTATGGTGGAAAAAATATTTAACAACAAGGGGTGGTGATGGACAGAGTTTCTGGACTGGGTAAGAGTTGTCTGCTTAATTCAGACACTCTGTTCATCACCACCCCCTTTTCTGAATCGTTTTTGGCCACTAAAGGTGTGGCAGGGTATACTCAGACATGAGTCCCTTGCTCACTGCACCATCAGGATTCAAGCAAGCCGGGCCGACGACGGCTGAAATGCCAGAAACCAGTCCCCGGTAGCTTGTCTCCTTTCTGGTGAAGAATTGGCTTGGTAGTTTAGTCTGCCCTGTTCCCATGATGCACTGGGCCAGGGACAGACTGATTTGCATATAGCCAGGATCTGAGCTGGGATGGTTCAGTGAGCTAAATAACGGTGATGGATCAAGCCCTGATCTTTGGACTGGGTAAGAGTGGTCTGCTTAATTCAGACACTCTGTTCATCACCACCCCCTTTTCTGAATCGTTTATAATGATGTAGCACAACTGACACACTCCATTCGTTGGCCACAGGACAGACCGGGGCTTCTTAACCCCAACTATTGTGGTTCATGTCGCTAGCCACTGTTTTCCTGTGGACTGCCTTACTTATGACTTGGCAAAGTAAAAGTATTTCAGCTCTTGACTCTCAGGGTGTCTTGAGGGAGCAGTCACATGTTTCTCAGGGAGATCTGGTTGGATGCACAAGCTCAGAACTAAATAATCCACCAACAGACAATATAATCCATGTGTAGATCTTTGTAGGAGGTTGCAAAACTCTCCAAAGTTCATGATAAATAACCCATTTATGTAAATGTACGTTTGCAATTTATATTTGTCTCCTAGTACTATTGTAATCAAATGATGTCATCTAGTAGTCCAAGTGTAGAAAAGTTAAGTTGCTTTACTAAGATGTTAAGATCAAAGGTGTATTGAAGAGCCCCACTAGAAGCAGCTCTCCTGCTAATTATCCTATCCTCCAACTGACTCACTCATCCAACATTCCACAGCATCCCCCCACACCAACATTCCGGACCACAGTCACACTGGCTGAGCAGCAGATACAACACATCTCCTCCTTTCTTTACAGGAATAAGAAAACATTGCTACATTCCCATGCATCTCACAAATACATAGCAAGAAAGGAGACTCCTGCATGGAAATATAAGATGCACAGGCATGTAACACTTTAAATAAAACAATAATAAAAACAATGCATGAAAACACAGCTCAATGGAATATGAAGTTGGTTAATAGTCATGCAAACAAAGCGGAATACTGACAGAAATATTGTTGCTACTCCATGAATATGTTAAACATTAAAAACAACAAAAATGTCATCCTAGTAAATGTAATCTGATACATGCTAAGAATGGCGAAAGTACATGCAATATAAAACCGAATGGAGAAAGTCCATGCATTTAATCTATAAATATAATTTATGTAACGTAGGAAATGTATAAAGCACCACGTAACCCATTATTTCTCCATACAAAAAACACTCTATCACACACATCTTCTCCCTGTCTACCATACAAAAAAAACACATTTACTCTACCGCACCCCATCTCAACTACCTGGCCCACAAACCACACTTATACCAGCTGGCCAGGCTGGCACGAAATGAAGTCAGACAAAAGTACATATCAAATAGGTGCAGCAGAGAACATAAAGAGTTGACAAATTATATGACAACATCTTAAACAGGCAAAACGGGTGATGTAAACAATGCGCAGTCATCCCACACAGCACATTGCAAAGCAAACCGGCTGACTAAACTACGCACAGTCAACCCAACAACGAACACCTTTACAAAGAACGGGTGACTTAAACTGTGCGCAGTCATCTCACAGCACATGTGTGGTAGACAACAACACAACCACAACAGTGGGTGGTATTACTGCACCATCCCAGAAACTCCACAGTGGGTGGTATTACAGCACCATCCCACAACCACATGTGTGGTAGAAAACAACACAACCGCAACAGTGGGTGGTATCACTGCACCATCCCACAAACTCCATAGTTTTGATTTTCCTGCACGTACCAGATAGCCTACCATCTGCCACATAATTTGCCTATTTCAAACAAAACAAAGTTTCTAAATCAAACTGATCCGAAGTTACTGAAAAATGTACTGCACAGTGCAAACCCTCTGCAGAGGTCAGGAGGTCACCGTTATGTGATCAATTTCAATGCTGACATCTTTGTTCTGGGATTGAACTGGCACAAATGAGTTAAAATTACCCCAAACATCGTTAATGGTATTTAACACAATGAAGGAGTTAAATAATACAGCCACAAATGGCAGAATTATTTCTCTTTAGTTGTGGAATTGTAGTCCGTTCTGCATACATGGCTGCTGCATATTTCCATTAGCCTCGTCATATTCAAGTCTACGTTCTGTTTGGAAAAAAGGGTCTTCACTTCAAATCCACACAGAACGATATTTAAATTAAGTATGCTTTTGTTTGATTATACCATATTTGATTTCAAGTTTCCTGCTCCCATTGTGATACATTGAGAAAAGTGTCCATGCAAATCCATATATTTTTATAAAAGAAGGCAGAAGAACAAAATGACAAATTAAGCAAAAATAACTTATCACTTAAAGAATGTATTCGCAAAAAACATGGCACATTTGCAGTAGCGAACAGCATTTCCCGAACTGATTTACCTTGGAAAATAACTCTTTCAGTCTGTAAGGCGGACTAAATTAGTTTCTCTACTTGTATTATCCCCTTGTTGGGATTTTATCTGTAACATTAAATCCATTCTCAACTCTTAGGTTTTATTACATTCCTTCCTTCTGCCTGCCTGAAATTAAGTGAAAACCTAGAGTTCATATCCTACTGTTAGAACAAGTTCTCCTCTTAATCCGTTCCAGGAGTAATGTGAGTGGGCATTGTTTGACCACCTTTCAGCCGCTACAGGGCATACAACAGATACTGAGCTTGATTTGTGTGAACTGGGGTAACGTGTCTATGTTGTGATGGAACCTGACCGGCTAGTGGATTGCTTGTAGATCCGCGGGTCAGAAAACATAAGTAGTGTTCCCTGCATGTGGAAGGAATGGAGTAAAAAGTGGGCTATAGGCTCCTCTGTTGGGGAGCACGTGAGACGCCACAGCCTTGCAGTGGCCAGGGGAAGGAGTGGCAGTGGCCCCATGGAAGTATATGATGACTTAAATCTCCATAGGAAATCCTTCTACAGGATCATCATGACCCTCAATGTCTGTTTTTTTAGGTGCACAGTTCCTGGATGCCACATAATTTTGTAGACCCAGTTCTTCAGGTTGTGTGCTTTTATGGATTCATAATGTATGGATCTATAAGAAGTCTCTTCAGAGTTGGTAAATCCACAGGACCAGCTCTCCAGAGAAGGTGTCCTGTTCCATATACATTCTTTGCTATAGAATTGGCTGGCACCTGTTATATCCCATTAAAGCTACGTCTTAGCCAACTTGCCCTCTGTTTTGCATGTGGTGCAAACCTTTTTTTTTTTTGGCCTGCCCCTCACGTAATAAGAGCTCGCTGTAATCACGATCACTGAGAAGTAATGGCCTTGGAGAGCCAGTAATTGATAGTTCATGAAGTTGGAACCCCATTTCATTCCCCTCAGCAGGGCTGATTCACCCTGGCTGGCAGTGAGAGGCTTGCACAGCTATGGTGGACTTCAGGTCCCAGTGATCCGCAATTCATAATTTTCAATTAAACATAAAAAATGGTCAAACTCTCAAAATAATCCTTAATAAAACCCTGTGTGCTATATAAACTGTCTTCTGTGGATTCTGTTGTTTTTTTAAATACAGAACGCTTTCAATTTTTATGCACACAAATATGATTCATATAGTGAATGCCCATAATTCCAGAAACATTAAGAAACCTGAAGGGTCACCTTCAACCCTACACACTTATTCTCTGGACGTGGATAAGACGAGAAAAATAGTGCACACCTTTTAACCACATTAGAAAACTCACATTAATTGCCAACTTTGGCCACAACGTGGACCCTGTCTGGGACTTGTTTCTGTGCAGCTGCAGTAGTGCACTGCATACTGATCCACTTCCTGAAGAACACTTAACACCACTTCACCTGGTTCAAAAGTGAACAGCAATATTAGAGCTGGGCCAGGGTAGCCAAGGGGACACCATCTACACTGGGGGTAAAACCTTCAGCTTGTTATCCATAGTGTGCTCAGGTGCCTCGGGTCCCCAAACCATTTAAAAAGTAGTCTGCCACTACAGACTGACTCTTGCCCCAATGGCGGTTAAAAACTCCTTTACACTTGGACTGTACAAGAAAAAATAGTATATGGAGGCAAGGCTCTGGACATAATGACCAGATGCATGGCGATGGTTGATCAGGCACTAATGGAACACAAATGATTTGTTTGTAAACTCTTCAGAAGCTACTATAGGGGCAACTTTCTACTACTAGATGTATGAGGGTAAGACAGATTAACTTTTTCCACCAGCTTTTTGTGCTGGTAAACAAGAATGAGATTGTTCGCAATGGATCCTTGGAATGTTTAAACCTTAACACCTTCAGCAGCCAATAGCGTGACTACTATCCAAAAAGGCACTCCCCTACTTCGGCCTCATAGCCTAATTAACAAGAACTAGAATGCAACTGTTGGAGCTGGGACCGTACCTGATCCGCCGTGATTTTTACTATTGTTACCCCTTTTGACCATTTGTTTTAAGCTCTGAAGAAGCCTATGGATAGCACAGTTCACATACGACAGTCTGAATAAGCTAATAAAGTGTGGTATTAGTGTGTTGTAATTGGTACATTCTTTGGCCATATCACTTACTACAGCTGAAGGGATACCCCACTTTGATCCTCATTGTGAATTACTGCAGGGCAGGTGTACAGGTCATAGAAAAGCACCTGCCTCATTTCTCCATACTGGGGCCTGAGAACACGTCTCCCTTGCCACAAACAAAAAATTGAGCACGCATATAACTAGAGCTCCGTTAAAGGTTTCGGTACATCAGTCGCTACTCCTCCACTGTTTACTGTCCCCACCTTTGTGGCAAATGGTTTAAATGTAGTCCTTCGTTCTTAGATTTTTATTTCAGACTTAAGATGAGGAATTTGGTAGCGTCCATAAAAAATGAGAAAGACCTGTATAGAGCACTATTTTTTGTTCAAATCATTGACAACCTTGAAGAAAAGTGTTTAGATGATCTGTTTAGAATTTTTGTTAATGTGTTCCATTTCTGAAATGGAGTCCCTGTATCATTAATTCCCTTTTAGATGGGAGGCAGATACTGTTGCCTTGTGAAGGTTAGTGGGCATGTTGCAATTTTTTGTAACTTTTGTCCCCTCTTGTCTCTCAAGAAAGCATTGATGGGCTCCCCCCTTCCTCAATTCCAAGGCCAGGCAGGAGCCAGAAGGAACGATGGCCGAGGAGAAGGAGAAGAAGCAGAAACTGGGCAATACCATCTTCCCCACTGAGTCAATGAAGGTCATTGCTGAATCCATTGGTATCTCGCAGGTACCTGAGGAGACCTGCCAGCTGCTTACTGAGGAGGTCAGCTACCGGATCAAGGAGATCACCCAGGTACACAAGCTACTTCTGATAACATCTCGAGTCGTGCAAGCATTTTATCTTAAAATTATGCTTGATGCATTGTGGGATATTGGGTTGCTTAGCCAATTATATCAAAAGTTGTCGCAATTGTTTGCTTGGAGCTAATTACAGGTGAGATCCCAAGGTACCCATCCATTCTAGATTTGACCACTGCACGCAAACCCTAGAGCTTTAATCAAGATGGCTCCTATTGCACCACTGGTGTATTGAAGTGAATAAATCACGCGGAAAAAGAACAATTGGTTATGAATTTAACATGACTGCTCATGTGTAAATTTGCCTCTCGGCAGAGTAACGTTATTTAGAATATTATGTGTCCTGTTAAAAGGGCCTTGGCTCATTTTTCATCTGCCCATTACATTAAACATCCAGGAAAGCTCTTTTTGAGCAGTTGATGTGGAATTTTGTTACAAATGTTTGAAAACACTTAGCATTGTATCCAAATGATTACGAACGGTTCAGCAAGTGATCTAAAAATTGTATGTGTTTAACATCTGGCTTTTCTTCTCCGTTTACTCGGTCTGCTTGCGGTTCTAGGATGCACTGAAATTCATGAGTGTGGGAAAGAGGCAGAAACTGACCACCAGCGACGTTGACTCAGCCTTAAGACTGAAAAATGTAGAGGTGAGCAGGCTCTTCGAAGTGTGTTCTCTCAGTGCTACAGTTGGCTTTTGCATATTCTATCTCTTCTGTTACCAATGCACTTGGTTTTTTCATTGCCTAATATGTTCTGCTGCCAGTTTTGCACCCTTTTCTTCTATTTCAAATCGGCTTTTCCATTTTATATGGTGCCAGTGTTATTCAGAGAGCTCATTGCCAGCTGGTGATTTTGGATACTTGGTACGTTTTCTCTGCTCTGGGTTTGTGTCAAACGCATAGTGCTTTTTAATCTGTATTTGTATTGTATTCATAAACAAACCATAGGACAGTCTTGACATTAATTCTACACCAAGTATATGACTGGAAAGGGTTCCAGAGTAAACTTTAAAACAAAACAACTGACAAATTCAGTCTAAATATCTGTGCTTATTCGCCAAACTGAGCTTTGCATGTCGGTGTCAAATTTTAAGCATTAATTGGAAAACGTTTGCGGTTGCAGCCATGTCTGTAATCGGATAGGGGTATATTCTTTGTTGGTCAGGATATCTAAGTTGTCAGTATAACGTGAACATGTGTGTTTTCATCATCTTGAACATCCCATATAGAACTAGGAAATAGGAAGCAAGATACCCTACCGTAGTGCTTTCCGAAGGAATCCTGTTAAACATTCAAAACGAAGTTGGCCTGTTAATATCGTGTGGGACTGTATCTATGGTGGTTTTATAGTAGCTATACATTTCAGAAACAATGACCCCCCCTGCTTAAATAGGGTTGCTGGGCAGGGAAAACTATCAATAGAAATAAACTCGAGCGGAACAAAAGGTTCTGTAAAGGCAAGTTCTTGGACGTCAAAACGTGGCAAAGCTTTGCTTACCAGCTTCATGGGAAAGTGCAGAAAAAATGAAAAACACAGGGTTGGTATCTTGTTACAGAAAAGCAGTCCGCCTGGTGCACATTTGACTGAAAAGATGAAAACATTCTTTAGAAGCACCGTTCATTCAACTAGTGCACACTGAAGGGAGTTTTCGGAGGTTACCTCACTAAGGCGTGCCCTCTCAATTATAGTAAATATTGTGGAATATCTGAAAAATGTATGCATTGAATGGCAGCAATTATGCCCTGATCCGTGCACCCAGTGGGCAAAAATTGCACCCTGCTAATACTGGGATTACTGCGCTCAAGTAAAATAGGTTTCATCGCCAACCAACTTTCAACTTCCTTGGACATACCAATTTACAGCTTCAAAGAAATGAAGAATTACTCCTTTGGGATATTTCCCTATTCCTGTGCACATCTATAGTATGAGCCAGGAGAGTACAGGGTCCAAGACATCTCCTTACAAGAGAGGGTTAGAAATTATAACAAACTGAAAGCAAGGCCAATCTGGTGAGACACACGTGGCAGGCTGTGAAGTTAAACACAAGTACACTAGGAGTCGTCAGGTCTAAATTAAAGCTAACTCAGCTTGACACCTTTCAATGATTGTGTAAATTTGTGATCCCAAAAATCCTGCACAATGTGGCTAAGCGACAAACACCATACCATGGCAGCATACATGATTAAGCAGCCCATGATCAGCAGCATGGAATACATAGGAAAGTGGGAAAGAGGCAGTCTCCTCTCCCCAAATGCTGAAGCCCCCAGCCACCAACCGCTTCCATCACAAAGAATCTCTCAGCAATGTCCACCTCCACGCAGTGTTCTCATTCCCTGGTTATCAATGCCAGGGAAATGCATGCACCATCGTTCACTGGAGAGCACTCTGCCATCTAGTCTCCAGTGTGAAATGTTCAGAAGAAAGCAAAAGTACACCGGTGGCAGTCTCAGAGAGCCGAAAGTCATCTCACGAATCTCAGTTCATGTCGTCATAGATGCTAGGAGTTAGCGGTTTGGGTTTCTTTTTCTTGCTGGAACTCATTGACAAGGTAGAGGAGCTGCTGCCGCCGCCGCCGCCACCTCCACCACCACCACCTCCACCTCCTCCTGCTCCAGCCGGTCCTCAATTACCTCAGACAGAGCAGCTTGGCCCTGGCCTACAGTATTTGCTGCTACCTGTCCTGTTCTTTTCCCAATAGTTCAATACACTACACTACACACAGTTCATCTGAACTCTAGGCACTCTCGACATTGCCCTGCTGTAGTCCCTTGGTGCTGTTCTTTCTTCAATGCTGCACCCGGCTCTTCGACTGAACCTGCCACTGTTTACGAATTGAAATGGGGGCCATTTCTGCATTGGGTGCTACTAGGCAAAATACCAGAAATAGTAGCATTGTTAATAATCATGAAGGAGACCTCAACAAATCAACTGCATATTAAATATTAGAGTCTGGTGGGAGATACCTTCTTGTAAAAGTCAACTGAAATGTGGTCTAGCTGTCATTATTTTTGTGTTCTGCCTAGGCTTGGTGCTTCACTCCCAAACCCTGGCTATTGTTTTGAACCAGGTTGGAAGTTAGGCTGTCCCTTCTATCAGATTGCCACTTTTCTGTTTTCAAAAGATGGAATATGCATTCACTTCCATTAGTATCACTTCTGATATCCGACTGCAACGACTTGTCCCCTTCGTGAAAGCACATGTTCAGAAGAAACAGCAGGCATAGGCTATTTTCAATTCATGGGCTCATATACCTCCCACCCAATATTATCAGATATTGAAGCTGTTACTGTAATGTATACAAACACTATTTCCCTTCCTTAAGCAAGTCCTTTTTGCAAGCAAGGTGCCCACTGGGCGTGGGCTATATCTGAGACTTGAGTGTGTCTGCAGGGCTGTGTTGCAACAACTTTTAACTATACTATAGGTTTGCTACAGCAGGGCTTCTAATCTTCCAGCACAGACCCTACTATGGTTGCACAGCAGGGGCTTACCTTTAAAGTTCGTTGTGGTGGAAGACCCCCCCCCCCCCAAACCACTGGGCGGGGCAGCTGTGCTGCATTCCCCTGCTGCGATCGAACACTTTGAAGGAATTTAAGAGGCAGTTTCCTCAGAATATTGGACTTGTGTTGCTCTTGAGGTGTCCTAGCACAGGAGTGTAAGGAGGTGGGAACTTGTTATGCCATACTGTTGTAATTTTTTTTTTCTTCTGTTGGTGCTGATGTACAGGGCTTCACCCTGAGAATTGCCTTTTTATTTCGCACTGTGTCTGAGGCCATGCATGCAGTAATCATGTTCTTGCTGCAGGGAGAGAAGCATGTGGTCTAAAAACTGTTTTATTTTTTCATTTTGTAATTGATATTGTACAGGTAGTAAACTTTGAAATCAGTGTCCTGAAAGTGAATGGTGGCTGCCCATGTAAATAAAAGGACATCTCTCCCTTCAAAAAAAAATAAATAAATAAACTCGAGCAACATTTAGATTCAAATTCTGCTAATGCATCTCAGAAAATAGATATTTGTATTTGTACAGCTCGTAGGAATTTTGTTTAATTTTATTTTATACTCTATTTCTTTGCAAAAATACGTTCTCATTTTTAACCTCTTTTCTTATACAGAACATTGATACATAGTAATCAGGCAGTACTTCCTGAATGTCTCAAACCTGGGTCTCACAGAAAACATACATTTTGATTTATATAAAACGGCATGTGTGGCCTAGCAGCCAGGGAGGCTGACTCCTGAACCCGGGGGCTCACGGTTCGATCACCTGCGCCTGTGGCCGATCAGCCCAGCACAATTGTGAATCTGGGCAATAGCTCGCTTAATCTTCCAGACGGGCCCCCAGCGCCTTGATGCACTTGGGTAATTGATTGTTTGCACTTTACAAATACTGGACATGTTATCTGCTCTTCAAATATACACAATACGTACACAAATACTGGACATGTTATCTGCTCTTTAAATATACACAACACGTACACCTTCATTCTTCCATACACTCATTCACATACATAAAACGTTTCTCATATCCCTAACAACACGTCTTACTGATTTCTCAATATCCTGATAGCTTGGTTGCGTTAGTTGTCAAAATCTCATGTTTTCCTTTCGAATCATAGTGCAATTGTATTTATACGTCTTTTTTTCAGATGCATAACCAGACATGCTATTCATAACTGAATCATGGTTGGGAGATGATATGGCTCCAGTCCTACATGAAGCCATTCCTCTAGGCTATCAAAAGATCACCCAAAATCGTATAGGCAAAAAAGGAGGTGGTCTAGCTGTTGTGTTCATGCAAACATTGCATGTCACTAAAGTTGATGACATCTCCATAAAGAACTGTGAGGCTCTTCTAACAAGATGCAATACTACACAGTCTTCATCCTGTAACTTCCTGCTCCTTTACAGACCTCAACCTAGCAAGGTGACATTCCCAGACGCACTTCTAGACACAGTTTCAAACCTGATAACAATACACTCCAACTTATGCGTTCTGGGTGACCGCAACATTTGGTTTGACAAACCCAATATGACCCATCCAAAAACAATAATCACTGGCCTAGAGGCACTGAACCTGCATCAGCTTGTCCACCAACCCACACACATTGCTGGACATATCTTACATGTAATTTTTACTAATATTGAACTAGTTACCTTTCAAACTATAACTCTAGTCACATAGTCGGACCCCCACTTGCTTGCTTTCCAACATAAAACAACACTAAGGGCCTCACCTAAAACTAGCTTACATCCATCCACCTACCAGCCATGGAACAAACTCAATTTGGAACACTTAGAAACACAACTAACTTCAAGTACAAATCTGGAAACAATTACTTCGGTTCAAAATCTATATGAGTGCTACAGGAATGAGGTTTTTGTATTTGCCACAAAGTTTTTGTTACTGACTACTATTGTCAACACTATATTAGCACTCGCATGAACACTACATAACCTGAGGCTTTTCTCTTGGTCTTCAATTCATTAAGTTATTTCTGGTACCTTTCCGAGCAGCTGTACTGAAATTATTTTTGTTTGACAACTTGCTAGGAATTTGGAGTAATGCTCTGAACCCCATGATAAACATAATGCATCCATAGTAGATGTAGCACACCTCAGCAATTTTCCTACCATACAATTCTTTGATTAAAATATATCTCAAGAGGTCATGCCTTGGGTGCCTCACCCCATATCTAAATTTTAAGTCTTTTCCTTTTCTTATCTTAACATCTCTCATCATTCCTCACAGCTTACCATTGCGTTCTTCCTTCATTCCACCATAGAGCAGAGTGCCATCTTGGAAGAATGTTGCCTCCTACTCCTCAAATTAACTGCTTGTATTTTTAAACGTCTTTTACTTCTGTGCTAGGCTGGAAGGCATCCTCTGAAATGTCTGCGCTCCATAAGGGATGATTGTTGAGGGTGAAGGTCTTGATTCACATAGGTGGACGAAAGATCGAAAATCCTGAACCTTTTTACCAAACCGAATATGGAAAAATAGAAACCATGTTTCCCTAGGATTCATTAGAGTGCAAATATATCAGACGTGTGTTGAGATCTGGTAACCTGGTCCAAGGGACCTAAATCAAGTTACAGCATCCAGTGTTCATCATTTGTCAATATAGACAAAAGCGAATTAATAACGGATTGGACAGTAGGTTGAGACGAATAATCCCAGCAGGCTTTTATTTTCAGATATGATGTATGTATCAACGAGAATGTGCTGGGGTGCTGACTGCCACGTACAGTGAAAGATAAGTGACAAAAATATAAACATATACAATATAGAGCCTTGGGGCTCCTCTGGCCACTATTCTTTCTCCATTATTATTTGATATGTTTATGATTACCATGGCTCATTTTATACATTATTTTGGCTTTTCTCAAGCATCTACCCAGATGACCTACACATGGAGCTTGTTTATTTTTTTAAATTGTAGGAAGTATAGTTTTGAGTGCCAGTAAGCTTATGTGACTGTTTCACTTTGGTAGAAAACTGGATGTGCCACAAGTAACTAAAGCGAAACCGAGACGAGGAAGAAATCATGTTGCCTATCTGATCGGCCTTATTGACATTTTTTTGGAACTTCCTATTTGTCCTCCAATTCTAGGTGGCAAGCAGACACCTGTTCCCTAGGTAAAAAAAAACGGCTGTGCAATTTGATTCCCAACTGACTTTGACTAGTCAAATTAACACTGTTGTTATTTCATGCTTCTACCAACTGTGTTTACTTTTAAGCATATTCAGCAGTCCTGGTTATAAATGCTTTGCTCTCTGCTTGCATCGATTATTGTACTGCTCTGTGTTTCGACCTGCCTAAGGTTGCAATACAAAAAATGCAACTGATACAGAACACAGCAGCTATGATGATTCCTGGCCTTGTAAAGAACGATCATATTACTCCAGCTTTAATAACTAACACTGATTATTGTCAAAGAATGAACTGATTTTTAAGTCATTAATCCTGGTACACGAATCACTTTGTGAGCAGAGAACCGCCCTTTGTGGGTATTCCCAGCGGGATGCTTCCTCTCGTTTTACAAGGTCTGCAGACAAACTATTGTTAAGAATTCCTAAGATCAAATCCAAGCCAAGTCGGTGGAAGAACATGTTGGCTTTTGCAGCTTTGAAGTGGAACTCTTCCTACTTTGGTTGGTGATTCAGAAAAGCTTTAAAAACCTGGCTGTTATCTCCAGTACAATTTTCCTTTCGGAATATTTGACCATATATAGCCTTTTTAATCTTTTGGTAGGCAGGATAATAGTCACCTTTCTCCTGTTTCTGGCTTTATGATGATCTCCTCTTTTAGAAGGGTTTGTATAGGGCCTAGGTGCCATCTGGATGAATCAGGGCTTAATAAAACACAAAACATAACTTGAAGTTAATACTGATAAAAGTATCAGTGCTTTAAATTCCCAGAGCATTCCACTCCTGTAGGTTGTGTTGATATTTTGAACCAGGCGTGCCAAAATCACGCCTGGATAGAAGCACCGGTCCGTGTATACCATCGGTGGATAAGAAACCAATTGGGTGGCTTGATTGTTACCGGTAGGTAAGAGTGTTGCAAATCATATCGTACGGGCAGCACTGCCCCTGGCAGAGAAAACAACTTTACGAGACATGTTGGGACTACCACCAGTAGTAGGCCGCCATAGATGTGGAAATTGCTTGTGCTGTTCACAGACAAATGAAGGCACTTTGTTTACATTCAATGGTATCAGCTGGAAACATGAGGCTTTCACTAATTGCCAGACCAGAAATGTGGTGTACGGGATTATCTGTCCCTGCACTAAATTATACATCGGGAAGACTACCCAGGAGGCACGACAACGCATCACACAACACAACTCCAGAATACGAAAGGAGACTCCAAATGCACCTTTAGTACAACATTGGCTGGCTAATAAACACAAAGAGGAGGACCTACACTGGACAATTATTTCCAAAATCAATATCGACTTACGGGGCGGAGATATTAAAGAAAAACTCAACCAACGGGAAGCATTACTTATAATGAAATACAATACAGCCACAACAGGGCTATATGAAATTTCAGAAATTTTCAGAGGCAACCCATGAGCCCTGCCTCCCAATTACACTGTATGACAATGTTCCTTGCAATCCTTGAAATACAGCGTGGTTCGACTTTGTCAATCTGCAACAGTAGCAGAAGGAGGAACTTTGCCACCCTTGGGTGAAGGGCAGCTGCAGCGGTGCCGCCGAGCATTCCACCTTTTTTGTCGCGGTGGTGGAACCGGAGCCATTTGGTGTTGTGGAGCACTTAACCCAGACCCTGCAGAGGTCCATAAATGCCGTTTTCGGTGCATGACTTTTGATTCGGCACGGAATCATTGTGGAGGGACTAGAAATTCAGGCCCGTTTAAAATTTCGTGTTTACCATGGTGATCACGTGACCGGAATGTACCGTCCAATCGGTACAACTAAGACTGAAATGCGGCTCAGAATACCCCCGGCACCAATGTTTGACGCATAGCGGCGACGAGATCGAGGTAAGCGGCCGCTTTCCAAAACTCTCCCATTAATGCACATTTCAGAGGATACGCCGGCATGCCCCTCTGTCAGTGTAACGGCCCACATTTTTTGCAGAACGTTGTTGCCGCATGAAAAACATCTAACTTCTGGGGACCGACTTGTGACGCCCCGGCACCTGGTAAGCTTGACTGCTTCTTCCAGACTAATACGCTCCCACCCAGTGTAGTGTCCCAACTCTAACGGGCCGCTTCTTTTCCAGATTGAATCTTGAGGTGCCTATAAATGAAAATGCACGATTCAACCAAAACGTGCTCCATATAGGTAAGACATCCTAAAAACTCATTGCCTTGGTTTCAAAAAGCCTTTTCCAAGCAAAGCGCAGACTGTTATAATGTGCTCCTCCCTCCTTGTTTTACTGATTCCGCCAATACATCTAAATAGGTGAGTGTTTTCAAAGTGTACAGATTCTCAGAATAAGTGCACACTAAAAAGCAACGCTGATTAGGATTTGTTATGTCTCCCCTATGTCTAGAGTGTCTATTGAGATCAGTGTCATCGCTAAACAGTGATTGTGTCGCATTACAATTCAGGTATGGCAGCGGAATGGGAACTGGTTTTATCAGCATCTTTAGTGAAATACATGGAATGTGTTTGGTAGTAAATTAGTTGTTTGCTTTGTTTTGTAGATTGTTGGTCCTGAGGAGAACCCCGCAATCGGGGGTTCGAAACGCGTCGACCCGGTTTGTGATGCCTACTGTCAAATAGATTTGTAGAGAAACAGGGAGATGGTGTAGCTAATAAGGACTGTTCCTAGGAAGTTGCCCCTAAAATAAGACTGCTTTTGACGGAATAATTAAATATACCACCATCAAGATGGACGTTTAACCCGCTTGTTGACATTAGGCTCAAAATTAATGTTTTATGTTGTTTATTTGTTTGTATGAGTGAGGTATGGTTGCGTAGTTGTACGTATGGTGGATTTGTTGACAATTTGTAAATTTAATGTATATTTAATATTATGTTGTATTGAAATGTAAAGTCCTATATTTGTTTGTATTTGCATAAAAAATGAGTGCTATCTTGAGTTCATTCCTAAAAAAATGATTTAAAAAATAAAATGACGGAAATTTAAAAAACCGGACCGGTATGCTTCACTCATAAAGGTCAGTTTAAACATTAGAAAGCAAAATTCAGTACTGGCAGTTGTGTTATGATGTTACATTGGGCTTAGCCTTACTGGGTCAGAGCCACGACCCTGTGTTTTCTTCTTTGATTGTTACCGGGACACAAATTGATGTGTACTCTGGAACCTCAGTGTAATAGGTCTATTCTGCGGATCACAATAATGTTAAACACAAATAGGCGAGTGATCAGTATCTGCCATACCGATCGAAATGGCTCCAGAACTAAATCAGCAAAGCCGCAACCATGTGCAGCACTCTATCTAGGGCCAACGCTAAACTGAGACTACTAAAAAGTCCCAAGGGTTTGCCTTAGTATGTCTTCTTACCTCTGTATGGAAAGCATCTTATCAGTGTTGGCGAGAGGACACCTGTCCACTGCTCTATTAAAGTCTAGGGGGGGAAATCCTTACAAATTCACATTTCCATTCACTTTGTGAGCAACTTTTATTAGCATAAGGTATATCAAATCGTTGTTTTCTTCAACCACTCCGCTATCGCTACCCTGAAATATATTATGCCTGTTGTTCTTGCGTTATCACCAGTATCTTCCTAATCTTGAAAACCACAGGTGCAGTTATATATTTTATTAACGTGGCAGATAAGTATGTCACTTCTCAATCATTAAACCTATGAAAATAATGTTTCTTCATTGTCCACTGGTTTCTTCGCCCTTTAATATTTTCTCCCCTTTGTGTTGTACGCAACTCAACACAAGTTGACCTCCTTTTATGAGTTTTTGTACAACTGCCTAATTCATTGTTTAAAATACTCGTGTCTTCCTGAGCAGTCAGAACCTGCTAGTAAAAGGATTACATCTTCGGTAGGGCAACTGGCTGTCATAGTTTGGAGTCAGATAAAACAAGTAAGATCAAGATTGGGCAATAAAAGCATTTACAGTTCAAATTGAAGTATACACTAGGTTTTTGCAATGTTATTTTTTTTACGTGCAGAACAAAAAAAACCTTAGGACGGTGATGAAGCAAGAATGTCCCCAAAATGGATTAGGCTCGGGGGAGAGGGCGAGCATTAGTCTACAGATGGAACAGCAGCAGAGCAGCTCCACAATAGTACTCAAACAGCATGCTGCACCCCCATTATTGTAACTGTTTTATGTGGGAGGTTAGCCTATCCTACTGCTAAAATCACTGTACCCAAACCCTGAAGTGGGGAAGGTTGACTGTTTTGTCCTACACTTTTTCCTCTGAGAAGGAAGTTTTCTCTTTTATTGTGCTTAATTTACCAGAATTATGTGTGGTTCGTTTTGGGAAGCTTACACTGCTGTTAGTGCTTCACCTTCCTTAAGTCTGAGGGATGCATGCTCATCTGCTGACTGTTTTATCTTTCTGTGAATGAAGCTTGCACTGCTGCCCGCTTTTCAATTTATTGTGTATTGAAAGCCCGCATTGCTGTCCTTGCATGCATCTTATCCTGCTGCTATATCTATTCTGCGTATTGAGGAGAATTGTGCAGTGTTGCTGCAATGGGTTATCTAGTTCTTGGCAGAAGTGCTTCATATCTGTACGGAAGTCAAATGCAGTAGCTCGATTACACAAATTGAGGGTTTGACTGCGCTGTGGAAGTCGAAGATGTGTAGTTGTTTCAGGTAAACCTATCTCCTGATCTTTTATGACTCCGAAGATATATACCCTCTATGCCATGGGCTGGACCACAAGCCCCAGAACTCTTTGTTGCGAGGAAGCGAGGCCACACGGATTCCCATCGTGCGGGCTCAATCCAGCATCGCAGCCTCACTGCGGGACACGCCAGGGCCAAGAAAGGGACAATCTTCTCCTGACGTAGCCCAAAAGACACTGGGCCACCCCTCCTTTTTATCTTTGTTTTTTTAGGGTTTTAATCTCCATGCGAATATGGGAAAGAGAAGAGCAGTGAATAGCGCAGCTCCTGCAGCTAGTTTTCCAACCGTTGACTCCATCTTGGAGCGTGCGGTGGGGGTGTAAAGAGATTGTTCTGTCTGAAAAGGGTGATCAATCACGGGGCTGGGATGCCTGTTTATGTCCAACAGAACGAAATGGACGGGATCCGTGCTTTTGCAGATGCTGGTTATCTGTTCAGCAGGAGAATCCGTTTGGTAGATGTGCAGAGTGCAACAATACTCTTTCACCCAATGAAACCTCAGGAAAAAAGAAAATAGGAGGGAGGTGGAAGAGGTGTTTAGCTACAAGTTCCAAGCTGGGCACTGGGGACTGTGAAGAACTCCAACCACTTTGACAAACTATGCACTAGAGATTTGCATACATTCTAAAAGCACACATCAAGCCCCTTCCAGATTGGTTAGACATAATTTAATTCAGCTTGGCTATATTCATTTCACATAAGGCTACAAACAGTTCACATGCTAAAGTCCTAGCTGCTTCTCATGAAATTAGGCGCAGCGTGTCTGGTATGTGCTCAGGTTATAGAAGGAGCATGCAGCTAATCTCTTTCACTCTGATTTATCTTCTTAGTTGTTGCCTTTTTCTTTATTTTCATATCTTTCTTAACCTATTCTACCTAATCCGCCTGTTTCTGTTAATTTTAAGTGTACCACTAGTAATTGCTCTTCTTTCAGCAGGATTCCCAGGAAAAGCAATGCTTACAGGAGCAGGTTAGATTGAATTTGCTCCCTTCGGCTTGCTCTTATGTTTTAATCCTGGCTAAGGTGCCCAAACTCAGACTAGTCCAGGACGAGAGTCAAGTCAAGTCAAGTCATAGAATTTATATAGCGCACTACATACCCAGAGGGTTTCAAGGCGCTTAGGAAGGGGAGGAGGATTACTTGTCAAATATCCACGTTTTAAGTTGCTTTCTGAATGCTAGGTGGTTCTGGGTAAGGCGAAGGTAAGCGGGGAGTGAGTTCCATGTTCTGGCAGCCAGATATGAAAAGGATCTGCCTCCCATGGTGGGCTTGTTGATGCGAGGTACAGTGGCGAGGGCTTGGCTGGAGGAACGTAGTTGGCGGGAGGGGGTGTAGAAGGACAGTCGTGAGTTGAGGCATTCTGGTCCAATGTCGTAGAGTGATTTGTGTGCGTGGGTAAGCAGTCGGAAAGTGATCCTCTTATTGACGGGTAGCCAGTGGAGGTCTTTAAGGTGACCAGAGATGTGTTCGTTGCGTGGGATGTCTAATATGAGCCTGGCTGAGGCGTTTTGGATTCGTTGGAGTTTCTTCTGGAGTTTTGCGGTAGTACCTGCGTAGAGGGTGTTTCCGTAGTCCAGTCGGCTCGTGACCAGAGCGTGGGTGACTGTTTTCCTAGTTTCGGAGGGGATCCAGCGAAATGTTTTTCTGAGCATGCGAAGAATGTTGAAGCAGGAAGAGGATACGGCGCTGACTTGTCTGTTCATTGAGAGTGAAGAATCCAGGATGACTCCTAGGTTCCGTGCGTGGTCTGTCGGGATGGGTGCTTTTCCGAGGGCTTCCGGCAACCAGGAGTCGTCCCATGCAGAGGGGGATGTGCCTAAGATGAGGACTTCTGTTTTGTCTGAGTTCAGTTTCAGACGGCTTTGTTTCATCCATTCGGCAACTTCTTTCATTCCTTCGTGTAGGTTGGTTTTGGCGGTGCTGGGGTCATTGGTGAGAGAAAGGATCAGTTGAGTGTCATCCGCGTAAGAGATGATGTTGAGGTTGTGTTGGCGTGCGATGGCCGCGAGGGGGCTCATGTATATGTTGAAGAGGGTGGGACTGAGTGAGGATCCTTGTGGTTCGCCGCAGATGACTTCAGAGGCCTCGGACTTGAATGGTGGAAGGCGGACTCTCTGGGTTCTTCCGGTGAGGAACGAGGTGATCCATTCAAGTGCTTTTCCTTGGATTCCGATGTTATTGAGGCGTTGTAAAAGGGTGCTGTGGCAGACTGTGTCGAATGCTGCAGAGAGGTCAAGGAGGATGAGGGCGACTGTGTCTCCATTGTCCAGTAGAGTTCGAATGTCGTCTGTTGCTGCGATGAGGGCGGTCTCAGTGCTGTGTTTTGCTCGGAAGCCAGATTGTGAGGGGTCGAGGGATTTGTTGGCTTCGAGGAAGGCGGCGAGCTGGTTGTTGACAGCTTTCTCGATTACTTTGGCCGGGAATGGAAGAAGCGAGATGGGGCGGTAATTTTTGAGTTCGGTGGGGTCCGCTGTGGGTTTTTTCAGAAGGGCGGTGAGTTCAGCGTGTTTCCAGTCTTCCGGGAAGGTGGCGGAGTTGAAGGAGCAGTTGATGACGTTTCGGAGGTGCGGTGCTATGACGGAGTCTGCTTTGTTGAAGATGTGGTGAGGACATGGGTCTGTGGGGGATCCTGAGTGGATGGAATTCATCAGGCGGATGGTGTCCTCAGTGGAGATTGGGTTCCAGTCGTTAAGGGTGTTCACGGGGGGAAGATGATCAGCAAATGGTAGGGTGGGTTGGTTTCCGGGTTGGTTGTCAAAGCTGTTGTGGATGTCAGCAATCTTGTTGTGGAAAAATGAGGCTATGGAGTCGCAGAGGGTTTGAGAGGGGGTGATGTCGTTGGAGTTGGCCGAGGGATTGGAAAATTCCTTGACGATGTTGAAAAGTTCCTTGCTGTTGTGGGCGTTGTTGTCGAGTCGATCCTTGAATGCTGTTTTCTTGGCCTTTCGGATTAGTTGGTGGTGTGTGCGGGTGGCGTTTTTGAAGGCGTCCTTGGTGCTAGTGGTTGGGTCTTTTTTCCAGGCCTTTTCAAGGGAGCGGCAGAGTTTCTTGGACTTCTTGAGGTCATCGTTGAACCATGAGGCCTTCTTGCTGCCAGGTTTGCTTTGACGTTTTTTCAGTGGTGCTAAGGTGTCGGCGGTGTTGGATAACCATAGGGTGAGGTTGGCGGCGGCTTCATTAGCGTTAGAAGAGAGGGCTGGGGTGTTTCGAAGGAGCGATGCGGAGATTTGGTCCGTGGTGATTTTGTTCCAGTTTCTTTGCAGGGTAGGTTGGAGGTGGATGCTGGGTTTTGGTTTGTTGTAGGTGAAGTGAACGCAGCTGTGGTCAGTCCAGAGGAGGTCCGTGGTGTGGCTGAAGGAGACATGATTGCTGGATGTGAAGATGGGGTCGAGTGTGTGACCTGCGATGTGGGTGGGGGAAGTGACTAGTTGTTTAAGTCCGAGGTTGTCCACGAGGGTGGCGGTGTTGCGGTCGTTGATCTTTTCAAGGTGAAAGTTGAGGTCTCCCAGAAGGATGTAGTCTTAGGAGGGGGAGCGCGTGTGGGGTGATGAAGTCCGTGATGTCTTCACTGAATTTTGCGCGGGGTCCTGGTGGTCTGTAGAGGAGGGTGCCTCTGAGTGTGGTTTTGGGGTCGATGTGGATCTGGAAGTGAAGGTGTTCGGAGTTAGCGAGGTTGGCGTCAGAGCTGGTTGAGATGCGGATAGATTTCTTATGGACGATAGCGATTCCTCCTCCTGTGTGGCTGGTATGGTCTTTGCGAGTGATCTTATAGTCTTCAGGGATGGCAATGGTGATGTCTGGTGCGGAGGAAGCATTCATCCATGTTTCCGTAAGGAAGGCGATGTCCGGAGAAATGGTGTCTAGTAGATTCCATAGGTCAATGGCGTGCCTGTGGACTGATCGGGTGTTGAGAAGGATGCATTGTAGGTGGTTGGGGTCGGGAATCTGTGGTGTGGTCGTAGCGGAGATGTTGTCGGTGCCGCTGAATTTGCAGGAGAAGCAGGAGAAAGGTCCATGGGTTTGTCCAGGGGCGGCTTGGACGCAGTTGGGGGCGCGACCGGGGTTAAGGGCTAGGATGGTGGCGGCATCGTAGGTAATGCGGGGGGCTGGGAGGGACGGGGGCCAGGGGGGTCTGGCGCTGGGCGCGGTCCAGGCGCGGACGGGCGTAGACGGGCTTACCTTTGGCGCACCTTTGGCGCGGGTTGGGCGCGAACGCTGCGCGTAAACGCTGCGCGCTATAACACCTGTCATATATGGATGGAGGAGGGGGAGGGGCGAGGGCGTCTCAGCTGGGAGGCGGGGCGGGCTGACGAGGACAACAACATCAACAAAATGGCAGCGGAGGGGAGGGCAGAGCACAGCGCCGGGGGTAAACTCGCTCTGAATATTAATTACAAGTCAAGGCAGTGGAGGCAATGCAAAGCGCTAGCAGCAACAGAGGCAGGCAACACGTGGACGCGAGGCGAAGCGCTACAGTATAAACAACAACAGTGCAGTCAACACACGAAGAAAGCAATTTGAAATGCAGGCAGCAAACGATACCAGGTCTCTCAGGAGAGACTAGGGGAGCGACCTCTCAGTGAGCAGCAGCGAGGGGATCACGGCGCTTCCTGCTACGGGAGCGCTGTATAAGCTTAGTGGGAGGGCGTCTCAGCTGGGAGGCGGGGCGGGCTGACGAGGACAACAACATCAACAAAATGGCAGCGGAGGGGAGGGCAGAGCACAGCGCCGGGGGTAAACTCGCTCTGAATATTAATTACAAGTCAAGGCAGTGGAGGCGATGCAAAGCGCTAGCAGCAACAGAGGCAGGCAACACGTGGACGCGAGGCGAAGCGCTACAGTATAAACAACAACAGTGCAGTCAACACACGAAGAAAGCAATTTGAAATGCAGGCAGCAAACGATACCAGGTCTCTCAGGAGAGACTAGGGGAGCGACCTCTCAGTGAGCAGCAGCGAGGGGATCACGGCGCTTCCTGCTACGGGAGCGCTGTATAAGCTTAGTGGGAGGGCGTCTCAGCTGGGAGGCGGGGCGGGCTGACGAGGACAACAACATCAACAAAATGGCAGCGGAGGGGAGGGCAGAGCACAGCGCCGGGGGTAAACTCGCTCTGAATATTAATTACAAGTCAAGGCAGTGGAGGCGATGCAAAGCGCTAGCAGCAACAGAGGCAGGCAACACGTGGACGCGAGGCGAAGCGCTACAGTATAAACAACAACAGTGCAGTCAACACACGAAGAAAGCAATTTGAAATGCAGGCAGCAAACGATACCAGGTCTCTCAGGAGAGACTAGGGGAGCGACCTCTCAGTGAGCAGCAGCAACCAATACATCGATTCAACAAGGTGTTAACATTGGCGATGTTTAATAATCTAATACGTATGGCCAGAAGGGTTGATTAGGTTTGTTTATCCCATAAAGTATTGTGAATTTTAAGGATCCTAAAATAATACGTAGTCTTTTAGTCTGTCTGGATTTTCCCTGTCTGGGCACTCTCAAATATTCCCCCTCTCACTTGGATATATATGTAAACCCCTTATACTGTATCTTCTTTTATCCCTCATCCGGCACTTCTACCCACTTCGAGGCTGAATTTATTACATCCTGTGTCCTACCATGTTGGGCTACTTCTCACTAACAGGTGTGCTCCTTTGCCTCGGTGTAACTGACTTTCTGATCAACATGGGGCCACGCCTTTGCATAGCAGAAGTGTTCAGGAAGTTAGCCCATTAAAGGCTATTTCTGCCGACACTAACTGTACTATTATTAAACCTGTGGATTTAGATAGTTCATCTGACAGTAAATATTCCTCTAATTAAATTGGGCAGGGTATGGAAATAAGGAATATTAGTCACTAAATCCAAGGGGCATCTCGGTTTTTAGTTTTCTGGTCTTAGAATGTTGCAGGGATTCACAGTAAACTCGCCCAGAAAGACTGGATGTCCTCGATTGACAAGTACGATTTCGTTATTATACAAGAAACTTGGGCTACTGTCCCTCTTGTTTGTAGTGGTTATTCCGTTCATTCAATCCCAGCAACTCATTCCGCATCTGTGCTTCCAAAAGGGGGCTTATCCGTTTGGGTTAAGCTCTGGGTTAAAGCGAAAATATTTCATTGGGTTTTAAAATTACTGAGGTTCAAGTAATGCGGTTGGTTGGTTCTCATAGTTTTAATCTGTTTATTATTAATTTTTGGAATGACTCTTTCTATTCTATCATTAAGATTTTTATCCCTATTCAAGATATTTGACAAACATGATTAAGCATAATTCTTCACCCTCAGAATGTAATATTATGCTGTGTGGGATTTTTAATGCTAAACTAAATCTCCCAACCAACGAATTTGGCGCTTTTCTATCTTATTCTGATACGTGTTTTATGTATGACCTCTGATTGTAGAGGTGCTGAATTAGGTTAGTGTATCCTGGTGCAAGATCTCATAAATAAACATGAGTTTGATTATGATATTGAGCCTAGGATTCAGATGCTCCATGGAAAAGGTAGTGCCTTCATAATCGATTAATGTCCGTAACCCATGGATTATTACAGTATTTGGTAAAGTGTGACATATTGGATGTACATTTTGGAGTTCATAATCCCCTTGGAGCTACATTTACTTTACCCATGAGTTTTGTGAGAGTCCCAAGCTGTTATATAACTTTGCCCCAACATAATGGGCTTAGATTAGTTTGGCACCTGCCCGGACCTAAGTATTTGAATTGCCTAATTAATTCTGATTTGTATATTTTCAAGGCCTGTTTATCAGATAATCCTTTGGAAAGGAGCTTATCTGGTTAGTATAAAGCTTTGTGATCTAATACATAGATCATACTTAAGCCTGTTTGTAGATCTACTTTTACAGTCACTCACTGGTTTGCTAGATTCAGCTCCAAGAATCTGCTGAGAGCTTTGGCTACTCTACGTAGATGCACAAACTCGGGCACTCTATAAAGAGGCTTTGTCTACAAGAAAGCTGAAATTTTCATTCAAAGGGGCAATTGGTACTGCCTGTCTGTCTGTCTGTCGCAGCATCTTCTAAGACCCCAAGCGTGTTTTGGAGAGCAGTTAACGATCCATAACATTGCTCCATAAAGTGTAGCAATGCTACTGCACACCATTGGGTGGCGCATTTTAGCAACATATACTGTTGAATTTCAGATTGTAGTGCCTCTGCTGACCTATCGTATAATAGTAATATTATTGAGAGGCTTCATGTTTCCGAGGTCAGTAGACGCCCTTAATCAGAGCTCCCACTGCAAAGCTCCACAGCCAACTGATATTTTTAAATGTAGGATAGACTTATGGGTAGCTTTGCTCACCACTGGTAAAATAATGGGTAGGGTTATTTTATTAAATTAAGAGATTGGTTACATGACAACAATGCATTATCTCTTTGTCAATATGGGTTCAGAGACAGGCTAAGTACAATGGAACAGTGTTTAAAGCTTCATTTGTTAGTGGGAAAATGTACCTTAGCTAGAAGGAGTCCATTGTACCTGGCTTTCATGGACTGGTCTTCAGCTTTCTATAAGGTCAGTCGTGCTAAGCTGTGGGGGTTTTATTAGAATTGGGGATTGATTCTACAATTGTTAATTTTTTGGCATAGCTGGATCAGTTTGTCTGCTAGGATCAGATTAAGACCAAACGGCGAAATTTCGGATCCTTTTATCATGCATCGAGGCATGAGGCAAGATTGTGTATCAGCCCCTTTATTATTTGTCCTATATAATAATAAACATAACGTTTTTTTGAGCACAGTAACTCATGTCCCCTACGCCAATTCCTTTTGTACACCTGTACTTCTGAATGCTGATGATGCTGTGCTTCTTGCCCATACTAATGCCTTGCGTTGTTTGGTACATGCTTTTTCTGAGTTTAGACCTGTCAAACAATGTTACCAAATCTCACCCCATGGCATGTGGCCCTAAATACTATTTGTTACGCTTTCTGTCAACGGGAGTAGTTTAGAGTGTGTGCCCAGATTTCCTTATTTTGATCTTGTATTTGATTCTAATGGATCATGGGCATAAAATGTATGGTATGGGAACACTAAGTTTCAGCAAGCAGTATGCTTACTTTTTAATGTTTGTAAGACTGTGGGGGCAAGCTGATTTCTTCCCTTTCAGAAATATGCACCAAACAATGTGTATTGACGTAAGGGGGTTTGTTGATTGCTGGGCATTGCAAGTGAAGGAGAATCGCTTTTCCCTCTGTCGCCTGTCACTGCTCAAACAACCCCCCATTACCTTTGCCATAACGAATTGGGTCTGCCTTATATTGAGGATTTGATTATGATAGGGCATCTCTTGTCAGTGTGCAACAACCCTGGGACCTCTTTTAGTCAAAATATAATTAGTGGTTCTGTTCGGTGCGTCCTGGACTTGAATGTGTTAAGCAGATCTGGGAAAATCTTCCTTATTTGACAACCCTACGAATATATGTAAAAATGATAAGCATTCTGTGAAACGTTTATGTATGGTGAGTCGTGCATTACGGAATAGTCTGGAATTGAGAAAACCCTTAGTTGAGAATTACATTGCCCTAAAAACAAACTACTGTCTAGAGCCGTATTTGTCTTTTGTGTGTAATAATTGGGAGAGAGCTTTGTTGCTGACATTTAGAGCTGGCACTTTTGGTTATATGTTGTGTTTTTCACTCCAGGATAGTTTGGTGATTTGGAAGGCAAAGAATGTACTTGTGACAATACTTATAACCAATCTTTAAAGCATTTTACATTCTGTAAATTTAAAAAAGAAATTTAGAACACAATTTGTTATTACCTCTTTTTAGGATGCCCAATTTTAAGCAATGCAGAGTTGAACTTCGTTTCCTACAATTGTTGTCTCACGCTGATGCATGTTTTACAATGGGTCGTTTTCTTAAATTGACCGGATCATATTGCAAAAACCTTGATTTCTAGGTGGGAGATATTGAAAAGATTTAACTCGTGCTGCTTTTTGTACTGTATATGATTTGTAGCTGTATGTATATTCTGTATGTTATCTTTTATGAATGTCTGACATTCAAATAAAGAATTGATTGATTGACTCTTAAGCCATAAATTGATTTCTGATAGGAATGTTTGCATTCTGGTTTAAGTGTCTGCTAATGCGTTGCCTCCAGGGCTATATTTGTGTTGAGAGCAGAGATTATAGGATAAGATAGGACTGTGTTGAAAAATATTTGTGTTAATGTTGGTTCATACTCGGATGAATTGTGAAATTAACCTCACAAGACCTTCGTGTTCACAGCCTCTGCTTGTCTTTTAGCCACTTTATGGGTTCACTGCAAATGAATTTATCCCCTTTCGATATGCGAGTGGAGGAGGGCGAGAGCTGTACTTCTACGATGAGAAGGAGGTGGATCTCGGCGACATTATCAACACCCCACTGCCACGCGTACCGCTGGATGTATGCTTAAAAGGTAAGCTGTCTTAAGGCCATTTTGTAATTGAAATAATTTGTCATCCGGTTTACTCCTGGACCAAACGAAAGCAGTTTTCAGTGGTGCTCATTTAAAATTCTGTGATGTCCAAGTCCCACCAGATGCATTTCATAGCCACGCTGTTCACTGAATTCGTGTGTACCCTGATACAGGAGATGTACAGGCCACATTCTAGTTAAGATTTACTTATAAATTCATAATCCATCGCCCCTGGTGCAAATGTGTAATTGTTTTGAAGCATCTCGGGCCTGAGCTCCTTAACATTTATTTAGTCTTATGTAAATTGCTCTATCGCTTCAAACTTGTGTCCACTATTGTTGGGCTGTGTGCACGGATTCTGATTGCCTTTTTTCCCTGTCCATTGCAGCTCACTGGCTGAGCATCGAAGGGGTGCAGCCTGCTATTCCGGAGAACCCTCCTCCAGGTATAGTGACCCACTTTCTGTGCTTTGAGGTTGCAACTCCTACCATTTCCATTTCCTGCTTCTTCCTTATTTACTCCTTGTCTTGTGTATTTCTCATGTATTTCCTCCTCATTCATTGCTACAATTTAAAAAGTGGAATTCTTTGCAGATTTTCTCACTCTTTTCCATTGAGTGACCTTCCTCTCCATTCAGTTTTTCTTAATTTGTGACCTATTTAGGTTCTTTTATGCTTGGGCGTGGGATGATCCCAGGCCATTTTGTAAGTCTAAGCTTTTGTCTGTCATCTGTTACTTTCTTCAGCACCCAAAGAGCAGCAAAAAACCGAAGCCACAGAGCCATTGAAAGCGGTAAAGCCAGGGCAAGAAGAAGGCAGCCCGCTGAAGGGCAAGGGGCAGAACGCTATCACTCCAGATGGCAAAGGTAAGTGCATAGGAAGTGAACACTTTAAAGTGTGGCAAGAAAAGCAGAAACTTCAGTGCAATTCTGGTGTGGTGATGATGCGATGAAAGTGTATGTTGCATAATCCCGTCTTCCTAATCTCCATTTAGATCTATCTTAGATTATCATACCTGTTACTCACCAGATAGTGTGACCTCCTTGTGTGAGAAATCTGTAACAGTCACATTGCAGACTTTATCATTTCTATTGTATCCTAATCAGACATAATTAAATCTCAATGCACCCAAAGGTCAAACTTGCACATCCGAGCCTGAAATTATACCAGGATGTTGGGTTAAGATATTTGCAACCCTCTAAGCTAGGAAGGGAAGGGCCGTGTATCTAGTATGTTGACCTCTTCCAGTAATATAAACTAGTTTTGCCAGTTACAATTAAACACTATCCATGTGCCCATAAGAATGCTTGGCCAGTTTCCTAAGGTGTACGGGCAAGTGCATTGTTTGGCAAAACTGCTATGATTTGGAAAAGCCACAGGGAATTGAAACTCCCCCAGAAGCTTCCTCGCCACCTAACTATGCAACCTCTGGGGATCGACACGGCGAATCTCCTTGTTCTCTGCACTCGTACTTTATCAGTGCAAAAGTGATAATTCATTACAGCAGTCCAGTCATCCTCCTGAAATTCCTGCACTGGGTTCAGCACTTTGCTCTTCAGAAGAAATTCCTTACTAGTCAAAAAGGAAATTCAGATATGTTGGAAATGTTGGCTTATAAACAAAATGGATAGGAAAGCAGTGTCAAAAATATTACTGAATGATGCTCGACATTTCTAGAAAAGTTCAGAGCAAAATTAACAAGTTATGTGGGAAAGTTAGAGGTTGCAGATAGGTAGGAAGCTCAAGCAAACCCAAGGGATGTCTCTTTTACAAATGGCTCTAGGCTTGTCCAGCTGAAGTTCTTGCGTTGAATTTTTATTTTAAGAAGGTAGTGATCGATTTTGGTTATAGCATCACCTTTGCTGGTGTTGGAGAATGCGTCCGAAAGAAGTATTGAGCCCCATCATTTATTTTTGCCCTAGGCTACAAATTATTGGAGGGAAGCACAGAGCTTCTACTGTAATGGTGGTGCCCTACAGAACTACCCCCTTAAGTGGCACTACTAGAGTTATGGTGTTTGAGGGCGTTCATGACCTACCATTGTCACTTTGCAAATGTTGAATTGGCATTGGGTAGAAGGGCTAATGCTCTGAGTTAAAGCTTGTCCATGACACTGGAATACAGAGTAGTGTATGGAGTCTGAAAAGGAGCATATACACCTAAGGTTGTCCTAATACATTTAGGAGCATTTGTGGGCATGGAAAAGAACCGTGGAGTGATCTGAAGTAAGATGCAGCCACTTTGATGAACATGTTTATTTGGCATATGTTTTATCGTGTCACGTGGAAATAATGCAAGATATGGTGTTGATGCTTTCATGTTATGCACTACTTTAGTGTAGTGGAATAGATTTGTGGGAGCAATCAGAATTACAGACTTTAGTGACCGGTTGAATGTTGTTGTTTTTTTTGTTAGAGATAACTGTATAACAATTTTCAATAAAAATAATTTTTGGGAAAAATGAAAAGAAAATTCAGATAAGACAGTTGGCCCTCAGAGTAGTGTTTTTTTTCTAGTGTTACCTATTCTAGATTCACATGCTGTCCATTACCCTGCTAGCCACTTGTTGGATCTGAAAATCTTATTAATAAACAGTTTTATTTTAGCCATCAATCTGGGGCACAGCTAGTATGACTCTGTGACGTCTACCACATTGCTCTAGTATGTATCCTCAGTTGCCGCTGGCATGACTCGCGGGTGGAGAGGTTGTGCGGGGATTCGCGCCCGGCGGGGTGGGGGTGGGGGGTTTAAAAAAAAGTACCTTACCAGATCCCGCACCACTTCAGCTCCTGCTGCTTTCTTGCTCAGGAACAGGAAGAAGGCAGCCTCCCTCGCCTCCCCAAAGCTAATCCCAATGCTACAATGGCAGCGTTGTGATTACTGAGGACAGCGTCCAGCTGGGCGCCTATGGGGAGGCCAATTTCTCTACGTAGGCCGCATGCAGCCTACATAGAGAAAATCCAGAGTGCGTATGACTGGTTTGTTGGCCCCAGAGGGCCAACCAAACAGTTGGGGCCCACAACAGAGGGCAAGCCACCCCGACCCGCCAACCGCCCGCCCCCAGCCAGGCATACCCTTCTGCTTTCTCGCAGTGCGAGAAGCAGACACATAAAATGGTATTTAAAATACTATTTTATGTTTCTGCTTCTCACACTGCGAGAAACCAGTGGGCTGAAGCTCCCCTGCCCTAATGGCAGAGCCTCCCCTGCAGGTGCTCAATTTTCAGATAATTTTTCCCCTTTGTAGGTACTGAAACTGAGTGCCGTGAGTCCAGGTTCAAATGTGATTGCCAGACCAATAACCATACCTTCATAAAATCTCTACTTCCTCATATCCCGTGTAGAGTACAAATAAGCAGATGAACCCCATATCCTCAGAAAATAAGTAAAAGCCATTGAATATGTCCTTCTCCAATTAGCAAGCCAAAATAAATATCTAATGGAGAAATTCTAAAAGATCTGTGGGAATAGGATGAAAATAAATATTGTTTCTTCAAATAAAGCCAAATATAGTTAAAGTATACAAACTCATTTTGAATAATTTGAACATTCCTGAACTTTTAAACAGAAAGCTGGTTGAAATGTGGAAGGGCTTTGCTTCCTCACTTGCACATTTCCTATTAGTCCTGGTGCTCCGAATGTCTCTGCCTCTCCACTCATCTTGTCCACACAGTCTGTGGCCTGTTGCCGCTAACTTTGCATATTCACAAACATTGGCATGTGTTGGTCTGGATTCAGCTGTGCATCACCTTGAGCATTCTTCAGACAATTACATCTAAATGAGAGTCTGAATATTTTGAAGGAGTTGTTGGAATTCAACTAGTCACTGATATTTATCAATCACCACCTCAAATTGTGAATATTCAGTAAAGGACTGTTGGTTAACAGTTTGGTTTAGAGACCTATTGTGAATTTTCTGTGGCTTTGAATCCTAGCAATCTTCCTCCTTGGTTTAGTTGGATTTAGGTGCATTGGATAACGATATTGGCTGTTATTGTGTACAGGTTTCTTTGGGAGTATGGTGTGTTTTTATTTTTTGTAAGTACCCTGCTCCATTTTCCGGAGTAGTCTTTGTGGATGGTACACCATAATCGTAATCCTCACATCCACAGCGGCCAGTGTAGGGCTTTCAAGGCTGGTGTCTCCAATCTCTTTCTTCTCTGTGACACCTCTCAAGGTACCATCCTCTTTTTGCCTTTTTATACCTTAAGTGCTCACTCATGTTTGTTGTATTGGTCCTAGTGAATGATATAAGTGCTAGAGTTGTGACTGGGTTACCTTGGCTGAACAGTTTCCCAGGAGAGGCTTCCTCTGCTGGGGCACACTACTAAACCGAGCCTGATACTCCGCAGGGCCTCCTGAACAATCAAGTAGAACATCATTTAGCATTAGCCACAGAGGCCAAGTCTGTGATCACTCATTTGTCTCTAGCCATTCCTCCTCCTTTTCTGATACTTCTGCGTGAACTCCACTTACCTGGTAACTCAGACAGATGTTACACCTGCTGATAATTTCCAGAATCTTCACGACTTAAGAAATTTGAATTTTCTATAACAAAACCTATGCTGTAGATGTAGGCTCTTCCCTGCTCATAAGCAACTGGCATGGTTAGCTCTCGGTATGAAAAATAAAGTGTGCACTGATGATGATTTTTAAGGTTTAGATTCCTGGGAAGTCCTCATTTATGGTGATAACTGATGTTTGTAATTAACGGAGTTTGGTTATCGTCCAGCGGCGATCATCTGTCAGTCCTCTACTGATATGGGTGTAATGACATGGAAAATAGTACTCTACTTATTGAGACATCCGCACAGGAATCCATAGATGAGGCACCTGATCGAACGACTGAAAAATCTACAGTGAAGAAAACTGGTTCAGCCACTTAGAAATGCTGGTTATGAACACTTGGAGTTTCCTGTGGTTGGAGTTTTGTTTTTGAGACTAGATGATCAGGGTTTTCAACCATTTTCATGGTAAAATGTTTTCTTCAAGAATGATTCAATAACAAAATTGAGTCCGTGGTGTTTCGTCTGAACGTGCGCCGGTACCGCCAGGGCTTCAGGAACAATAAGGTCTGGTTGCTGGTGAAATAAAAGGAACATGTAGATAGAGTATAAGTGATTGCGGTGCCGCTCCTTTGCTTCTGACATTGTAATCAATGATGTCACTACGGGGACATCAATTGCCTCCGGTTGTTGCGGTGCCGTGGATGGTGTAGGACTACGTCCCCCAGCATGCCAGGGGGGTACTCTGCTGCACACAGCTGCCTCCTATTGTGCATTAAGCGCTCAAAAGCACTAAGACTCCTGCAGTGCTGGACATCTAATACTGTTGTTCGTTGCGGTCCCACGTCTGGGGTGGAACTACGGCCCCCAGCATTCCAGAGGAGGGGCAGACTCTGCCTACACACAGCTGCCTCCCATTGTGCATCAAGTGGGTATAAGCGCTAAGAGACTCCTGCAGCGTATAGCCAGAAATAGACTGGACTGGGGCACCCCCTTGGTTTCAAGGTTAAAGGTACTGTGGAAATCTATTTTAATACTGTTGGGATTCTTTGATAGAGCGCCCACTTTTTGCCTGGTTTTGATGTGGATTCAAGTTTAGCTCACAGGGTCCCTTCCAACCAGGTGCCCTGTGCCAGTGCTTCTTCCCTAAAACAACCCCCTAATTGGTACTTCTGCCTCCTGTAAGTCCCTAGTAAATGGTACTCTGGGTACCTAGGGCCTGGAAGCTGAAGAGGGTCCCTCGGGACCCCCCTCACGGGGATCATACCACTGCCCTTTCAGCTTGCATGCCCCTGTAAGGCTGAAAACGAATTCGACATGTCACCTTGCATGGGTGCCGTGCCAGCTAGCACTGCCTGAGAGTATAGGTAAGTCACCCCTCTAGTTGGCCTCACAGCCCTAAGGCAGGATGCACTAAACTCCAGGTGAGAACATATCTGCATGAGCAGATATGCCCCTACAATATTGGGCACCGTTTTCCAATGTTGTAAGTTCCTGTGAAGACCGAGAGAGTACATGGGCTGGGAACTTGACAACTCTAGTTCCACAGCACCATGATGGCTTTACTGAATATAGGAGTGTTCTGTACCAAACTACTTCTCTCCATAAATCCACACTGATACCAGTGTGGTATTAATTGCCCCATGAACACAGAGGTGCCCCCTGAATCCCTACTAACCCTGGTGTGTTCTCTGACCGGCTGTAGGCAGCCAGCCACCACCAGACTTGTTTCTGGACTTCTGGGTAGAGAGCTCCTGTCCTCTGGGACCAGCAAACAGGGCACATCCTGGGCGGAGGTGTCATGCCGCTCCCCCAGGTTGAGCCAGTGTTCAAAGAGGCAAGCTTCAGAGGCCGGCCACCTTTGTAATGTGACACCCCTGTCTCTGCTGTTGGCAGCAGATGGCATCCCCGGTTTACTGTAAATACCAATCCTCTGCACACGTTTGAGATATTAGTACATGTAGTTGCTTTTGTAAGTCCCAATACGGATTGTCTTGTGTTTATTTTCATAAGGATTTATTCGGTTTCTTCCGAAAGTGAAGTCCGTCCTGTGCTCCACGTGGTTAGTTTCTTAGCCAACATGTGTTTCGTCGCTGTTACATGGGATTACCCAGCGACTTCCTCAGGGCTATGATCAATCCTTTGTAGTTTGTTATTTCCGGTGATATTTCCAACCTGAAAAGGCTTTCAGTCTGTCTGGTAAAGTTATACCATGTGTTGGAAGCTTCTTTATCTTTTGCGAGTCCGCAGCCTCGTTGGCGCACCTGCCGAGATCAGGAAGACCTGATTCCGACTAGCTTGCCGGATTTGGGCGGCGGTCAGAAATAAAACAACTGTTCGCAAAAGATAAAGAAACTCCCTACATCCCAACTTACCTCTGCTGTTGTTGATCGCCCTCCTGCAACCTCCAGTGCCACGCCTGCAGCCTCTTTGCCTTCAGGAAAATCATCATTGAAAAGCATTGGACACCCAACGTCTAGTTTGCACCCGGCCACCCCTGTGCTGCTGGTGGTGTATGGTTGGTGCTGCTTTGTGACCCTGCCTGTGCTTAACCTAACCCCCAAAAACTTAGCCCATGCAACCGATCTTCTTACCTGCAAACAGTGTGGCTCCAGGCGCCCCCTGTCTCCATTGAAAAGCATTGGGTCAAACTCCGATTTTGACCTCCTGTAGCTGGTGGTGGAGTTGTGGTACTTACCTGACCCCATGGCCCTTGCTGGCTTTTGGCTCCGAACACTGAAATTGTAAGTTCAACACACACCTGTTGAACCGCAATATTGTTTTCCCCATAGGATAACAGTGGACAATGTGAGAAAGTTTCCAAATGTCAATTTTTGGAAGTGAAAAGTATTTTTAATTAAAAACGTGCTTCCCTTATTACGAAGATCTGGGTCTTAAAATAACGTACCAACTAAGTATAATTTCATAAAATTGATCTGGAACTCTTTTTTTGAGTTGTGCGTAAATGTCTTGAACGCCTCTGTGTTAGGCCCGAAGGCTGCGTACCCCCACTACCACTAATAAAGCACCTTGGGATTTGCATTGAGCCCTGTGCACGTTTGGGAAACCCCTGGACTCTGGGCATGGTATTACCACATAGTGGCAATATTCTATAGAGAGCCAGCCTGCTGCATATTGCACAAAAACGTCCGTACTACTCGATTATTACGTATTTTGATGTTCCAGCTGGAATGGGAGCTCGTCACCCAACTTTACCCTGTGTGTGGGAAGAGGAGCTGAACTGTAACAGATTCTGGGGCACCAGTAACCCCTGCCCCCCCCCATCCCCCTCCCCCAGTCCTATTGCCTTTTCATTCTGGGGAAACATAGGGCTGCTCCCTCCAAGCCCACGCCTTGGGTCATTTTCTACAGCAGGGTGTGGGATCAATTAATAAGGAAATCTAATATGCGGAACGGCGTCTATCCTTATCTCCCTTAGAAACGGAGTCTCTGCAGACCCACTCCTTGCCAACACACTCTCACCCGCTGTTGCAAACTGCAACCCGTGGAGCTTCGGATATCGTAATTGGCCATCCTGATTTTGATCTCACTGGGACAGCCAACCCTGTTGACAGCTTGGAGGGATTTCATATTCCTGCAGGGAAAGGGAACTTTAAAAGCATTGGTGGAAAGAGAAAGAGGGCAGAAGCAACAGCTAAATCAAAAAGACAATGCCTAGGTCCCTCAACACCTTTGCAGAGTCCGAGCTCTGGTTTAAGTCCTGGTCTCTGCAGTTACAATATGGATACATCCAGAGAATCTGTGCCTGACCTGGTTGAAGAAATATGCAATGGGGTGGCAACATGTGTCACAAGCTTGTTGGGGCACACATTTTTTCTCGCCTAGAGAAAGTGGAAGTAGCGGTGACTAACTTGAAAAGTCTCCTTGTGGAGTGTTACCCAGCGGCATTGCCAGTAAACTACTCTCGTGTCTCGGGGGCGGGGTGGGGGTACTGTTATCACCTCTGCTCCTTCTATGAACATATGTCCTGCTCTGTCTGATCTGGTTAGAACTGATATTCTGACCACTTCCCCTGTTATTTTATATCCTCCTGGCATCCATTCAAGAAGTGTCCCACAGCAAATAAGGAAGACCAACAACCCCGAACAGGAGTGGGAGAAAATCCATAATTTGACAATTTACTGCCTGGCTGTGTCGATAATGACCCACATACCCCCCACTCCCTCTGTCTCCAGGTTAAGCGGAGTGTTGACCAACTAAGGAATAAGGTCCTCTATTGGTTACAGTACAAGTTTATGTTCCTGATTGCCCATCTAATAATTAAAGAGTTCAGTGAGATTTTGTTTAAATCCCCAGGGTCCAGTATCAATTCTGAAAACATTGCTGGTCTTACCAGGGGATATTTCTACCACCACCTGCACCCATCTTGTAGGGTGCAGGCTCCCACTCCACCTGCCCAATCTCGGATGGCTGACTGTCAATCTGCTCTTGCCCCATCCAATAGGTTTATGACTTTGTCAGTTACAGGAAATAGATTAGCATAACCATATTGAGGTTTCATCCTACTTGGAGGAACGGGTGATCAATCATATGGCCCTCAATGCATCAATAAGGGGCAGACCGCTCGGTCTGTTGTACCCTTCATAAGTATATTATTTCGCCAGTTGATCTAGTTGTATTAGGAACCTCTAGCCAAACTGCTGTATCCCCTCTACCAGTATTGGCGAATCATAAAGGGGTATGTCTTTTTTACATCATGGAATATATTTGGTTTTAAAAATAAGCTTGATGCTCCAGATTGGGTCCAAATCATTTCCACATCTCATGTAATTTGATTTCAGAAAATCTGGTATGTAGCTCCCTCCCATGCGGAAAGATTCTCCACTATTTTTACATCTGCTGTCCCATCACTGTTGGGTTGACCAAAGGTGATCTTCAAATTTGAATCTGTTACCCTCAGTCGTCAGGCGATCCTTTACTGCCTCATCCTATTGCCAGCTTGTGAGGCTGTCTTTTTTGGGTGGATCTGATTCGGTTTTAATTAATTTTTATCATAATATTTTTGATTCCACACGTAGCGCGGTTGTTACTGCTTTAAAGGCAGATCTAGACGTTTCTACTAGCAAACTACCCTGATTGTTTAATTTTATGGACTAGGGATTTTAATATACAGAAATTTACCTTTGCAGCAAAACTGGTGTGTGGCATCAGTAGACGATGAAACCCCTCACTTTTTACATAATGTTTATGGGCGGCCCCTTAATTCTCTTATTTTTAAATATGATTTTACATTATTGGAAACTAGTGCTCACTTAAAGCCTAGATCAGTTCTTTTATGGGCAGAGGAGCTAGCATCACTATCACTTTTTATTTTCCTTCCCATTTAGGAATTTTGTTATTGACCATAGAATTATAGCGACCGCAGTAAGTGACGATAATCTGTTAGTTATTGCTTTGTAACGTACGGAAAGGCAGAGGTTTAATACCAACTTTGCTAACAGACTCCACAAGGTCAAATGGTTTTCGGATTAAGTGGACGGTGTTAGACCATCCAGCCGTGCTCCAGAAGCTGTTAAATATCAATGAATCATAATTTAAGTAATGTTTAAGTGACAAGGTTGATTATGTTATTGATCCATGCATTTGAAGTTTTTTCCAGGTCACTCAATATTTCTCTGACCCGAAAGTCTAGACCCCGGCCTGTAATGAAGCATAGTTGGTTTGATCGCTCATGCGCTCAGTCTGCTAAATTTCTGTGGATAGCACTGCACAGTTCACCAAGGGAACACACTGCCATCAAGCAACTTAGGAAGGACTATAATTTGGCTTTAGCCAATAGGAAGATGTCACTCCAGGAAGAAGGCTGGGCAAACCTAGCTCAATCCACTTTGCTTTTGAACACTGTAAATGCCCCCTTCTTGAAAGATGACACAGTCCCACAATTTACTTCCCATGTTCCATTCTATGGGTGGGTTGAGCATTAATTACTCTGACATCTTTGGCTCCCTAGCATGTGACACAAAATAAATAGACCCTTGGAAATTACCTTGGAGGAAGTTCTTCTTGCCGTTGATGCAGTGCCGTGGGTAAAGTGCCCCGGGCCATATGATGTCCCGGTTGATGCCTTCAAGGCTGTAGGAGAGCTCTGGAGCCCTATTCTGACCTGTGTGCTTAACGCAGCTGTAGAGTATACAACCCCCTCTAGCTGGGGTGATTCTATTATAGTGCTTATTTTTAAGAAGGAGAGATCTGCCCCGTAGTGCTACCATCCGATTTTATTATTGGACTCCGCCGGTAAACTGATGGGTAGGGTTCTCTTACAAAGACTAGAGCAGACGGCTACCGATAACTGTATCCTATCAGATGCCCAGTATTGCTATAAGAAAGAATTAGGATGGTAGAAAATTGTCAACGTGGATCTGCTCATTGGGAACTATACAAAGGCCAACTCTGGTTCACTATTCCTATGTCTTGCCGACCTGAGTAGTGCCTTTGTCTTGGATCATTCGATTTTATGAAAAACCTTACTCTCACTTGGGCACATGAGAACATCGTTGGCTTTCTTGCAAATTTTTATGGGAAATTGACTGCTACGGTACACTCTGGCCCCAACAGGGAATGTACTTGCTCCTTTTCAAGACAGGGTTGTGTCCTGGACCTGTTCTTTTTCTCCCTTGACATTAATGGTTTGGATGATGCCCTCATGGCCCTGCTGTATGACTCGTCTATTGTTGTCAGCCATTCGTCTCTGTATTACTTTATGCCGATGATTCAGTTTTGATGTCAAGAACAGCCGCCGGCCTGCAGAGACAGATGGACACCTTTCTGGACTTCATGGAGAGGAGTAAATTGAAGATAAACATTCCTAAGACCTATATGAGACGCGGGAAAAAGTCCCAGATGAGTTGAAGCTTCTTTAGGTTTTCCGATTGCAAGGGTTAATAAGGTATATCGTTCACAAGCAATAGATCTTGGGTCAATCATCTACAAAGTGCCAGACTTAAATGAGTAGGGTTTGTGAGGACATTTCTAGATTTTCGTATACGTTCCTTGGTCGTGCCATCAGATCAATGATCAAAATATACCAAGCCAAAGCTCTGTCTGCCACTATGTATGTAGGTGGCATTTTGGATTATGCAATGACTGGCACTCTACAGAAGTTTCTCAAACTTCTGTTGAGTATCCCCACCTCGGTTTCAACAATGACTAGTCGTAAAGAGGTTGGGCTTTTCTACCTAGAGGATCTACTCCTGCTTAAACCTATTTTGGTTTGGCAATCGATTTGGGCTGAGCCTGAAACACTCTTCACAAGATCTATCATCATGGAATACATTTGTACATGTTTTTATTGTTCCCTTGCTCTCCCATATTAATGACATTTAAAAGAAGTTTGATGGCCAATCCCTGGTGGAATCGCCTTCTACAGTGTTGGCCCTGCATGAAAGTGTGTTAAAAGATTCCCTATTTGGCTCCAAAGGTGAAAAAAGGGTGATTGTTGAAGAAAAGAAATCTGCGATTTGCTTATACATGTCACTCGCATTAAGAGAAGGTTTTCAACCTGACTTGTCTATGGTCTCACGCACTCCGCACAGATTTATCCGCACCAGACTGCGGATGGGAATTATGCATTTTTTTAAATCACCCTCCCAGTAATGAAACCACGATCCTGCGATCCCTTGACCATGTGAGGGCACTTGCAAACAGAGCACTAAGCACTTTTGCTGTTTCTGTACTTTTTATGCTGGGTGTGGCTGATTTTATGTGACCACTTGTATTTAAAATAATACCAGTGACCATAAAGCTGCGCTAAAATTCTCATGTGCCCTGACAGACCCTTTTCTGTGTTTTAGTATTTTTCATATGGGGCACAGTAAATATTAGGAAAAGTATCTCCTTTTAGCTTAATATGGAGTACTCCACATTTAAGTATTTTAAATAGATTTATCCCTCGGGGGATTAAAATAATTGGAGCTCATGGCGTTCCCTGAATTTGCTGGACTTGAGCTTTGTGTGATGTATGGAACTCTTGTAATGCTATACCCATTTAGAATGGCTACAGGATTGATGTATGCTCTGTATTTTATTGCCATAAATATTGGACTGAGTTTATGTTAATAGCCACTATTTAAGAGTGCTTGTTTTATATTTTTGTTTTAATTGCTTGAATTAACTATTTTCCAGTTTTTTTTATTATTAACACTGTATAATTGCTCTTTCATGGTCAACCTGTTTGTACTGAATAAATATTTTTGAGCCGAATCCTGGTCAATGCAGACCTTGAATCCAAAGCCAAATTCTTTAAAACAATTGAATTACCTGATCTGGATTGATTTGGATATAGATGTTTGATACCTTAGCAGGGCTTTTCTCCCCTCCACTGCTTTGCCACTAACAATTTTTCAAAATCTTGCAGTTGAAATCACTTTGACTTTGAGTCTTCACTTTCTCAGCAATATCCTTATTTCCACTTCCAACAATTAGAAATTTCCGGACTGTAACTCTAGGTCTGTTGCTTCTGTGCCCTTGTAGTTTTGCTGTGTTTAATTATGCTCCTGTTCTTTCTCATTATTCTGGTTCTTGTTAACATTCTTTTATTTTCTTGTGGTGCATCATTTATTTTTTTTGTGAGCTTGGGGTTATAGTTGTACTTCTGAAACTGTGATTTGCTGTACTTTGGAGACTGAGATTGTGTTCTGTTCACAGGGAAGGAAAAGAAACCTCCAGTGCTGGAAGGAGGGCCTTTACGCCTCAAACCACGCAGCATTCACGAGCTGTCTGTAGAGCAACAGCTGTACTACAAGGAGATCACCGAAGCATGCGTGGGATCCTGTGAGGCCAAGCGGGCTGTAAGTGTCCTCTCAATCTGCTTCTCTCTTTGTGAGAGGCATAGATAGGATCTTGCGTCAGCCACCCCTCTTCACAATATTGTATTCTCAGCTGCATATGTGTAATTTGTGGGCTGTCTTAACAAGACCAAGAGATGGCTACAAGAACTTTTTTTCTGAAATGTAATCTCCGTATTTCCCTATCGTCACCTTGTTCTCTCCTTTTGCTCTTCTGTCGTTCTTCAGTCTTTTGTCTTTTCCTCTGCTAAAGTAGTCCTCTACTTGTGGTGGCTTGCTGTACCCCCGGCTTCAGCCCCTACACTTCTTCTTTTTTTAATTTTTTTTTATTTATTTTTTTTCCTATCTCTTTTCTTCAAGACCCCGCTTCTCTCTGTTTCTGGTAGGATTTGATTATCTGGTGCATTCACTCCTTTTTGTTTGCACACATCAGCTGCTGTAACCTCTGTATCACCGTTTTTAGGTCTCGCCTGGCGATGCAGCGCAAAAGCTCTGTCGCCAGCGAGATCTAATGTCGCTGACTTTCCTCTCATGGGAGACAGGAGATGGGCACGCGCAGGCCGGACTGGAAATGGGAACGCGTTGCGTCGTGCACATCCCCTGTCCCCCTTCAGTCCACGCAAGCCAGCTGCATACAGTAACTGCGGCACACGCACCAGTCGCCCCCAGCCAGTGCACACATACTCTTCTCCCTCCTCAACAACAAACACACACAGTCACAAGTCGCCCCCAGCCAGTGCACGCATACTCGTCTCCCTCAACGCGCATGGTGTGCTTTTGCTTTCCCTCCCTCCGGCGTTTCAGCCCATGCTCCACCTTCTCTAGGTCTTCTCTGACTCGGCCTGCTCTCACCTGCTGAACTCCAGCAGCGCCTGCTTCACAGTTTGTTGCTTTGGCGGCCCCCTCCCTGGTTGTACGAGCCGTGCAGCACGGCGAAGTCGGCAGGCGCCGCCACTGGGCACGAACCGCAGGCCACGCTGAAGTGTACCCTCACGGCGTGCCGACAACTAGCGCATGGCGCTCTTTCCCTTTCCATTGTTTTTTCTTTTTTTATTCTGCGGGGAATCTGACAGCCATTCATCCCCGACCTGGGCAGAGGTAATGTTACATCCTCAATGCCTTAAACTGTTTGCCTTAGACCTCTGCCATTATGTATGTACTCATTCACTCTAACCCATACCGGACTTAATGCACTTTTAAAAAATACTGTCTGCAATGGATGGCATTTTCATACAGAAAACACACCCATTTGTGGGCCACTGCAAGACGTCTCTACTGGTGTAACCGCTACTTTTCTTAGTGACACTATTTAAGGATATTTTAAAGTACTAATGGACAAGACCTGCTTCACCTTTGAGCTTCCTCATCTGGCCTTGTACGGGCTCTCATGTAAAAGATCACTCCATTTGTAGGGGAACTGACGAGCTCTACATGAGGTGTTTTATTAAAGTAGGGCACAATCGCCCTCTTCTCGGCAACGCACCAATGCTTGTAGCAAGCATGTCTTCAACTGATTTGCTCTAAGGGTCCACAATGAAGGTCATTGTGATAATAGCAACAAGGAAGCAATCGGGTACTCCCGAACGTTCTCAACTGAGACTGGGCAGATTCAAAGCCAGCATTCTCACAACTACAGCAGAACAGATATGAATAATCCGCTATGCTGAAATGCTTTGCAGGCTAAGCTGTAAACAGTAACATCCTGTTGAAAAGGTAAAGACTGGTGGAAGACCTGGAAATATACCTCAGGACGAATGGCTTACAACCCAAAACCTATTAGCCTGTGCATCAATCTATTTTTTTTTAATTCACTGCTAGTGGTTGGCCAAGCTTTTTTTGTTATTTAGTTTTTATCCCCATCTCCAGGTCAAGGTTACTGGCAAACGCCACCTTCATTTGAAACTCCTTGTTGATGTTCTCAAGATGCATTTCCTTAGTGATTTGGTTAATAGGATGGGGAGTGGGTATTTGTGACCACATCTTTTATGTATGAGCCTGTTCGAAGGGGCCCCAGGCCCGTCCGGGAATACTGGGCCTCAAATCTGGTGGAAGAGGACCCTCGCCACTGATATCCTGTGGTCGGTCTACCTATGGCTTGGAAAACTGGACTACGTACATCCTTTTCCACACTTGTCTAACAGGGTAGTGAGGGCTACCAGACAAAGGCTCTCAGGGAGGTCGTGTGGGGTGTACAAGAACGCAGAACTGTAGAGAGAGACAAATGATACAATAAAATATTGTGCATCTCAGTGCTTAGCTTAGTAAAACAAAAGCACTTTAACAACACTGCAAAAGAGAACACTACACAATACCATGTAGCTCCCCTACAAAGTTGGGATTCCAACCAGATTCCTAGGTAACAAGCATTTGCACTGCAATAGGTCTTGCATTTGCGAGAGTTTGAGCTATTGACATTGTAAATGACTATGCCATTTATGTGTTTTGAAAAACTGCAAGTGGTGGGTAAACACACACTTTGTACTTATAGTCCTTGTTTACGAAAAGCAAGGCTGAAGATAACGGCACCTTTTTCAATGGCAGCCTTGCTTCTCATAAGCAAGGGCCAGAAGTACAAAGTGGTAGTTTACGCACCACTTTCAGGATTTCAAAACACAAATAAAAAGCATTGTTATAACAATGCCGATAGCTCAAACTCTTGTTGTTAGTTGCATAGTTTGCCATTCCACCCAGGGCCTTGGGCCTGCTGACTGTGGCGCTGGGGGCACAGAGCATCGCTTCCTCTGGCTAATAAGACAACTAGATGTTTATGCCTTTGAAAATATATTTAGCTCCAGCAAACATGAGACTTTTTAATATTGCCATCTATTATCCATCTGAAGTGGTAAGTGCACATTCGGACCACCAAAAATATTTTTTTGATGCACTGTTAAAGTTGGTTTGTCGAAAATCAGAGTGTGCCCGATATGTTTCAAATGGCACTTGCGTCAGCCAAATAGACCTTTTTTTTTTTTTTTTTTTGCTCTCGCTCTCTCTCTCCCTACAATTTATCTCTTTATCACTCTTGCAAACTCTTTTTCATTCCTGTCTTCTCTCTTTGTCAATAGTTTCCTCTCTTTTCTCCTCCTCCTTTCTCCCTTTACTGCCTTTCTTTCTCTTGTTCTGGGTAACAATCTGTTGAGGTAAAATAAGTCCCCCTCCGCATAAACAGCAAAGATTTGAGGCTTCTAGTCCATGTCTTATTCGAACCCGTGTCTTGCATGTTAAATTCTACAAATGATGTGGGTGTGATATCACACACTGTGCCCAAGTGTCTCTTGATACTGGAGTAAACTGGTCTATATGGACTGTGGAAGACTCATTCATGTCATCATTCTTTCTATAATGTAAGATAATAAATAATTCAACCCTGTGGGAGGATAAAGTGTCGGTCACTGGCTAATGAGAGGTTGTACGTAATTCCCAGAAGCACGTAATAGGAACAACAGAATAGTTTTATTAAAGGAAAGCTGGCCAACGGTGTGGCTGTTACTTATAGATGGATATGCCTTGTAATATGGTCTATCTAAAACAGGTCTCCATCCGCACCGGTATGGATTTGCGTGTTTTAACTTCCTTTGGAATGTCCATACTACGTGCATCACAATTGTGGAGGGAATCTTTATGTAACAAGCATTTGCAATGCAATAGGTCTCGCAATTACACGAGTTTGAGCTATTGGCATTGTAAATGACCATGCCTTTTATTTATATTTTGGTTTTTTAAATATAAATAAAATGCATTGTCATTTACAATGCCAATAACTTAAACTTCTGTAAATGCGAGACCCATTGCATTGCAAATGCTTGTTTTTTATTCCTGACATTTTGTTGATCCCTCCACTTGCGCACCACCTCCTGCCTCTCTTTGTCTCATATACTGAGGTGTGCGATTAGAAACTCTGAAAATGTTTATTAATTTGTCCTTGGATGCCAGAAAGTTGATTCAAATCTTCATATTCTCTCCCCCAGGAAGCACTCCAGAGTATTGCTACAGATCCTGGCCTCTACCAAATGCTACCCAGGTTCAGCACCTTCATATCTGAGGGGGTAAGATCTGCATTACTTCTACATTGAGCACTGCTTGACCATTGTTCTGAAACTGGGTCCACAGCAGTGCATGTGGATTGGGACGTGCTTCATTATCTCTCTTGTGCATGAGTCGGAGGGCAAATATATGCAGGTTAATGTGATGAGCAGAGGGAGAAATGAGCTGCATTAGCAAGCGGGTCCTCTAGTATTAAGGTACATGCACAGCAAGAAAGTTGCTTTAATGTGTGTCCTGCTTGCAATGTAGATGTGCATTCCTGTGTGATCGTTTGAGTGAGAGAGAAAATGTGTTGATTTGTGTACAGTGACTGGAAGAGGTACAATTTTCCCTTTCCTGAGTGAAAGGTAGAAGGAGAGATATGAATTTTGTTTTAATGTAGTCTTGCGCATAATAAACACCAACATCTTCCTGTGCTAGGATACGGAAAACTGGAAGATGCTTCCTTTCTCCTTTCCTATATAAGGACATAGTATCAAAGGTTAATCCTTATACTGGGGACAAGTTACAGGGGTGACTATCTTGTACTCTTTCAGACAGTGAAAATGACTGTTAACTTTTCACACTGTTAGTTTTCTCACCCAAGAAGGGCCTGGCAGTTGATTGTACCAACAAGAAATTCTGGGCTGCCAATTTTAACCATCTTCTCATACAGTGGAATGAACGGTGTCTGTCTCCCTCTAATGATGCAATGGGTGTATGTTTCTCTGAAGTATTCAAGATTACAGTTGATGCCTAAAGTGCTTTATTTGTTACTAAAGCACTGCTCCAAGGTGAGTAGTTTTTGTTTTTAAATGGTGGCCTTCTGTTTCCATGACAGGTGCGGGTGAATGTTGTGCAGAATAACCTGGCACTACTTATCTACCTGATGAGGATGGTGAAAGCACTGATGGATAATCCCACTCTCTACCTGGAGAAGTATGTGAGTATCTGGTGACTTGTGTCAGATGAAGAAGAGGAGGAGGGGGTTGTCGGAATTACTCAGGTGGTTGGTTGCGATTTCGAATTCTTAGCTCAAATGTGACCACACAGTTTAAGATCTTTAGGGCAGTGCGAGTGCTGTTATATACAGCAATTTAAAACTATGTTAGTTTGTAGAGACAGATGCTGCTTAACAACATAAAAACTTGCATTCTTGAGGTAAACTTACCATTCTTTATCCTCTGTCACCTACCTCAGCTTCATGAGCTGATCCCGGCAGTGATGACTTGTATTGTCAGCAGACAGCTCTGCCTACGTCCAGATGTGGACAACCACTGGGCTCTCCGAGACTTTGCTGCCCGACTCATCGCTCAGATCTGCAAGAATTTCAGCACTACGACGAACAACATCCAATCCCGGATCACAAAGACATTTACAAAGGTGAGATAACTGCACCGCTGTCACCAGGGTCTCACCATGGTAGAGCTGTGACACTGGTACATTAAACAGGGTGAAAGGATGAATGAATAAAACGTATAAAGCGCGACATCTACTCCAAAATGAGCGCCCTGTCGCTAGGTAATAGAATAAGACACATAAAGGAGAGACTTGGGAATATGAGGTCCAGCCCAAATTAGGTCTCTATAGAGGTGGGTCTTCAGAAGAGTTTTAAAATAATACTCTGAACTTTAGCTCCTAGTATGATCAGGGAGAAGGTTCCAAAGCATTGTGGCTAAATAAGAAAAGAATCACCTTCCTGCTCTTGCTTTGTTGATCTTAGAGGTGGATAGCAAATTGTGATTGGCTGAGTGAAGTGCTCTGCGAGAATGGTATTTTTTTATTTGGTCACAGATTTACGTAGGACCATTCATTTGGGTGGCCCTAAACATTCTAGTCCAAGCTTTAAATGTTGTTCTCTGGTTAATGGGAAACCACTGAAGAGTTTTCAAGCCATTTGGTACCGATTGCCATTTCGGAATGTGCAAGACCAGTCTGGCTGCTGCTGTATATTTGTCAGTGCTTGTGGAGATCCAAGAAGCAGCACATTGGCATAATCGAGTCTGGATGTAATCAATGTGCGGATGGCTACTTTTTGGTTGTGTTCTGGCAAGAATTTGAGTGTCTTGCTTGAAGATTTCAGTGGAGAAAAGCAGACTCCTGCTGTAGCTTTAACGTATGGCTTGAAGGATAGTGCATGGTCTAGTTTAACCCCTCAACTTTTTAGCTAGCAGTAGTGGATGGAGCCGGAGGCTGGCCCAGATCTGTAGGCCAAAGATGAGACTGTCAGATATGGTTCAAACTAAATATTAGAATCTCAGATTTGTCCTAGTTTATGCAGAGACCGCGTTCATGGATCCACTCTGCCACTGCTGATGGGCAGTCCTGAAAATTCTCTGGGGTCATGAGACCCAAATGTTTGAAGGATAATCAAATTCTCTATTGGAGGGCAATGTGTGTATTGTCCAGTCTTCTACAAAGGGGGGAGCTGCTGCCAAGCTTTTGGTTGGAACACACAGATAATTACATAGATCAGTGTTCAACCTCTGATACTGCTGTACACTGCTTTTCTTATGGTAAATATTCCGAGAAACCACCAAGTTGCACCCCTAGCAGTCTTTGCTGTAGTCATTAAGGCACCTTAGATAAAAATGTGTTAACATATGTTTGAGAAGAGGTCTCTTCGAAGGCCAGAAACGATTTAGAAATATTCTAAATTCCACTGCACACACATTTGGTTGCTGTCAGATTAGTCATATAAAATATTTTATTGATTTTTACAAAGATTTTTCTGTGCTTCAGCTTGTTCCTGATGTCCAGAGGGAGTTCCCACACCATCTTCTGAGTATTCTACCTTTTATAGTGTCATTAGTTGAATATGGCACGTTCGTTTGTGATACTTGAAACTGTTTTTCATTTAGTAGTTCTGAGAACTGGGATTTTATTTGGGGGAGGAGGGGTGCTGGTGAGGCAAAGCATTTATAGATAGAGAACCTAGTAAAAAAAAAAAAAAAAAAGAACCAGTCTACCCCACTCCCTCCCCAATCCAAAACAAACTGCACCCATAACAATCTGGGCCACTCCAGTGCAAAACAATCTGGCCCACTCCATTCTTCCGCACTGCAATCCGCCCCACTCCAATCCAAAACAATCTGCTCCAATCCAAAACAATCCACCCTCCACCCCACACCTATCCAACCTACTTAATGCAATCCGGTGCACTCCAATCTAGTCCTCCCCACTCCAGTTATCCCAACCCTCTAATATACCCCACTCCAGTCCATCTCGCCCCATTTCAATACACCCCACTCCACTGCAGTCCACCCAACTCTATCTACCCCGCTTCAATCTACCCCACCCCACTCCAATCCAAATCACTCCAGTCCAATCCACCCCAGTCCACTCCAATTCACCCCAATCCAAACCAACCTACTCTAATCCAGACCACCCCACGCCAAACCAATCTAGCCCACCACACTCTAATCCACCTCAGTCCAATCCACCTCATCCGATTTCAATCCACCCTACTCTAATCTTTCAAGGGTTCGCAAAAACAAGGGATTTCTAACGAGAACGGGATGGAAAGAAGCCGTCTGGTTTTGCTGTCAAGCTGAGCTTAGTCTGCATAAAGGGACGTCTGTAACCATGACAAGCTCTATTTACTTTTGATTACGTTTAAGATAAATGTCAGAGCTCCAGGTTTGAATTGTTGTGATGCAGGAGATCAGATGCAATTGGTCTCTTTGAGGTATTGTGGTGGTAGCTTCATGTAGAGGTTAATAGCTAGCTTGGAAGCGTTGAGCATTTGAGCTTTACACAAATGACCTGGTGGGTGGGGATATGGGAGAATATAACTGAGGGAAATTCTATCTAAGAGAAAGGAAGTAACTCATTTGAGTTCGGTTCCAAAGTTGCCCATATGATGGTGTGGCTAGAGCAGTGCATTCTAGGCTCAAAGTGCCACTGTTTTTGGTAATCTACAGAGAATCCTGTGATAACTGGTTAGTGGCAAGGTCACTACTGCATTGTTGTTGGACCGAATACTCGTCGGGTACATTTTCCATTGACTTTTTTTTCTTTTTCCGCCTGAGTTTTGCTGACTTTTGTGTGCCCTCCAGGCACTTTCCAACTGTAAATGCAGTGTGAAAGTGCACATGCTTTTCCTACACAAGTTGGGATGTGGCACTGACTCGATGTTCTTTAACATGTGCCGGTCTGCCATCGCAGATCAGTGTGCCCGCCCTGGCATCTATAAAGATTAAACTCATGAGCAGTCTGCCAGTGCAGGCCAACATGCACTTATGTTGTCCATGATTGGGTGTGCACCCTGCCACTGGTGGCCTGTGTATACGCACTGACACCCATATTAGCTAAACTAGTGTTCAGTCTGCTGTTGTAGACTGGTGTGGGCGCACTTGCACTGCTGATGTCCATCCTTCCATTGCAGGTCCGTGTGAGCATTAGCGCCCAGGTAGTGAGGGATACCTCTGTCTTTTCACTATCTGAGACTTGCTCTTCTCTTAACCCCTTCGGTGCTCATGACGAGCTCAGCTCGTCATGAGGCACCGTGCCCGTGTCCTCATGACTAGCTGAGCTCGTCATGACCACACCCAAGATCATTATGGCCCAGCACAGGAGAGGAATATCCTGCGCAGCCAAGGTGTTAAGTTAACATGGGGAAGTGGTTGACACTACTTCAGGCTGCAATAGTGGATTTCAGTGGAGCAGACTCCTGATGATTCCTATGGATGAATTTGCCAGGCCAAACCCTTTCCAGTGGTAAAGGTGGCTTTGGCATGGAAAACCGCCTTTACAACCAGGTTTGTACGACCATGTACCTTTACCACGCATTTTCTACCACGCATGGTTTTAAAATGTATATGCTTTTACAATGAATACCGTTACCACATATTTAAGGTAAGTTCAGGGGTTTGGGGGAATGGGGGTCTCCCACCACAAATACATTGTGTGTGTGTACATATCTGTATTTTGTATGATGCTTAGGCATGTTCATGAAAAAGTTGAGTGCCATGGAAGAGCAAGGTTTGGGGCTATATAAGTTTTATATGTGATTGGTGGTGGCGTCTGTTCTTCATGAAGGTGTTCACTTTCTTGATGAATGGTTGGTCAATGTCTGGTTTTATGCAGAGTGTGAAATGTTGAACTGACAGGGGGTAGCAATGAAATTAACGTACTTTAAAAAAATACTTCGCTTTATTCCTGCACACTGATTGATTTTAGATTAAAATTTAAATTTCAAAGCTTAAGAAATGGACAGGAATCTGAAATGGAGTATTTTTCCCAGATGAATGCTAAACTGTCTTATTTTTTCCTGAGCTTGTGACTGTTAAAATTGCTGTTGTCTGTCTTACTCTGATGCATCTTATGTCTCTTCTTTGCCCTACAGAGCTGGGTGGATGATAAAACGCCCTGGACTACGCGGTACGGTTCCATTGCTGGGCTTGCAGAACTGGGACATGATGTAAGTTACTCTCACAGTACCCATCTCTTTTCGCACACAGAATGATTATTTGCTTTCCAAGCACTAACCAAATGGATAAGAGCACTGGGAGCTGATAGGGGAAGAGGCCCTGGATCAAGTGTGGATCCTGCTTAAGGTGACGTTAGAAGGGCAGAGAGGGGCTGTCCTAAATCATGTCTCCTAGAGGCAGCATTACGACCTGCAGCAAAGTTTCCCATAGTCCTCCATCTGTGTCCGCTGCGCGTCGGAGAATGAAAAGCAAAGTCAGAAGAGCCAATAGGAAGAGAATGGGGAATGAGAAATATGGCCGTAAACAGGAGAGGAGAGGCAGGGAAAGATTGTATGTTTTTTTGAGGTAGTGACCAAAAGCCAAGCATAGATATTTACTAATGTGGAGCAGAATTGAGAGAGTATAAGGAGTTGGGGCTGAGTTTATGGTGTGTGAAAAGATGCTATATGAGCATCTTATTTGAGAAGAGTTGTGTGAGGAAGATTGGAGAGGAAGGTGTCTGAAAACAGAAGTATGTCGACCTAACAAAAGGTAGTAAGAGGAGCATGAGGCCAGATATTATGGGAGAGGAAGATTTGGCTGGATATTGAGAGGCGAATGGAAGTACCAGGCAAGGTGACTTTAAAGGGACTTGTAAGTGAGCGTGATGTGCGTGAACGTGAAGGAGCATTGGAGAGGGATTCAGCTGTTTAAATGTGGGTGGCTGATGGTGTTAAGTCAAGATTTAGGTGAGAAATGGATGAAGTGTTTGGGAAGTGAAAGGACCCAATGATGATGACAACTGTGACAGTATAGTGAAGTAGATATGTTAGCAATAGAAGAGTAGAGAGGAGTAAGCTAGAGGATTGTGAGGAAGGAAAGTTTAGTGTGAAATGTGTGCTCTCCTGAGGGAAAGTGATGGAGCTGAGATGCTGGTTGTGTGGAGACTAGGATTGCACAAAATATCAGAGATCAAGTGGTGAACAGAGTGGGAAAAGAAGAGCAGGAGGTAAGAAATACCAGGCTTGAGGATATAAGAAAAAAAGAGCACGATGAGGGAAAGCTAGGAGAGTGTAGGTCAGTGAGTGAAAGAGTAACATTTTTAGTATCTACACGAGGAACCTAATTATCAGCAACACTAGTTTCTTGCGTTTTAAAGTATATCCCGGGAAGTTGGGAGTAATCAGAGTATGGCTGGTTGGAGGTAAAGAATTGGGATGACGTATGTTGTTTTGTGTTAGTTTTGGGAGCAGGCAGTTAGGTTTATTTTGCTTGGGGTACCAGTAGGAATGGTGTCTAAAGGAAGGACTGGTTCACCAGAATTATCTTAACGCTAACAGTATGAACTTGTACTAACCTCTTTGTAAGTATGATCATTTGTTGATCACATATGTTCCCTTACTTTAGGTGGTAAAAGCGCTCATCGTGCCACGGTTGCAGGTGGAAGGAGAAAGGATACGGGGAGTAATGGAGGGTCCCATTGTAACGAACATTGACAAGATTGGAGCAGACCATGTTCAGAGCTTGTTGTTGGTAAGTGAGACATCTAAACCAATCTAGGTCTCCGTCGCCACTACAATGTTTGTGGTTCTGTAGGCTTGCATCACTGCTCCAGGGTGAGCATGCTCAGATAAGAGTTAGGATTGTTCAAGTGTAGCAGAATAGTCCCATGTGGTGATTACTAGCATGTAGAAATGTTGTTTTCTGTGAAGGGTTGGGATTTCATTTCAGTTCAGAACAGCCTAGGGTGTTCAGGCAGTTCTGATGTTGAAAAAGAGATTGTTCCACATCATGTGAATATAGAGGGAGAAGGCTTCTCTTTTGTTTTTCTCTTTTCATAGTTTGTCCACTCTGGCAATGTTCTGACTTCTAACGTAGTGCTGTTCGACTGAGTTTTTTTTTTCTTCCCCGCTATGCAGGGCTGCTGTTTCTGTTGGCATTATTTGTGAAACAGGATTAACGGATAAAAATAAAGTGATGGATGGAATTAATATAAACTCACACAAAGGAAAGGGGGTGCCTTATTGGAGCATTAACCACCTAATCCAACCGTACTGTCCACTGCACTAAAACTCACACTATGTATGCTCGTGTTAAAAAGGAGAAGTATGAGATAAAAGGGGGAGTGAAGAGCACTCCTGTGTTAAGACTAAAACCTCACTCACCCAAGGGTGACGTGCTTCATCATTGGGTCCCCTCCTCACACTGGGATCTCACGGTCCCAGTGTGGGCTTCTCCTCTCCTGTGAGAAGAGCGGCGGTTGTCACAAACTTTGTATATTCTTTCCTATACGGGGAGGGAGGGGCAGAGTGCAAAAAAGCGCAAGAAAATAAAGTGGGTTAAAAGTGGGCTATTCCCCTCATTTTATGGTCAACATGTTTCTGCTGCCCTTTAGAAAAAAATGTATGGCATTCCTCATGACCAAGATTATATGTCACTCTGCTAAATAAATCAAAGAAAGAAAAAATTACCATACTTTCACGATATTGGTCAGTCTTGTGGCACTATCCTCCAGTATGATGAACAAGATTCATCTACAGGGTACCAGGTCTACTCAACCTTCTACTTAACCTTCATTGGTCCCTTCAGGGTAAATCTGAGATAAGAAGTCTCAGCACGCAGCTTCTCATGAAAGGCCGGCCTCTTTTGTTTATTTAATTATTTAGCAGATTGACATACGATCTTGGTCCTGAGAAATGCCACAAACTTTTTTAGTTGAAGGCTTAGCTTGTTTTTAATTCTATCCATTGGAGGCACCAGAATAAAAGTTGTTCTGCTCACCAAGAGATAGTTTTAACTGACTTCATTTTCTTGCGTTTTTTTGCACTCTGCCCCTCTATCCCTATATAAGAAATAATGCTTGCAGAGTTTGTGACAACCCCCACTGGTCCCATGAGGTCCCAGTGTGAGAAGGTGGCCCAACGATGAAGCATGTCACCCTTCGGTGAGTGAGGATCTCATCTTAACACAGGAGTGCTCTTCACTCCCCCTTCTATCTCATACTTCGCCTTCTTTTTACCACTCGCCTACATAGTGTGAGTTTTATTATGCTGTAATTAATCTCATGCAAAAAGAACAATTGATGGACTGAATGCAGAACAATGTAATACATTCACCCCTGTACAGAGATCTGGGCCTAAATCCATAATTTTTATGCTCACCATGCCATTCCAGTTTGGACCCAGCCATATGCAAATCAGTCTTGACCCTGTGCCCAATGGGAACAGTCCAGCCCGAACTGCCAGGCCAGGTCCTCCCTGGACTGGAAACAAGCATCCTAGGACTGGTTAATCTCATTCACCAGTAATTTCTCAGGCTGCGTTCCAATCAATTGTGTTTTGTCTCAGGCAGGAATCCACCATATTGAAATCCTCCTTAGTTACTGCTTCAGTAGTAACAGTCCAGCCCAAACTGCCTTGCCAGGTCCCCTCCAGGTAGGGATACAAGCAATCCTAAGACTGGTTTTGGCTTATCTGGGACTTGTCGGCGAGGAGCAATTTAATTTCCTATGCCACAGTAGGCACATCCATTACACTTAAGGCATCTCACTGAGAAAAATAAACAAGAATTGAAAAAGATACTAGGTCTTGCCTTTGTAAGGTAATTGAGAAGCTGTTGGCTTTGAGAATGCCAATAGCTCAAACTCTCAAATGCGAGACCTATGCACTGCAGATGCTTGTTTCAAATATGTTTTGAGGGAGGAAGAAATTTGGTACCCTACTTACATAAGTCGTGCTTGCTTGGTGCACAAGTCACCCACACGCGTTTCAAAGATCCCCAGAATCCACTGGCGAACAGGGGCGTTCGCTGAAATGTTCTGAAGTGGTCAAAGGTCAAAGCATTACAGCTGCGCGCAGCAGTCATCAAAGTGTGCGGGAGGATGGCGCCAAACGCACAACAACCATTCACCCTAGCTCCCACAGTTCATGGTCTGTGGCTCTCTTTCTAGCCCCGGCCAGTGGAGGTCCGTGTGAGTTCACAGACTCCACGGAAAGGAGACCAGGCAAGCGGAGGAGGATGACAGCAGCCGAAGACAAGAGGGTGAGAGGAAGTGACGGCGGAGGCCAAGAATAAGAAGATCTAAGAGGAAAGCGCGCAAGGATGGCTGTGGAAAGAGCTCTTGGTTTATCCCTTTTTTCGCCTCAAATTGCAAAGCTTTTCTTTTGGGTCCTGTGACTCGTTTCAAAACTAATCTTTTCTATTGACGTAGATCCACCACATGCTCACCTTATGCTCCCGGGCATCCTCCTCTATGGGGTACACTGTATGTGCCTTGTGATCTCTGGGCAGATCAAGCACAGGCGTGCGTGGTCCTCTTGCCAGACCAGCTTCAGCATCTCCTGGTGTTTGGGGCACAGATGCTGCTCTTCAACCAACCCAAACCTTTCTACGATGTTTCTCAGCGACATGTTGGGTGCAGGTTGACTCCTCGTGATGCTGTCTGGCACGAGAGGGCAGGAGTGGTCCTGAGCACTGAGTGATGCAAGAGCGGCAGACGTTTTCTCACTGTTCCTAATACACCGGCTGTTCTGACGGTCCGTGGAGCCCTTGTGGAGGGAGCAATAAAGCTGAAACAAGAGGTTGTTGTGCAGTCTTTTGGTTAGAACATAAAACGCCATGATAGACTACTTCTCTAGGGACAGCCCATTGTGCGGTGTTAAAGGCTCTCCACAGTTTCCTCCAGCTTCCATGTGGGTTCTGATTACACACACTAAGAAGGCAGGCAGCAGTGCTGAAAAAAAACACCTAGGAAAGAACCCAGAGCCAGCATGGGCTGGAGCAGCACGTGCAAAAGAAATACTGAGTGGGGACGAGGGTTTTTAATGCAAAGAGGTGGGGTGGGGGGGGGAGAAAGCTTGAAAGTGCATCCTACAGTGACGGGCAAAACAAAAGACTGAAGGAAATACCGAGTCGGGGGGAGGGGGCTCTTAATGCAAAGCTGGAGGGGGAAGAAAAAGGGCTTGAAGGATCACACCACGACGTGCAAATCAAACCAAACAGGGAGCTCTTTCAGCCCGGCGTAGGGGTGGAGAAAACAAGCAAACAATTAACAGTGTGGCACTCATGACAAGCGCTGTGCTGAATATGAGTGAAAGTAAGTATGTAAAATAAAGTTGCCCTCAAACACACATAATAAAGGAAAAGCAGACGAAAACAGTCGTTTGGCGCTGCTGCTTCCGGACTAAACAGTAGTCAGTATCGAACCAACAGCCCGTAAAAATCTAGCTAACAGGAGCTCTGCCAACGTTAAACAAATGGCAAGTGACAGGAGAAATTACCCGGCAATAGGTGGAGTTTCAACGAACATACAGATTACTTGATGTCTCGGAGAGACAGCGCATGCGCTGCCTAGGCGAGACCTAAAGTAGCTCCCTATACGTGAGCAATGGAAGGATACGAGTCAGGCAATCAAAAGGAAGGTAGAGGTGGCTCCCGGTGAGGGACAAACACAACAAGCAGAAGGCATGCCATCGAATAAGAGTCAATCAAATGAGTGACAATAAAGCCAATCCGTGATAAGCACTGGGTAGGCTGTAAGCCCACTGAAAGCTTGCAATAGGTGTTTTGCAACCAGACAGCACTGTCTGTGTGTACAGTTAGGTAGGCTTGACCTAAAAAGGAGAGATGGCTGGATTAAATTAATTTCAGCCACTCCTATTTACTAGGCAACATTGCCATTTTTCTTGAATGGGGAGCAAGTTTTATTTGTTCAGGTTCCTTTATGAGATGTGCTTTAGTATGTAGCTTACAAAGAAGACTGAGAAGTTAACCTTTAATAACAGATCATCCTCATTTTTAACTCCTTCAAGGATTTTATTATCTTTTATGAAACTTCGAATCTACATTGGGTGCAGATGTGTCTATTTTAAACAGTCTCTATGTCCAGAAAAAGATTAGCAGCAGATGTGTAACATTTCTTAGCAAGCAATGCAAACTGTGTCAAAGTTGGGTATAATGCAGTATTGCTTTTCCAGTGTCACCGTATTGAAATAACCCTCCATTATGTACTTAACGTGCATTTGTAAAGCGCACTCTCAGCCTTGGATCTCTCTGTGCTGAAATAGCAGATGTTAATTATTACCCTACTTAATGGTACTCATTTTATCGACCTTGGAGGTGAAAGGCTGTGATGATCTCCTTGGTGTTTCTTCTTCCCCCATCCTACCTTTTACCATGACTTTAGCAAATTTCGCCAGGTTCTGTAGTAGGGGATCTCTGTGTATAGTCATAATCTAGTGAATAGTCCCGCTCATGAGCGTGGACCCGGAGCAATCAAAAATAATCTCTTAAGCTGTCTAACAATGCAGTCCTGCACAGACACTTAAAAGCGAATTTAAAGGCATATAATGCAGCCTATATCCACAGGCTACACTGTCCAGTACTTTAACTAGACATTCCACCAAAACCACACACAGCACAGCCTGCCAAGTTTTCTTCATAGAGAAAAACCTCCCCTTTAACCAACAAAGCCTCTGGAATGATAGAGAGGAGGGGGAGGACAGACAAGCCTCATAGGCTGCCATTATGTGGCTCAAAAAGGGATACCGTGCCTTTTAGGAAAACTTTCTAGAACTTTCTCAGTATCCCAGAATGCCCAGCATGTCCCATTTACTTCCAGTTCTTTTTTCCGGCTCCTGCTAGCAGGACCCTAGAGCATTGAGCTCTCCCTTTTTGGGTTTATTGTAAGAATTTTGCACTTTTAAAGTGTGTGAGTGTTTACACTAGACGTGTTTTGATACCATCTTCCTTCTCCAGTATTCTGAGCACTTCTTTTTTTGTCTAAAATGCCAGCATTGTTTGATAAATGCCCGGAGTGCTCAAGGAAGAAGGCCAGGTCGGACCCACACCCTGTGTGTTTCCTGTGCCTCCCTTCTACTCATCTGCCTGAGAAGTGTGAGATTTGCCAGACCTTCACCTCTAGGACCCTGAGAGATAGAAAAAAGATCAGGCTCCAAGTACTGGAAGAAAGAAGGCTCCAGAGTCAAGGTGGGTCTGGGCATGCTGGATCTGCGCATGCTGGATCTGCTTCCTCTGCCCATGCTGAGGCCTCTGGGAGGCTCCCTAGCGTCAAGAAGGCCAGAAAACATCGCCGTTCTCCGTCGACGTCGATCCCATCGACAACGGCGTCGAGAGGCATGACGGCGGTCTGCTCACCGTCTCCCCAGGGCTCTGGGTCGAGGTGACGTCGACGTTTGGCGTCGAGGGGGCTGTCGAGACCGCCGTCGAGGTCGCCGCCGAAGACGTCATCATTGTTGGCGTCATCATCTTCGACGTCGTCGACACTTCGACGTCGTAAGGATTCCAGTCGGCGCTCGCCGTCGAGGCGACGCCGCAGTTCGCCCTCGGCGATTGGTGTCGAGAAAGACCCGTTCGACGTCTAGGCACAGACCTTCAGCGTCCTGGAGGTGAAGCCCATTGTCGAGGCATAGGTCGACGCCGAGAAGACGTTCGTCGACGTCGAGGAGGCGTTCTTTGACGCCGAAGAGGCGCTCGATGCCCAAGAGAAAGAGATCATCCTCCAGGAGGCGTTCTGGAGCCAGGAGTCCTTCCAGATCCTCAGGGGCACGACTGCGACGTCGGTCACAGACTGGGGGCCTTGCCTCTCGGTCGCTTACGCCAAGGAAGAAGTTGAGGGAGTCACCGGGCTCGGTGTACTCTGTGGTGTACTCTCCTCCCAAGCAGGAGCCGCCGCTGCGCACTCCTTCGCCACCACCTCCTCCTGTTCCTCCACATGCACCGCCACGGCCTCCGAGATCGGTTTCACTGCCGCTCCTCCCAACGCCGCCGCAGGCACCCGCAAAACCGCAGGCGCCTCCGCAAGCACCCGCGGAACGTCCAAGGCCTAGGAGACCTAGATCTCGCTCCGGACGGAGAGGGAGATCTAGGAGTCGCCGTCGCTCATCGAGATCAAGACAACACCGTAGGAGGGGTCCATCTAGGTACAGCACGGAGTCGTCCAGCACAAGGGATTATTCGCCAACTCTATCAGGATCCCCTCGGATGAGGGTATCCCCTGTGGACGACGTGGTCTCTTTTCAGGAAGTCTTGTTGAGGGGTGCGAGCAAGCTAGGCATCCAACTGACTGTGCCCATGCCTACGACCTCCGTAATATTTGAGACTCTCCACAAGAAGCACCTATTGAGGCCTCTGTTGCCTCTGGAACCTGGATTGGTGGAGCCCGCCATGGAGCTCTTCCTTCCTCCGGCGGTGACGAAAGCAGCTCCCTCCAGGCTGCAAAAGAAGTATAAGGCTCCTGATGCGGACCCGGCTTTCCTCCGATTGGATCCGACTCCGGACTCCGTAATTGTGACGGCGGCAAGGAAGCAATATGCCACCACCCCGTCCTCCAATGTGCCTCCGGACAAGGAGAGTCGCTGGTTGGATACCGTTGTGAAGGCTGCCAGTGCATCTGCGCTGTTGGGGCGCTATGACCGGGTGCTTTGGGAGTCGCTCCCAACAGTTCGCCGACCTCCTCCCTCGGGAAAAGGAGGATTTTATGGAGATCCTGAATGAGGGATTGCTGGTGTCAAACCAGCTGATCAGCTCTGCTGCAGACTCTTCGCTCCTGGCAGCCCACGGGCACTGCCATGGAGTGAATCGGAGGCGCCACGCTTGGCTCAGATTGACATCACTGAAGCTGGAAGCTCAGCAGAGGGTGGCCAACCTGCCCTTCTCGGGTGAGACCCTATTCGGGAAACACGCTGACGATGAGATGGCCCGCATGAAGGCGGAGGCTGAGACTCTGACGGCGGTGGGCTTGGAGAAGCCCAAGGACCAGAAGAAGAGCTATCGCCCGTTCCAGAGACGGTACGGGGCGCAGGGCAGAGGGCAAGGTCAACAGTCTGGGCAGCATCAGTTCCAGAGGAAGCCCTTCCAGAAACGTCAGAGGGGCAGGGGTGGTCAGCAGTTTGCCACCGCGACCAAAGGCCCGGCCGGGTCTAGGCCCTGAGAGATTACTTCCCCGTCATCCGTTACCAGCTCCGGTGGGGGGAAGCGTTCAATATTTTCTGGCAGAGTGGAGAAAAATTACTCTGGACAAGTGGGTGCTGAATATTGTTTGCAATGGATACAGTCTTCTACATGTTTGCTCGCAGTTTCAGCTGCACGATCTCCAGGCGGAGGCAGATACCCTGTTAAGAAAACCGGCGATAGAAGACGTCCCTCTGTCTCAAAGGGAAAGAGGTCTATACTCGCGGTTCTTTCTAGTCCGAAAAAAGGACCAGAACGAGTTCAGGCCTATTCTGGATTTGCGACAAGCAAACAAGTGGATTTGCAGGGAAAAGTTTTGCATGCTGTCTTTGCACCAGATTTACCCTCAGCTGCAAAGGGGAGGCTGGCTGTGCGCGATAGACCTACAGGATGCCTACTTCCACGCGCCCATTGCACAGAAACACCGGAAGTTCCTGCGATTCCAAGTCATCGCCAATCACTATCAATTCACAGTGTTACCTTTCGGGTTGAAGTCGGGGCCCCTGACGTTTTCCAAATGCATGGCAGTGGTGGCGGCACACCTGAGAAAGAACAAGGTGTTTGTCTACCCATACCTGGACGATTGGTTGATCAAGGCATCCTCCTTCTAGGAAGCTCAAGCGCACCTCTAGAGGACGTCCGTTCTCTTGAACAAGCTGGGGTTGCACATCAACATGTCCAAGTCTGTTCTGACTCTGGTCCAATGCCTACAGTACTTGGGAGCCACCATCAATACGCTGTCGGCAAGCGTGTCTCCTTCGGAGGAAAGAAGTTTATCACTCCTTCGGAAGGCTCAGGCTCTTATGACCGCTCCATCTACGACAGTGAGGACGGTGTCTTCTCTACTGGGGTCGATGGCCTCCTGTATCTTCCAAACACCACACGCACGGCTTCACATGAGACCGCTGCAGGAGTGTCTGGAGGATCAGTGGGACCAGAGGAGAGGCAACTGGGACGACAAGACACGACTGTCTCTGCATGCTCTACAGTCTCTGAAATGGTGGTGTTCAGTGGAGAATCTCCTCAAGGGGGTTCCCTTCCACAAGGACACTCCCACGCAGACTATCGTGACGGATGCTTCTCTCCACGGCTGGGGAGCGCATTCCGGGGAGTTACAGATCCAGGGAACGTGGTCTCAGACGGAGTCCACGTATCACATCAATTTTCTGGAACTCAGAGCTGTTCACTTGGCACTGAAGGCTTTTCATCCGTCCTTCCAGACCAACTCTCCGCTTGTACAGACTGACAATACGACCACAATGTATTACCTCAACAAGCAGGGGGGCTCGAGATCGCGCACTCTGTCGCAGGAGGCGCAGGCGATCTGGCACTGGCTTCTTGCCAGAGGACTAATGATAACGGCTACTCATCTACCAGGTGTGCAGAATGTTCAGGCAGACGCACTGAGCAGACTGATCCGGGAAAACCACGAATGAGTCATAAACAACGAAGTGCTCGGAGACTTCTTCGACCGGTGGGGCACTCCAGTTGGATCTGTTCGCCACCGCCGAAACAGCAAATGCCGAAACTTCGCATCCAGGTACTACCAGCAGGGAACGCTGGGGAATGCGTTCTGGATCAACTGGTCGAACAGCTTTCTGTACGCTTTTCCACCCATTCCCCTGATTCCGGCGGTGCTCATCAAGCTGGCCCAGTCCAGGGCGCGGATGATCCTGATTGCCCCAGAATGGCCCAGGCAGTGATGGTTCACGGACCTGCTTCTCCGGTCTCTCCTGCCTCACATTCGGCTGCTGTGCCGGCAGGACCTTCTCACGAAGTTCGGGGGCAGATGGTGAACCCCAATCTCTCGTATTTGAGTTTGGCGGCATGGCTCCTGAAATAGTGCAATATGGCCATTTGAATCTCCCTGCAGATTGTATGGACATACTGAAGGAAGCCAAGAGACCTTCCACTAGGACTTCTTATGCGTACAAGTGGAAGAGATTTTGCATCTGGTGCAAGTCCAAGAACTATGATCCAACAACATGTAAGGCAGATGTCATCCTTCCGTACCTTTTACATTTGGCGCAGTCTGGCCTTAATTTTCATTCTATTAAGGTTCATCTCGCTGTGCTGACTGCCTACAGGAAATGCCCTTCACAGACCTCCTTCTTCCAGATCCCTGTGATCAAGGATTTTTTGGAAGGCTTGAAGAAAGTGTTTCCTCCTGTCCGGCTTCCTTCGCCTTCATGGGAATTGAATGTGGTGCTGTCCAGATTGATGAGCGAACCTTTTGAACCTATTCATAAGGCTTTGTTGCAGCACCTGTCCTGGAAGGCGGCGTTCCTCGTGGCCATTACATCGGTCCGCAGGGTGAGTGAAATTCAGGCGTGTTGCCAAGAACCTTATACTGTATTTCATGCTGCTAAGGTTGTTATGCATACTCACCCTAAATTTCTTCCTAAGGTTATTTCTGATTTCCATGTTAACCAGACCATAACTTTACCTGCGTTTTTTCAGAATCCTTCCTCTCCAGGCGAAAGGTCTCTACATTCCCTGGATGTCAGGAGGGTGTTGAAATTTTATCTGGATAAAACCAAGGATATTCGTAGGTTGGACCAATTGTTTATCAACTATGGATCGGTCAGGACAGGTCTTGCTACCTCAAAACAGTCCATTTTGAGGTGGATTGTGTCCTGCATACAACTGTGTTATCAAAAGGCTAATAAGACCTTAGGGGGTAAACCGAAGGCTCATTCCACCAGGGGCAAAGCTGCCACGACTGCTTTGTTACGTAATGTTCCCATTGCAGACATCTGCAAGGCGGCCACTTCGAAGTCGGTTCATACCTTTGCTAAGCATTACTGTCTGGACACTGATTCCAGGGCAGACGCTCAGGTTGGGCAGGCTTCGCTGCGAAATCTGTTTGCACAGTAGTGGTGGTGTACTTATTTTCTCTCCACCGCCACTTTGGTGTGGGGATGGGCTTCCATTCTATTCACTAGATTATGACTATACACAGAGATCCCCTACTACAGAAGGAGTAGTTTCTGTCCTGTAACTCCAGTTCTGTAGTAGGGGTATCTGTTCTAGTCATAAGCGCCCGCCCTCCTCCCCGGTGGAGACAGATGTTTATGTTCGGAATGCTACAGGTCTGGCGTTATACGCCTTCAAAAAGAACTGAAAGTAAATGGGACCAGCTGGGCATTCTGGGATACTGAGAAAGTTCTAGAAAGTTTTCTTAAAGGCACGTTATCCCTTTTTGAGCCACATAATGGCAGCCTATGGGGCTTGTCTGTCATCCCCTTCCTCTCTATCATTCCAGAGGCTTTGTTGGTTAAAGGGGAAGTTTTTCTCTATGAAGTAAACTTGGCAGGCTGTGCTGTGTGTGGTTTTGGTGGAATGTCTAGTTGAAGTACCGGGCAGTGTAGCCTGTGGATATAGGCTGCATTATATGTCTTTAAATTCTCTCTTAAGTGTCTGTGCAGGACTCCATTGTTAGACAGCTTAAGAGATAATTTTTGATTGCTCCGGGGTCCACGCTCATGAGCGGGACTATTCACTAGATTATGACTATAACAGAGATCCCCTACTACAGAACTGGAGTTACAGGACAGAAACTACTCCATACCAGTCTGGTGACAGTGCGCTCTATAAATACTGCATACAAATACAGCATTCAAACCTGTGATCATGAGGTCCGATACAGATTCCTGGAGTGATGCATGCATGAGTCCACTGAGCCACTACACTTACTTTTGGTTCGAGGTGGGGAGCTGGTCAAGAGCCTTAAGTGCTGTGACTGGATTCCCCGCTGACTACACCTCACAGTTTAGGGTGAGTTGAGTTGGCGAGTAACCAGAACTCACTTTGGTAAAGTGCCAGAAACCCTCTCCACAGCCCCTTAGGATGCTTATCTTAGGAGATGTGTACTATGATTATAAATTGGGTTTTTACTAATTATTACACATTTCTATCAAGTGTTTAGTCATTCAAACTCAAGCGTGGCAATCTGAGTACTTAGGAAGCCTCAACAACCGATGAAAGTCCTAAGAGGTTTTAACAGGAAAACATTACTGACACATTTGTTTCTTAGGGGGTTTACTAGCAAATTATTTTGTACTGGTGGTTTCAAGATGCTGACAATGGAATGAATGTATCCAAGGCAGTGTGACTCGACTGCACCACTGGAGGTGCTTCTTGAGTTTGGCTTGTAAACCACTTAGGACAATAAAGGAGTTTGTGAATTGGAGAAGACCATACTGCAGATGAAAAACTGCATTCCAGCAATTCTCTGGCATTTTGTATTTGATTCCCTGAGAGAAAGGTGAAGATGAGGAAGTTTCAAAATGACCCTCCTCCAGAAGAAACGGATCCCTGCCTCAGCAGTTTATAACCTATTGACTTTAATTTTAGGTTTGTTTGTTAGATCTTGGCTGTGCCTATTTCATCAAATGCTAACCATCTGCATAGTTTTCTTCTGACCAAATGTACATGGTGGGTATTTTATTGCTCTCGCAGGCTTCCTCCCTCTTCCTTTAACACCTTGGCTGCTTTGAGTTTTCCCCTCCTATGCTGAGCTTTGACGTTTCCCCCTCCTATGCTGAGCTTTGACGTTTCCCCATTGTTCATGACGAGCTCAGCTCGTCATAAGCACAGCTCAACCGTGCCTCATGACGAGCTGAGCTCGTCATGAGCAGCGAAGGGGTTAAAAGCCCTTTTCTGATCTATCTTCTCACATTGAAGTCTAGGTTAATAAAGGTGAAATTGGGGAACCATTCTTTTTAATTTTGTCTCCAAAGGCTGCCCCAAACCCCCTGTTTAGAAGGCCCCTCACTTACTCATTCACTTACACTACTTCTCCCTCATTACCCATGTTTTTTACATCTTGTTACATTAATTATTCTTTATTCCTCCTTTAAATTCTCGTATTGCCCTCTTCCACATTTACATCCTTTCTCTTAACCCCCTCTGTTTGTCCTCTGTTTCCTTTTCTCATCCTGACTGCCAGCTTCTCATTCTAGGGTTTTGGCTCTGAAATAACCGCTCTTTCTCCCCTCCACCCCAGAAGCACTGCGCTCCGGTACTGGCTAAGATCAGATCCCCACCAGACAACCAAGACCAGTACAAGGCCGATTACGGCTACCTGGGTCCCCTTCTCTGCACTCACGTGGTGAAGGCACGGGCGCAGGCGGCGATGCAAGCACAGCAGGTGAATCGGACAACTCTCACCATCACCCAGGTATGTGCAGCACCCATTAAAGAGTTCTAAATGAAACATGCGTAGTCTCTGGAATTATTAACATAATTTAGAGGAAATTCCTGTTTGCCATGTTTTATAAAGCTTAGACTTTGCACCGATGAGCATCGGGGCACTGCAGAATAAGTATCGTGTTACAGAGGTGAAAGCACAAAGTAATAGGATTTTAATCTGTGACAGTAGTCTAAAATGAAATTATTTAGAGGCTGTACCTTGATGTATTGCAGAATCCCATTGGATGCGAAATAACCATGATAGTGCAGATAAATGTTCAGCATACTCAAAACATATCTTGGCCATTTCTTCAGTATCCTGTTTCTGCTTCTGGTTTGAGGTGGCACATTTGATAACTTGGATGCTTGCACATCTGTGAGCAGTCTGTTTGTGCAAGAGTGAAGGCTGTTGCAGGGGGCTGGGCCAGGAACTTGTGTTGACATGCAGGAACAGCAGCAGGTATTGGCGCCATATTTATGGGACACGGGTAGCCTGGCTGAGCCGCAGGGAGCGGGATTATTTCAGATAATTGTATTTAATATCCTTTTGGGTTGGTGTCAACCAGGACCACTCTATGCTGTTTACTGCAGCAGTCATTAATAGCTTTGTTTCCTCTTTTATTCACAGCCCAGACAGACTTTGACACTGGCGCAGGGTGCACAGTCTCAGAACCCATCACGGACGCCAAGCATCATCAAGGTGCCAAGCTCCATCAACCCTATTGTGCAGACATTGGTGTCTGCACGCCCCTCCACTCCAACGCAGCCTTCACCACCACCAACTAAATTCATCGTGATGTCTTCTACCTCGGGCAGCAGCAACACACAGCAGGTGAAAAGCTTTTACCTAGGCAAAAGAACACCATAATACGCAGTTTACTGCTTTAAATCTGTAAGCACTGTAACAAGCTACATCCCCATTAAAGGAAGTATCTAATAAAGACTTCTAGCTGCAGATTCCTTACCTTCAAATTCTCCCTAGGCGTCGGACTAGATCCAAATTTTTTCCATGAGCAGTACCCCAGCTCGCCGGTAGGTGGAGTCATTCAGCTGTTCGTGGCATCGTCCATGCCAGAAGAGATGTTTGCAGTGCCTACATAGGCGCCACCCAAGCATGCTGATGTCAATTATTTTCTTTCGTGCCAGTTAGAGTAGATTGGGAAGGAGCCCCTTAGTCACTTTTTTACTAACCTTTTTTTCAGCATTTTTAGTCTACGTGTTTTTGAGGTTTTATCTCTTGGTGTGACAGGTATGTCGTCGATGAAGGCTGGCTTTAACCCCTTGGTAGCGTGTCACAGACAGATGTCTGACGGACCCGCACCTTGTTTACCTTTGGTGCTTAAGTGCGACCATGACACAAAGGCCTGCCCCATTGCCTCGCCATGCACCCAAAGGCCTTAAGGGCCCTTAATCTTTTGGTGGTTCGATATGTTTTGCCACAACTTTCCAGGAGTGGTAACTAATTCCTAGATCTTTGTTACATTCCAAGTTGTCGGCTCATTATGGTAAAAATCCTTATCCGACTTCACCTCCTCTGTTGGTTGACGAGAATATATATCTGGATCGGCACTGGTCGTGCCATCTTCTGCAAAAGCAAATGATGGACGGAATGCTGAATAAATCAAACATTCACCCACATTCACAGATCTGGCTTTAATACATTGTATTTTTGCTCACCACACCACCGCAGTTTGGACCCTGCCATATGTATATCAGTCTTGACCCTGCTCCCCATGGGAATAGTCCATCCTGAACTGCCAGGCCAGATCCTCTCTGGACCTGAAACCAGCAACCTGAAACCGTTTTCAGGGTATCACCCCTCATCAGCCAGGCTAGCTTGAATCTAGTGGCACAGTGAGCAAGGGACCCACGTCTGGGGCATAGCCTTCCCACTTAGGGCAACAAAAGCAAAAAGAACAAATCGTGGGCCAAATGCTGAACAAATCGAACATACTCCCCCTGTCACAGATCTGGTTTTAATCTATTGTTTTTTTGCACACCATGCCACTCCAGACCTTCCCTGGCCCAGATCCCAAGGCTGAAGCTGTTGGTGCCCATCTTCCCTTTCATATCCCCGACTCTGGTATGAAGCCGTAGGAGCTTCTCCCAGCACAGACTCCAGCACCAACTGAGCCCTATTCTTATGAGCTAAGACTCTGAAAGAATGGGAGGGGTCGCTGGACCCTCAAGAATACCAACATTATGATGCCAACATGGACTGGTGTGAGTACCTGAATGAGGCCAATGGACTGGGCACTTCTCCAGATACTGGCTTGCTTTCTCCCACTACTATGCCTACGGGAGAGGAAGCGTCCTTCCTTATGGTGGAGCGGGGCAGCTGTGGTTCTTGACCGTCAGTTGCCCTCGTGGCAGTCAAGACTGACCTCTTGACAGGTGCTACAACTGTGAGTACCCCCCTCGGAAACACTACTTCCGTTCAGCAAGGCCCTCGCACGTCCTGCTTGGGCTCCTGTGAATAGAACGATTGCCGCCACACCAGTGGACCCAAATTTGCTCATGCAACACCCTACCTCAGAGAGCTTGGTGATCCAAGCCTCTGCGTCCCATGTAAATCTGGTGCATGCCTTACCGCATCCTAGTATGGGCAATCTAAGAGGCTGGACACTTTAGGGAAGAATGTTTTCTCTTCCGACAACCCGGCACTGATATGTGAACACCACTTGTCTTTTGAGACACTATTCCCACGTTCTGTGGGATACGGTGGTGCAGGTGCTGCCATCCGTCCCGGAGGATGACCGGGCCATACTTTCCTAGGTTTAGGCCAATGGGAGAGATGCCATGAAGTTAACAATACAATGTCAACTGGGCACCACCGACTCACTAGGCAGCACGGTTTTGTCAACTGTGTCCTTCTGGCGCCGCGCCTGGTTGAGAACATTTGGCTTTTCTGGGGATGGCCAATCATCTCTCATGGACATGCCCTTTGATGGCTCCTGTGTCTGATAAAAAAGCAGATTCGGCGCCGGAGCGCTTTAAGGATAGTAGGGCTACGGCCAGGTCCTTGGGCCTCTCCATGGCCACCTGTGAACCGCCTGGGTTGCGCCTATACAGGCACTGCAGGTGTACAGCTCGCAAAAGAATCCTGGGGATAATTCGAACTAAGGAATCTGCAGCTTGATCTAGTCTCTGCCAGATAAGTTGTTTAGAAGTTAAGTAAGATGTTTTTTTGAGCAGATGATGATTTTTAAAACTGGGAAACCGTTTTTACAAATCCAAACTTACATAATAAGGGGAGTGCCATGGGCCCTCTTAAAATGTGCATTTTTGGACATAAGGGTGGTTTTGGGACTCTGATTAATTTGTGTCCTAGTCTGTGTTTGATGATCAATTGGGTTCATTAGCACTCCAGTCATTAGTGCACCGCCCCAAAATATTTGATTTGCCCAAGATGGAAGGCAACATTTTGTAGTACACATTTTGGCAATGGGAGCTATGGTGCAGTAGCCCGACAAGGATCAGAACTTATACCCTTCAAGTTGCACACACATTTCTGCAGAAGCAATCATACTGAAATTAAAGTCTCTGACCTGCATGTTTCAGGGAAATCACGGTAGCACTAGTTGTTGGTTTAAGCAAACCAATGATGTACTTGTTCACTTTTGAAGTACACGTTAAATACAGTAGTGGTGGCTCTGCGGGTGCATATTACGCTGTAAGAGTCTCACTGCAGTGCTCATTGGAAATCACAGAAGCATGCCCTCCTCCACACCCTTCCCCACAACACCTGATTGAATTCCACAGAAACACCATGGTGACTGGTACCTTATTAATGGCAAAGAACCACCAGGCCTGTCCATTTTGCTTGTTGCATGCCTACCTCTAGATCACAGGGCCTTATTTGGAGTCCAGCTTTACCCCTGCTCCCTCAGTATTCTTGATCTTCCAGCTCTGTCTTAGAGTGTTTAAAGTGCTATACTCTTTGCTGCACTTCTTACTTCTTCTGATTTGCTTACTCTTTGTGTAAACCATCTAATTATTGTCTTATTCTTTAACAAGGGATCTTTATCATTCTTCATAAACTCTGAATAGTCCTGCCCACTGGCTAAATTATCATTTTTTATCAATTTAATAAAGATACCTTACTGGGGAACTGATTTTACAGTTAAGTAACTCATTCTTCCTCTTGTCTTCAGATCTTGAGCTCAGATTTCAAGAGAACACAAACCAAAATGCATAATTTATTGTGTTGTGGGCAGCACTTCGAATATCTCAAGAAGTGGTTTTAATGTGGTTAACTACCTTCATCTGCATTTTCTTCAGCAATGCTTGACTGAACTGTGTTTTGTTTCTGTTGTAGGTGATCACCTTCAGCACCACAGCTTCTGGCACCTCCACCTCCCCGGTCACGACTACTGTCCCCAGTATCCAGCCCATTGTCAAGCTAGTGTCTACATCACAGACCACGCCCAGCAGCACGTCGACTGGCAACGTCCAAAAGTACATTGTGGTTTCCTTGCCAACAGCGGCCGATGGCAAGACTCCGCAGCCCCAAGGCGTCTTGCAACAGCCATCTCCCACAGCCAGCGCCAGCTTAGCCCTTGCAGGAATCCCTGCGCTCACAGCCGTGAAACAGGAGCGGAGTGAAAGTCCACCAGCAGCTGCCTACCTCACCGGAGCCAGTGCGGCCTTCGGGAAGACTAATGGGTCAGATCCTTCACAGCCGTCCTAGCAGCACTGACTCGTATGTGTGCTCTTCTGAAGGACACTGTGCACTGCTGGCTTCTGAGTACCCTGTTGAGGCATGGCGAAAGAATACACAAGAGAAGCGAATCCTGCACCATGCAGCAAAGTCTTGACTTTGGAGATGCGGGCAGCTGTTTCCAGGTGTGAGTCCACATCTACTGTTGTGGGTGCGCCCGTCTTGTACTATGGACGCATTGAAATGCACAGTTTGGACTGAGGCCTCTTTGAGCCTGAGAATTTCCTAGTGGCCTAAGTGGAAGGCTGCATGGGTTGAGATGGTGCCCTGGACATCACATTTAACTCCTGGCTGGAAATGACTATCCTTGTAGACCAACCCTCACATTGTAGAGTATGGGTTACAAGAAGGTGCTGAGACCAGTTCAGCTCAGCGTGGAACCTTATTGCAGACTCCTAATCTGCCTCAGTCTTTTAAATATTGTAAAGCACTGTAAGCTTTTTTTTTTTTAATAAAAAATGTAAATGATTGCTGCACTGCCTACCTCTGTTGTAGGCCAGATATCTGTGTGTGTGGGAGTAATGCACAAAACCAATGTAGAGCGCAGGACAACCCTTTTTTGAGAAACCGTTCGTAACTGGACAAGTTGTACTTGTAGGTATAGACTGAGGAGAAACTCCTAAGACTTGCTGCTTCAAAGACCTTTCAGCTGTTCATTTCAGGTTTAGAACAGTTGAAATGTGATGGTAATTAGCAGTAATGTCAAAAAGCTCTATTAAAGTGTGTTTATAGCTTGGTTAATCAGACATATTTCTGCAAGGGTTTTTATAATGCATGATTGTTTTAGCAGGCAGTAAAATCCTCTCCGTCCGTAACAATAATATATTTTTGGGGATTTTCCCAAAAAAGTTTATTACATACTTTCATCCGTTAAATAAAAAAGTTGTTTATCCAAAGTCTCAAATATCCCCTTGATAATGCTTAGTAGTAAAAAGTAAAAAAATAAAATAAAAAAAATTAAAGGCAGTCCATAGCAGTTGGACTATTGTCACTGTCGTACAGGAAGGTTTAAACATGTAATTGAAAACCACCAGATCAGACTGGTCTGCCATGACTAGGTGGCTCTCTTCACACCTGTAGCCAAAACACCATCAGAATGGAGAAAAAAGTGTTAAAAAGGGCCTGTGATGCAGTTTATACCATTCATAGAGGGCATATTATATTTTATATGTACTTTAGGGTTCTTTGGTTCAGCCTCCTTTATATATTGTCATCCAACTTTCATTCTATTGGCTATTTGAGATCCAATGGACGCTGAAGAAAAATTCCAGACACTATTTACCATCTATAAAGTACACAGCCATCACACAATTCTTTATCATGCATGCATTGTATGTACAAAGCAATCCGTTCTTTTAGTTGTTTTGCACTGTGCAGGTATTTTTCATTGTTTTTGTCAGCTCTGGTGTGCAACCGTCAAACCAATTTGATTTGTTGCCACTAGTTTAAACCTGACACACAGTACCAGGCTTTCTCCATCTATTTATCTAATACTACTCCCTTAACACTGCTCCTGTTTACAAAAGAGCATGAGATGTTCCTGTTTAAAGTCCACTGAGCCACAACATAGTAAAAGTGCAATCGCACAGTCGTAACTCCCCTACCCTCCAGTCACTGTTACATAACATCAGTGTGGTGGTTTCTTACACACACTTGTCAGATTAATGCAAAGTGGCAGGACGTAGAGGATAAGACAGTGTTCGAGGCATGTGGGCTGCTGAATTCATATCTTAGCATAGATCGCCGCCTAGTGTTGGGTCCGGATATTTGCACCTTGTTGTCTTGGAAGAGTCGTCGAAGTATGCGAGCTAGGTGACTCCTCCCCTGGACTACAGTGCACATGGGCATCTTCTCCATCCTCAGATTGTTTTTCTCCGCCATTGGGTTCAGATGCACTTCGACAACTCAAACAGTTTCTGGATAGTGCCAATCTGGGCTCATACTGTGTACCAGTAGCCTCCTCCCTCTTAGCACATAGGGAAAGCTTAGTACATCTAAAACATATTTGCTAAAAGCAGGCTCATTAGTTATGGTTAGGGAGCACTTGAATCTAGAATTCATAGAGATCTGTAAGGCCCCCCACTATCCCTGTTCACTTCGAAAAGTATTCTTCAGGAGCCATTGTGTAGTGTGTAAGGGGCAATCGGGGAGAACCAAGGAGTTGATTATGGATGGTGCTTGGCATCCTGGTATGACTACTTAGCTATTATTCTTTGTGCACAAACCCTTGTTATAATGTGAAGAGCATAGTGTCGAGCACATTGCTGAGATGGTGTCCATCGTTCAATCGATATACTTAAATCACCCTTGAGTGATTGCCATTTTCTCCTGTATATAATAAAACATTTTGTAAAAGGCCATGGTTTGCAAATATTTTAAAGGAAGACTTCCTGCCACCAAGTTTTGACACCCATAAAATTTGACCTCATCCACAAATTGGATTTGCCTTTTTACACCCCTTAAACAGTTAGCAGAGTGAAACCGCAGAAACTAAATTATCAGTATGCAGTGCTTCCCTTCGGCCTGAAGTCAGCACCCAGGACGTTCTCCAAATGCATGGCTGTAGTAGCAGCGCATCTGCGGAGGGGCAGGGTGTTCGTCTACCCATATCTGGACAACTGGCTGATCAAGGCAACGACATTTTAAGAAGCGCAACAGCATTTCAATCAAATTTCCGTTCTCTTTTGACGTTTGGTCCGTCACATCAACATGAAGTCTCAACTCCTATGCAGTGCCTGAAGTATCTGGGAGCCACCATCAATACTCACAAGGCAAGCATGTGTCCTTCGGAGGAGAGACTCTTATCAATCCTTCGGAAGGCTCAGGTTCTCATGACCATTCCCTCGCTGACGGTGGCTTCTCTCCTGTGTTCCATGGCGTTTTTTATCTTCCTCACTCCACATGCACGCCTCCACATGCGGCCTCTGTAGGAATGTCTGTAGGATCAGTGGGACCTGAGACGAGGGAATTGGGAGGACAGGATTCAGCTGTCTCAGCAGGCCCTCCAGTCCATCAAATGGTTGTGCTCACCTCACAATCTCCTCCGAGGGATTCCGTTCCACGAGGAGATGCCGGCTCAGACCATTGTGACAGATGCATCTCTCCACGGCTGGGGAGCGCATTCAGACCACCTTCAGATACAGGGCGCATGTGGTCTCAGAAGGAGGTCACGTATCACATCCACTTCCTGTAACTCTGAGCGGTTCATTTGGCGCTGAAAGCCTTCCAGCCTTCCTTTTGCACCAGTTCCCTGCTTGTCCTGACGGACAACACGATTACTGCGTACCATCTCATCAAGCAGGGGGGGTTCAACATCTGCATTGTCTCAGGAAGCACATATTATCTGGAATTGGCTGCTGACCATAACGGCAACTCATCTGCACAGGTGTGAAAAATGCTCAGGCAGACTCTCTAAGCAGACTCGTTCAAGAAAATCACGAATGGGTCTTCAAAGACGAAGTGGTAAGAGACATCTTCAGAAGATGGGGTACTCCAGAGGTCGATCTGTTTGCCTCCGCAGAAAACCGCAAATGCAGAGACTTCGCCTCCAGGTTTTACCAAACAGGAACGCTGGGGAATGCACTGTGGATCAACTGGTTGAACTGCTTTCTCTACACTTTTCCACCCATTCCCCTGATCCCGACAGTGTTGATCAAACATTCCCAATCACGGGCCAAGACGATCCTCATTGCTCTGGAATGGCCCCGTCAGTGGTGGTTCACCGATCTACTACACCGGTCTCTCCTGCCGCACATTCGACTTCCGTGTGGGCCGGACCTTCTCACGAAGTTCGGAGGGCAGATGGTGCACCCCTACCTCTCGTCGCTGAATTTGGCAGCATGGCCCCTGAGCTAGTGCAATATGGACTTCTAAATCTCCCTCAGAACTGTATGGAGATATTAAGTAAGCAAAAAGACCTTCCACACAGACTTCCTATTCATATATATGGAAGAGCTTTTGCATTTGGTGTGCCTCTAAGAATGCAGATCCTACCCCCTGCAAGAAGGATGTCATTCTTCCTTATTTGCTGCATTTGGCTCAATATGGCCTGAAGTTCACTTAGCAGCTTTAACTGCGTATAGCAAATGTCCTTCACAAACTTCCTTTTTCCAAATCCCAGTTATCAAAGATTTTCTGGAATGTTTGAAGAAGGTGTTTCCTCCCATTATGCGTCCTTCACCTCCGTGGGAGCTTAATGTGGTGCTTTCTAGACTGATGCGGGAGCCTTTTGAGCCCATTCATAAGGCTTCTCTCCAGCATCTGTTCTGGAAGGCAGCTTTCCTAGTAGCCATAACATCGGCTTGCAAGGTGAGTGAAATCCAGGCTGTCTGTTGTCAAGAGCCTTACACTGTGTTTCATTCTTCTACGGTAGTCATGAGAACTCACCCTAAATTCCTTCCAAAAGTAGTTTCATGTGAATAAAACAATTTCTCTACCCACGTTTTTTCCAGCATCCTTCCTCTCCTGCTGATAGATCCCTTCATTCTTTCAATGTTAGAAGGGTGTTGAAGTTCTACTTCTTTAATAATAAGGAGATTCGTAGATCGGATCAGTTTTGTTAACTATGGCTCTGTCAGGACTGGTCTTGCTATCTACAACAACAATTAATACCTGGGGGTCTGAGAACAAGTAAGTGAGTCAGACAACATAGGATCACTATACCAGAACTATACAAAACAACATCAGTGAGAGAAAGTTGGTAACTACAGGCCAGGTCAAGGCTCGAGTATGTGGAGAAAAATATAGTTCCCATCAGAAGCCACACTGTACCGCCCTCATTGTCATCATTTGGGTTCTCCTTACCCAGGAGACGTAACAGCCAGTAAGTTGTTACCGTGACCGGAATGTGGTATGCGGGCAGAACAGATTGCGGGTTTTAAATAATAACCGCACTTTATATGACCACTATAAAGTGAGGTTATTATTTAAAACCCTCACCCACACCTGCCTTTTAATCTTAGGGATTGGGGGATATCAATAAAATTCTTTTTCTACCCAATTCACCTAATTTTACTATTACCCCTCACTTTTCACTTTAACCACCATACACTGCTTTTTTCATTAGCCACTAACATTCTTTTCTGTTCTGCCCGCATACCACATTCCGGTCACGGTAACAACTTACTGGCCGTTACGTCTCCTGGGTAAGGAGAACCCAAATGATGACAATGAGGGCGGTACAGTGTGGCTTCTGATGGGAACTATATTTTTCTCCACATACTCTTGAGCCTTGACCTGGCCTGTAGTTACCAACTTTCTCTCACTGATGTTGTTTTGTATAGTTCTGGTATAGTGATCCTATGTTGTCTGACTCACTTACTTGTTCTCAGACCCCCAGGTATTAATTGTTGTTGTATATTGTGTTCGGGGCACATATCTGGTCGGTCGGTAAACTTGCCCTTAGACCCTTCTCAATTGTTTGTTGGATGTCTGGTCTTGCTATCTCCAAGCAATTTATCTGCAGGTGGATCGTGTCCTGTATTCAGTTGTGTTATCAGAAAGCCAACAAGACTTTAGTTAGTAAGCCCAAGGCTCACTCTACCAGAGGTAAAGCTGCTACAGCGGCTTTCCTCCGTAACGTCCCTATTGCAGAAATCTGTAAAGCTGCCACTTGGAAGTCAGTCTATACCTTTGCTAAACACTACTGCCTGGACTGTGATACCAGGGCAGATGCTCCGGTTGGGCAGGCTTCACTGAAGAATTTATTTGCACAATAGTAGGTCCGTTTGTTTCTTCCACCGCTGGGGGGGTTGTTTGGGGATGGGCTTGCTCGTCTATTCACATGATTATACACCGAGATCCCCTACTACAGGAGTAGTTTCTTACCTGTAACTCCAGTTCTGTAGTATGGGTATCTCTGTGATAGTCATAAGCAACACTCCCTCCTTCCCGGTGGATGAAACAGTAACATCCAGAATTAAGCAGGCCCGGGCTTAATATGCCTTCAAAAAGAACTGAAAGTAAATAGCCTTTGGCTGTGCATCATGGGATACAGTGGGTCTCTGGAAGGATTCTTAAAGGCACGGTATCCATTTACAGACACATAATGTCAGCCTATGGGGGCTTGTCTGTCCCACCCTTCATCTCTATCATGAACAAGCATTTACAATGCAATGGTTTTGCCTTTGTTAAAGTTAGAGCTATTGGCATTGCTCTTCACATTATTTTTATTTATGTTTTTTTTAACATAAATAAATGGCATTGTCATTTACAATGCCACTAGCTTTATCTATCGCAAATGACACACAAACACACACAGAGGCCCCCCACACACACCCCCACACAGAGCCCCCCCACACACAGCCACTTAGAGCCCCCCACACACACAGAGCCCCCCACACACACAGCTACACAGAGCCCCCCACACACACAGCCACACAAAGCTTCCTACACACACAGCCACACAGAGCCCTCCACACACACCCACACAGCACAAGCAGGCAACAGGGGGACACGGAGGCACAAGCAGGCAACAGGGGCACACAGAGGCACAAGCAGGCAACAGGGGCACACAGAGGCACAAGCAGGCAACAGGGGCACACAGAGGCACAAGCAGGCAACAGGGGCACAAAGGCGAAGGAGGTGAGACGCATGAGAATCTATGAAGGATACCAGTGCTGCAGAACAGCACTTACAGGCCTGCAACATTTTTCTGTTAATCAGAAACGGTAATTAAGTTACCTTGGAATAATAAGGTTTTGATTGAAGAGAATTAAGATTTCATAGGAAGGGGAGATGACATTTTGGTGGAGGGTGGTTACACCAATGATTCAGTAAATATAAGGACCATTAATCTATCCCACCACCTCAAGTGTAATGACTTCAAATACAGATTTAGCACTAAAAACATTCTGCAATTGAAAAAGGAAGAGGCATGCCAGAAACCGCATAAGTATAAGTATCAGTATGAAAGCTCAGCGCAGAAACTAGAGACTATGTCAGGAGCTTGAAGAAGTGGGGAAAGTAGCCAGCTACACTAGGCTAAGAATACCCACTTAAAATATCAACGTCAGACCCAGCAATGTTGGAAAGGCAAGGAGTCCAAGCAAGAGCACGCACTTGTGTCTTAGACCATATCCCTCACAGGAAGAAAAAAACATTTCAATATATTAAGAAAAGCTTTCCAGTCCCCCCGGATCAAAAGGCAGCTGACTTAACATTTGCTTTCCATCCCACACCCGATTTGTGACCTCCAACAGCTTGACCACAATATGACCTTCGATCTCCTACCTTCCAGACTTGGTGAGGACGATAATGGCTCCACTGGAGCATTTGAAGGAGGCCTCCACAGCTCCAACAGCAGTTGCTTCAGTTGGGTCACAAGTTAGGGGTGATACCCGCCGGAGTTCCTCAAACAGCTGACGGTGAAAGATGGCAGCTTCTGCCTCGCGGGCAATCTACAAAGCAATACGTGTGCAGGGGAGGGGGATGGAAACAAGTCAGTCAGCACATGGTGGGCACAGGATAGAGGCAGCCTGAGAGGAGACCACAGCAGAATTAACAAGCGTGTCATGCCTTGTAGAAACCATTACAAAGGATGGTTCGATATACACTGATGCACTGTGTAACAAGTGCACTTTGCACAAAACTCAATTAAATGAATGACATTCCTATGGAATGGTTTCACATGGTCATGCTAAAGTTTTCTGCCGAGTCATCCAAAGACCTTCCTCCTTCCAGTGTCCTCCCTGACACTCCTGTCGAACTGCCAAGATTCTGCTCCCCTTACCTACCTTGCACCAAACTGAGCAGCAATCTGCAAAACCAGATCGCTCAAGGTCCCTTCTGCCTCGTGTAAGTGGTTCATTTTAACTAAGTTATTTTATTTGTATTCTGGGTCTTGTAACTGATTTTCTCATTATAAGCCCGAGAATGCAAAGAACAAGACTGGACTGGATGAAAGAGAAATAGAATGAGCATCTCAAACAAAGACCTGGAGGGTCTCACCCCTGCCCCAGTTCATCCCTGTAAAACCAGTCACCCTGAGCTCCCCTGCAGAGTGGGCCTCCACGCTGCGCATTCGCACACCAACTCTCCACACCTAAGACGTAGGCGTAGCAGCCCTCACCGAGACCAGCCACACACCTTGTTCTACCCACTCTAAGCATCCACGCACCAAATCTAAAATCCGAGAATCACTCCTGGGAAGCAATCAAATTTTGAGCACACCAAAATGACCCAGCCAAAGTTTTAACCCAGAATATACACCAGAACTGATCAAATAAGAAACTTTACAATGCAATGTTAAATCCCAGAATAAATACGCATGCCTTCCATGGGCACAACAAAGTCTACAATTAGGACGAATATGCAGTCATTACTATCATGGCTGGGTGACTGGGGTAATATTAAACAAACGCTGCACTCAGATCTGTTCGCTCCGAAGCGAACAGCGTTTCTTCCATGAAAGCAGCATTGCATGTTACTCAGAAAAAAAATTACAGCAGATTTAGGAAAGAATGACAGCAGTTTCGGGCTTACATTAAGTTGTGTACTTCCTGTTGCAAAAGGAAAGATTGCTAGAGCAGATGGTAATTAAAGAGGGTTGTGCTGCAGTTTAAAGGCGTGTGTCTGGGTTATTGTACTACAACATCACTACAAGCAGGGAGCTGTCACACTGTGGCGTCACATTGTTGCTGTAGCTAGTTGGACGGTCAAGGGCATCACATTTGAAACGAAACAATGGGTGCACAGTTTTCGCTTTCAGCTGTAAAACTTCGAGTGTTTGATAACTGGAAGTGTGGGGGAGGGAGAGAGGCGAGGGAACGGCACAAAAAATACACCACATATACAAAGAGGCATGCAGACAGAAGTGCACACAGGACAGGTGCACCGACACCTGCACACACAGAGCAATCCAGACACACTCACAAACAGACGCTGCCCCAAACATATACACGCGCACGGGACACCCGGACGAACCACACCGACTCGCCCTCGAAGAATACACAGACTCACGCTGTCACACACAAACACACCGACATAAAATGCACCGAAAATAAGGTAAGTGGCATACAGACACCACAATACCCAATCCCACACACAAAAAGCCCTCACTCGCACTCAGTTGAATACAGAGTCACACACTCTCCGACTGATACAGATACCCCTCTGCACACAGTCACGCAAACAGGTGCATACACCGACTTAAAAATACACGTAAACTCAGGGGCATGGCACACAGAGACCGGAACACGCGAACTCACACACTAAAAACCAACATGTGGACACAGCCAATACTCAGGCACATACACGCCGGCAAACACACAAAGACACAAATACCCCTGTGCACACCAGCACTCACAGTTACACAAACACGCCACAAATGTGCGTTCTCTACCTAACGTCGTGCAGTGAATCTCTGCCGCGTACATAGCTTCGGGTGCCCTTCGCTGCACCTGCAGACACCCTGCCGCTGCGCATGCTCAAACACTAAAAGGCGCGCTCCACGGCACGAGCAGTATTCGGTGCAGGTGCACCTGCCTCGCGCCTTCCCAGCTACCGTCACGCGCTTCCTCAGCGTGAACCCGCCACTGGGCTGTGTGTGACTGGCGTCCTGACCTCACACCTTGCTGAGGTTTGGCTGTAGTATAAACGCATGAACAGAAAAGACAGACTCCCCCCCCCCCCCCCTCCCCCCCTTCGGAGACAGGCCGAGAGGCTCTTACCTGGCAGGTGCACGAGATGCACGGGTTGTCGGTGATGAATGGCACTTTATTGATCATAACACCTGTTGTGCGTAGCGCTTAATAACTCTATTCTGCCGTTTAGATACCTCTGCACCTCTCTCCTCAGACCTCGCCAAGCCTCAGTACCTCTCTCACCAGCATGTCTACAGATCTTTCTAGCTCACTCTGCCGAACCAACAAATGTCTGCACTTGTCTCTGAAGAATTCACGGAGGCTCTCGAACCTCTCCTCTAGTTCGTATTTATCCGAGAACACTGCCGAGTTTACAGATCACATAACCTCTCTCTGCAGAAGGAAGGTACATCGTGTGGACACTCTGTATGACGAAATTGCGCCGCCATACTGCTTGCCGTCTTCCTTCTGCGGGGGGCGGGCACTTCCGGCCGGCCGCGCTAGGATTGGCCGGCCGGCCAGTCACGGGGCGGGAAACGGGGGAGAAGAGACGCAGTAGTGCCGGCAATGCCGGACCAGACACGGGGGCGTTCCCGGCGTCCCGTGACGTCGGCAAAAGCCAAAGAATGTCGGGAACGCCCCCGTGTCTGGTCCGGCATTGACGGACAGGCCCCTCGTCCAATGGCAAGGCTCCGTTTACGGAGCCAGCCAATCAATGACGAGGGCCGAACCAAGCCACACTACAGTTCTCATCAGGTTTTCGCCTGCGCCGAAAAGATGCGCAGAGCGCATCTTTGGCGAGGCAAAACCTAAAAAGGATCTTTGTGAATGGGAGTTTTTCTATGTGTGAAACTCAGTAAAAATAGTTAAATTTAACTGTTACCTGGCTATCTTTTTCACTTCAGGATGAAGTAATGGCCAGCGTAGCCTAGTTGTTTTTAGGCTGCATTATTGCCTATTATCTCTTAATTGTCTATGCAGGACTACAGAAGAGGACAACTTAAGAGAGGATATATCTAATGAAGTGCTCCGGGGTCCACACACATGGGCGGGACTATTCACGTGATTATGAATATCAGAGATACCCCTACTACAGAACTGGAGTTACAGGTAAGAAAATACTCTTTTGAGAGAAAAGTGCATGGACCAGAGATCCTGATACTGGATATAAATTCCTAGTGTTTTGGAGGAACTTTTGCTCAAGGCTCTGGACCTTTACAGCCTTGAATAAACAATTTAGGGAGAGGTTGTGAGCAGGTTTTCCTCCTTTCCAAGGGGATATCATTATTAGAGAATAATTCCATATTCAAGTAAACGCAATAATCCAAGATCGTTTGAGTGAAGTTAGTTCTTTTTATTCACCACATTTTTATGATCATTTCACTTTACCCTAGGACCCGACGAGAGACTATTCTCCTTACGATCACCAAGAATTGGCTTTTAATTACAATACCCGTCTATGAAAATGTACAGATTCATCACTGATATCCTGATGCTAGAATGTAAAGATTAGCCTTGAGAAAGCCCTGGCTCCATCAGCCACATATGGCGAAACACGTGTCTGCTGTTCATTCTTGCTAAAAAAAAACGACTTTATTAAAAACTATTGAAATGATCATAAAAATGTGAATAAAAAGAACTAACTTCACTCAAACCAACTTGGATTATTGTCTTTACTTAAATAAGGAATTATCCTCTAATAATAATATCCCCTTGGAAAGGATGAACACCTGCCCACAACCTCTCCCTTAAAAACTACTCCTCACCTCCTGCCCAACGTGTTTTCTGTGTCCTCGCTGCTGCAGGCTCTGGATGCAGTGTGCTTCCTCCTGGCGCTCTCCTCTGCTGACTTTGGTGGAAAGAGAAGGCCTTCCGTCCTAGTACAACGCAAACCCAGCCAATCCTGGAGCTGCGCTGCAGCTACCGGATTGGCTGGAGCAGGCTAACACAGCGCTCCTTTTGAGGCTGGGGGCCTGCAGCTGAAATCCCTCTGCTGTTTCTCAGCCTTTGGATTGCAGGCTCTGAAGTGCGCAGGTCATTTTGGTTGCCTGTAGCCAATATGACCTGCACACTGGCAGGGGGCTGCATTACTAGTGCAATCACACTGATCAGCGCCACCCCCTGCCATCGCGCTGCAACAGCGCAACCCTGGGACACATTAATAAAATGGTATTCATTACCATTTTATTAATATGCATGCCTACTGCACTCACTGCAGATGGGGGTGACGCTTCACTGCCATACGGAGCAGCCGACACTGCGTGTATATCTGTATTGTATACACCACAAACCCCAAAAGGTGGTGAGAGTACAGTTTGCTAGTTGGTGTGGTTATGGCCACTAGAATGGTTTGAGTCATTTGTAGAAGGAGGTTGTTGTTAGCTAAAAGATGGATTTGGGATGCTTCTAAAGTGTTGAGGAGAGTTCCTCTGCTGTTTAACTAAAAAGATTGGGTCTCCATATCCCTTGCTTGAGATGGATACTACGCTTAATTCATTCTTTCTCTCCCAGTACTATCCACCCCCATCCTCACTGCCCATCCTCCTTTAACATCTTCCCTTTACCTGACTCTCCATCCATCCTGTTCTAAATCAGTCCTATTTCTACATCTACATCCTTCTCCCTTTCTGCCTTAATGTTATCAGTCCCTCTATTTTTCATCCTGTGATTAATGCCTTGGGCACTGCCTTATTATTAGCATCATTTAATGTTATTTGCTCTAACCACTCCCTGCCTCTGCAGTTACTCCTTGATCAGAGGACTCACTGAGCTCCTTTATATAATGAGCAGCTCCTAAACCTCTTGGTCTGCTCCGCCACTGCTGAGGTATCGCTTGTCTTTGACACTGTTTGTCCTTTCAGTTCAACTGTTTTAAACTTTCTCTTAGTTTTCATTGTATTACTGCGCTGCAGTTGTTAAACTTTGTTTTGTTGCTATTGTAGTGTTTGCGCTTCTCCTGCTGTTTTTCTCCGGCTAATTTCTTCCTGCTTCACACCTCCTGCCAGCCCCTCCCACCTCCCAGGACTAATTATGGAAGCCGTAGTGGGTGCGCTGCTGGCATGCCAAAGGCAAACCAGTCTGCTCCTGTCCGCGCCTAGTCTGTGCCCAGCGCCTAATAGAACACTGGCTCTACCACTACCCGAAGATCCAGAGCCGACAAGCGCCAAGACTAAGACCCAGGACCTCTCAATAACAACTTTTCCGCACCTCTCCCCGATGGGACCTTTTTTTACCTGTCGGCACTGGCTATTCGCCTGTAACACGAAACGCCAGCACGCACAGTGACCACTACTATGACCACCACATAACTTCTCCATGGCCTCCTGCTCAACACACAATCTCTATGCAAGCACCCCACAGAGATTTGGGACACCATCATCTTCTCCTTCCCCCAGTCATCTTCCTCGCCAAAACCTGGCTCCGCCCTGCATCCGCCCCCGATATGGTCTCTGCTACGCCCGAATGCACTGAGCTAACATCCTTCTGTTGCTCTTTTTCCTAACTCCATTTTGACACAAGATCACACACCGAGATCGCATCTACAAGCACAGGGTGGAATCACCATCATGCACAAGAAAAATATCCACTGCAGACAATGTCACCCTGATCATGGAACACCTCAACTTCAAACCAACAGAAAAACCACCATCAGAGGCATCCTCACCCACAGACCTCCAGGACCTTGCCCCAGTTTCTGCAACGCCATTCCTGATTTCATCCCTCCACTTGCCATCGACTCCAAAAACGACAAGTTCTCAATTTTCCCCTCGACGACCGCAACAATACCAACACTCCAACCTCCTCGAAAGCATGAGCAACATTGGCCTCACCGAGCTTGTCACCAGCACCACACACATTGCCGGACATGCACTCAACCCCTTCTTCATGTCCGACGACAGAGTCAAGTACAGCCATGTCACCAAGCTCACCTGGACAGACCTTGCCATCATTCACTTCACCATCTCAGGATCACCCGCCACTACCCCCAAGCTGCATATCACTCCATACTTCAGCAGGAACAAGGTCTCGGAGAACAATTTCCTCAATTCCACCCATCCTCACACTGCAACCAACCTAGAGCAGGCGGTCACAAACCTCTCCGCCTGGATCACAGGCTGAACTAACAGTCGCCCCCTAGCAAACCCATCAAGCTCAAGAGGTCCTCCAAGCAAGCCAGGTGGTATACCACAGATCTACGAATCACAAAAATAACCTGCAAATTACTCAAACGGAGATGGAGCCCACAGACCGAACCACATTCAAGACAACCAATACCACCAACTTTTGAAAAAGATTAAAAGAATTACTATGGCAGATCACATCGAAGCAAGCTCCAGCCGCAGCAAGGAACTCTTCAACATTGTCAGTTTCTAGCTCCATATCCACCGAAAACATCACCCCTTCCCAGGAACTCTGCGACACCCGGGCAGATTTCTTCCACAGCAAGATCTCCACCATCTACAAACACTTTGCACCCCAATCCACTGACATCCACAGCCATTATTCATCCACGAATGAGGAACACTACAATCACCTGCTCACCACGCAGAAGTCAAACTGATACTCAAGAAATCATCCACCGGACCAGACAAACTCGAGAACTACCACCCTAGTTCTCTGCTGCCCTTTCCTGCTAAAGTATCACGAGAAGGTCATCAACCCCCAATTCACAGAACACCTGGAGAATGACAATTTTTGGGACACTTCCCAATCTGTGTTCCACACCAACATCACCGAATCCGCCCTGATTGAAGCCACGGACGACATCAGATCTCTCCTTGACCAAGGAAAAACAGTGACCCTGATCCTCCTTGACCTCTCAGCTGCATTCGACACAGTATCACACCACACCCTGATCAAAAGGCTTCACAACATTGGAATCCAAGGAGACACCCTCAAGTGGATCACCTCCTTCCTCACTGGAAGAACCCCGAGAATCCGCCTTCCTCCCGCCACCTCGGAACCCTAGAACACAATCTGAGGCATCCCTCAAGGTTCCTCCCTCAGCTCTGCCCTGATAAACACCTACATTACTCCCCTGGCCAGCGTGGTCAGATTCCATGGACTGAACATTGTATCTTACGCCGACGATACCCAACTCATCCTCTCCCTATCGGAAGACCGCTCTGACACGCTGACCAACTTCCTGGTTATCTTCGCTGACTGGATGGCAGACAACTGCCTATAACTCAACACAGACAAAATAGAAATGTTAATCTTCGGGAACAACATGTCCCCATGGAATGACGCCTGGTGTCCCCCTGAACTAGGACCCTCACCCACTCCAACCGACCATGGCGCAACATCAGCATCATCATAGATATCAAACTCACAATGAAAATACAGAGCAACGCAGCCTCGTTCGCCTGCTTCCTAAACCCTCGCATGGTACACAAAATCTTTACATGGCTCCCCATCGACCCAAGACGGACCGTCACACAAGCCCTTCCCACCAGTCGACTGGACTACAGCAACACACTATGTAGGAATCCCCTCATACCTCTTCAAGAGACTGTCCAGAACTCAGCGGTCAGACTCATCCTTGACCTTGGACTTGCTTGCATGAACTACTGATGAATTTCCACCTTCCTCCCAACACCTGCGATCCCCTTACTTCTGTCTCACCCACACCCCTCACAATCGCCACAGCAGCAGTGGAGGATGCTGGAATTCGGAAAAAGGACTCCACCTAGCTGTTCAACTCAGCGCCTCCCCTGCAGCAGCACTCACAGCAGCTGGATACCCTCATGGGCGATTAGCCAGGCTATACAAATCTAGATTGATTGAGCTTGCAATTTGTTATGTCCTGATGATGACCTTTTAAACCACTTATAAGGTTGAAATGCCATCAACATCCCTCCAGCCAGACTAAGGAATGTAATAAGTTACTGAATGTCTGGTTGTTTATTTAAAATCTGCGAGACCTTGCTCGATTATATACCTTTGTGAATACACATGCTTATTTTATTTTTTTAACTATCACTGTTTCACTGTGATCACCTTAGAGCACATCCCATTATATGAGACATGCATACCAAATGAGTCTGTAGGGAGCCACTGTATTTATGTTTGTGGGAGTGAAACCTTCAGCATGAAGATCTTTGAATGGACCCTTGATGCACTGAGCTAACAGCCTTCTGTTGCTTCTTTTCCTGAGTCCATTTTGATACTCTATACATCACCTACTTTTTGGGTACCTTCCTCTGTTTCTGAACCACAATCCCAGCTTGCCTTCCTCGTTGTCTTTGCATCACTGCTTGTTTCTTCCACCTCTTCTTTGCTTCTTACCTCCGCTGCTCGTACCTCCATTTCCCCTTCTCTTCTTTCTCCCCATCACGCATCCCCTCTTTCAGCACATCTTTTACTCAGCCTCTCTCTTCTGTCCTTCTCCCTGCTTTCAGTTGTTCTCCATGTACCAACTTCTCCAAGTTTCGCCCACCCTCTCTGTCCTCTCTTCTCCTACATCTCCCACTTATAGCATCACTCGCCACTTATCTACAGCTTCCTGTGCTCCTGCCTCCTAGTTACCACTCCTTTCCAGTTACCATTTTAATTCATTTCCTTGCTCTACGTCTGCTTTTTCCCCCCTAACCACCTCCCTTTTCTTTTTGTGTGCCTCTCCCTCCCCCTTCAAATGGCTTCTCCCCCTTGGCTTTCATCATCTACTTCCCTTAGTCTTCCCCCTTAATCTTCTGCCTCCCCTAGAAGTCTTAAGTTGTCTCATGACATATGTCCTGGTGTTTTTGCACTCTGGCCTTTGCATTTTATTGGAAAAACAAAACTACAAATACAAGGAGCCAAAACAGCTATTTAACCTACTGGCCTAGCCAATGCTTCTGTTAAACCACAAGAATGGCAGGAAAAAGAGGGAGAAACATGTAAGAGATTTGAGGCACATCAATATTAAGAGGTGGAACCTTCATCTCTGCACTCAAAGCAGGAGAAGGTTTGAGAGTACATGCTAGTCTGTGCCCTGGCAGCCAAAATACTAGTAAATGAGACTCCCTTATGTCAATGCAATGCCTTTACTCCAGCCATGGATTTCAGAATGTTTGAGAACTTAGACCTGAACCTTCAACAAGGCACCTTCTACGTTCATATTTGTAAGTGCTTCCTTTTGGGAAAATTAAATCCTACATATATGTTACCAAGCTGAGTCAATAAGTTTGCATCAAATTTCCACCTAAAATTAGTTCTATCTATTGGTTGATTAATGACTGCTTCCTCGCTGGGTGAAGATCTAGTGATAAAGCCCCACTACTGCATTGTGAAAGTCAGCAGGACTATCTTTCCAGTGATTGATTTTGTCTCCATGTGCTGCTTTCTTAAACTTTAGATAACATGGGCACAAGAGTTATTATTGAACTCTTCATGCAAAGAATATGTGTTTCCAAAAAATAAATATATAAATAAAAGTTCTAGCACAGCGACCGCGAATGTGCATGCGTTCACGGCAGCCATCTTAGAAGTGGATTTGCTAAAATAACCTTTATAATCCTCACCCACAAATGCCTGCACAACACCGGACCCAAATACCTCAATGACAGAATCAACTTCCACGTACTGAAAAGGAACCGCTGATCCTCCAACCTCGCACTGGCTGAAACCCCGCGCATCCACGGAGCCAGAGCAGGCGGAATCCTCATTCCCCCATATCGGGGCCAAAACCTGGAACGAAGATGGCTGCTCAGGATGCATGTGTGCGCAGGCAGCCGTCTTAAAATGGGGAAAAACATTTAATAAGCACCAGCCAATAGGATGGCTGGCAATCAAAACTTTAAAATAAAATAAACGGAAAAGGGGCCTCTTGTACAATGTAGACATCTAGTACCAAGGTAGATTAGATGCGTTGGTATATGTAAGATAGAAGATAATAAGAGCCTCACCAGGAGCAGCCGTCTTGCTGCTCAGCCCATCCTCCAACTGACTCCCTCACTCATCCAACATTCCACAACATCATCACACACACACCACCATTCCACGCCAGTCACACTGGCTGAGCAGCAGGTATAACACATCTCCCTTCTTTTCACAGAATAACATTAGACTCTTGCATGGTGTTTACCATATTACAATGAGAAGCAATGCAGATGCACGAAGAAAACAGGTGGAAAACATTGCATGCATTATGCACAACTAGACAAGAACCACACACAAAAAATGCATGTGAAAAACAGATGAAAACATTGCAAGCATTATGCGTAACTGAATGAGCAACACAATAATTGCAACGGCCCATGAATGTAACAGCAAATAGTAATAATAACCCCTTCTCCCTTTCTACCCAGAACACAACATACACACTTCACCACACCACTAATCTTCAAACAGACCACAAAATGCCACAAACATGCCAGCTGGCCAGGCTGACATAAAGATAGCAAGAAGGGAACCAACCACAGAGGCGCAGTGGTGGACTGCCTATAGCAAAAGAACAAAACAAGAGGAAAGATGAGCCACCTTGACTGGTGAACACAGTTGGCTTGAATAATGGCCTTCACCCTAAACCGTAGTAAGGGTGGTACAAACCTTCAAACACACGTCACTTGGCTTACACACAGCCCCTCACCCTAATACACCGTAAGGGTGGAATAACACACCTATCACATGTAACTTTACGCTTAAATACAGTCCCTCACCCTAACATAGTGAGAGTGGAACAAAACTTCACACACACGTGGTTTGGCTTCAACCCTACCCTTCACCTTAACCCGTAGTAGGGGTGGAACAACACTTCACATAAGTCATTTGGCTTAAACCTTGCCCTTCACCCTTACCCTGTAGGTAGGGTGGAACAACATCAACTCTGCCCTTCACCCACACTCCCATGGATAGGGTGGCACACCTACTTAAACCACAAGTAGTTTGGGCTTAGCTCTGTCCTTCTAACCCAAATGATTACTACTCAAAGTCAATACATAAACTGCAGTAGTTGGTGATATTACTGCACCATCCCACACCCACATAGAGTGGTAGACTCCAACCCAACCGCTACGCCATCCCACAACCACATGGAGTCGTAAAACATGAATGACTTCTCCTCACGCAGATGGGTGACTTACCACCTCAAAGTCGTCCCCCAAGGATACATCACTAGTAATATATATGTGCTTATTTTATGGGAAAAACCAAAACAAATAAAATGACAAGCAAGAACATCCTTACATAACACAGCAAATCATGTCAAAAATGCACCTAAAAAAAACGTTTAAATATGGTGAAACATTTGAAAGCACGCCATAATGAGCGTATGCGGAACAAATACCCAAGAAGGAAACATGACATTACTGTTGGTACACTGGTGTTGTTCAGAGTCATAAAGGCCTATCACTTTGGATTACAGCAAGGGTATTCAGTGTGACCTCTGGCCCGACCAAGTTTCTCCCTGCAACTGACGGTCATACTCAAATGTCTCCCTGAGAGTGAGCGCAACCAAAGGCTACCTTGCATTCTGTCCCTTATTGTGCCCTCCGAGTCCTTACACAAACGAGCTACGGCCAGCAGGGAAGACTTCCCAAAACGTCGTGACCACGACGAAAATAAAAGTACTTCTTCCCTACGACTGAAAATGGCCGCCAGTGCGTAGGTTTGCGTGTGTTTTTGAAGATGAATGGACCTTCTGATACTGACATATGTCCGTTTTCGAAGGGAAATAGAGTTTCAAGCTAAGTACAAAGGTAGACAACGGCGGACACACTGACCGCACTTCCTCTGCTGTGTTCCCTTGGTATTAAGATTAACCCCTTGCATGCTCGTGACGGAACCATTCTGTCACGAGCCACGGTGGTGCTGTGCTGGTGACGGAATGGTTTTGTAATGACCCGGCCGCCGTGCCTGCGCGGCGCTGATTACGCACCTGCGCTGAGCGTTCTATTAGGCGGGCAGGAAATTCCGTCACAAGCGCAGCACAACCCCGGCTTGTGCTGGAGCGGTTCCATCACGAGCATGGCAGCCCCGCGCGGCCCCCCTTTCCCCCCTAGTGCCGTGGCGGAATTACTGCTGCGGCCAAGGGGTTAATAGTCAATCAGGTTGGGTGTGCACTAACTACTCCAGCACCTGCTGTTGTTTGGTGCTAACTGCAATGCAGAGAGTTGCTGAACCCTAGTTCTAGTGAAATAGAGTTTCCTTCCGATACTGCCATGCGTCCATTTTAGGTGGGAAATAGAGCTTCATTCCGATCCTGCCCGTAACAGAGACAAGTTCCAATTGCGGTAAGGCTCGCACGTACCTTGCGCTGCACATGTGGTACATTTCAAATCCTAACCGCAGTGCAGACCATAACCGCAACACAACACTAAAGTACTCACTGAAATGTATCAAGTTGAGACTTCCATTCTACAGGTTCTTGCACGAATCAGTCCTCTGTAAGGGAACTCCAGTCGATGACCCTGGCACAGGTCTGTTGGTCCTCTCGCTGCCACTTCACTTCTGCCACTTCACTCAGGCAAGTGTTGGCATTAACACATGGACCACACAGCTGACCACTTGTCACACATGACGTTGCCGAGACACAGCTATGTCCCCAGCACAGCTCGCAAAAATTCACTAGTTCCTCAGCCGGTTCACAGAATTGAACCGCTGCTGGTTACCACCTCAACCGACCACAGGCTGCAGACGTCATCCACATATGTCTTCGCCTTACTTTCACACCCTCCATTTGACCACTGAAAGAAGTGAAGTCCTGAGGCAACAAACACTCAGCTCACTAGCGGTGCTGGTTGTCCTTATTTCCAATTGTAACACAGAGGACCCCAGGGCCACATGAAATTCCCATCCCTGAGACCTGATGGATGTTACAGCAACAAGCTGTCCAATTGAAGTATGCCCTGGCTGGTAGGCTGTCCGGTGGAACGGGAGGCTGGTGAGGCTGAAGGGCATACTGTTTTTCTCTGTACATTAGTTTGCTTTAAAATTCTTCTTCCAATTGTTTCCTCAGCTTAGTTTCTTGTCGGTTAGTATCCATAATTTGTCTTACACAGTTCCCACATGTAGATTCTTCTTTGGTTCCTTTTAAAATCGTCGCCAAAATATGTTGTACAATGTAGACGTCCAGTACCAAGGCAGATTAGATAAGTTGGTTTATTTAAGAGGGATGATCACAAGAGACCCACCAGGAGCAGCCATCTTGCTGCTCAGCCCATCCCCCAACTGACTCCCTCACACCGACATTCCACACTACAGTCACACTGGCAGAGCAACAGGTATAACGGGGCGGGAGAGGGCAGAGAAGGAACATAGGAGCAGGTAGAGAGAGAATTTTTTTTTTTTTAATGCAGAATGGGGAGGGGTGGCGGAAGCAATGGTCAAACTGGTACGGGCGAAATGGTCTCGGCGCAACATGGAAAATGAGGCAGGGAAAAGCGAAAGGGGAAACACTAAATAGAGTAGAAGAAAAAAATAATTCCTTCAACGGAAGCAAGATCAGCAGTGTAATAAGACAAGTCATCCAATCAGAATACTGTATGACTGAAATGCTCATGAGTGGAACAAGCACATGATTAGGGAGGAAAGCTATTGAACCTGGAGCAGAGAAGTGAGGTAGGCAACAAACCAATACAATCATGAGCAAAAGGCTGACCTAAATCCCACTCTATGTATGTTGGAAATATTAGGTCTGGCCAATAGACATCCAGAGCTGCCTGTAGTCGAGACCTAAAGATTGGTCTGAGCGAATTGCTAACTCCTATCTTGAGATGAGTTGAGACCACTGCTCTCCTGCCACTAACCCTGGCCCTTCTTTCCCCTTCATGTTTCTACAATCCTTCTTCTGCCACTCTTGATCTCAGCTCCTGTGTGCCAGTCTTGCCTCGCCCCACCCACTACCTTGATCAATTTGACTGCAGTGGTCAAATGCCTGCTACTGACTGCACTGTTTACTTTCACTCAATATTGAAATAGCTCAGGTTGCCAGGCGGTCACCTTGCAGAAAAGCCAGCCTAGCTGACAGGGTAGTAGAATGCAGAGAAGATGACCTGCAGATCTACCCTGAGACTTCGCCGGCAGCAACGCCTTGATTGTTGTTGTCATTTCTTTTATTCCCCTAGCTGATAACCCCAAGCACACACAACTCTGCACCAGTCTGCATCCGATTTGAAAAGTGTCTTTGAAGTTGTAGGAGGCCTGGGACGTATTACACAAAGTGCCCTGGGGCACTACAGGTGTGTATGTTCAATTTCCACACCCAGTGGTGTTATTACATAAGGGATGCTTACACTGCATCTTCTGTAGTACAGATCACACCAGCACAGTCTCAAGGGGGCGCTATATCATTTTCATGGAGGTGGGTCCCTTACAAATGAGGCAACACTACGGGTCTGAGCCCATGGCGTGTTACTGATATGGATGCAGAGGCAAATGAGCTAATAGTAGACGCGCAGAGTATGTGCAACAAAAAGGTAGTGCACAGTCAGTGCACCTTTTGAAGAAGCCCCTTCACAGTAAGCAAGTGGAGATCCATGGACCTTCCACTCATCCCCCTGCAGGTAGGTGCAGTCACTTACTGCACAGGCTTTCAAGAGGTGTGCTGCCTCCCTTTGCAAAGGAATGGTCAGAAAAATAAATTCCCCCTACCTCTGAACCATTTCCCAAGTAGCTCTGAGCGAGGATGTGGCAAGGGAACCCAGCAGCTGTTTGGGAGATTGCTCCCCCTAAGGGAATTTGAAGTTCCAAAATGTCCTTCCTTCTGTACAGCTTTCTTTCAGTCTTTTGTCTGTTTTTCTACATTCTGTCTTTTTCCATCCTGCTTTCCTTCTCATGGGTCAGCTCCTCCGTAATTGCGGCGAAGCGTCGCCCCAGTCATTAGAGTAATTGACAGAAAAATAAAATCATAAAACAACATCATTTTATTTTTCTGTGACTGGTTTAGGCATGTGTGTAGGGCAGGGCCGGGAGGCGTGTTGGGCACTTAGAAGTGTGCATGTAAGTTTGGCCGGCCAAACAGACAAGCACATTTTTTATTTCTTCAACCCAGCTGTGTACACAGCTGGGTTGAAGAAAAGCCACAGGCTCCCAGGAACTGTCTGAGTGGCTGAGTAGGCCGCTCAGACCAATCCTGGTGCTGCTCTCATAGAATGAGAGACGCGCCTGGATTGGGTAGGGAGCCTGATTTCCCAGAGACTGCTGGGAGAGCACCAAGGCAGACGTCGGAGGCAGCTGCAACAAAATGAATGGCACTTTTCTTTAAAATGATTATGTTCCCTGTCCCTCGCCCCGGTCCATTCGCCGACCTCCCCCTCACTTTTGTTTTAGGCGGCCGCTGCTGTCCTTCTTTATTTTCACCCATTCTGTATTTTTTCCTTCCAACCATCGTTCACTTCTTCTTTGTCTGTTTCCTTCATTCATCATCCATCCTTCCTCCTCGCCATTCATCCATGCATCCATTGTTCTACCCATCCATCCAGCGAACCTTCTTTCTCATCCATGACAGTACCGTTCTTTCCATGCAAACATCATCCATCCTTTTCTCCATTTATCCCCTCATCCTCTTCTCCAGCAGTTCAGTATCCCCTCCATCATCTATCCATCCTTCTCTCCATCTATCACTTCAGCTTTCTCTGCATTCATCCATCCTCTTTAACTCCCTTCTACTGCAAGAGATCATACTTATGAGCTTCTTAGAAACTAGAGTCTTCAAATAACTTCACACCAGCCACAAATAAAAAAAATTCATGTTCCTGAGATCTGCCAACATACACCCACTACTGCTCAAGTTGCTAAGGTTGTGTAATGATGCCCTACCGTTTGTTAAGCATGCTAGTTTGTCGGCTGCAAAGATGAACCAGTGGCTTCAAACAACTGGCCCATCTTTCATGAATGTGCTGTCCTCAGAGAAGGCCTGAGCAGTTGTGCTGAAACAGGTTTTGTATTTGGGGTGTTAGCCCTGAATGTTATTCCTCAAAGTTGGGAGAGGTTCCCTGTTTATCAAAAGGGACAGGGTCTGAAAGTGAATTCACAACTAGAAAAGAGTCCTTTGTAGCCCTCCTTCACTTATTCATACCAACCATAACTCCATCTCTCATTCAAGTAAAATAAAAAAAGTCACCTATTGACTACCAAATAACAACTTTCTCTAGTCACTGACCACTATATTATGTAAATGCTACAGGAGACATTAGTAAAGGTTCACCTGGCATCCACACGATATTAGTCAGGACTCCGAGTGAGACAGAGACATGAATTGTGTGATGCAGGAGTCCCATACTTATCTGGAAGTCTGGGGATGTGCAGCTCTGGCCATCCACCTGGTATCAACGTCGGAACTAGAAAGGGAAAAGAGGAAGGGAAACAGGACTTGGGAAGAAGTCGGTAGCGGAAAGATGTACACACTGGAAACTCTATGTTGGAACTGGCACGTTCTGTTTGGGCGAGGCAATCCCTCAGCTAGGCAGAACCTACCACTCCCATCAGGCGCGGGGGATTACACACACTGCATGACCTGTGCTCACCCTTGGGTAGCTTGGCACCGAGCAGTCAGTCTTACCACAGAGGCAATATGTAAGGCATTAGCACAGCACTCAAGATAAATAACTGGAGCATCACAAAAGAGGCTTCACACATGATGTATTTAAAGAACGTTTATATTCAACACACACATAATAATCAGCATAACATGAACATTGTGTACTTCTTGGAATACATAACATTGAGAATTATTTCTAGCAGTACTAGGACCAGTGGTGTTCTAAGACATCTATAACAACAAAAAATGTCCATGGGTCTCCTGCATTCAACCACGAACCTGTGTGTGGCTTACAAACAACCATAAAGGTATCTCTCAAGCATGAAAGATACCCATCAGTTACTGTCCGTTGCCGCCCTTGTCATCATCTGGGTTTCCTCATACCAAGGAGATAATGGCTGTAGCTATGATGTAAAGCTGAAAAGTGCTACAAACTCCGTGATGCAAGAATTGAATATGCGATGTCGACAATCGTTTGACATAAACTGATTTGCAGTGCGTGTGAGACAAAAAACTTGATCTAAAATTGGAGAGATAAGAGGCCAAGAATCTTTATTAGTGCCCCTCAACCTTCCAATATTTAAAAACAGTGCAAAAACGTAGCAGTTTAAATAAATATCTGCTACCATATAATCAGGGTCAACATGTTTCAGCAGATAAGATGGACGTGAGCGTCCTCTGCCTTCATCAGGACCTATTTTAGCTACTGCAATATGTGAAAGAAAAAATAAAAGTGAATCGTCACCATGTCACCTGGTCATTCTTGGGACATCTGGTTGCTCCTCCTGATTGCTGTATCATGTAAGAGAGAACAGAAAAAATTCTTTGCAAGTCACACACAGGACACAATGAAGTCCATAGATGTTCTATTTATCTAAACATCCAAAAAGGTACCATCAATACCACATAATCAGTCTGAGTATAAATACGTGATTAAGGCAGGGGAAACCCAATATACCCTTGTAGGCTTGGGCGCTGGATGATTAAGGTCAAAATATGCTACAAGGGACTTGATTTGGGGAACAATAAATCTCAGTTAGGAGTCGTACTCAATTATCACACTCCAGTTTATCCACAGGATATCACATTTAAAAATCAGAATAGAATAAATCACGGGAAGGAGAAGAGAAGCACGGAGGAAGTAAAATTGTATTGAAAGAAAATTTTTATATTTAGTGATGAAGCATCAAATGAAAATCTGGGGAGACATATACAGAGAAATAAATTCAAGCAAAAAGAAGTTATGAACAGAGGTATAAATAACATCTACTCATCAGTTCACAACTAAACATCAACTCCTGATAATTATAACAGACAACCAAATTCATTAATAAACAATGGTCGTGTGTTGGTGCCAACGCAACGCTTCTGGAGATGATGGAAATGTCGACGTTTCAGTCTAGTATGCAGTCGTCATGAAGACCATCATCAGGACAAAATAATTCATTGCTGGGAAAACCCCCTATATTAAAACAGTAAATCAAAAATTACTTTCTATACAGGTTAAAAAGTGTATCATCAAATTATTAAAAATTATTTAAACTCCTTGTGTCAGGTAAAAAAGGGGTGTCCAACATTACTAAGCATATTACCCCTTCAAAGTACTGCTTAGTTGGAGAAATCGAACCACAATTATTAGTAAACTGGACTTATTAATAATCTCTCAAATGTAAAACGATAAAGGTAACTGTTAACGTATCCTAATCAATAACAGGCGATAAGTAAATCATTCTTATATCTAAAAAACATAATTGAAAAGTAATGCAGAAATTGACATTTATACAAAAAGTTGTAAAGAAGATTTCATCATGCTATACCTAGATATTCCAGCAAAGCTGATAAGGAACAATACTAGTAAAATTGTCAGCTTTGTTACAGAATTGTTTTTGAATTAGGTTTGCTGGTTCTTGCTAGAGCATTGCAAAATCGGGGGAAACTGTAAAGCATCTCACAAAGCAATACACAATGACAGGCGGTAGATAATGAATTATTGTATCCTAGTTCATTATTACAAAACACCAAATAATTGACATTTTATGTAACTGTATTGAAGAGATGATTTTAAATAGCTAGTAAGGTACAGCGCTAATAAACGGTCACGTATGTCACCTGAAATTTCCACAAAAGAGTGCTTCTCTTTTCAATGAGCAGCAAGGGAAGTGGAAGTGGGATCCAGAAGATAGTTTCGAATCTAGAGAAATGTATGACTAAAATAAGTAAATTGGAATTCTTGTATCTGGTACCTAACTGCAGGAAAACGGTTCAACACATACCTGCAATACGGCGTGTTTGAGCTTACTGGTGCAACGCTATCGAAAAAACAACCGTAAAGCACTCAGTGCAGCCGTAGGAATCTGCAAAAGTTAACATAGCGTCTTAGTTGGCTAATATTATTACAGCGGATGTCTGGTTTAAACAGAAAGTATATCTGATAATCAAAGAAAGTGAGTCATGGTGCTCCTTGGTTAAATCAGCGTAGCTGCGTAAATCTATCAACGTGAACATCGCGTATTCATTAGTAAACATTATGAGAAAAATGTCTGGTTTAAAATGCGAAGCATGTCGAGTAATTGAACCAAATGAATTGCAATCACAAGACATAAACAATACGCTGTAATAATATTAGCCAACTAAGACGCTATGTTAACTTTTGCAGATTCCTACGGCTGCGCTGAGTGCTTTACGGTTGTTTTTTCGATAGCGTTGACAGTATGTTATATATCGGTACACCAACATTTTTTTTCCAGAGTTACATTGAGTCAGGCTAGCTTATTTACCAAAAGATGAGTGAGGTAGGTTGGTGTACAATGAGTTGTTATATCGACCTCCTCTTTGTTTTAATGGAGCGGTGCTTCACTTACCTGAGCCGCAGCCAGGTGAGGCGATGCCATTCACTCCTACTGAAATTGGTAAGCAGTCAATCAACTATACAGTTCTAATCAGCTGCTGTATTTATACTCAGACTGATTATGTGGTATTGATGGTACCTTTTTGGATGTTTCGATAAATAGAACATCTATGGACTTCATTGTGTCCTGTGTGTGACTTGCAAATAATTTTTTCTGTTCTCTCTTACATGATACAGCAATCAGGAGGAGCAACCAGATGTCCCAAGAATGACCAGGTGGCATGGTGACGATTCACTTTTATTTTTTCTTTCACATATTGCAGTAGCTAAAATAGGTCCTGATGAAGGTAGAGGACGCTCACGTCCATCTTATCTGCTGAAACATGTTGACCCTGATTATATGGTAGCAGATATTTATTTAAACTGCTACGTTTTTGCACTGTTTTTAAATATTGGAAGGTTGAGGGGCGCTAATAAAGATGCTTGGCCTCTTATCTCTCCAATTTTAGATCACATTTTTTGTTTCACACGCACTGCAAATCAGTTTATGTCAAACGATTGCTGACATCGCATATTCAATTCTTGCATCACGGGGTTTGTAGCACTTTTCAGCTTTACATCATAGCTACAGCCATTATCTCCTTGGTATGAGGAAACCCAGATGATGACAAGGATGGCAACGGACAGTAACTGATGGGTATCTTTCATGCTTGAGAGATACCTTTATGGTTGTTTGTAAGCCACACACAGGTTCGTGATTGAATGCAGGAGACCCATGAACACTTTTTGTTGTTATAGTATTATTTGTATCGGATTTGTTGATGTTCTAAGACATCAGCAACATGCACACTTGGGAAAGATTCGATCCACCACTCCCCAGCACCCTCATGCAGTGCAATAAGATGTCCACCCCTGGCCCACCCCAACAATTATTATACGTCAACACCACACAGTTAGAAGGTGCACCCTGGGAAATAACAATATCAAATATATATACATCCACCAAATGAAACCACTTTTTAGCAGCACCGCTGGCCGAGGCTGCTCGGTAAAACCAATGTTAAAGGTAATGGATTTCTAGCAAGAAATCATTCATACGGCAAACCACCGGCCAGTGACGTGAATCTAAGGCAGTTCAACTGTTGTCAGTCACACACTCACTCTGCACCACTACGCAGTGCAACAGCTATCAGGCAGATCTGTATGGCACACACACATACGCACCTAGCACCCTAATGTGGTGCCACTGATACCCAGCAGGTAAATTGGTAACACGCTGGTAATGCCTGTGGCCCAATACTCTCTCCACTTTCCAACTCACTCAGACTATCCTACACCCCGGTGATTGAAGACACCCTGTCCTTGCCCCTGGCACAAGGATGCATGTGGCCAAAGCCACTCAGTTAGGGTCCCAGGGAAGCAGGTGGGGGTAGCCAGTAAGGTCAATTTGGAGAAAATCGGCAAAAGGGTTTTTTGTAGCCACTGGAGAAGTTCACCCACAGGATGCAAAGCAGGCATGGGCTGAGGGCAATTGTCCACAAGGGCCTTTCGGCACCAGCCCAATTACCCAAAGTACAGGGGGTTCGCGCAGTCTCTTGATTCACTTCCAATTGTTCTCAAAAGCATTCCTCTAGCCCAGCCAATCACTCTCACTCCCCAGGCTCTAGCCGGGCAATACTACCTGACACCAAGGTGTCATCAGGGAAAGCCAGGTGAGGAGGGGGCAGTTGGTCTGCTGCGCTGAGGGCCAGAAAAGGAACAATCGCGGAATGAGGAATGAAGCAGAGATGGGGGTCCCCCAGAAGTAGGAGGAAGCCCACCAGGTACACATCGATCAGAGTTACACCCCACAATCTGGGCACCATGGCTGGTGCGCGATGATATGAGTCCCACCCGTGGGCATCAATTAATCAAAATCCCTGGGGTAGCAAAAGTGATATCACATGCCCTTTGACCTTAATGGTATCACAGGATGTGACATTATATGACCCTCAATCCTGTTTTTTTACAAGAAACTCATGTCATATGACCTTAACCATGATGATATCACAAATATCCATGTTAGATGCCACATATGCTGATATGATCTTTGAAATTTCTGGGAAGTAAATCTCACCCTGTATTGTAGTGAGCAAGCTAAGCCAAAAAGCCAGGCTTCTACTAAGAGGTTCCCTCCTCATTCAAAAAAGTTGTGAAAAGCATGTGGTCATAGAATGCATATTACAGCACAATTTTCAAATGAATTTGCTAAAATGTCATAGGCTCTGAATGGCACTCACTACATTTTCAAATCCTTTCATGGTGTGCCAAGCTGATGTAGCCTTATCCTCCCCAAGTAATAGATCCAATTTTTTCCAAAAGGTGTTATGGATGCCACCATGTGTCAACAATTGTACCAGGGACAGCATTTTGTCATGGATGCACCAAATGCCACGGGTACCCCAGATGTTCCAGTGCCAGAATGTTTCCATTTATGCCATCTATATATCACAGATGCCTTATTGTAAAAAATGACCTCAGTTTATCATGACACCATTTTGCCATAGGTGCCCTCCTCCCTTTGTGCCAAGGAATACCTCTAGTGTACTCGCACTAACTATACCTCTAGTACAGTGGTTCCCAAACTTTTTGGACCCGTGGCTCCCTTGACCTAATTGGCAGATGGCCGTGGCTCCCCACCGATTTTTTTTTGGTGGGCAGGTTATTGGCCCTTATCTGACTTGCGGCCTGAGCGCCAGGCATGGGTACATGAAAACGGTAAAAGACGTTTATTTGTCAATAGAGTTATTAGCCATACCTATTGTCAGTTGTTATATTGGCACACAGAAGCATCTGGGTAGACTTCTAGACATCGTCCCTTACACTTTCTGTAAGGATACAGCCTCTGCTGATGGCATTTATCAGGTTGTTATGGATTGAATTTCAAGGAACGTAATTAAACAGACAGCATCCTCATACTGCACAGGACGCGAGGGAGCACAGCTGGTATCAAGAGGCACAAGGTTCAGGATTGAAGAAAAGATTACAAATTTGCTCATTTGAAATTCTAAGACACTGAGACACGAATTTAAAAAGGCTTTGTGCCAGTGATTGTGTGAAGGGACGCTTTACAAATCAGCATATGCTTTTTATTATCCTAGGCAAAATACCATGAAGCATGATAAAACAGGTAAAATGAATCAAGTGACCTCATCACATTCACCGCAGCAAAGACGCACAGACAAATGACAACACTGAACCAAGAGAGCATACCTGTGTAAAACACACAAATGCTAACCCCAGGGCAGTGTGCACGATGCCCTTCATCTCTAAATTACATACTTGGGGCCGCACGAGCAATCTGGTCTTCAGGCACTATTCTTAGTTCAACGCCCATGCCGTGCTACTCATTGGATTTCAGCAAGCGATGTGGGCACGGCTCTCCATATATTACAGGTAGAAGATGTGGGTCCCTTGTAGGAGATCTTTAATGTCCCTGAGACCTCCGAAGAACAGGGGGCAAGCTTGACAGGCCCATGACGGCACACTTCAGGGCACCACACAGCAGCAGATAGTTGACCCAGGCCAGACACTAATCAGGGAGCACACGGTCTCTTTCAATGACAGCAATCCTTCTTGTGCACAACAAATTCCTCTGACAGTGTGCCCCATGTAGCTCCAGGTTCTTCGGTCCCATGTCCCCACAAGTGTATCTCACTGTTTGCTGAAGTGTGTCACCCGTAGTTATACTACTGTGTGATCATGAAGTTGTGGGATGGTTCAGAGGATCTCCCTTTGAACCACAGAGGTCTCCCCTAAATGTCAGTCCTGCCAGCCATGAGGCGGGGAAATGTAGACCCTAATCATTAGTGAGGCCATGATCTGGCTCCAGAGGCCAAGTGTCAAAACCTCTCCCTCCAATCATTCAATTGAGACCCGCACACGGCAGATGTCTGTTGTTCCCGTTGCATGCCCAGTGTTTTACAGTTGTCACTGGGGAATGCCCAGATGTTCTCCCCCAACATTCAGTTTGGACTGAAGCCAAGCACAAAGGCACACCAGAGAGTTGTAGAGCAAATACCAGCCCATGTTTTAGTAGTGGCATTTCCACTCGAATCCAGTTGAAGCCACCTTTACCAAGGAAAGGGGTTGTCACTATGAATCCAATGATAGGAAACGTAAGGAGGTTGTGCCACTGCAATCCATGGTTGTAACCCACAGTACCAGTCTGCAATGGCAGGCCGGACACTTATTTCAAGGCACCAATCAATGCCAGTACGCCCACCAGGGGCGAGCCGGACACAAGTTTAGCCACACCCTCGGTGCAACACCCCAGTATGCAATGACAGATGTGACATGTATTTGGGAATACCAGCGGTGCACACAATTATGTAATGGCAGGCTGGCCATGTATTTGGAAATACTAGTGGCACAACACAAACCAGTCTGCAATGACAGGCTGGTCACGTATTGGGAAATACCAGCAGTGCACACGCACACCAGGTAAGCACCACTTCCCAACGGGTGTAGGGAAAGTGCGCATGCACTTACCCCTTGCATCTACAGTAAGAAAGTGCCCTAATCCCTAAGGCCACCACAAGAGAATCAACAAAACCTGGGAGGAGAAAGCAAAAAGTCTGGGGAAACGCCACCTGAAAGGTTCAAGTCTAACACTGTGCTCCCCACCCGACGGATCTGCTACAAAACGGTGGACGTCGAACACCTGTGGAGGACGTCCCTGACCCTGAGCGACAGGAAAAGGGAGCCATACCACAAAGAGAGGAACAGGCGAAGAGTCCCAAATCGGACTGAAGCCAGATGACTTCATACCAGAGTCCGCTCCAGGGGGCGAAGACAGCAAAACCCAGCTAAACTGCCGGCTGACCGAAGGATGCAGAGGGTATTCACCAGCCCACCCCGTCCACACCATTGCCCACCAATGTAAATGGTTTTGGTGTGGTGTATGTATATCAGGCGTGTGAATTGATAGTAAAGTAGTTGGCACCTTGATGTGGCATTCTAATATTAAAATGATCTTATTAATACAGATTTCTGAATTTAAATGATATGATATCAGTTGTTAATAACAGATGCTCTTGAACCCTGCACATCTGGTTGTGCTAAAACCAACTGGCACGAGTCTGCACTTGAGTAATGAATGGGTGTGCAATATTAATCAGAATTGCCTCATAGAAATTCAAATGTCTTTCAAATAAGTATCTAACATAATTTGACCTCTCCTTGTTAATCCCAAATGTTATACATGAGAATTAACAGCCAATTAACATCTTGTTCACATTAACAATGCTAACATTGTGGAAAACAAGACAGGAAACTGGTATAGTCAGACTTGAGTCCCGTGCTCTCCATGCCACTGGAGTCAAGCTAGCCTGGCTGATGAGGGCTGAAAGCCCGAAACCAGTCCTAGGATGCTTGTTTCTTGTCCAGGGAGGATCTGGCTTGGCAGTTCAGGCTGGACTGTTCCCATGGGGCACAGGGTCAAGTCTGATTTGCATATGGCTGGGTCCAAACTGGAATGGCATGGTGAGTAAAAAAATGATGGATTTATGCCCAGCTCTCTGTACTGGGGTGAATGTATGACATTGTTCTGCATTCTGTCCATCAACTATTGTTTTTACATTTGTAATTCCAAATGTCATACATGAGATTTAACAGCCAATTAACATCTTGTTCACATTAACATAGGTCAACATTGTGGGAAACAAGACAGGAAATGTCCCTGATGTCTTAGGTTAGTTTTCTAACTTTCACTGCCAGAGTGCAAGTCTTCTTCGAGGACAGGATTAATGAACAGTAAGAAAGTCATTTTAGGGGCCATCCTAACACAGATCCCCATATTGATGTCAGTCTCACCTATGAATTTTCTGCTGCAAGTATTTCCTCAGCAGGTGAAGAATCCAGTATTATAGAAGTTCCACTCCTCCTTGAGTGCTTGCAAAATTCCCTAGCAAACTGTATACTCTGTGTTGGCAATGGTGGAGTGAAACAGATCAAGCCGCCCTGGAAAGCCAGATTAGGCTGTATACAGCTACATTTCTCTTACCATGTTGAAATTAAACGTTATTCCTAAATCAGGTCTGGTGCTAGTTACTTGTGGTTTTTCGCATTCATTACAGTGTTTGCTAAAACATACAAATCGTCGAACAGATGTATTTAAATTTCGACTTTTGGTCACAAATCTGACGGATTTGGCTAACTTGAAGCCAAACAATTGAGGACTTCAGTTATCTCCTTTTGCTGGAAAAGAGGATGTGTAAAGAGTGAACAGTATAGTGTTCCTGGCTGGCTATTCTTTGTCTAATTAAATATTGGTATGTTTTCAATAAATATTCCTACATTCAACCATTTTACTGTTTAAGCGCTGACGAAGAGGTGGACTGAGAAAATATATCATCCGAATGCCCAAAAAGGAAATTTTTGAGAATTGCCAAGACCTGCTTGGAAAGTATTTTACCCCGCTGAGGACTTTTCGGCTCCTGGAAACTGTGGTTTCCACTAGGTATTGAGTGTCCAGGGGCACTCGCAGATTTATTATGGATGGCAAGTTATTTGGGTATCAGAAGAGCACCATGCCCAGGACTGTGAGGTGAGCCGGTGGTGGTGCTTCAGTTCTTCTGTGGGGCACGCGCAGACCTTTTTCCATAAGTGGATGGAGTCACTGGAGGCCTGGCCTGAAGAATCCTGAAAGAAAACTACTGGGAACATCTTCGAATAACACTAAAGAGTACAGATTTGCATCAAGGTTTGCCCCAACCTTTCTCGCTTTGGACGGAGGCTTGCATGTGAATGTCCCTGCTACTCAGCTGCCTTTGACAGCCATTTATAATAATACTATTCTGGATATGGAATAATGTATTCATTTTACTATTTAAAAGCATTAGGAAGGTGTGCATCTGAAGGAAGTTCATAGAGCTGCCACCCATGCTGCATGAGATCTGGGGGGAGCTTATACCACAGCTCGCTCTCCGCTGCACCTGTTCAATGTGTGAAGGAAGCTTGCAAAGCTGCCACCTAGGCTGTATCTGTTCTGTGTGACAAGCTTGCACTGCTGCCCTCTGCTGCTTACGTTCACTGTGTGTAGGAGGCTTGCAGAGCTGCAACCCACGTGGTATCTGTTCTCTGTGAGAAGTCTGCACTGCTGCCCTCTCTGCGGTATATGTTCTATGTGTGAAGTAAGCTAGCAGAGCTGCTAACCATGCTGTATCTGTTCTCTGTGAGAAGCTTGCACTGCTGCCCTCTCTGCGGTATATGTTCTATGTGTGAATTAAGCTTGCAGAGCTCCCGCCCATGCTATATCTGTTCTGCGTGAGACGCCTGCACTGCTGTCCTCTCTGCTGCTTACGTTCACCGTGTGAAGGAAGCTTGCAGAACTGCTACCCATGCTGTATCTGTTTTGTGCGAGAAGCCAGCACCGCTGCCCTCTCTGCAAATTACATTCTGTGTGTGAAGGAAGCTTGCAGAGCTGCAACCCATCCGGTATCTGTTCTCTGTGAGAAGCCTGCACTGCTGCCCTCTCTGCGGCATATATTCTATGTGTGAAGGAAGCTTGCAGAGCTGCTTAACATGCAGCATCTGTTCTGTGTGAGAAGCTTTCACTACTGTCCTCTGCTGCTTACGCTCACTGTGTGAAGGAAGCTTGCAGAGCTGCTACCCATGCTGTATCTGTTTTGTGTGAGAAGCCTGCACTGCTGCCTTCTCTGTGGCATATGTTATATCTCCCCCTTTCACTCATCCTCTTTGTCTTTCCTCCGTTTACACTAGTTTTTCACTGATTTAATCTTCCCCTCTCCCTCTCTTTCTGTCTTTCCCCCACTTTTCTTGCACCTTTCACTGCCTCATTTCCATTCTTTCCTCTCTTTTTGCCTTTTCTGCCCGTTTTACCCTGCCGCTGCTGCCCCCGCGGCCCCTCCCCCAGCACGACCAATGCGACCGGTCCAATCCAGCTCCCCTCCCCACCTCCCAGCTGCCCAGCCCTCCCGACCCCTACTGAATAACGTCAACGCAGCGGGCGCGCCGCTGGCGTGCCAAAAGCAAGCCCATCTGTGCTCGTCCGCGACCCGACCCGACCCGACCGCGACCAGCGCAAGGGACCCGACCCGACCGCAACCAGCGCAAGGAACCCTGGACCTCCTCATCGCCAACGCTATGACCCAGCGGCAATCCACGCTCTCAACCCAGGACGCAACAACAACTGCAAGCTAGCATCACCAGCCGACACCCACGGACCACACCTGCAGCACCGCCAAGACCACGGACCCTGCACAACCCACCCACAAGACCACAACCCAACCGAAGACCCTGCAATGCATCCTCCACAACGTTCGATCCCTTCACAAACACGCCACCGAAATGTGGGACCTCCTCAACAGCACCACCCCGGACGTAGCGTTCTTCACCGAAACATGGACCAACACCATCTCGGGACCGGACATCCCTATCGCTATTCCCCAAGGATACAAACCCACAGACCTGATGGAAAACCTTCACTTCAAGATACTGGCCACAATACCACCACCCACCGAGGAGCCCTCATCTATCGACCCCCTGGACCCCGTGGACTTTTCGCCAACTCCATCACTGACATCATCTCCCCGCATGCCATCGCGTCCACTAACTACACCCTACTGGGAGACCTCAACTTCCACCTCTACAACCAACTGGACCCCAGCACCACATCCCTCCAAGACAACGTCCACAACATTGGACTCTGCCAGATCTTGACCGAACCCACGCACTCAGCAGGACACACCGTCAACGCCCTCTTCACAACAGGTGACTCCATCACCTTCAGCCACACCACCGAACTCCCATGGACTGACCATCGATGCGTCCACTTCACCCTCAGAACACCCACCATCCACAGACACCTGCACCTGCTCCCACTAAGCTGTCCCAGAATCACTGATGACCAGCTAACCTCATCACTCAGCAACTCCACCCCAACCATCGTGGATAACAACAAAGCCAACACCGCAGCCCGAACCCTGCACAGATGAAATGAATGAAATGAAATTTGATTTGTAGAGCGCATGGCTGCCCGAAAGCGTCCCAGCGCTTGCTTAGGGAACCCGTCCTGGTATTTCCCTGCGAGATAACCCATTACTGGGCATCCCCAAGGTGAAAGCCAGGCATCCCGCTGCGAGTGGCCGTTGTGGAGATTAAGCAAGCTATTGCCCAGAGTTACAGAGTGGGACTCCATGATTGGAATAGGCACCGAGGCGAGAATTGTCAGGTCCGGGGAAATTTGAGCCCAAGACCCGCCGAGGCGGGGAATTGAACCCTGGTCCGGGCCAGACCTCTGCATCAGGGTCTGCCGCTCCAACCACTTGAGCCACACTTCTCCACAGATGGATCTCCGACAGCGCCAACACCATAGCCCCCCTCAAGAAAAACAACAAGACCCACGCCAAAAAAAGCCAGATGGTTTACCACCGAACTTCAAGAGTCCAGACACACTTGCCGCCACCTCAAAAAGGCCTGGAGAAACACCAAATCCACAGAAGCCTACTACAACTTCAGAGCCGCCACCAAAGCCCACCACCAACTCATCAGAAAAACAAGGATAAAAGCGATTGAAGACAGAATCTCCACTCACACACACAACAGCAAAGAACTCTTCAACATCATCAAGGAGTTCGCCCAAACCACTAGCGAGTCCAAAGACACCCTCCCTCACAAGACCCCTGCGACAAACTCAGCACCTTTTTCCATCACAAAAACAAGAGCATCTACAACAACTTTGATGAAGACAACCAACACACTGAACCCTCACCACCCACCCCAACACCCTGAAGCCAGCGATTGAAAACTAGACAGCCCTCACCACCGAAGACACACTGAAGACGATGAAGTCAATCCACTCCGGGGCCCCCACAGACCCCTGCCCCCACCACATTTTCAACAGAGCCGCCGACACCATCGCACCGATGCTCTGCCACACCATCAACCACTCCCTGGCAACCACCACGTTCCCTGACGACTGGAAACATGCCAAGGTTAACCCCCTCCTGAAGAAACCATGGTGGACCCCACCGACCTCAAAAACTACAGACCCATCTCCCTGCTCCCGTTCCTAGTGAAAGTCATTGAGAAAGCCATCAACAGCCAACTGACCACATTCATCGAAGCGCACAACATCCTCGACTCCTAGCAATCCGGCTTCAGAAAAAAACACAGTACGGAAACCACCCTCCTCGTGCAAAAGACAACATCCGCTCAATACTGGACAAAAGAGAAACAGAAGCCCTCATCCTCCTCGACCTCACAGCGGCTTTCGACACAGTCCCTTACCGCACCTAATACACAGACTCCACGACGCAGGGATCCAAGACAAGGCCCTCAAGTGGATCTGCTCCTTCCTCTCCGGCAGAACGCAGCGGGTCAGACTCACCCCTTTCCTCTCTGACCCTACACCTACCACCTGCGGAGTCCCCCAGGGGTACTCCCTCAGCCCTCCACTCTTCAACGTCTACATGGCTCCGCTAGCCCCCATCGTCAGAACTTACGGACTCAACATTGTGTCATATGCAGACGACACCCAACTCACCCTCTCCCTATCCAACGAACCCAATACCGCCAGACAACATTTTTGAGACGGCATGGAAGCCGTCGCCAAATGGATGAAAAAGAGCTGCCTACAACTAAACACCAACAAAACAGAAGTACTCATCATAGGCCCAAACTCCGACGCATGGAATGACAAACACCCGGTGGCGCCCACCCACCCCCTCAGACCACGCACACAACCTGGGAATCATCCTGGACTCCAAGCTCAAAATGGACCGCCAAATCAATAATATCTCATCCTCCTGCTTCCACACCCTCCGCCTCCTACGTAAGACCTTCAAATGGATCCCCCTCGAACACAGAAAGACCGTCACTCACGCCCTGGTCACCAGCAGACTTGACTACGGCAACACACTCTACGCCAGAATAAACAAAAATCTCACTGCAAGCTACAGAACATCCAGAATGCTGCTGCAAGACTGGTCCTCGATCTGCCAAGACACTGCCACATCTCTCAGCACCTGCGCACACTCCCATGGCTCCCCATCAAGGCTAGAGTCACCTTCGAGATGCTCACCTACGCACACAAGCCCCTCCACGACACCGGACCAGCATACCTGAACAGCTGACTCAAATTCCACGCACCCCAGAGGACCCTACGATCTGCCCAGCTCTCCTACGCTGTGGTCCCCGGCACCAGAAAGACCAGATCTGGAGGCCGCTCCTTCTCCTTCCTCACAGCCCGAGCCTGAAACCCCCTGCCGCTCCACCTCAGACAGACATTATCGCTCCCCATCTTCGCAAGAAACCTCAAAACTTGGCTCGTCGACAGACCCCCCCCCTTGATGGACTGGAGCCTGCTAACCCCCCCAGCTCCTTGAGACCCTTACGGGTGACTAGTTGCGCTTAACAAACGCTTGATTGATTGATTGATTGATTGATCTATGAAGGAAGCTTGCAGGGCTACTACCCATGTGGCATCTGTTCTGTGTGAGAAGCTTGCACCGCTGCCCTCTGCTGCTTACGTCCTGTGTGTGAAGGAAGCTTGCAGAGCTGCCACATATGTGGGATTTGTTCTCTGTGAGATGCCTGCACTGCTGCCCTCTCTGCGGCATATGTTCTATGTGTGAAAGAAGCTGGCAGGGCTGCTACTTATGCAGCATCTGTTCTGTGTGAGAAGCTTTTACCACTGCCCTCTGCTGCTTACGTTCACTGTGTGAAGGAAGCTTGCAAAGCGGCCACCCATGCGGTATCTGTTCTGTGTGAGAAGCCTGCCCTGCTGCCCTCTCTGCAGTATATGCTCTATGTGTGAAGGAAGCTTGCAGGGCTGCTACCCATGTGGCATCTATTCTGTGGGTGAAGCTTGCACCGCTGCCCTCTGCTGTTTACGTTCACTGTTTGAAGGAAGCTTGCAAAGCTGCCGCCCATGCTGTATCTGTTCTCTGTGAGATGCCTGTACTGCTGCCATCTCTGCTGCAGACGTTTTATGTGTGAAGGAAGCTTGCATCTCAGCCCTCTCTACTACATATGTTCTCTGTGTGAATGAAGTTCATAGAGCAGCCATCCATGCTCGATGAGTTCTGTGGAATAGCTTATACCACAGCTAGATCTCTGCTGCACCTGTTCTGTGTGTGAAGGAAGCATGCAAAGCTGCCACCCATGCAGTATCTGTTCTGTGTGAGAAACTTTTATCGCTGCCCTCTCTGCAGTATATGTTCTACATGTGAAGGAAGCTTGCATCGCTGCCTTCTCTGCTGTATATGTTCTATATGTGAAGGAAGCTTGCAGATCTGCCACCCATGCTCAATTAGTTATGTGAGAAGCTTGTACCGCAGCTCTCTTTACTTTACCTGTTCTGAGTGGGGGAGGAGTCGGCTCGCATTGCTTCCAGTGGGGAACGTCCTGCTCGATAGATATTGTGCAACTGATAAACCTCAGTGAATAGACCATTAATGAAATGTCACCGGCATGACTCACTCTTTGTGATCAGAAACCTGTTTGACAAGGGCACAGCCTTGGACCCTTCCCTCCCTGTAAACAGCGGCTTCTTTCTCTCACTTGGGTTCTGTACTGTGTGCCCTTCTGCAAGTCACTCCTATAGGGTGTGTGTACAGTCTGGAGGCCACGCCTATAGTGTGTGCACAGTTCTGGAGGCCACGCCTATAGTGTGTGCACAGTTCTGGAGGCCACGCCTATAGTGTGTGTACAGTTCTGGAGGTCACATCTGTGGTGTGTGTACATTTCTCAGATCCACATCTGGAGTATTGTGTCTTGTTCTGGCCACAACAACTGAGCATTGGAAGCAGTTCTGATGACCGAGTCTAGAGTGGGAGTAAGTTCTGAAGTTCACATCTGGAGCCACAATGTGTGTAGGATGTACTGCCTTGGTCTGCTGCCTGGTGTGCCTCTAATAGGGCGCGTCATACTCAGACGTGGTAGTGGGTTCTATTACAATGAATGTGCGGCCCCCATGGCAGCAGGGATTATTGTTTCTGCCCTGGTAGCAGCACATTATTGAAAGACCAACAGGCTATTTTAAGCAGCTTGCCCATCTTTCACTGTGCGACGGCAAGGCGGCCTGGCTTTCAGAGGGCGATAGAGATAAACCTACAGGCAGGTGCGGGAATTACTTCACCCATCTGCAGGGGGTTGTTAGCCCCCTTCTGAGGATCACTCTCAGAAGGCACACTGACTGTGTACCACCACTTTGTGGTGCACTCAGTGCGACCACATGTATAATACGGCACGGGTGCAGAGGCAAAGTGTTCCCTCATCTGCATTGAGCGATGCCTTGTTGCATAAAATGTATGCAACAAGGTTACCAGCTAGGTATATTACGAACTGCACATTTCCATATAGGCACGACTAACAGGGATACCCTGCACATTTGGTTTATTATATTCTTGCACAGATCGTATTACTTTTACTGATCTTTCAATCCCTTTGCACAGTTTGGATGTACCTCACACTTGTTTACCATTTCTCATTATTAATTTTTCATTTCAGAGTGCAAATTCTATTCACTTTGATTGTAAGAAATGTACATATTGGTTCTGTATATATTTGCTACTTTTTGAGACTTTGGTACTTATTGCATTTGTAGGTTCCTTTGGAAAGAAAACATGAACATTATCTGGAACTTAGAATCATTTATATTCCCCTGAAGAAGGGTTTGTGCTTCATAGAACCCGAAATGCATTGGGATTTGCTTCTTGCATTGCTCGTTTGACTTTTGTATAACCAAAGTGTATATTTTGATTCACTTTAGCCCAATATGAATTGTTTGATAGCTCACAAATTTATGTTGCTCCAGAAATGAAATGTTAATTCAGTTGCAGATTAAATAATTCTTGTGGAATAATCAAAATGTGCTAAATGTTCAATTAAACTCAGCACCTTTGAGTGTACCAATTTAAAGTTTACTAATTTTGGTTTCAAATACCAGGAGACGACTTTGGTCGCCCCACTAATGCTGTGCTCCACCCAATAGGTTGTGGAGATTCCACAGCCCTTTCACAATTGATTGATGCATAAAATGGCACCATCCACACCTCCACCCCCTCCCCATCTACTGAGTCCACACCGACGCATGTAGCACTGGGACACTCTGTATTACAGAAGGGGTCGTGCAAGCATCTGCAGTCCATTTTGTAATAATAAAGTGCCACAGAAGTCAGAGTGGGTGCACAGGCCCATTGCACTCCCAGGGAACATTGTCTAATAGAGCCCTTGGAGTATTGTGTACACTTCTGCGGACCACATCTACTGTGCAAGAACAGTTCTGAAGGCCATAAATGGAGTATTGTGTCTAGCTATGGAGACTGCATCAATAGGGTGTATAAAGCTTGGAAGTACATATATCTAGAGTGTTGTGCCAATCAGGTCAATAGTGCGGGTACAGTTCTGAAAATCACACATGTAGTATGCTCTCTCTTTCTGGACTCAAGATCTTAAGTATTATGTCCAGTTCTGAAGGTTACATCTATGGTGTGTGTAAAGTTCTGAAGTGTTGTGTCGCACTCTGGATGCAACATCTAGAGTATTTTGGCGAGTTCTGATAGCTGCATCTATAGCCAGTATATAGTTCTGAAGCACATATGTACATACGTGCAGCACTGTGTGCAGTTCTACAAGTCATATCTGTATTGTGTATAGAGTACTCAAATCAACATCTGTAGTGTTGTGTCTCATTGTGGTGCAATCCCTAGAGGATTGTGTCCAATTCCCGAAGCCACATCTATTGAAGGGTGTAAAGTTCTGAAGTGGAGTGGTGTGGCTCACTGATTAGAGGCGGCAGACCCGGGAGCAGAAGTCGGCCGGGACCAGGGCTCAATTCCCGACGCGCCATGTTCGTGGACTTGGGTTAGCGGACTCGATAATTCTCGCTTCGGTGCCTACTCTAATCAGGGGTCCCACTCGGCAACTCTGGGCATTAGCTTGTCTAATCTCCACAACGGCCCCATCAACACCGGGGATGCCTGGCTCCACCTTGCGGACTCCCAGCAGGGACCATCCCACAGGGAAAGCCAGGACGGGTTCCCCAGCGTTATACAGCGCCAGGAAACCTACGGGTAGCAGTGCGCTTTACAAGCTGAAACATTAATTATTTAATTAAATTAAATAAATTAAAGTACATATTTGAAGTACTAAAAAAAGAATAAGACAATTTATAAAGCAAATGGTTACACCTTGCGGTGTGTCCCCACACTAGTACTGCATGTAGTTCTGCAAGGCAGGTCTATAGTGAGTGCATAGTTATGAAATCCACGGGTGGAGTGTTGTGCCTCATTCTGGACACACAATAGTGTGTGTACGGTTCTGGAATCCATGACTTGAATATTGTCTCTTGTTCTGGAGGCCACATCTAGATCATTGTGTACAGTTATGTAGGTAATCTTTATAGTGTGTGCAGAGTCCTGAAATCCACACATGTACATTGTCTGTGGGACAGAAGAGAGGTGAGAGACATGATGGACCCATGCAAAACACAGGTGTATAAACTCAGTCCTGGAGAGAGAAGAACATACAGGAAATGAGCATTCCCAGTGGAGGAGTAACTATAGTGATGTCACAGAGTAACAACTCTAGAGGAAAAGGAGCGTGTGTGTGTGTTGGCAATGTCACCCCCCTTCCCCACCCCCAGGTGACAATGTCCTAGAAGGGGACATGTTTTTTTCTGCTAAAATATGCTTCTTTTTTGAAACTGATGCCCAGTGAGACTTACTAGGGCGAATCCAGAGACTTTGTGATAAGGCCTGACAGTTATTACACAAACTGGGGCTAAAGTCTTTTTCTCTCTGCATTTTAGGTCTCACCTGCGGACAGCGCATCAATATTGCTTGTGACGCATTTTGGTTACTTCAGGGGCCAAGGGCCTGTCCATTTCTTAAAGTTGGTTGGCTTCATCGTGACTCATTTCCTTGCTTCTCCTTGGTCAGCGTGTGCCGGCTTCACTTCCTCTCTGTATGTTTGTACCGCCCTCGGAGCATGCCCAAAGTACTGCTTCCTTACCCAGAATGTGTCCTTCCACTGCTCGTTGGACTTCAAATGTACTTTTATTTTAGTTCCAACAGTGCATGTCCTTGCAGGTTGTCGTTGCTGTTGTTTTCCCCATTGTTTTTGCCTGCTCCATTGTTGTTGCATTGTTGCTTGGCCAGTCCTTGCTTCCCCGTCCCCAACTACGTTGCTACTTGCCATGTCCATCTCACATTGTTCCATTGATGCTGTGGCCAGCACCCCCACCCCTGTTGTTGCTTTGCTCCACCACCACCTGCTTCCCGTGTTGCGTTTAGGCTCGCCCCACCCCATCTCACCCTACCAGAAAAAAAATGTGCTATGACGTGGCCAGCACTAGCGGATGCTGTGCAGCATGACTAAAACCCTATAGGTCATAAAGGCGAGACCTGCTGACTCTGCCAATGCCTGTTACATTAGAGTTCTTAATAAGCTGGGAGAATGACACATTTGCTAGTGTTGTGCACATGCTGGTACCACTAGCATTTCACTGATAACAAAAGTGTGCACAAGTATTACAAAATTGGGTTTAACGTGTGCAACACTCCTACCCCTCCATGACTCCACGTGAGTTGTTTTACGCCACGCTAAACATATGGCACAAAATCTCCTGAATAGGTCAGTCAAATTCTATTTGCACTCTAATGGTTTTGCACCCGTTAATTGGCAATGCCAGCTGGACAGATAACCAAACTAAGTGAGGAGCACAACCAACAATGTTTACAAGAGTCTAAAAGGATCTCTTACACATCATAATGTCGGTAACCGAATTTGTAACACAACTCTTGACAGCAAACATTCATATAATACACCACATTCTTCCACGTTTTTTTCATCAATTTTTATTCATAATTTTCAAGTAAAAACAAGATGACATATCCTGGTGTTAAGAAGTACTCTGCAGACTGAAGTAGTGTGAAGTAGGATTTATTATAACAGCCCCACACGGTGGTGATGCGTGGGTGAACGGAACATCAATAATGACAGTTGGTGTCAACGTAATCAGCTGGGGTTAGGAATGGAATGTGGGGGAACCAATGGGAAGGGGAGAAGCTGGGAAGTTTCACGCGCAGGGGAAAGGAAGGTACCATGCGCATGGGTGCAGGGGGGTGGCATGGGTGAGATACAACACATCTTCCTCTCTATAGAGTATTGGCAACAGCGCCACAGGAAGGGGTGGCAAATAAACAGGAGGTGCAAAAACAGTAGGGTAGTTAGTCACACTCATAATCATCCAAACGTTTAGGTCTGCGGATGGTCCTACCAAACCTTCCAGAGGTCGCAGGTAAGTGTGGTGCACATTCGGTGTCCGAATGAGAGTCAACGTTGGATCTGCCGAACCTACCACTGAATCTGTGACCATCAGACACCACTTCAGAATCCGAATGAGGGTCATCCTGACAACTCCGATTACAAGTCGAAGTGCTGGGATGGACACCTGCAGACCGATCTGTCGATTGGCCATCATCAGAGTCAGAGTCGGGTTGGAGGTCACGTGTGCTGTTGTTTCTAGGCCTATTATCCTCATCAGTACTAGATCTATCAACATCTACCCACAAATCATTGCTAACGGTAACATGCTGCTGGTGACCCTGGGCCTTGTCACTGGGATGATAGTTCGCCAGTCTGCTCATGTGCCAGACCTTCCCATCACTGAGTCTTGCCGCATTGTTAAACAGTTCGTCAATGTGAAGTGGGGCGGTAAATCTGCTTTCTCCTTTCTTTACTTTTTTCTCCAAACGAACTTTCACCAGATCGCCAACCTTGAATGAATGATCTTTTGCACTGTGTCTAGAATCATACCATTCTTTGTAGTACTGCTGTGCCTTGATGATGTTCTTTCTTATGTTTTCAGGTGACCATTCAATTTGTTTTGATTCAGACATCCATCCTAGATCAACGCTCATGGGCTGTCTGCTTCTCATGAGAATGAATGGTGCAGTGCGAGTGCTTGCACAAGGAGCAATCCTGAATGCCCAGATGAGTTTGTATATTTCCTCTTCCCAGTTTAAGTTTGCATTTCTGGATAGTTGAGTGTGTCCCTTCAAGACACGGTTAAAGCGTTCAGTGAGGCCGTTTCCTTCAGGGTGATAAATTGACGTGGTGTGGTGGGTGATGCAGTTCCTAGCAAGGAATGACTTGAATGCTTCGGAACAGAATTGCCGGCCATTATCGGTGAGGACGGATTTTGGTAAACCTTCACTGAGAAAGAGCTTGTCCAAGAAGTCTATACATTTGAAACTGTCAATTTCCTCTACAATCTTAATTTCTGGCCACTTGGAGAAGTGATCTATTGCCACCAAGATGTACTTGATTGCTCCATCATGTCCTTCTACAGGCCCCACGATGTCCAAACCTAATTTCTCCCATGCCATTTGCGGGGGTTGAATCGGAGAGAGACTGACTTTTGACGTTTTGAGAGTTTTGTCTGAGTCACAGCATTCCAAACAGTTCCTGACCTGAATTTCAATTTGCTTGTCAATGCCCGGCCACCAATAACTTGCTCTGACACGCTGCTTGGTTTTGGTGATGCCTAGGTGGCCAACGTGACACAAACTTAGGATTTTGTCTCTGAGCGTGGCAGGGGCTATGGCTTTACCCATTCTGTACAACACGCCATTTTCCAAACTGAGTTCATTCCTAGTTTCCCAATACACCTTGACATTGTCCTGTAGGTTGCGCTTATCTGGCCATGCGGAGTTGATGAATTGGCATACCATTTGCAGAGTGGAGTCGCGCGACATGTGTTGACCCCATTCTTCCGCTGATATTCCATCCAGGTCCGTGTTGAAGAGTAGAGCAACCTTCTCCTCGTCTTCTTGAGCGACTATGCTTTCCATGTGAGGCAGGGGTAATCTGCTGAGGAAGTCCGCGATTTTGTTTTTCACTCCTGGCCAATATTCTGCCGAGTAGTTGTAATCCAGCAGCTTGATCGACATTTTGCTGAGTCTTGGTGAAGCGTTTTGTAGACCTGAGGCTGTTAGAATCTTTATTAACGGTTTGTGGTCAGTGCGGAGATGGATTTTGTAACCCCACACATAAGCTCTGAAGTAATTGAGCGCCCACGAACAAGCTAGCATTTCGCGTTCTATGACAGAGTACTTTTCCTCCGCAGAGGTGAGCGACCTGGAGGCAAAGGCTACAACCCACTCTTGGTTAGATGAGTCCTTCTGTGCTAGCACTGCTCCAATACCTTTGTTGCTTGCATCTGTGGTGAGGTAAATATCTGCTTTGGGGTCAAAACCTTTGAGGAAGGGCGCCTCGCTGATTTCTTTCTTGATGGTAACAAAAGTGTTCTGACAGTCCGATGACCAGACAAATTTGGTTTTGTTTTTCAATAGTTGTCTTATGCTGTAGGTTTTTTCAGAGAAGTTTCTTATGAATTTGGAGTAATACTCCGTCAAGCCGAGAAAGGCTCTTACATCCTCTTTGCTTGAGGGACATGGAGCATTGTGGATGGCATCCACCAAACCCTGTTTGGGTTTGATCCCATCACGGCTGATAGTGTGCCCAAGGTAAACCACTTTGTCCTGTGAAATTTTACATTTGTCTAACTCTACTGTTAACCCATGCATTTTCAGTTTGCAAAACACTTGTCTAAGGCGTGTGTCATGTTCCGATTGGTTGCTGCCCATGACCAGGATATCGTCCTGGAAAAACCTGATACCTTCAACACCTTCCAGAATGGATGTCATGACCCTCTGGAAAAGTGCTGCGGCAGAGGCTAAACCAAATGGTACCCTGGTAAACCGATAGCAACCAAAGGGTGAGATAAAGGTAGTGAATTTTTTACTGTCTGCGTGCAGGGGTATTTGGTGATATGCAGATTTTAAGTCAATTATGGAAAATACACACATATCATTGGTGGCACTAAACATTTCGCAAATACGTGGTAGGGGATACTGATCAACAATAATGTTCTTATTGAGGTCCCTGAGATCGATGCAGAGTCTGATTTTCCCATTGGGACGTTTGACAACAACCAAGGGGGAAACCCACTCCGCCGATTCCACTGCTTCTATAATGCCATCCTTGACAAGCCTGTTCAGTTCTGCTTGTACATCACTTCTCACCGAAACTGGTAGATGTCTTACCTTGTGAATGCAAGGAACAGCCGAGTCCTTAAGTTCAATTTTGTGTTCGAAACTGTTAAGCAGACCAACTTTACCTGAGAACACTTCGGGGAAGTCTTTTTGTATAGACTGTTTACAGGAATCATTTATGGACAAGACAGGATCATCACTATTGGGATCGAGCATGATGCCTAGATCAGCTTGGTCACTCCAGCCAAGGACAGAGGGGCCTTTTTTTGCAACATACAGTCGGCAAAATGCTCTTCGATTTTTGAATTCAAACTCCAGATCACGTGTTCCTAGGAATTCGATGTTGTTTCCAGTGTAGCTTCTAGCAATAACTCTGGGTTTTTCTAGATTTTAACCTATTTTATCCGTGAATTGCTTCCAAATGTTTTCGTTGATAATCGTGAAGGGTGACCCAGAGTCTGCCATCAGATTGACTGTCACCCCACCCAGACTGACATCACACATGGGTTTTTTCTTCTTTGTGGGCGTGACTTCTAACACGTTGTATTCAATTGAGAAAACATAACTGACATTGTCGGAGTCAGAGTACTCCGAGTCCTCTTCGGTGGAATCACTCTCTTCCTGAATTTGTCGTACCTGTCTGCTTTGTCTGTACATTTTCTTGTTGCAGACCTTAGCGATGTGTCCAGTCATGCCGCAAGACAAGCATTTTTGATGAAGAGCTGGGCACTTTTTAGAATCGGCAAGATGAGTTGGAGACCCACAGCGATAGCATTTAAGATCAGGAAAATCATTGACTCTTGTATTCATGCGTCTATCACAGCTATGTTTCGATCTGGTAGACTCACTTCTCTTGTGAAGATCATGACTCATTTCTTTTTTGTTTCCTTTCTGTTTGTATTTGGAGGATTTAATAGCTTTTATTTCTGCTGGTTCATCAATTACTGCTTTGGCACATCTGCCAGTAAGTTCAGCCTTCTTGACAAGGGCAACAACCTCCTTCAAGGAAGCCTCGCCATTGACCCAGAGTTTATCTTGGATGTTGGGGTTGCTCGCATGCATTATTATTTGATCACGCACAAACTCTTCCTGCAGCGCTCCGAATCTGCAGGTCAAGGCCAAGTTATTCAGAGCAGCCACATAATCCTCCACGCTCTCATCTTTTCCTTGCTTCCTTCTTGAGAACTTGTATCGATCAACAGCAACACATACAATGGGCGAGAAGTGATCGTCTAGATCATCTAGGGCATGTTGATAAACATCATCACCTGTTCTCACTTTCTTCTCAATGTTATTGTAGGTCTTAAGACCACCAGGACCCAAACAGTACAGAAGTACCTTTTTCTTCTTTTCAGCAGTGAAGTCATCATCCTCAACTGTCTCAATGTAATTGACAAAATACTCTTTCCACTCTTTCCAAGGCATGCAAGGTGCACCTTTAAGAGGTAGAAATGCTTGAGGTTGTGAAAGATTCAAGGAACTGAGAGCACACATGACGGTTGATTAATTTAAAGGCTCAAGATACACACTGCGAGGATTCCAATGACACTTTGTACACAATCCTTGTGATGAGTGAACCTTCAATCAACAAGATCAGGTTAAACGACGTGCTGCTGGTAGTGTGTGACACTTATTTATTTTATTTCATAGACACGTGCTTGCCCTGTCGTTTGTGACCTTTCTTTTATTTTGGTTTAAATCACAAAGTCACACGAGTTCGGAGCTTGGACTAGACTCGAACACTAGCTTGAAGAAAACGAGAGTTTTTTTTTTTCAAAATGGCACCCAGCGCCGCGTTCCAGTGACGTCACGCGTCACCAGGCATGCGCAGATGCAAGGAAACACAGGCGCGAAAACAGCTGACAGGAATATCCGTTCCGAAAGCGCCAGGAAAGAACAGTGCCACTGACAGGAATCAAAGCGCGTCAAGGACAGCTCGGCCAGGGAGGAGCGTCGAGCGCGCGAAGAAGGCACACACGAAGGGGAGTCCCCCAAGCACTGCAGCGGTCCTACCTCCGTGTGGCGCAGCAGCCGGTCGTTGTGAGATGCGCGGCCGGTCGTTGTGAGATGCTCAAATCTCGGAAGAAGGTACGCGGCCACTTCACCCTGGACGGCTGTGTAGTTCGCGTCTTCGTTCGCCACGAAGAGAAGGCAAGGAATTCCTCAGGTAAGAAGATTTGCCTCAATGAATCGATGGATTACCGAATGCAGCAAGGTGAAAGTCCATCATCTGTCCCACGGTGTGAGGCTGTAGTTCCTCTGCTAACCTCGTCGCCACTGTTAAGAAGTACTCTGCAGACTGAAGTAGTGTGAAGTAGGATTTATTATAACAGCCCCACACGGTGGTGATGCGTGGGTGAACGGAACATCAATAATGACAGTTGGTGTCAACGTAATCAGCTGGGGTTAGGAATGGAATGTGGGGGAACCAATGGGAAGGGGAGAAGCTGGGAAGGTTCACGCGCAGGGGAAAGGAAGGTACCATGCGCATGGGTGCAGGGGGGTGGCATGGGTGAGATACAACACCTGGATGAATAGCCTTTGCGTTTCGTCCCTATTCACTGTGGGACTTCTTCACGGATGTTAGACATAAAAACATAAAAACATACAAACACACAATACATTATAAAAAACAATCAAACACAAATCTATTACCAATAACTACAATTCCCCTGAAAGGAGTTATCATTCAAATCTGTTCCTTATAATTTATTGTGGAAGTAAACAATATATTTCTAAAAGTTATATAAATATATATATATTAAGCTCACTGTCCATCTGCTCTCCTTCACTCTTGGCCGGGTGCTCGAGCGGCGGGTGACGGCACCACGCAGGTCACAATAGGACAAAGCTCTACTGCACAAAGGCACACAGCACTCACGGGGAAAGTTCCAATATGTTTATTGGACAAAAGACACTCTTGCAAGACGCGTTTCGGCCACCGCCTTTCTCAATTAGAGGCCGGCGCCACCATCAGGCAGAGTTTAAATACATCCAATCAGGAAAATAAAGAAAGGACAATTTCTATGCATTATCAGCCACCATTACTAAGTGGTGTAAGTTCAGTTACAATCATTGTTATAATTGTGCCCTGGATGGGCAAACACAGTACAAAACGCACAAATTATATAGTAATTTTCACAATTTAGCCCTGAATGGGCATATCCACAGAAATGTATGAGAGCATTATTATGTACATCTTACAGTTTTAAGAAAGAATCAATGCAGAAGAAAATCATAAATGGACCGCTAACTCCTCCCCAACATTGAGGCCACCTGGTTTCTTAGTTTGGATCTCAATGATATGTTGAGATTCCAGCCTACGAAGCTGGAGCAGCCTGTTCCCTCCCCTAATATCTGCAGGCACCTGATCCATGCAGTAAAAGCTGAGGAGTTCTCAGTTACTTTGGTGAAACACTTCAACGTGTCTCGCCACTGGGTACGTGGGATCCTTATTTTGTATGGCCCTCAGGTGTTCTAAGATCCTGTTCTTGGTTGGGTGAGTTGTACTCCCAATGTAACGCAAGCCGCACGGACATACAAGACAGTACACCGTGTGGCTTGTGTTACAATTCATTAAAATAGTGATCTTTTTGGGCTCCTTCATCCCAGGTATTTGGTAATTAGTCACCTTTTTACTGTTCTTGCAAGCCTTGCATTTGAGGCATGGGTAAAACCCTGTCAGTTTCCCAAATGGTGGAGGTTTCTCCTCTTTCCTACAGTGGCTTTGCACTACACTCGAGCCCAGTGATCTTGCTCTCCTAAAAGTTATTAATGGAGATTTGGGTAAATCCTTGCCAATGACTGGATCGGATTTAAGTATGTGCCAGTTCTTCACACACTTCTTTCTGATGTCATAGTCATCACTGGAATAATTCATAATCAATCTCATGCTGTTCTGGTTGGTCTTATGTTTTTTAATTGCCACTGTACTGTCCTTTGAAATTAGATCAGATCTCAATTTTTTATCCGCTTTCAATTTAGCCTCCTGTAATATATCTTTACTGTATCCTCTCACTCGGAACCTCATCATACTGTCATTGGCCGCTTTCTCATAATCACTTTGTCGTGTACAATTTCTTTTTATTCTCAGTAGTTCGCCATAGGGTATACTGGATATGGTTTTTCCCGGATGGCAACTATTCGCATGAAGCACGGAGTTACCCGCTGTGGGTTTCCTGTGTAATGCGGTACAGATCTTCCCTTCCCTTCCCTTTAGATTATTTCTGTTTAGTACCTCGACATATGATTGTGTGACGTCAGATTTATGGGCCGTGTCTCCAAGTACCATTTTACATATATATATATATAGTTTGACGTATTCAGCGTTGCACTGTAAAATTTATTGAGCTCCATACGGTGTTTGCTATATCTTCATCTCGTTATTGGAGTTTATTGTTTAACCTCTCACTGTCTGTACATTGTTTGTGTTTCACTTTTCACTTTATTATCGCCTCTCAGTCCATTTTCTTTGGCTGATAGGCTTTTAGCGCACTTAAAATTGCACAGCCTACAGTGGTGCGTCATGTGATCAAGCTCCGTCCGCGGAGCGAAACGCGTAATGGAGGGCAGCCGCCCGAAATTTGCACAATAAATACTCTGCAACTGCTTACACTTTCTGGTGTTTGATGGCTCGTCATTGAACGTTTTGATTCTGGGGAGGAGGTCGGTACCTGCTTGGTGCCGTTGTATATGCAGCGGCCAGGACTTGCTCTTTGAGATATATATATATATATATATATCCTTCCCAAATTGCTTACGAACAGCCGCCGCATCTCCTGATCAGTGGGCGCGTCGTCAGGCGGACCTCTCAAGCTCGGTGTCACGTTTACAACCAGGTTGAGAGGATGAATGTGGATATGAAACTTTAGGACTACATATCCCAGAAAACCTGGAGATAAGTCTGTCTTCCCTGCCTCTTATTACTTTTCTGCTACTTCCTAGTTATGCTCCTCCTTTCCCTCGGTGCGGTGCTTGTCACCTGTATTCATTAGTGGAGTCCAATTCCTAAGGAGAGGAGCGCCGTGTTTTTGTTTCTTATGCGCCTGATTGCCGGTCTTCCTAGTGGATGCCGAGTGGAGTGGAGACTCGCCGTCGGTGAGTCCGGTGGGCATCCTGTGCACTCGTCGGCAGAATTCAGGAGCTGCGGTTGTTACCTGATAATTGCCGTTTTTCTTTTTTAGTTCGCAAACGCGCTGGAGCGCATACGCGACCTTTGTACCGCCCGCAGTAACAGACGGCCTCTGAGGAGCTCACAGCTCATGACGCTCTGGTGCACAAGGACGAGACAGAGCCTGTTTATTCTTTTTTCATAAACTGTAGTATTTTCCTGCTACCGGGCCCCACACGAATGCGCTCGTGAGGAAACTAGCGCATTCATTGAGTTGTTTTTCACAGTTCTACCTTTTCACCTACAAGAACGGGTGTTTCAAGAAAACCTCTCTTGGACTACTTTGACTTTTGGGATAATTGCCTAGTAGAGCCGTTGAGAGGCTCGGATCAGCAACTTAGGTCCTGGATACAGCAAGGTGTTCCCTGTTCACGAAGGCACTTTCAGATAAGTAGATGTCTTCCATGACTTTCTATATTGTTGAATCATTTAAGTGCTGAAACAATTGCAACCTTGAACAATTTAAAGCAAGGAACTATTTTCTTTTCTTTACTTTATTTTTTCCATGTTTGTGCCTTTTTACCTTCTCAAGATAATTGTGGCAATTGTTATGTGAGTTGGTCACTTTTTCAATATATATACACATACTGCTTATAGTGGGTAAAGGGGGGAAAATGTCATGCCTGTCTGTTGTGTCTTTCATACAGGGAACAAGATACAGTCATAGGAGTGAGACCACAACTCCTTCGACCCATGCTGTAGAAGGTTCTGGCAGCCACATTGTTTTGTTTTGTTTATCCCTTTTTTCCCCTTCCCCTACTGAGGTCATATCTGTGGAGTGATTCATTACAACTTGCAGGTAGTGCTGTAATCAGGGAAGGGGTTAATCAGCGTCATCATCGCTCCTGCTGTACCCGGCTTTTCAAGGTCAGTCAACCATCCTATGTTGTGACACACGGTCCGTATTAATGAAAACAAAACTCCTCCACAAGTTAGGAATGACGACGCAATGGCTTGACAGTTCAAATTAGGATGTAATCATTGGCTGTGTCTGACGTGTTTGCCTGAATCAGCAGGCTTGTTCACCAACTTTGTTTTGCCAAAAACCATCATTTTTATGCTGTGCATGTGATTTAGTCATTTGTGAAACTACAACTATAATGGGCTATACAACAGACTCGTTGTTTTTACATTCAATCCTATTGCGAACTACCATGGAATACAGAGCAGTAAACGTTACAAATCAATAAATGTTGGGGCAACAGTATAAAAGCATGATAAAGTGCAAAATGGTACAAATCACATACCTCAAACTTACAAATCCATTGCTTATTATCCGAACCTTAATATGGCACATGTCAAGATTAACATATTTCAAGCTTTGAGCGCCTTCGCCGGCCCCAGTGGGCGTATCCTGCCCCATAAGCTCTGATTCTCATTGATTCATTTTTATGCCCGATGGTTAAGCTATTACCCTCTTTTATTCAGGACAAGGGTGATTTTTTGAAAGGCATCTATGATCTACCATGGGAGATGGTATGCTTTTAATGACCATTGATGTAACCACGCTCTATACGAGCATTAGGCATGAGGATGGTCTTAATGCCATTAAACACTACTTAGGCACAAGATCGATATCACTGTGGTCCCATACACAGATGTTGTCCTCCATGGTGGAAACTTGTCTAAAAAATAAGTTTTTCCTCTTTAATGGGGAATTGTTCCATCAGTTGTGTGGTACTGCGATGGGCACCTGCTTCGCCCCCAACTATGCAAATCTGCATATGGGCTGGTGGGAGGAGCAGGTGATCCGGAAGCAGTACCAGGAGGAATGGCACAATAACATCCTTCATTGGAGTCGGTTTATAGACGACTTATTTGTCATCTGGAGAGGGACTGAGTTGTCGGCCAGGCAATTTGTCAAACAACTTCAAAATAATAGTCTTAATCTAAAATTCAAAAGCACTATTAGTGACAGTGAAGTGAACTTTCTTGACCTTACAGTTTATGTCAAAAATGCCAACTGCCCACTAAGATTTATCGTAAACCAACAGCGGGGAACACGTTGCTGCAAGCAACTAGTTTCCACCCCAGTAACCCAATTAGAAGCATCCCCTATGGTGAATGCATAAGAACGGTGCGTAATTGTAGTGAACTTGCTACAATTGAGGCAGAATTGAAGACCTTACATTCTCGTTTCAAAACAAGAGGTTACAGGGAGGATTGTATCCAGAGTGCAATTCATAAGGTCAAGTATAAAACAAGAGAGGAAATTTTATTCCAACAATCTGAAACCAGTAAGCGACTGCAGAGTAGAGCGGATGGCATGAATGAATGCAGAATGATAACGACATACAATAAACAACATGGCCAAGTAAGAAACATCTTAGCGAAACACTGGCATGTGATTCAGAATGATCCAGTGTTAAGTCAAATTGTATCTAATAAACCTTTTGCAACTTTCTGAAGAGCAAAATCATTCAAGCAGATGCTCGTGAGTAATATGGCACCTAAACCCAAGGTTCAGCCAATTAAATCGTCATGGCTGCAACGTAAAAATGGGTTTTGTTAAATGTATGAAGTGCAAGGCATGCTAGCATGGCAAAAACGCAACAAAATTCTTGACAGGTTGCTCTAAAATTGAGAAGAATATAAGAGGGCAATTTGATTGCTAAACAGAATTTGCTGTGTACTTATTGAGCTGTCCATGCAATTCTTCCAGTTCACAGGGGGGTGCTTCAACACCCAAGAGCCATAAAACATGTAGATAGAGCTTACCCTGTGGCCCGCCATTTTGCAAAATTGCCATGAGAGCAATGTGGCTGGCCTTACGTACTTTGTCATTGATGCAATCGCTCCCAATCTAAGAGGGGGTGATAAGCAAAAAAGTTGAAGAAAACTAGAATCCCGCTACATTGTAGAACTTAATACCAATGCCCCTATGGGCCTCAATATGGAAGAGGATCTGTGTACACATTTGTAAAACATCTAAGAAAAGGGCCTCAAATAGCAAACTGTAATATAATCAGTAACTTAGCTCTCTTGAATTTCCGTTTTAATATATTTTGTTTTGTTAGTTTGCTTTTAATGTAGGTGTGGCACTTTTATTTTTATTTGCACTTTGTTGTGAAAAGCTTTGTCTGTATAAATGGGTAATACACAAAAATTGGCATGCCCACTGGGGCCGAATTAGGAGAATCAGAGCTTATGGGGCAGGATACGCCCACTGGGGCGTCATGTCAGTTAAGCCAGCGAAGGCGCTCAAAGCTTGAAATATGTTAATCTTGACATGTGCCGTATTAAGGTTCAGATAATAAGCAATGGATTTGTAAGTTCGAGGTATGTGATTTGTACCATTTTGCACTTTATCATGCTTTTATACTGTTGCCCCAACGTTTATTGATTTGTAACGTTTACTGCTCTGTATTCCATGCTAGTTCGCAATAGGATTAAATGTAAAAACTATGAGTCTGTTGTTCAGCCCATTACAGTTGTACTTTCACATGTGACTAAATCACATGCACAGCATAAAAATGGCGGTTTTTGGCAAAACAAAGTTGGTGAACAAGCCTGCTGGTTCAGGCGAAACGCGTCCGACACAGCCAATGATTAAAACCTAATTTGAACTGTCTAGACATTGCGTCGTCAATCCTTACTTGTGGAGTTTTGTTTTCACAAATATATATATATATATATATATATATATATACACACATTTCAAAGAAGTTGCACCATATGCTCTCTTATGTACAGAAAAGCCACATGTTCAATTCTTACAAGGTACCTTGGCATTGTGCACTTGTCATCTGAACATTTTTGGTTGTGCTCCTCACTTGGTTTGGTTATATATATAGATTTGGGTTTTTGCGGTTGTCCCAAAAGAGTGAGCATATCTAACAACACTAGGGACAAACGGTGTGCAGGCGAAAATATACCATAACCGTCTTGCTATTGTGATATTGCCTGCTGGATAGACGTCACTAAAAAAGGCTAGGGCAGAGTCAGACAGTGCAGTGATCAGAATGTGAGAGCAAACCCATGATGGGGGGGGGGGGGGGGGGGCAGGTGTCCTTCCTCGGAGCCCACAGTACCCCCGTCAGAGACAATAACTCATCTGCGCCGTTTTCTTCCATTGCATTCTGGTACCTGTAGTTCCATTTCTGTATTATAAATGTGTAGATGTAAGTAGGTTATTGCAAAGGGGGGAAAGAACTGGGTGAGCTACCAACTTGACATATAACAACTTGAGAGTTCAATATGTCGACCAGGCAGGGGCGTAGCTTGGTCAGCAAGATTGGAGGCGGGGAGGGGGGGGGGGTTCAGATTCCCCAACAATCATGCTAGCATAGCCCGTAAAAATACATTATATGAGAAGCAGAACATGAGGGGGGGCTTAAGAGGCAGTGGGAATGAGTGCAGATTGTTAGGGGTACTTAAAACACAATATTCTGCGAACTAACCAAGATTTAAGGCCTCCAAAACTGAGACGAGCGAAAGTGTGTTAGTGTGGGCATGTAAAGTTCCAGGATAAAATCCGACAGATACCTCGCCATACCCCACTGAAAGCACCTGTACCCAATTATTTGCAGCAAAATACATTTTTAAGGCGGATGTAACACCCCCCGAAGCTACGCCTCCGCCGTCAGGTCACTATTCGCAGACCCTATTACCTTGGGGTAGGAGGTCCTTTCATTTAGCTGTTGTAGTATTGCCCTACATATCCCCCCCCCCCCCCCCCCCCAACCACACGCATCGATTGACAGGATGCACTGCCCTATGTTAGCACAGCGACACGTAGTCCAGGTCCGCGACTGACGCACCGTGTGCTCCTGGGCCGGTTCCTTCCCCGCTGCTGCCCACGCCACAGGTTATGGTGGAGGTGCTGCTGCCTTGGGAGGTGCCAGTGTTCATACGCCCGGGATAGGCGTCGTCCCCGGAGGGAGACCTGTTTGTAAAGCCAGTTTCGAGAGAGGGAGGGAGGGAACTGCCCAGGCTGTGTCGGGACGTCGTCCGGGAAGTGGCTCTCTTCAGGAAATGTACGCCGACCGGTTCTGTAAGGCGCCGATGCATGGATAAAGCGCTGCGAAACATCTGCGAGGGGCTGTAGGGACCTTCGGGTTCGGCCACGAAGCTCATCTCCCGGTTTCATCGTCTTAGACCAAACTTAACGCGCCCTGAAGCTTCTGCGGGTGTGACGTTCTAGGCTGGGCGCTCTTGCAAGGTAAATGTTTACTCCACAGCATTCCCTTCGTCACGCGACGCTTTGCGCAGTGAATAATGTATACATTTGTTTAGGTTCTGCTCCGAGATAAACCTACCTGCTACTAGGACACCTTCAACCAGTCCTGTCAGGTCAGATGAAACCAAACTGCAAGTCCCAGAATGCAACATGTTCTTGTACAAAGACAGGAGCGGCTGAAGTGGTCAGCCATGACACTGGGCCACTTTCCAGCGAAAGATAAGATCCCAGGGCGGGATCGACGCGCCCTGCGGGGCTGGCTCGAGCACAGGTGTCGTTCGGGAGACACTGGAAGAGGCGCTAGCCCTGCAGCTTGCACCTTCTCGGCGCTGCTCCCGAACGACGTTGTGTTTTCAGACCCCACACCTGCGGTAAGGGTCCCTATTTGTTTTCATACACCCGTTGTCCATATTTGCGTGCAATCCGAAGCGCAGGTGCGGCTTCTCAGCATTTCATCATTCTGGGGACAAGTTAAAACGAGCGCCCCCGAGACGGAAAATAGTAACGCCTAGCGCTTTGAAACTAAGGGGGCTGTACAGCAAATTATTGACTGTTTAGACTAGAGAAAGTGGGTGTTCTTTGAGCGAAGTTTTGCGGTGATGAAACGCTGGATAAGATGCCGAGCTGCTGAACAAGTTTTGACAAATGGGCTTATTGCTGCTAGGCGGACTTTGCCGTGCGTGTCACTGTTGCCTCTTTGCATTCTGGGGGTTGCAGTACTAGACGTATGATATGACAACAAACACATCAAGATGATGGACGGAGTGCCGACATTTTTCAACCCCTCACCCCCAGTCTCATCTCTGGGTTTAATTCATGGTTCCTTTGCCCACTTCACCACCCTAGAATAGATCTGGCCATATGCAGATCAGTCTTGATCCTGTTCCTCATGGGAACAGTCCAGTCCAGGCCAGGTCCTCCTTGGACCGGAAACAAGCATCCTAGGACCGGTTCGGTGTGAAACCCAGCCAGGCTAGCGTGAATCCAGTGGCAGAGCGAGCCCGAGACCCACGTCTGGGCATACCCTGCCAACTTAGGGCGAACAAAGCAAACACAAGGAGATGATGGACAGAGTGCTGAAACATTTCAACCACTCCCCCCGCCCCCCAGTCACAGATCTGGGTTTAATTCATCATTCTTTTGCTCACAATGCCACCCAGTTTTCTTTATGTGTTATTTCTATGGCACAAACCTACCCAAAGGAGCGAGAAACGCTGTACATGGTCTAAGGCGAGCTTAAAGTGTACGAGTAACAGGAGAGGAAGCCGAGGTGTGGACTGTTGATGCAGTGTTCTTTAACCCCTTAGCTGCGGCGGCTATTCCGCCGCAGTGCTAAGGGGGGGTGGGGGGCGCTCCCATGCTCGTGACGGAACCGCTCCGTTACGAGCCTCGGGTGGGCTGTGCTTGTGACGGAACGGTTCCGTCACGGCCCCGCCCGCCTAATAGAATCTTCAGTGCAGGTGTGGAATTTGCGCCCGGCAAACGCGGCGAGTGGGCCGTGACGGAACCGTTCCGTCACCAGCACAGCCCACTCGAGGCTCGTGACGGAACGGTTCCGTCACGAGCACCCAAGGGGTTAAAGAGAGGAGTCTTCAACTTGCTTCCCAACTTGAGTAGGGTGGGAGCAATCCGGATGGATACAGGGCGTTGTTCCAGATCCTGGGTGCATGGATGGAAAAGGCCTCCTGCCTTTCTATTTTCTTAGTCTGCAGTCTGATGGTGTTCTGCCTGCCCGTGTGCCGGGAACCACCAGAGATGGCGCACTTGCCTTCAAGATAAGCAGGGTGTTGGTCGTGATGGCTTTGTAAAATGATGGCGCCAGCGCTTAATTTGTATAAGAATGAGTACCAGTGCCCACGGCTCAGAAGCCCACAGTCCGTGCAATTAAATGTTGGCGCACTGAATACCAAGGCTGCATAGTCTCGATTCGACCTCATGTCTCTTCCATCCACTGGCGGACACTCCCTGCCCCTTTGACTTACCCTTGCGGGTTCCCCCTTTCTCCCTGTGTGGTGTTTTTTTTTCCCAATCTTTCCGCTTGGTCTGTTTTTCCCTCTGTTGTTCTCGGTAAAAGTCTGATGGCCAAAAATACATGCCGGTCCCCAAAAATGAGCGCCAATGGCCCCCAGCAGCTCAGATGAAGCACTGAATGCAGCTGGTTCTGAAGAGGGTGCGAGCCTGCAAGGGGAGCCAATGGAGGGCCACCAGTTGGGGGGGATGGGACCATATTTCTTCAGGCCTTGAATGAGATGTGCTGTGGCACGTAGGACGCCCTTAAGGGGTAGATTAATATGGATTATTTGTTTTGTTTCTTTGCATTGTTATAACGCCTTAGGGTACTCTCTTATTTACTGCCTCTTCAGAACATGTTGAGACACTGTAAAGCTCTATAAACAAGCATTTGCAATGCAATAGGTCTAGAATCTTCAAGAGTTAGAGCTATTGGAGTTTTAAATGACAATTTCTTTACCTATGTGTTTTGGTTTGGAGTGGAGAGGATGTAAGTGTTGTGGAATTATGTGGATTGCATTGGAATTGTTAGTTGTGGAATTGTGAGGTATGGAGTGTATTTGTGCAGTGAAATTGCATAGTATGGTGAATAGATAGAGGTGAGAACTGTACTGAAGGGTAGAAAGGAAGATCGAGAGGGATAGGTCGTTTGTGGATGAAGTGGTGAATGAACTCCGGACAGAGGAGCAAAGGAGTGTGTGAGGAAGAGAGAAAGAAGAGGCGAGCAGGCCACAGACACATAAAGAAGGAGCGCCTGTGTATGCAGAAGGGACTCTAAGAAGAGGAGGAGAGCGTGGGTTGGAAGGACGGAAACCTTGAAAAAGTTTTGAAAATAAATTATGCTTGAAGACCTGAAGTGAACTATATAAGAGAGGTGGGAAGAGTGCGTGAGAGAGCGAGAGAGAGGGATTAGAGAGAATACGAGAGAAAGAGAGAGATAGAGGGGTGCGCTGGAGGGTTATCTAGAGGGTGCGGTGAGAAGTGGACTACCAGACAGTGTGAGAGGTACAGGAAGGTAGGATGTGTGAGCAGGCAGTATAGAGCGCGGATGGAGTGTGAGATGTGGCAGTGGGATTTCGAGATGAGATGGGTTAGTGGTAGTGTGGTATGTTTGAGAGCAGTGTTGCTGCTGTGTAGTATGTTGAACAGTTATAACATGTTATAAGTATTCCTGTCTCTTTATATATAACATAGAGTGTGAAATTAGCATTATGTAATATACATAAAAGTATAGAGGTGAGAGATAGAGAATGAAACAGTGAGGTAATAGGGTTTGTGTAGGGTCAAAGAAATAAATATGTGAGAAAGACAGAGTGAGTTAGCATTTGAGGCGAGCAATAGAATGGAAATATTGGTAACCAGAGGAAGGAGAAATGGTGCCAGAAAGAGAAATAAGAGAGAAAGAATAAGAAATAGTGTTCTTGAGAGAGAGTAAGCGAGCGAGAAAGAGTGATTGTGCGAAAGGGTGGTTAGATATTGTTTGTTAAAATGATAGTAATTACAGGAGATATTAAAAGAAATAAAGAATAAGTTCCTGTGTTGTATGACAGTGAAAGATTTATAGCAAATATATGACAAATTATTGTGATGGAAAATGTTCTATGGGCTGTGTTTTCCCTCTTTGAATGCAAACTAAAAAGATATATGAAGGTTTGAAGTCTAACGAAATTTTTTCACAAACAAAATGTTGAACTTTATTTAAGAAGAGTGTTTTATAGCACATATTAGATTGGCACACAGACTGCTTTGCTTATGCGGTGCAATGTTGGCTGGAGAAGGGGAGTCTCAATCCTTGCATGTAAAACAGGAGTGTGATGTTTTGTTAACATGATATGATAATAGTGGAGCACTTATGTTAATTGGTTGTCACGCTTCGCGCTTGTGTAAAGGAGGTGGAACCTAAAAATAACATGAATGCCTCCTGTAATAGTAAAGACAGAGATGGAGGCTAGGTACTACAGTGCTGCTGTTAATACATGTTTGCATTCAAAATAGACGGATCCCTTCCTAATATTAACCCCTTTGTACAGGGTAAGAAGACAACATCAAGAGGTTCAGCATAAAAATGTTTGTGTATGTATGTGTGTGTGTGTGTGTGTGTATATATATATATATATATATATATATATATATATATATATATGCTACAGAAGGTCGGCTTGGGATCACCTGTATCTCGGTGATCGAACACAAAAGACCAACGAATCCCAAATGATGGCAAAGGATATTTTATTCCTGAGAGAAGTACAGCAGCGTGGCAGACGACCCGTTTTGGGCAGTTGCCCGTGTGTGTGTGTGTGTGTGTATATATTACCTACTGGCGGTCGCCAGTAGGTATATATAGTTAGGATTTTTTTCCTATGGAACTTTTGAAAATTCTATGTCTAATAACTTTGGCGTTTGTGGACGGAATCGGCTGAAATTTTCAGGAAAATGGCATATTTTGTTTCTGAGCAGCCCCTGAAAATTTGGGGGGGTTTCGTCAAGGGGGGGCCGAGAAAAAAGGGGGGTCCCAAAACGCGTTTTCCCCATGTTAATTTCCATAGGGCGGTTGGCCTCACTTTTAGCTCGAACGGCTGAATGGATTTGCACGAAACTTGGCAAAATTATAGGGACTGTTAGCCCGATGTGCCTTTGCTAGGTCTCAATATATGTGCTTCAGTGGATTTTGAGAAATTAACGTTTAAAACAAGATATATATCTGTGACAGCGCTCCGGGCTGCGCTCCGGTCCGCTTACTTTTCGCGAAACGGAACTTTGCGATGCGAAGCTGATTGGCTCCCCGGTGTCTGTCAATATTCTAAACAGTCCGGAGCGGCCGCCATCTTATCTCTCGGTAGGATCGAGAGAAGAAGAGGTGAAAAACGAAGGGGGAATTTAATGAAAGGGGGCAAGGTATACCCCTCTTGACCCCCTAGGAATGTTGTTGGGGTTATTAAAGGGTCCCGTGGGGAAAATAAAAAAAAAAAAATATTTTTCACGGTAGAAGCGCTTCACGGGCCGCGAACTGGGCCGCAAACTGGTAGCGAAACGGGAATTCGCCATTTTGTGCTTCGTTTTAATTAAATTACTAGGTATAAGGGGGTGCGGGAGACGTATCCTAATCCCTTATGTTTTTTGAGGGGGGCTGAGGAGGCTCATATATGTTGATACATGTCTTCCAGCGGCTGTGCGTGAGCTTTTTTTTTTTTTGCTGCGTGACGTCTGTTAACGTTCGATTCGATGGAAATCAGGAAGTGTTGACCGCCAATTTGTCAGTGCGATAAAATATTTTGTAATAAATGAATCCTTATTGTTAAACATTGTCTACGCCATCTTGCCTTTTTTCCAATGCCACAATTTTGTTGTGCACGACAGCCATTTTAGATGCCAGGCCGGTCCCAGGCTATCACCTAGCCCTGCGGATGTAGTTTATGGCCCCAGCTGTAGAGAATCCAGACATGCCAACCCTCCCGATTCAGGCGTGAGACTACTGATTTCAGTGCTAGTCTCCCGCCTCCCGATTTCTGCAAGCAAAAACCCGGGGGCATATTACCAACAACTAGCGATAATTTTTGTCTCTAACTTGTTTAGAGACAAAAATTATCGCCGCACATCGGCGATTTTTATCGCAGATAAACCTTGCTATTAGCAAGGTATATCGCAAATGCGAAAAAAAACGGCCGCAATGCATGAATATCGCTGAAAAGTCAGCGATATTCATGCATTATCGAGCAAATGCTCTTAGCCATGTTATCCACCTCCCATTGGATAACATGGCTAAGAACTGCTCAGGGCAGGTGTTAGCTTTTGGAGATATTCGCGCTTAGCGCGAATATCTCCAAAAGTTGGTAATAGGAGATAGCGATGTTAGGGACTGTTTCCAGTCGCTAACATCTTGGCACGCCCACTTTGCATGTCATTAGTGATAAATATCACTGACATGCAAAGCGGGGCCCAAGATGGTCGCTATCTCCTTTTAGCTGTCACTAACTGGTGTTAGCGACAGCTTGGTAATAGGGAGATAATTTTATCTCCGCTTTCTTGGCTTTTAAAGCCAAAAAAGCGGAGATAAACCCCCTTGATAATATGCCCCACGATTCCTCGGGGGTTTCAGCTGACAAGGCTTGGTATTGTGTTATGTGGTAATTCTTCCAGGAAACGTCAGAGGGTCGATGCAGGGGTTCTAGAAGGGGTGATAAACCATTTAAGCCTCATGAACAAGCGCATGGTCTTTTAAAGATCTGTGAAGTACTCAGGGCGGCGGTGTGTGTGTGTCCTCTTTCAGGAGCGGGCGGGGGGGGGGGGCACTGCCAGTAACTTGCCAGGCCAGGCAGTGTTCAACACTTGCATCACCCTTTCTCTGCCTGCTATTGCGCTCCATGCTTCGGAAAAGTAAGAAAAAGAACGTGCATTTGAGTTTGAAATGTCCGATCCTGTAGCAGTACACTTGCAAAGCCCACACATTACAATAACCCGATTCAAGGCCCCATTCACCCGATTTTTTAAAAATATATAGCACTCCAACAAAGTAGGATTATAAAACTTTATTAACTTTTAAATATAACGAACGGAACAAAAACTGTAACAAACATTTAAACATTTTTGACAAAAAAAAACAACAATGGTCAGAAGCTGTCTTTTGTGCGAATAGTCCCAAGGCAGCACAACGTGCTGAGTTCTGGACGGCACCCAGGTGATGTCACCTGGGTGCCGCACTGGTTTTTGGGATCCTACAATGCAGCTCAAAAAAACAGCGCGGGGCGTCCCGGGTGGTGCGGGGGGAGGCCTCGTCAGTAGCGGTCTGTTGTGCGAATAGTCCCAAGGCAGCAGAACGCGCTGAGATGTGGATGGCACCCAGGTGATGTCCAGTAAACTGCCGCACTGGTTTTGGTATCCTACAATGCTGCTCCGAAAATTGGCGTGGGGCGGCCCGGGGGGGGGGCGTGGGGGAGGCGGCGTGAACGGGCCTCCCCAGGTGGCGGCCATCCAGCTGAGTTGCGCCCGCTCTTGCGGCTACAGCGTCTCGCTCACCATGTAGTTGAGTTGCTCCCACTCTTGCAGTGCAGCGATAGGCGGCTGCCACAGGACTCTTAAAATGGCGGCCGGCTCTTCGGTTTTGGGCCTGGTCCACTAAAATGGCCCTGGGACACCTTGGAACTCGGACGCTTGCCTGCTAGGGCTTGGGCTCCATTCTCGAAAGTGTCCCCTCAGCCGTGAAGATTCTACAAAAGTCTTGGGGGCCCTCGACTCCTGCAGGCTTCCGGTGGGGAGCGGCTGCCATGATTGCTCGCGGAATGACCACGACGGAGCCACGAGATGGTGGTGCTCTCATGGTGACGCCAGCTTCAGTCTGAATCATCCAGAAACAAGGTGGGGCTTTCATCGTTTGGGAAAAAAAATGTTCTAAACCAATGAAAAGTGTTATTTTTAGGTCATATGACCAAGCCTTCCATCTTTAGGAAACCAAAAGTAAAATGAACCAATGAAAAGTTTTATAAACAAGTCACATGACCTGTTATGCGGCATAAGGCTACAAAAAGCGTAGAAAATCCGTTGGCACGTGAGGCGGCGTCAGTAGCGGACCGGTGTGCGAATAGGCCGAAGGCAGCACAACGCGCCGAGATCCGGATGGCACCGAGTTAGTGTCCAGCAAGTTGCTGCACTGGTGTGGCTATCCTACAATGCTGCGCCGAAAGTCGGCGTGGGGCGCCCCATTGGCCTGTGAGGTCGCGTCAGTCAGTGGGGGCTGTGCGTCTCCCCCAAGATGGAGGCTCCTCGGCTGCAGTGGAGCGCCCCTTAGCGTTTCACTCGCCGTCCAACTGAGTTGCGTCCGCACTTCCGGCTACAGTAGGCCGAAGGCAGCACAACGCGCCGAGATCCGGATGGCACCGAGGTGGTGTCCAGCAAATTGCCGCACTGGTGTGGCCATCCTACAATGCTGCGCCGAAAGACGGCGTGTCCAGCTGAGTTCCGGTCACTCTTGCGGTACAGTGACTCGAACGCGCCGAGATCCGGATGGCACCGAGGTGGTGTCCAGCAAGTTGCCGCACTGGTGTGGCCATCCTACAATGCTGCGCCGAAAGTCGGCGTGGGGTGCCCCGTTGGCTTATGAGGTGATGTCAGTAGTGGATCGATGTGTGAATAGGTTGGAACCAGCACAAGGCGCCAAGATCCGAATGGCAAGTCCTGGATGTTGAGTGCCATAGTTGAGAGTTCTGAGCAGTGCTTGTAAGACTGTCTGAAGCTTATTTGCACCTGCTGCAGCTTCACTATTGCCCTGGTGTGGCCAAAGGTCGCACATGACATAGGCGGCCGGCTCCCGAGGTCCGGCTGAACTTTTTTCCTTTTCCTTTTTGCTTCTTGTCCCACAATCCGTTTCATCTGAAGACACGACCAGGTCCCTGAATGTGTGCAGGGGGACGTTATTGATTGAATCAAAATGGCGGCTTGACACAAAGCTGACTCAAGCGTTGCTGTTGATGCTATACAGACAAAAATTGGTTTTCAGTTTGTACATTCTTCAGGATTTTTTTTTCCATCCAAGGCTGATTGAGAGTTTGTAGAAAAATGGCTTCAGATTTTCCACATACTACTCTTCAACATTCTTCCTAAATGTAACAATGTGAGACTCACTAGGAGAACGGCTGTTTATCTTTCCTTTCAAAATGCTGCCAACAATATTTTCTGAATGGAAGACACCATCTTGTAGCATAAAGGGCCGAAAGGGGTTCTGGTCTGGCCGATGGTTGGTGGAGACATTTTGACTATATCTTGGACCTGCCCGGCCTCGCCCAAAATGGCGCCGGTATAAATGGGACTCGTAACTCCTTGTTGTGTACTGGTTGAACAACCTTGATATCACGAGATATGAATGCAGTTTTGATGCTAATGGCGGGCGGGGATGAGAATTGATTGAATATTTCGACATCCCTATTGATATTAAGTTCTGATGTGTTATTGATTACTGTACTATTGAAAGTTCGAATTAACGTCACCCATGGTACTTGCACGCAAATGTATATCTAGATAACTTTTTTGTAAGTGGCCCTGTCGTATTTTAATTACAAAATGTACGTCCACCGATTCCGCAACTGTTAGACACCTTAGTTCTTGCAACCTAATGGCTCGCTCGTTACGTTCCTCTATAATGTCAATGTCTCCTCATCATATACGATTTCAGTTTGCTCCGTGGCCGGCCCACGTGGTTATAGGCCCGTATTTGTATACTGACATTTTCACAATAAAGGTTTTTAAAACAAAACATGGTAGTAGTATTTACATTGGTAAAGTTTTTACTTTTAGTCACTGTTTTCGAATCAGTAAAAGGCAAGTGAAATAAAGCAGTCCAATTACATGACGGATAAAAGGTATAATATGTAGGAACGCAGTAAAGATAAATGGTCAAGGGCAGTTGTGTTTTCCACTCCTGCAACATAAAGTGATCGATAAGAATCTGATAATCAGGCGTATCGGCGACTAAGACAGCAGGCCGAGTCTCTTTTACTCAACGGTTCCGTCATGGAACGAAGAAACGCCCTTTTTCTCGAAAAAGGAATATATTTTACTTGCAGGACAGTTGTAAATTTTCCGGGAAAGTACATTAGCCTGGAATATTATAACATATATGTTTTAAAAAAAAAAGTTCGAAATCAATAAAAAGCGTATTTTTTAGGTCATATGACCAAGCTTTTCATTATTAAAATAACAAAAGTAAAATGAACCAATAAAAAGTTTTATTAACAAGTCACATGACCTGTTATGCTTACGTTGCGCGCCGCGCCCCGGATCACTTCCGGGTGCGCTAACGCGATACGCGACAACGTAGGTCAAGAATATAGTCAAAATGTCTCCACCAACCAGCGTTCGGAACACAACCCCTTTCAGCAGTCCAAAAAGTTCTGTAAAATGACAACAGAGGGGACAGGCAACAAGAACCATCAGTCAAAGAGGGGAGGGCAAGTTCTTCTCTACCGGGTCATGTTGGGGCGCTACCGGAACTGATTGAATTGGTAGTCTACAGTGTTTCTGGATGTTTCAGACTAAAGCTGGCGTCAGCATGAGAGCACTACCATCTCGTAGGTCCGTCGTGGCCATTCCACGAGTAAACATGGCAGCCGCTCCCCACCAGAAGCCTGCGGGAGTCGGGGGGCCCCCAAGACTTTTGTAGAATCTTCACGGCTGAGGGGACGCTTTCGAGAATGGGACCCAAGCCCTATCAGGGAAGCGTCCGAGTTCCAAGGTGTCCCAGGGCCATTTTAGTGGACCACGCCCAAATCTGAAGAGCCGGCTGCCATTTTGAGAGTCCTGTGGTAGTCGCTTATTGTTGCATCGCAAGAGCGGGAGCAACTCAACTACATGGTGAGCGAGACGCTGTAGTCGCAAGAGCGGGCGGTAAACAGCTGAATGGCAGAAGAGGCACAGTGTAGCAAAAGCGGCCGGAATGGCAACTAAAACGGTAAAGGGGCGCCCCACTACAGCGTGTCTTCAGGTCAAACGGATTGTGGGACAAGGTCCAGAATAGAAGAGTCATCAAAAGGCAAAAAGTTCCGCCGGACCCCGGGAGCCGGCCGCCTATGTCGGGGGCGATCTCAGGCTAAACCGGTGCTATAAGACTTGGGGAGGGGGTCGGAGCCAAGCGTCTTCTCCGAGTCCGTGCCATCACACCGCCCCTCGGGGGCCTCCGTCAAGCGGTTTAGGGAGGTACCATATCACATTGTTTTCAAATGCAGTCAGGTCCACAAACGACACTCACTTACTTTGAGAATAGTGAAGCTGCAGTAGGTGGAAATAAGCTTCAGACAGTGTTACAAGCGCTGCTCAGAACTCTGAACTATGGCACCCAACATCCAGAACTTATGCCATTTGAGAATGGCAGTGACATTGAAGCAACTCAGGGACCAAAACCATTAACGTACTTTCACGTATAAAAATCTTACTTGGGGAGGGGGCAGGAGCGAAGCGCCCCCTCCCAGTCCGCGCCACCACACCGTATGTTGAAAATCTGAAGCCATCGTTCTACAAACTCAACCAACCTTGGATGGAAAAATCTAGAAAAATGTACAAACTGAAAACCAGTTTTGGTCTGCATAGCATCAGTAGCATTGCTTGCTATCAGAGTGCATGAGTTTCATGCTCGATCGATTGAGCTAGCCGGATCGGGCAATAAAAAGTATAAAATAGTTATGTAAATAGTTATTTAATAAAATGTTTTACCCTGTTTGTTTGCTGGTGTGTTGTATATATTTTTAATATTTGCATAGGGTTTGTCGTTATTTTGGGCGGGGTGGGTGACGGAGCCGAGCTGTCTTGCAGCCCTCATGGTGTGGAGCTCAGTTCATCTCACTATTTTCGTATTTCTCATGAAGGGTTGTTCCTAATATTTCTATTTTAGCGAGGTCAAAAAGAGATCCAATTAGTGGCCTACTGATTTTGCTCGATTACTTTTATTTTTTTACTCGATTTTTCACTATCTGCAAAGACTAAACAGAGTATTGCGACTTTGTGCTTGTTTGTAAATAGAGAATGAACCAAAGAGAATCAATTGTAAAACAGTAAATGCTTGGATAACAATCAATTAAATGGAGAGACAAGCAGGCACGACGGATTACAACGGTGGTAAAGGCCTGCGTTAACTACTCTTCACTATCTGCAAAGAGAGAGTACTACTAAGAGAAAAGAGGGGAGGGGGGCAGCGTTCAAAGCACATCAGCGTGCATAAACACAAAAAAGTTTTTACCTATCACGTACTTGACATTTTACAGCTTTTGATATTTGCTATTAAAAAAACAATGAAATTCACTGAAAAAAACATAGGTTATAGGCCATATATAGTTAGGAATTTGCATTGACAAAACCTTGAAAATTCACTGAAAAAACCATTGGTTATAGACCATATATAGTTAGGGATTAGCCTTTTCAAAACTTTATTTTACTCACACAAAACCATTGAAATTTCATATATAGTTAGTTCCACTAACTATATATCGCGCACCCGCCATCCACTGCTGATGATGTCACATATTACATCATTCATGACATGGTTAGTGACATCACTGATGACATCACTGATGACATCTCAAATGACATCACTGATGACATCTCAAATGACATCACTGATGACATCTCAAATGACATCACTGATAAAATCACTGATAACATCTCATTTGACATGACTGATCACATCACTGATGATATCATTCATGTGATAATACCATGAACCTCTTCAGACTCTAATATAACCTTAGATACAATCAGTGTAAACAGACAGTCACAGACTGTCACTCATTCATGGAGTTACTCACACACCTAGTCAGTTATGCAAAAAATCAATCACACCTCCATTTTCTCAACTATACAGTTATACACACCTTACTTATTCAAACATATACTAACACATATTTACTTTACTCTCTTATACAATCCCTGATACATGTTCACAATGATCCATACAGCCACTCACACATTCACTGGCTCTTATGCACAGTTATTTATATATGTCAACTCTCACATGTACTGTGTTTTACATATGTACTTACTTTGACATGTAGCACTGAGATATCCATTCACTCACTAATACACTCATGCACAGTCAACCGCCCATACAGCTGTTTCCACATGCACTTTTGAACCCATACATATAGTGAATCAACTACTCACACATCTATGTACAGAGTCACACACCTCCCAGCCACCCATACACACACACTCAGTTTCCCATACAAATACTTGGACAACCAATGAATAACCCATACAGTTACTCATATAGCTACTGATCAACATATGCAGCAGTTTGTAGAACAACAGATATAATGATGCACAAATTAAAACAGTTTAGTCACTAACCCATGCACTCAGTGAGACACATTTAATCACTCACTCATACAGTCAGTCATGCACCTACTAAATCCTTCATCCAGACACTTATACATCCACTCATTCTTCAATATGTAAGACATATTTTAACTTTACGGAAGCATACAGTCACTGGATGTTGTCATCAGTGATGTCATCAGTGATGTCATTTGAGATGTCATCAGTGATGTCATCAGTGATGTCACTAACCATGTCATGAATGATGTAATATGTGACATCATCAGCAGTGGATTGCGGGTGCGCGATATATAGTTAGTGGAACTAACTATATATGAAATTTCAATGGTTTTGTGTGAGTAAAATAAGGTTTTGAAAAGGCTAATCCCTAACTATATATGGTCTATAACCAATGGTTTTTTCAGTGAATATATATATATATATATATATATATATATATATATATATATATATATATATATATATATAGTAGGAAGGTAGGCTCCTTCTTATGGTTACCCCTACTTTTTGCCTGGTACTAAGCTGTGTTTTGAATAGTCTGACTGTGACCCTGCTAATAAGAACCCCAGTGTATTTGCTTTTTCCCTAAATTGTTGTGTTCAGTACTTGGGTACATCCCAGATTGGATACCGGGGTACCCTCATCAGTCCCTAGTGTGTGGTACTAAGGTACCCAGGGCACAGGTAGATCTAAGGTCTCCCAGGGGCTAAAGCATGTATTATGCCACCAATGAGACACCATTCAAAATGGAACTACAGGCCTGCCATTGCAGCCTGTGTGAGTAGGTGCTTGCACAACTTACTTAAGATATAAGATTACTGTATCTAAGGGTCACTGCAATGAAAACCTATAAGCCACCCCTATAGCAGGCATATGCAATTCTGAAGGCAGGGTGCTTAGTTCTAAATGAGAGGGTGCCCCTGCATGAGCAGGACACCCCTGCAGCCTACGGAGTCCATTCTCCCGGGATGTCAGTGAAGCAGCCATATACTATATAGAGGGGCTTCGCGTAATTGCACGATGACCATCCAGAAAACAGCTGCCACAAATCCCATCATGTTTGGTATCAAACATGTTGCAGTCATACCCCCACACCATAAACGGTGTGGGAGGTATGATTCCAAGCACTGGAACAGCCATCCGCTAAGCTCTGTGTTCCTGGTACCAGCCTTCTTGACCCGGACAACACAAAATGGTTGCTGCCACCCAGAGACCCATTTCTGGCCTCCTGCTGCTGCGCCAAGTTCGAGCAAGGGAAGACAGAACAATAAGCATCCAGTCACAGGGAGGTGACCACCTCCCAGGCAGAACTTAGTGTATTGGGATCAGGTGGGTGCGTTTGCCAGCGCCAGAAAGTCTGCATGAGGGGCCCATTTGGTGTTCCTGTGCATAGTCCTGTTCAAACCACTCTTGGGAGCCATTGTCTCCAGCTCTGGCACGGCACGGAACTGGACAAAGGACATGGGAGTAACCTCCCCCTGTCCAGACCCTCCCCTGGGAGGGTCCCCTGAATCATCCCAATTTTTTCCCTAGGCTACTTAAGGGCTTACCTGGGGTGTAGGTCCCTAGATTTATTGTGGGACACAATTCAATTCTAACACCACTTACTCTTCGACCATCTGAACACTCTGGACTTCGTAAGGGCCCGACTTAGTCCTCCTGCTTGTCTGCTGCTTCGTTGGTACCCGTGCTTCATTCAGAACCCATCTAAGGCCTGTGGATCTTCAAAGACACTTGAAGGAATCTCCCTTGAAGTGAAGGAGCCACTTCCCTGCATTTGCATGCACCTCAACACTGCTGATCGGTCGGCTGATCCCAAGCTCCTGCGGACTCCAAAGGGTTGAACAACACAGGTTGTGGCTTTCTACGCCCGTTGAGGCCTGAGCTGTCATCTTACTGAATTTGAGGCCAGTATCCCTTGTGGGGGCTGCAATAACTGAACCCCTGTGCACCGCGTTCTTTTGCAAGTGCAAAAGCTTGTTGGCCACTTTGCAACAAGCGCATTGAGCTCCAAGTAGCCCCAACCTCTGGAAACTCCTTCCACCAAGATCTTCAGCCACACCGCCTCGTGAGCACTGTGGCTTGCTCCTTTGGTGAACTGCTCGAGGTCCTCTCACGACTCCAGTGCCTCCGGCCTGTGGGTCCATTTGAGGGTCACCTTTGTTTCCTTTGGGCTCCCATGATTGCTTGGGGCCTGCCCTGACTCCCCTGCTTGTGGTGAGTCCCCTGGCTGGACACTTTACAACTTCTTGACTTCCTGCATGGGATGCATTTGCAAAGGCTTGTTGGTGCTCCCTTCTGGACACCGAACCCTCTGCACTCTACATCCTTAGTGTGGCAGCTCGTATCCAGGTCCTGGTCTATCTCAGCATCGCCTGGTTCTCACTGCTGCAGAGTAGAAGTCATCGTCATCTTCCCTGAATCACCCGACATCGGAGGGCATTCGTCTTCCAAGTCTCCTGGTCACTCCAGAGTGACATAAACTCTGTCCCCTTTGCTTTCAGGTACTCATCTTCAACAATCCACGTTTTCCCACGGACACTTTCTCCTCTTCCAGCAGTGGCACTATCTTGAAGTCCTCCATTGGGTTCCCGACACCACTTCACCCCTTTGCACCCGGCATCCATGGTGTAGGTAACGTGGGTACTAGGGTATCCATGGGTGGGGTGACTCTTCCAACCTTCTGTCCTCCAAGCAGTTTCCTCAGGGTCCCCTGGGAAGGGTCCTTATTCTTTAAAAATCCAACCATGACTTGCACATAGACTTGTGCGGAACCTGCAGTCGTGTTACCACACTGCGCACACTCTCCGTGGGGTCCCTATCTACTTGCCATTGGTGGTTCTGTGGGTCTCCAGAAATTCTACGTCCTCCTGACACTGTCTTGATTCGAGTCGTGGTTCTTATACCACTTTCTTAATATATGGGTTGGTCCCCCCTGGGGTCCACTGTGTATATCGTTCTATTTACTCTGTTTCTAACTAAAGTATTGTATGCATTGTGTTTTTCTTTGTTTGAGATATTTGAACATACAAGACAGTATTCTATAATAAATACATATTTTTATAAATATTTGATGTGGTTCTTTTCACTTAATCTACACCATAAGATTGCAATCTGGTAAAACAATCTGCTTTACACTCTTTCTGGACTAAACCTCCAGGCTGCGCTCCACAGCTACCCCTGAAAGAGCTTTCTAAGGTTGTCTAAGACCTCTTAAATGACCATAATGGTTGTCTGGACTGGTGCAAGGTGTCCACTCACATAAGTGTACATCATATACCATGCCAGCTTTTCACATATATAGCACATGCACTTAAATAACAGTCCACAAACCAAGGGTATATTTCTGCTTTTCCTTACAATGATAAAAGGCGGAGCCAACTAGAACGGATTGCAGTCTGTGAGCTGAAGGACACATGCTTATTTATGTAAGAGCTCCAACAATTGAGGCCGCTTAGCATTGATCAACCCACCGAGCTGTCTTACCAGACTACCAGGGGCCATCTCACAGAAAAGTTTCACTGATGAAAAGGGAGCATTACTACTTTTGTATCCTCTTTTGCTCTCTTGGAACTAAAGAATGGAATAAACAGATTTTACCCAGTACGTATTACAGAAAGATTTTTCCACCAGGCCAAAAACATAGAAAACAGACTCTAAAAGGAAATGCTGCACAAATTTTGCGTGTAAATTATTTAAGTGATCAATATTTTAACAGTGAAATCCTATTCCACAAATAACTCTAAAAGATAGAGCTAACTTATTTTGCACTACGTTTCTTCTTACGTAGTAAACAGCTGGAGGGGCAAATATGTGCTAAAATAAGCAAAACCCAAATCAGTGCATATGTGCAACCTTCTCAGTTGCCTATTCAAAGAAGCAGGGCCTTGTGTTTGTGGCATGGATTGGATGGGCATTTACCTGTAGTAAGTCAAGTTAAAGTACTGCATATCAAAGATGGCAGTAAAAAACAAGAGATGGGCAGTGGGAAGAAAGATGTAATAAACCAATGGGCGGGTAATTGTGGTGCACAGTGGGTGCATCAAGTTAGCTAAGCTGCAGTACTCCAGAGTATATAACGGGTGAGGTTTCACTGCAGTACCTGGGGGTATCAAGTAGTGTATGCCATATGTGCATGAGCACCACAGGGGACATTAGTACCAAGGGGTGAGGGGCACACAACAGATTAGGGCGTCAACATGCAATGCATGAGTGTACAGGCTGCAGACTGCAGAGCGAGAGACTGCAAATAGAGGGCTAGAGCAGACAGCACAATGGGGCTAGCAATCGGTGAGGTGGGCTTTAAACTTAAGTGGGGTATATTAACTGGTGGAGGCTTGCTGCACATAATGGATATTTAGAGATAACTTCAGGTCATGTTATTAGGTGAGATGCGTTGGATTTGACCTGGTGAGTTCAGTGCTCCTATAAATAGAGGAACACTGTGGCACATAGCGACTGCCGCAAAACCTCCATCTAAAATGACCAAAAATCCAAATTGATAGGGGCCAGGACTCCACTATAATGATATGAGAAAGCGCACAGCTTCAAAGTGGAGAAATTAAGCAAGGCAACTCACCTCTACTGTCCACTCCACACCGGCTCTTACGTCCTCATCCTCGGGGCGGGGGCAGTATGGTGGGATACTAGAAGCGCGGACGGACAAAGAATAGGCCCGAATGGGGCGGGTGGTGGGTGGGCAGTGCATCATGTAATGCATTGAGCAATGCTAACTCTACACAACAGAGAATGGGCACGTGACCTCAAGATGTCCGGTGGGTGCGTATTCCCTGGTGGGTGCCCCAGGGCAACCTGAAAAGTACAGAGTAAAAAGCGCTTCTCTCGTATCAAGGTGAGGAGAAAGAAATTGAAACCCTGCAAGGGTAAACATCTTTTTGTTTTAAACTGCAAGACAAGCTCATGAAAACATAACAGGGGAGGTATGTACTTTTTTTTCATGCGGAACAGTAAAGATTTCTGCTCTTGCTTGCCAAAAGCTGTTATTTCCAAATAGAAATGGGAGTGTTGGGGGCAAGTTTCCAACATATATGCAGCAGTTATTGTTTTCGGTGGAACCTCAACTGATGCCTTCTGCCACGTCGACCAGAGAGGCAGCCGGATAGTGGTATAAGCCGCAGGTGAGGCAGAATATAAAATAAGAAACACAACACTTCACAAAAGACAACAAGAACCCCCCACCCCCCTTGCAAATGTGAATTGCACGAAGCCTGGCATCCATGAACAGTGTGAGAAATGCAGAATGTCTGCATGCGACCTCCTGTCGAGTGCATGCTAGACGAAGTAAAGCAAACCGGGCCAGAAACACCTCATGACAACATAAGCTGATGCAGGAAACAAAAAAAAGAGTTCTCCACACAAAAGATTAACAATGAAAGCGTAGCTAAACTTTAGTAGGCGGGTGTTCTTCAGCATAAAATAAAAATGATGTATCTGGAGCACCAACCAATAAGAAGCTAAGAAAGAATAGCAACGCAGGAGTGAACCAATGGCAAGCAGCAGGCGGGATTACACTCCGTACAGTGAATACTGCAGGTCTTCCAGACAGCGCATGCGTGCTGCTTAGGCTCAACCTAAAGAAGAGTGAGATTTTACGGAAAAAGGCAGTTGCAAGATGCAGACCACCACTGGGTGTGAGTGCACGAGTCCAGGGTTAATAGGCAGCACTCCTATGTACAAATATTCATGAAAAAAGTTCATTCTTTTCAGTATTATTTAATACTTTGAGAATAACCTTCTGCTGTTCATATTTTCTGTTTATATTTTTGAGTTATGTCTATTTCTCTTCTTACCAATATATATATGTTTAAGCCCACACTATGGTATGGTGTCCACTACTCAAATTTACTTCACATCCCAGTTTTTTACTTTTTTCCAATGTTTTTTTCTCTGTGGATTTTTTTTCTCATCCGAGATTTCTCCCCTGCTCACTGACTGGCCCGACTGGTTGCCTTGAGAAAATCAAGACAGGAAGCATCTCTCGACATTGCCCGGAGTCTGCCTATCTGGTTCCACCTTTTGAAGGCCATCTGGGTGCAATGTATGCTTCAGGTTTATCCTTGCTGTGCCAAGAAGTATGATGGCCCAAGAAAATGCAATTTTTGTTTTCTTAACCAATGAAGTGACTCATTCAATGACCTGGCATCGTATGTCAACATCACCAATGCAGTAGATAAGCATATTGGGGTTGGCAGTGCTTAATTTGTAAAATAAAAGACACACAATTGATGGACGGAATTCAGAACAAATCAAAACATTCACCCCCAGTCGAGATCTGGGTTAAATTAATCATTCTTTTGTGAAATAAGGCATGCCGGTGCCCAAACCTCTGCTCAGAAGCCACGGCCAATGCAATTTAACATCAACGCGCCAAATACCAAGGCTGGTGGTCTAGAGTCCACCTCGTGCCTCTGTAATCCACTGCCAGACACTCCCCGTCCCCAGTCTTTAAATGGAAACATAGAACTGCTGGTACTTCACTATTTGGAGTACCGGTCTGCGCCTGAGAAGTGCCGGTACACCCATTATATGTACCGCAACAGTGAGGAGAAGTGCAAGTACTGTCCCTTTCAAAATATAGGAGTGCAGGCCTTCCACTAAGGACAGTACCTGTCATTTAATGCACTGCTCGTCTCTCTAACTCAATCTTGCAGGATCCTGCTTTCTCCCTTTGTGACGGTTTTTCTGTCTTTTTCTTACTCCTTCTTTCCGATTTTGTTTTTTTCCCTCTTGTTCTTGGGGAATATCTGATGTGAAAATGCAAGTGCCGATCCCCTAAAGTAAGTGCCTTTGTGCCCCATCATCAACCACCGGCTCAAATTAAGCCCTGGTCGAAAGTGTCAATTTCCACTGATAAATCAGGCAAGATCAGGAAACTGGCCCTGATTGTGCTCCATGCAGAGGTTGTGCATAGCCTCAACCATGGCCGATTCCATTCTATTACCAGGGAGAGCCAAGAATAACGTGATTTTTTTTTCTAAAATACAACCCAACCTCACCACAGATATGGGAGAGGATGTGGCGCTATGGACAGAGCTGCTGCCATTGGAACTGGGGAGCCTGGTTCAAGTCTCAGCCACAGCTGGACGTCCTGGGATCCTGAGCAAATCACTTAACCTCCCCGAGCCCCAAAAAAATAATTAATGTGCCCTTGCATCACGTAACTGGTGCTCAGGTAAAGCGCTCCAATACCTTCTGGTCCAGTTAGCTCTACATAAAACTGCAACAAAAAAAGCTGTTGTAAAAGAATTGAAAAAACCACAGTTGATGGACAGAATGCAGAACAATGTCATACATTCACCCCAGTACAGAGATCTGGGCCTAAATCCATCATTTTTTAGCACTCCACACCAACCCAGTTCAGACATGGCCATATGCAAATCAGTCTGACCCTGTGCCTCATGGGAACAGTCCAGCCCGAACTGCCAAGCCATGCCTTCCCTGGACCGGAAACAAGCTTCCGAGGACCAGTTTCTGGCATTCCAGCCGTCTTCAGCCCGGCTTGCTTGAATCCAGTGGTGTAGAGTACATGGGACTCACGTCCGAGCATACCCATCCCACTCGGGGTGACAATTGCAAAAACCACAGTTGATGGACAGAATGCAGAACAATGTCATACATTCACCCCAGTACAGAGATCTGGGCCTAAATCCATCGTTTTTTTGCACTCCACACCACCCCAGTTCAGACATGGCCATATGCAAATCGGTCTGACCCTGTGCCTAATGGGAACAGTCCAGCCCGAACTGCCAAGCCATGCCTTCCCTGGACCGGAAACAAGCTTCCGAGGACCGGTTTCTGGCATTCCAGCCGTCTTCAGCCCGGCTTGCTTGAATCCAGTGGTGTGGAGTGCATGGGACTCACGTCTGAGCATACCCATCCCATTCGGGGTGACAATTGCAACAAGCAGGCGCATGCTTTGCGGGCTCTCAGAGGGATTGGAAGAGCGGTAACTGCTCCTTAGCAGGCAGACCTCGGTTGAAGCTGCATGATACAAATAGGGCGGCACATATAGTAAAATGACAATTATATAGTTGGTTGTGCTTTTCATTTCTACTATGTATCCAATGCCCTCCTTTGAAATTAGGGCTCATTTAATAGAAGCGGTTTTAAGTACCCTGCTGAGTAGTGTGTTCAGAGCAGCCCTGCTTTGCCCGCTCTGTCCCTTACACATTCAAGCATACGCACATACACAACACACAGACTCACAGCTTTATGAATACGCACACATACACTCACAAAACACTGACATACATCTGCAGATATGTACCCCTGCACTAAGTGCACAGATAAACACGCTAACAGCACTGATGCACTCAGAGATATTCCGATATGTGAAAACGCCCACATGCACACACTTGTACAAACACACGCACGTGCATGCGTACACACTCACCAAAACACAGACGCAACAGACATGCAGGCACAGTCACAGATCTGCACGTGCGTGCCCCCTCCCTCGCCCCATACATATATATCACCAGGTCAATGCTTTCAACATCGATTGGTTACAATATATCCCTTCAACGAGGGAGGGAACAAATTGGCGTGAGGATGACCGAATGAGTCGAGGTTTGGGTAAATGAGCGACTTTTGAGTCGAGGTGTGAAATAGCAGGTGAAAAAATCCCGAGAATCTGAGTGAGCGAGTAAAGCCATTTGCCTAGCACTCGTCAGGACACATAGGGGTTGAGCAGTCAGTCAGTGGTAGAACACCCATATTCAGATCGGGTGAAGCCAGGGCACTTTACTAAGCTAATTTACAAAGCCTCATCTCCTCAAGCTTCAGTTGTCGCCAGTAATTAACCACATGTCTAAGCTCACCTTTGTAGAGACACTCCGGCCACCGTCCAGGACATGCTTTCACTAAACACAATACACTCATGGTTTGTAAATCCATTTTAATGCTCAGTTTAAAGTATTTTAAGTACTCCTAAAGAAATCCCACTGTCTGATTTACGGCATGCGGGCCCTAGCTCTGAATGTGCAGAGGGTTTTTCATAGTCATTCACCATGCCAGACGGTGTAAGTGATACTATGGCACTATTTATGAAGGCCGGGTTCATCTCGCAGAAGGTTGCACAATTTCTGAGAGCGTGAAATCTGTGTTAGATGGAAGCCTCACTTGCCCCATGTGTGTCGTTCCTCTGATCTGCAGTCATCAACGGTCTCCCACTAGACAGGGCTTTTGTGTTTTCAATAGTACTGGCGCTGCATTACTGCTCAGTTGTGTAGTCTAATTTACAAACACGGCTATTAATCGTCTGAAACGTTAAAAACAAGGCGGAAGAGACGCGAGACGCCAGCGGCCAGTCGCGTGCACATTTTGTAGTGATCGGGAGAGTGCCGCCGCGCTGCCCGTGGCGACCCGGAAGCTCTTGGCCGGCCGGCCAATCCGCTCGCGGCCGACCGGAAGTCCCGCCTCCTGAGGTCCGTGAGAAGGCCTGCCGGCGCATGGAGCGCCCTGCCAGTCCTGGGTTGCCCGGGTCCCCAGGAGGGGGCCGGGGAAAAGGAGGAGTGTGGCGCCTGTTGCGGGGCTCCTCTGACCTGAGGAAGCCCCGATTGAGAAGAGGAGATGCGCCGTGAGGAGCCCCGCCGGAAGAGCGCAGTCGGTGAGTGGGGCCCAGGGCTGATGTGAAGTCCGTGCGTGCCTGTGTGTATGCCTGTGGGGGAGGGGAGGGGAGGGGGGGGGAGTGTGCGCGCGTGTTCGCGCGTGTGTGCGTGAGGGAATGTGTGTGCGCATGCGTGACTGTGTGTGATTGAGAGAATGCGAGGCAGGGGATAGTGTGCCGTGTGCCTGTATGTGTGCCGTGTGCCTGCGTGTGCATGCGCGCGCCTGTGTGTGTGTGTGCGTGCGTGCATGCAGAGGGGTGGGGGCTGCCTGTCTCTGTGTGTGAGCAAGGGCTTTGCTCCATGCAGAGGGGTGGGGGCTGCCTGTCTCTGTGTGTGAGCAAGGGCTTTGCTCCGCGCAAGCGCAGCTCAGACGTGCGCTCCCGAGGTGAAATCTGACATTGTCAAAGCGCGCGTCTGATAGCTGTCCACATTCCTAAATACGGGCCACAATAGGTCTGAAGCAGACACCTTCAATGCTCACGCATTGAGGGTAGGTCTGCTCGACCTAAAAACCACAGTTGATGGACAGAATGCAGAACAATGTCATACATTCACTCCAGTACATAGATCTGGGCCTAAATCCATCGTTTTTTTGCACTCCACACCACCCGAGTTCAGACATGGCCATATGCAAATCAGTCTGACCCTGTGCCTCATGGGAACAGTCCAGCCCGAACTGCCAAGCCATGCCTTCCCTGGACCGGAAACAAGCTTCCGGGGACCGGTTTCTGGCATTCCAGCCGTCTTCAGCCCGGCTTGCTTGAATCCAGTGGTGTGGAGTGCATGGGACTCACGTCTGAGCATACCCATCCCACTCGGGGTGACAATTGCAAAAACCACAGTTGATGGACAGAATGCAGAACAATGTCATACATTCACCCCAGTACAGAGATCTGGGCCTAAATCCCTCGTTTTTTTGCACTCCACACCACCCCAGTTCAGACATGGCCATATGCAAATCAGTCTGATCCTGTGCCTCATGGGAACAGTCCAGCCTGAACTGCCAAGCCATGCCTTCCCTGGACCGGAAACAAGCTTCCGAGAACCGGTTTCTGGCATTCCAGCCGTCTTCAGCCCGGCTTGCTTGAATCCAGTGGTGTGGAGTGCATGGGACTCACGTCTGAGCATACCCATCCCACTCGGGGTGACAATTGCAAAAACCACAGTTGATGGACAGAATGCAGAACAATGTCATACATTCACCCCAGTACAGAGATCTGGGCCTAAATCCATCGTTTTTTTGCACTCCACACCACCCCAGTTCAGACATGGCCATATGCAAATCAGTCTGACCCTGTGCCTCATGGGAACAGTTCAGCCCGAACTGCCAAGCCTTGCCTTCCTTGGACCGGAAACAAGCTTCCGAGGACCGGTTTCTGGTGTTCCAGCCGTCTTCAGCCCGAGATTCGCGAAATTCGTTCACCAAATTAGGTTCGCTTTAAAGGTCAATAACGAAAGTATTCCAACACATGGGAAGCCCACGGCGAAAGCACCATTGATATTGCCTCTCCTGCAAGCCTCCTAAAGAAAGAAATGTCCCCTGCACAGACTAATTCCAAGGCATACAAGGTTGGAAAAATGCCAACCATATGGGACTCAGTCAGGGGTGCCGTATCCTTTTATTATATTCTGCTTTCTTAAACAGTTTTTTAGTTATTTTTTCTTTTAATTGTCTAGTATAGTAGCATACATTTTACCAAGCAAAGAAGCTTACAATCACTGTTCTTTGTACCCTTTCCTTTTACTGTAAAGATTTTAATTAATTGTACAGTTAACAATAAAACGTATCGGAGACTTGTTCTGTTTTTTAATGAGGAATTTCCCAATGGGCACTCGATGGAGTGTCCCCGGCCCCACCCTGTGTTATTTGGGCTGATGGCACTGCCTACAGTGTTAAGGGATGTGATAGGTTAGAGGCAGAGTAGTGACCAGTCTGAGGGCCGGCGTCTATTTGCCAAATCATTCTCTCTTATAGGTGGGACCAATTAGGTGTTTGGGATATGTGTGAGGTTGAAGGGGGGGATAGGTACATCTGATGTATGAGAGGCTGGGTCTTGGTTTGTTTTATTGACACACAGACCTGTCCTATTAAGTGGCCTTTTTCACTTTAAACGTCTGGGCGCTCAATACCCTCTTTAATTCCTTCAGGACCAGGCCTGGCTGAGGAGCACGATTAATTACCTCTGTCAACAAGGCACTCAATAGGGGGAGACCTTTATGTAGCACAACTTAATGTATGGATGGGTTCATGGGACACCCAGACTTGCATTTTTAATGACAATGTTCTGGATTTCAGTTGAGAGAATCGCTCAGAAAAATGGACAAGTAGTGCTGGCGGCTTCAAAGAGCTGAAAGTAGGACTTTCCTGGGTCCAGTCCTGCCTGTAAGTTAAGCCGTGCCTGAAAAATCTTGTTGATTTATAAAAAAAAAAACTAAAAAAAAAACTAAAACAAATTGCACAGGGAATTAAATGAATTAACCGTAGGACAGATAATGGAGGATACTAGCGGTTTGTTAAGGATTTAACAAAAATCGTCAAGTTTTCTCTCCACTGACAGAACACGGTCTGAATTGGAGGCAGGGAGGACAAGCACCTTGTGTTTTTTGTTTTTTTAAGCAGATTTTTTGTGAATTAGGTGCTAAGAGGCCTAGTCTCAACAGCTATTTTGAATTATGTAAAGTGTAGCTTCCATTGGTGCAGCTGGTGCAGTGTACCGGGGCCCACTGAGCCCTAATTATTGCTGTATTTTACAATTCAAACAGCAGCCAGTGGGCCAGTTTCCTTCCTTTCACTCTGGCCTCTTACACACTGGGTACACTGCGGGTACTACTTTACGGACTCCAAAATTCAGTTCACAAACCTCTTGCCGGCGGTCTTTGCCTTTCCTATCATTTCTGTACAGAGAGCTACACCCTCGTGGCAGAGATGTCCACGCATGTAGGTATAGGGTTTAGTATTTAATGTGGGAAGGGCAAGGAATGGTGGCAAAATGAGGAATAATTATTACAAAATAGGCGGGCTAAAGGAAATTGAAGAGGGTAGGGAGGTACATGTTAATTCAAATTAAGTAATATATAACAGCGATCCAAGATTGCGACACATTTAACACAAACGATAGTGTAACGTCTTAGTTTGAAAAAAAAGAATGAAAATTATTTATTTTTTTAAACTTACTGTTAAGTTTTAGTATAGGATTGTTGTCCCCTGTTACTATGGTGGTTCGAGGTGGACAGGAGTCCGAGGAATGTGTTTTGATATTTTTAATTAGAAAATAATATATATTTTTAATTAAGAAATAAAATCTGAATTTTTTTTGTTACTTTCTGTAAAAAAAATATCCACCCCGTTGGTGAAGATCTCCACAAACGGGTTGAAAGTTACTAATAGTAACTTTTAGTTGGAAATTCAATCCTTTACTCACCAGGTGTCAGTCGCTGGTTTTATCGATGCATGAGTGTGTTTTTAGAACAATTTCTTGTAGTGTTCTGTATTGTCACTCCATATATCCAGCTGGAATGTAAGTCTGCGCTCACTCAAATGTTGTGTTGAAACTTGTTACGGTGTACACCAAGCGTCGTGTTGTACCGTGCTTGGCCTACTTTTGTTATTCTTTTGTTTGTCTATTCATTCATTGTTGTACATAAAAGGTGTGTATCCATTGATTGTCCCTGTACCCTGTGTTGGAAAATGTTTGCTTCCGGGACTTCTTTTTAAATGTATTCTTGGGCGTGGTTGGGCTCCTTAGATGTCAAACAGCCTAAGAGCGCCAGACATTAACTCTTTATCGCTGTTGAAGCGACAGACTCTGATTTGGGCACGGTGCCCAGGTTGTAGCGTGGAGGATGAGCAGAACCGAGGGATCCACTCTCGGCTTCCCTGCTTGATCAAATGGTGTGATCCTGGCCAATTTATATGTAAGTTCCAATCAATGTAATGTTGGGAGTCGGGAGAGTGGGAGTTCCCAGCGATTCCTCGTGTATCTGGCAACTACTTGCATTTGTCTCATTCGGCTTTCATGTATGTGTGACCAGAGGACATCATCCAGTGAAAGTTGCTAGGAAGTAAAAAAAAAAAAAAAAGCATTGACAAAGCCAATAGGCCTCCCCTATGTGAGGTATAGACTTTGTCAATGTTTTTAGCCATGCTGCTCATTAGCATGGCTGAAAGGTAAAAATAAAAAGAGTGCTGTAACGCAGTCCACGCTGACCACATCGTAGTGTTTTTTAAAACTATCACCCATGCTGCACAGGAGCCACAATGCTGTTTAACGTGGCTAAAACCATTGGCAAAGGCAATAAGTGGGGCAGGTGAAACCTATTGGCTGTGCCAATGCTTGTTTAATGAGAAGTGCCACAAAGCTACATTATAGGATGAGGATTACCCAAGTGATAGCGGGACCTGAGGGTGGTGGTAGCCATAAGGAGCAGGCAGGAAAGTAGGAATCCCTTGAAGCTTCCGAAGACAATAAAATTCAGCTGACGAGAACATTCCTGGATGGGAAACTGGTGGTTGATGCACTGTCCTGACCACAGTGATCGAGATTCCAAAGTTGTCCCGCGGAGCAGAGGTGATCACAGTCCAGATTTCACTGGAGAACTGGGAACTGAGTGGCCAGAGGAGCCGCAGCGAGTGGAAGGGTCTCTGCCACTGTCCACTCAGGCTGTGCAAAGGCCGGGGTGGTGGGTGGTTTTAGTGCTGGTGAAGGCCTTAAGCTGGTTAAGCGATGTGAGAAACAGAGAGGTTGTCATTGATGTTTGCTCAGCCCGGTGGACCAGGGGCTGGCAGAAGCCATTCTAGTAAGAGGTGACGGGTGGGCCCTTTACTGGGCAGGGGTTTTGCGGTTACTAAACATCAGCAGGTGAGATGGGGAGGAGGATTCTGGAAGGTTGGGCTTGGTCCACTTGTGCTACTTCAGCTCTGAAGAGAAATTGTGGAAGGCAGTGTTGATATACATATTATTTAGGGCAGCTGGTCTTTTGTAGCTGGTGGACTGAGGTGGGAGAAAATGTATGGCCAAATTGTCGAGTCGGGTGAAAAGGAAACCAGTATTTTGTGACCTCACCCAAAATAAATCGGAAGGGCATTGGTTTGGGGTATGACCGGGTGAAGCTGGCCACCGTGTATTATGTACGGTATCGGCAAAGCAGGAATTTTTGTAGATGTAAGAAATGAGGGTGGCAGCGGTGGGTCGTGCAGGTATGTGCGGTGGGGCAGGGCGGGAGCTGGGCACAGGTATCGGAGCCATGGCATTTGTTGCACCCCAATGGGGTCAAGCTCGCTAAGTTGCAGGAAGTCGCCCTTTGCACTGAGTGCCCCAAGATGCACCAGATAGCGCCTTGAGTCGTTCTGATGGGCTAATATTCCCCATCTCTCATTTGAGAACTCCCTTTAGACCCGGCAGAGAGGGGAAAAGGACTTCAGGTTGTCATGGGGATGGTTCAAACCAAATAGGAGGAAGAAAGAAGCAGAGGCTCATTCAGCTTCCAAGTGACAATAGTCATTATTAAAAAATAGGGGGGAGGGGAATTAACCACAATAGTCTATATACCAGAGTCTCAGGGAAAATTGTCTCGGTGACCCTCAACCACACGTTCACAGTTGGCGGGGTACATCATCTCTGCTAGGGTGGATTGGTGCATCGTGTCATCAGTGGGTCCCTTTCTCCAAGTGAATAAACATCCTCCACCAGGAGGAAGAATGTCTGGATGTTGACAGTGGTGTATAGACTGTTCTGGTTCATTTTACCCCCTTTTTTAATTATGTCATAGGGTTGGCTCAGGGGACTCACTGCAAGAACTGTGGAAGGTCTCAAGTTTGTAGTCTGCTATTTTGGGACTTAATAGCCTTCACCTAAGACTGAGCCATCTGTGAGGTGAAACTGGTTTCCACATGGTGACACTGTTACAGAGGCGTCGGCCTAGCCCCCACCTGCGGTGTCACTCTCTCATTCAAGCTTGTATTGCTCACAGAGTGTCCCACTCACCCTGGGGCTGCTGTCTGAACCTTGAGGTACAAGACATAAGGCACCCACTTCGGAGGCGGTAGTAGGGGTTGCCAAAGGTGCCATGTGGTGCCTTATGTGTACATGGGTGCAGTTTCCCTCCTGATTTGGGAAGATTAAGTTAACTTACCTCTGCACCAACCCCTGCAGCCCTGTCCATCCTATCTTTCAGCACAGGTTGCTGAAAGGAATTTGTCCTTGACTACTTTCTGTTTGTGGCATATAGTGAAGGTAGAATAGCAAGGGCCTCAGCAAAGGCGTGTACACAGAGAATAGAATATCCCCCACTTTGAACCGTGTCCTAAAAAGACCTAAGTGAGCGAGTGAGGCTGGCACTCATTGAAGGCAAGTGCTCGCTCCCCCGCCCCAAGTTATTTCAGAAAACAATGTGACCAATTGGTGCATTTCAGACCTCGGTTCTCAAAGAACTTTGCAAAAAAGTTAGACCCTTCCCAAGCAGCTCTATATTGGCACTCATTAAAAAATACATTAATCAAGGGTTTCCTACGAGGCTGCCTTCCTCAGGAATGGTCAATGGTCAATCCTTCTAAAGAATATTTTTTTTAAAATAGGCCCACGGTGTTCATCTTACTGAAAAAATTCAAACACATTGGCTGAAAAATGCTATATGTTTTGCAGGCAGTTGAGAAGGAGCACTGACTCACAAGAGAAGGTGTATCCATTTATAATCCATCCGTTCTTCCTTCCATTTTCTCATCCTTTTGTCTTTTTCCATCCATCTATCCTTCTTGCCTTCCTTCCCTTCATTTAGCCAAGGAAGAAAGCCTCACTCTCTCGCTCAGTGCCATTTTGGACTTGGGGGATCGTTCCTTTCTTCCTCCTCCATCCAACAACAGTCTATCCACCCATTGTAATTGTATTTATATAACGCTTACCACCCCTGACGAGGAGTCAAAGTGCTTTTTGGCGAGTAGCATACTACTCAGGGAGCCAAAATAATTAGTGGTGAATTAGTATAGGGAAATATGAGTTCGTTTGAGCGGTGGACATGTAAGTCTGTTACTTGGATTGAAAAGGATAGTGGAGGAATGGAAGAGGTGGCAGTCTAGAAAGTATTTATTGAGAGATCATAGAAGTAGGACGAGGTTTGGGATAAGTAAAGAGGAGATGGAGGGAAGAGTCTCTAGAAATGGATTAGGGAGATCATGTTCCATCTTTCTCTCCATCCACGGGTCCTCCTCTTCACCCGTCCCTTTTTATTCATCCATTTATCCTTTCTCTCCATTCATGCGTCCATGCTGGTCTCCATCGTCCCCTCTTCTTTGCATCCATCCATCTTTCTCCGCAGTCCTCTCTCCATCCATTCTAACTTGTCTTATGGTCATTTGTTCCCCTCACCCCACAGCTGCAGTGTTGGTATATATAAGCATGTGTTTGGGGACCAGCATCTCCAATTACAGGCACAGAAGAATCAAACAACTTAACAACAATGAAAAAGTGGGAGGGGAGGGGGGGATCATGATGCCCTGGGCACCAGGAGCTGGTGGCCATAGCAGCGGGGACGTTTGGTAAGGGGTGGCTGTGTGAGGCGTGGGAAGAAGGAATATGGTTTGCCTGGTGCCGGGCTTAATTTAAGCCGGTGGTTGCAGTTGGAGCCCACCTGCACTCTTTTGGAGATCAGCACTTATGTTTAATCATCATAGATTGAACCAGAACAAGAGAGCGGAAAAGAGGAAGAGAAAGATGGAAAAACAGTGACAAAGGGAGAAAGCAGGAATGAAATAGAACCTATGACACTGCGATATAGGGGCAGAGAGTATAGGTTGGTGGATAAAAGAGATATGATGCCCCAGTCTGTAACTGAAAAAACAATGATTATGTATGTCATTATTTTAAAATTATGTTAAGCACAATACAAGGTAGACTTCTGTAAGCATTCAGTGAGTGTTTTAATATTAAACAAGTGCTTTCATAATCTATATTTTAGTAATAGACACTCGGACTGTTCATAGATTTTTTCTGTGTGTCTGCTGAAAAAGTCTTGCAAAATTATACAGGGCTTTTGATGGTAAAGTTGAACATACTTCAAATACATTTATTTCAACAGTCTGTTACAACTAAGGCAACTCCTTATTCTTTTTAGGTGGTACTTGTGTTTGATGTATACAGAGAAGCAGGGTGAATTACAAATTGCTTTTTGAAAGTCAGACCAGTTGACTTTGCCAATGCTTCTTTTATCCTAGTCCAACCCAAGCTGTGTGCCAAGTGGCTTCCGAGGATTTCCATAGGACAGAGACATTTCCAGTTACTCCTCGTCTTATACTTGAGTATAAGTCTAGTAACTTGGTAATCGTGCTCTTCAGACGGCAGGGCTATAGATCCGGCAATAGGGCAGCACGCGGCTCACAGCAGGATGTGGCGGTGGCTCTTGTTTGCATATTTAGGTTCACCAGAACAAGCCTTGTGCTTCTCACACTTTGCATAAAACAGATGTGTGCCAGCAGTGGTTGGGGCACAAACAGTGCATGAATTCTAAAGTGCCTGAGGGCAGAGCGGGTGGAGTGGCATGCCTGAGTAAGTATGGGTAGAGCTGGGGGCAGCAGGCCTCCTGTACAAAGAATGCATTAGATAAAATAGGTCACAATTTGTGCACCAACTTTACCAATTGTATTCTTATTTTGTGAACCGAGCTATGCAATAAGAGGTTGGTAAACAAAAAACAGAATCATAGTGGGTCCAGAGAAATTCAGCAGTTCCAGTTACCTGAGCTAACTATAACTCACCACCCGCAATGCACTGCTTATGACTTCACATATTGCATCACTCATGAATTGGTCATTGACATCACTGATCTCATCATCCAGTAAACCACTCACACACCCACTAACATCCCTATACAATATCTCACACACCCCCTGTCACACCACCACTGACTACCCATTTACAGTGGCGGCTGGCAGGGAATGAAGGTGGAGAGCTGGGGGAACAAACGGGGGTGAGAGGGAGGGGGGACAAAAGATTTTTTTTCTAAATACCACCTACCTCTTCCACCGGCTGTGAATCCTGGAAGCAGGAGGCACCCAGGTTCCCCATAGCCATTCACAATGCTGTTGCAATGCGCCGTTGTGAATGGCTCCCCTAAGCCCCTCACAATGCTTTAATGCCGTACTGTGATTGGTCTGAGCACCATGGATCGCAGCTCAGATGGGGACTCGGGTCCTGGGCATGTTCCCCACCAGGCTGTGTAATGCAGCCTCGTGGGGAACCAGCAAAGTGCACATGACTGTTTGGCCGGGCCAAGACGGACGGCCAAGCAGTCATGCACACCTGGAGGGTGCAAACCACTGCTCCCCCTGTCCCTCGAGCCCCACCCTAACCCAGCCACTAACTGGCAAAAAAAATTATCAGAATAACTATGTTATTATAATTTTATTTTTCTTTCTCAAAGAGCAGTGGGGCAACGCTCCTCCGCCTTAGCAGAGGAGCCCTCGCTGCCCATTCACAGGCCCATGGAAACCTTCACTCACCTACTCACTTATCAATCGAGGTACTCACACATACTCACCCATACACCCACTAACACAACTCACATAAACAGCCACTCATGCTCCTGCTCACTGAACAATAAAGGCACTCGCACATCAAGACATACAGACACTTACATGTCCACACATACACCTATACAACCACTGACACACTGAGTCATCCTTACACATACTCACACTTACTTACTCACCTATACAGTCCCTCATATAGCCACTCACTCATCCATATAGTTACACACACATACACATACTCATACATATATGTATTCACTTGTATTCACTCACATATACAGTCACTAAGACAAGCATATAGTCTCCCATACAACCTCACTCACAGTAATTTACTAAATTAGCATTCACACACCCATCCACTCACCCATATATCCAGTCACACACCCTATTAATCATCGATACACCCAGTTACATGCCCATTCACGCACCTGTACAACCATTCATATATCCTGTTACTCGCCAATACAGACACGTAGATCCCTCCACAGCCACCATTCACTCACTCATGCAGTCACACATTTACCATTTACAGCCACTGACACACCCGTTCACTCACCCATACAAGCCACTCCTTCATCCTCTTATTCACTTTTACAGCCACTTCCACACCTTCTCTCTCACCCATACAGATATTCACACGGCCACTCACTCATACATGAACTCACTCATGTTAGTCTCTCAATACCCACTCACTCTTCTACACACCACATACGCAGCCACTGACTCACCCATACAGACAATCCTTCAGCTATTTACCTTACTATATATATATTTAACACTGAATACGTTTTAGAAAACACACAATCATTGGATGATGTCATCAGTGATGCCATTTAAGATATCATCAGTGATGTCACTGACCATGTCATGAGTGATGTCCTAAGGTCATAAGAAGGTCATTGCGGAGGCATGAGTTATAGTTTGTTCAGGTAACTATAACTGGTGAATTTCTCTGGTTTTGTACGAGTGAAATGTGGGCCTAACTATATTGTTCCTGTAACCTTTGTTTTTTTCAGTGAATTTCTAAAGTTTTTAAAAAAATTCTATTTCCTAACTATAATGTCCCTGTAACCTTTGTTATTTTTTAGTGAGTGATTGAATTAGGATATGAGTGGTGCATGCATGATTGAATAAGTGCATGAATGGTGCATGAATGATTGAATGAGTGCGTGGGTGATGCATGGATGATTGCATGAATGGTGATGGATGATTACTGGAGTGTATGAGTGGTGCATGAATGAGTGCACTGAGTGCTTTATGGATAATTGAATAAGTGCATGAGTGGTGCATACAAGATTGAGGATGTAAGTGGTGCATGGATGATTGAATGAGTTCATGGGTGGTGCATGCACGGTTGAATGAGGATGTGAGTGCTGTATGGAGGATTGAATGACTGCATGAGTAGTGAATGGATGACTAAATGTGTGAATGAATAACTGAATGAGTGCATGAGTGGTGCAAGGATAACTTAGTGCATCAGTGGAGCATGGATGGTTGGGTGCATGAGTGAGGCATGGATGATTGAATGAGTTCATGAGTGGTGCATGAATGCTTGAATGAGTGCATGAGTGGTGCAAAGATGAATGAATATATGAGTGGTATATACATGTTAGAATGAGTGTGAGTGGTGGATGAATGATTGAGTGGTGCATGTATAATTGAATGAGTGCATGAGGGCTGAATCAATGATTGCATGAGTGGTGCATGGATGTTTGAACGACGGCGTGAGTGGTGCATGGATGATTGAATTAATTCTTGAGTGATGCATAGATAATTGCATGAGTACATCACTGTGCATAGATGATGGAATGAGTGTGTGAGTGGTGATCGGATGATTGATTGAGTGTGTGAGTGATGCATGGATGATTGAATTCATTCTTGAGTGATGCATGGATCACTGCATGAGTACTTCTGTGCATAGATGATGGAATGAGTGTGTGAGTGGTGATCGGATGATGGAATGAGTGTGTGAGTGGTGATCGAATGATGGAATAAGTGTGTGAGTGGTGATCGGATGATTGATTGAGTGTGTGAGTGGTGCATGAATGATTGAATGAGTGCATGATTGGTGCATGGATATTAGAATGAGTGGTGCATGGATGTTAGATTGATGCATGAGTGGTGGAAAGATGACTGAGTGCATTAGTGGTGGATGGATGATTGAATGAGTTTGAGTGGTGTATGGATGTTAGAATATGTTTGAGTGGTGCATGGATGATTGAGCGCATTAGTTGAATGAGTGCATGAACTGTGTATGGATAATTGAGTGCATGAGCTGTGCATGGACGTTAGAATGAGTGTATGAGATGTGCATGGATGAGTTAAATAGTGCATGAGTAGTGCATGGTTGATTGGATGAGTTATGCATGAATGATTGAATGGCAGCATCAAATAGTACGTAGATTATTGAATGAGGGTGAAAGTGGTGTATGAATGATTAAATGAGTGTATGAGTGGTGTATGGATGATTGAATGAGTGTATGAGTGGTGTATGAATAATTGAATTAGTGCATATGTGCTTTTTGACTACGACTACGCCTGTAAGTGGGTGTGTCAGTGTCATAGTGCAACTATGAGTGTATGTATATATATGTATATATATTTTCCTCACAAAGCAGTAAGCATTCCTTCGCTTCCCAAATTAAGAGGCACACGCAGGGTGAAGATATAAAGCTAAAAATGCTTTATTAGGTGCTTTTGTTCCCTCTCCCCTCCTTCTCGACAGACGCGTTTCACCTCGCGGCTTTTAAAAAAAATAATTAGGATTTTTTCTCTATGGGACTTTTGAAAATTCTATGTCTAATAACTTTGGCGTTTGTGGATGGAATCGGCTGAAATTTTCAGGAAAATGGCACATTTTGTTTCTGAGCAGCCCCTGAAAATGTGGGGGGGTTTCGTCAAGGGGGGCTGAGAAAAAAGGGGGGTCCCAAAACGCGTTTTTCCCATGTTAATTTTCATAGGGCGTTTGGCCTCACTTTTACAACGGCTGAATGGATTTCCACGAAACTTGGCAAAATTGTAGGGACTGTTAGCCCGATGTGCCTTTGCTGGGTCTCAATATATGTGCTCCAGTGGATTTTGAGAAATTAACGTTTTAAAAAACAGATATATCTGTGACAGCGTCCTGGATAGCGCTCCAGATCGCGTACTTTTCGCGTAACGGAGCTTTGCGAAGCGAAGCTGATTGGCTCTCCGGTGTCTGTCAACATTCTAAACAGTCCGGAGCGGCCGCCATCTTGTCTCTCGGTAGGATCGAGAGACAAGAGGAGGAGAAAAACGAAGGGGGAATTTAATGAAAGGGGGCAAGGTAGACCCCTCTTGACCCCCTAGGAATGATGTTGGGGTTATTAAAGGGTCCCGTGGGGAAAATAAAAAAAATTTGATTTTTCACGGTAGAAGCGCTTCCCGGTTCGCGAACCGGGCCGCAAACTGGTAGCGAAACGGGAATTCGCCATTTTGTGTTTCGGTTTAATTAAATTACAGGGTATAAGGGGGTACGGGAGACGTATCCTGAACCCTTATGTTTTCTGAGGGTGGCTGAGGAGGCTCATATATGTTGATACATGTCTTCCAGCGGCTGTGCGTGAGCGTTTTTTTTTTTTGCTGCGTGACGTCTGTTAACGTTCGATTCGATGGAAATCAGGAACTGTTGACCGCCATTTTGTCACTGCGAGTAAATATTTTGTTAAAAATAATTGTTATAAATGAATCCTTATTGATAAACATTGTCTGCGCCATCTTGCCTTTTTTGCAATGCCACACTTTTGTTGAGCACGGCAGCCATTTTAGATGCCTTGACCAGACCCACTCTCTGCACGCCGCCGATCCTCAGCATGGCTCCCCACCCTCGCAAGCATCTCCCCCACGCACTGGTCACCCCCGCTCTCTCTCTCATGCATGGGCCAGAAACCTCCTCCCATCTGCGCTGTTCTTCTCTGAGAATCACACCCTGTGCCCGCCCGACACCTCCCTTTCACCCTATTCACTACCGCACCCTCTGACACTCCTCTTCCTCCGTGTCCGATTGTCCAGGCCGGTCCCAGGCTATCACCTAGCCCTGCAGATGTAGTTTATGGCCCCAGCTGTAAAGAATCACCCCTCTTCAAAGGAGTTACAGTAGATCAAGGCCCCCACCCGATGAGATCCGTCACACCACACGCGTTCCTACTATCTGATAACCATCCTGTATTGTGCTTGGGGAGGGGATTCTCACTGTGAGGGTGTGTGGGTCCGAGCCTGAAGCGGAAGATTCCAGGGATGCCTCTTTGTACATCAAAGTTTTTACAATTATGTGTCACATTAAAAATATATAGCACTCCAACAAAGTAGTAGGATTATAAAACTTTAATAACTTATAAATATATACAACGCAACAAAAACAGTAAATACATTTAAACATTTTTTTGAAAAAAGAAGCAACAATGGTCAGTAGCTGTGTTTTGTGCGAATAGTCCCAAGGCAGCACAACATGCTGAGTTCTGGACGGCACCCAGGTGATGTTACCTGGGTGCTGCACTGGTTTTTCTTATCCTACAATGCAGCTCAGAAAAACGGCGTGGGGCGTCCCGGGGGGTGCGGGGGGAGTCCTCGTCAGTAGCGGTCTGTTGTGCGAATAGTCCCAAGGCAGCAGAACGCACTGAGATGTGGATGGCACCCAGGTGATGTCCAGGAAGTTGCTCCGAAAAACGGCGTGGGGCGCCCCGGGGGGGGGGGGGGGGGTAGGGGGGTGGCGGCGTGAACGGGCCTCCCCAGGTGGAGGCTCGTCTGCTGTAGTGGGGCACCCCTTTACCGTTTCAGTTGCCATTCCGCCCGCTTTTGGTACACTGTGCCAAAATCCGCCATTCAGCTGAGTTGCGCCCACTCTTGCGGTTCAGCGATAGGCGGCTGCTACAGGACTCTCAAAATGGCGGCAGGCTCTTTCCTTTTTGGGCCTGGTCCACTAAAATGGCCCTGGGACACCTTGGAACTCGGACGCTTGTCTGCTAGGTCTTGGACCCCATTCTCGAAAGCGTCCCCTGAGCCTTGAAGATTCTACAAAAGTCTTGGGGGCCCCCGACTCCTGCAGGCTTCCGGTGGGGAGCGGCTGCCATGATTGCTCGCGGAATGACCACGACGGAGCCACGAGATGGTGGTGCTTTCATGCTGACGCCAGCTTCAGTCTGAAACATCTAGAAACAAGGTGGGGCTTTCATCGTTTGGGAAAAAAAAATGTTTTAATCCAATGAAAAGTGTTATTTTTAGGTCATATGATCAAGCCTTCCATCATTAGGAAACCAAAAGTAAAATGAACCAATGAAAAGTTTTATAAACAAGTCACATGACCTGTTATGCTTACGTTACGCGCTGGTATAAAAAGCGTAGAAAATCCGTTGGCACGTGAGGCGGTGTCAGTAGCGGACCGATGTGCGAATAGGCCGAAGGCAGCACAACGCGCCAAGATCCGGATGGCACCGAGGTGGTGTCCAGCAAGTTGCCGCACTGGTGTGGCCATCCTACAATGCTGCGCCGAAAGTCGGCGTGGGGCGCCCCGTTGGCCTGTGAGGTCGCGTCAGTCAGTGGGGCTGTTTGAGGATCTGACTGCATTGGAAAGCAATGTGATGCTGTGCGTCGCCCCCAAGATGGAGGCTCCTCGGCTGCAGTGGGGCGCCCCTTGGTGTTTCACTCGCTATCCAGCTGAGTTGCGTCCGCACTTGCAGCTACAGTAGGCCGAAGGCAGCACAACGCGCCGAGATCTGGATGGCACCGAGGTGGTGTCCAGCAAGTTGCCACACTGGTGTGGCCATCCTACAATGCTGTGCCGAAAGTCGGCGTGGGGTGCCCCGTTGGCCTGTGAGGTGGTGTCAGTAGCGGACCGATGTGTGAATAGGCCGGAACCAGCACAAGGCGCCAAGATCCGGATGGCACCGAGGTGGTGTCATAGTTGAGAGTTCTGAGCAGTGCTTGTAACACTGTCTGAAGCTTATTTGCACCTGATGCAGCTTTACTATTGCCCTGGTGTGGCCAAAGATCGCCCATGACATAGGCGGCCGGCTCCCGGGGTCCGGTGGAACTTTTTTCCTTTTCCTTTCTGCATCTTGTCCCACAATCCGTTTGACCTGAAGACACGACCAGGTCCCTGAATGTGTGCAGGGGGACGCTATTGATTGAATCAAAATGGCGGCTTCACACAAAGCTGACTCAAGCGTTGCTGCTGATGCTATACAGTCAAAAACTGGTTTTCAGTTTGTACATTCTTCAGGATTTTTCCATCCAAGGCTGGTTGAGAGTTTGTAGAACAATGGCTTCAGATTTTCAACATACTACTCTTCAACATTCTTCCTAAATGTAACAATGTGAGACTCACTAGGAGAACGGCTGTTTATCTTTCCTTTCAAAATGCTGCCAACAATATTTTCTGAATGGAAGACACCACAAGGCGCTGAGATCCGGTTGGCACCGAGGTGGTGTCCAGCAAGTTGCCGCACTGGTGTGGCCATCCTACAATGCTGCGCCGAAAGTCGGCGAGGGGTGCCCGAAGGGGGGGGGAGGCGGCGCAAACGAGCCGAAATATAGTTATGGTAATTATACCATGCATCGTCATATGGAGAGGTGGCACCGATTAATTATAGTGCTGCACAAATGAGAGATTTGGTGGACAACCCCTGACCTGCCAGTACATCCACCAATGAAGTGGCACTGACAGCATCAGAGGCAAGGGAAACGGTCCCAAATATTCAGAAGAACTTTGGAAAGATTAAAATGACATGTTTAGATTGTGGCAAATTAATTTCATGTGGACAGATGAGTGTTACTCTAATAAATAGAGCTTATGAACATCATCATAGTCGATGGTTGGTGGAGACATTTTGACTATATCCTGGACCTGCCCGGCCTCGCCCAAAATGGCGCCGGTATAAATGGGACTCGTAACTCCTTGTTGTGTACTGGTTGCACAACCTTGATATCACGAGATACGTATGCAGTTTTGAAGCACATGGCGGGCGGGGACGAGAATTAATTGAATATTTCGACATCCCTATTGATATTAAGTTCTGATGTGTTATTGATTACTGTACTATTGAAAGTTCGAATTAACGTCACCCATGGTACTTGCCCGCAAATGTATATCTAGATAATTTTATTATAAGTGGCCCTGTCGTATTTTAATTACAAAATGTTCGTCCACCGATTCCGCAACTGTTAGACACCTTAGTTCTTGCAACCTAATGGCCCGCTCGTTACGTTCCTCTACAGTGTAAATGTCTCCTCATCATATACGATTCCAGTTTGCTCCGTGGCCGGCCCACGTGGTTATAGGCCCGTATTTGTATACTGACATTTTCACAATAAAGGTTTTTAAAACAAAACATGGTAGTAGTATTTACATTGGTAAAGTTTTTTATTTTAGTCACTGTTTTCGAATCAGTAAAAGGCAAGTGAAATAAAGCAGTCCAATTACATGATGGATAAAAGGTATAATACGCAGGAACGCAGTAAAGATAAATGGTCAAGGGCTGTTGTGTTTTCTACTCCTGCAACATAAAGTGATCAATAAGAATCTGATATTCAGGCGTATCGGCGACTAAGACAGCAGGCCGAGCCTCTTTTGCTCAACGGCTCCGTCATGGGACGAAGAAACGCCCTTTTTCTCGAAAAAGGAATATATTTTACTTGCAGGACAGTTGTAAATTTTCCGGGAAAGTACATTAGCCTGGAACATTATAACATATATGTTTAAGAAAAAATAATGTTCGAAAGCAATAAAAAGCGTAATTTTTAGGTCATATGACAAAGCCTTTCATCATTAGAATAACAAAAGTAAAATGAACCAATGAAAAGTTTTATTAACAAGTCACATGACCTGTTATGCTTACGTTACGCGCTGCGCGCCGCGCCCCGGATCGCTTCCGGGAAGCTGCGCTTCGCGCACCGGAGCACTTCCGGGTGCGCTAACGCGGCGTGTCATATAACGCATTACGCGACAACGTAGGTCCAGAATATAGTCAAAATGTCTCCACCAACCAGCGGTCGGAACACAACCCCTTTCAGCAGTCTAAAAAGTTCTGTTAAATGACAACAGAAGGGACAGGCAACAAGAACCATCAGTCAAAGAGGGGAGGGCAAGTTCTTCTCTACCGGGTCACGTTGGGGCGCTACCGGAACTGATCGAATTGGTAGTCTACAGTGTTTCTGGATGTTTCGGACTGAAGCTGGCGTCAGCATGAGAGCACCACCATCTCGTAGCTCAGTCGTGGCCATTCCACGAGCAATCATGGCAGCCGCTCCCCACCAGAAGCCTGCGGGAGTCGGGGGCCCCCAAGACTTTTGTAGAATCTTCAAGGCTGAGGGGATGCTTTCGAGAATGGGGCCCAAGCCCTAGCAGACAAGCGTCCGAGTTCCAAGGTGTCCCAGGGCCATTTTAGTGGACCGCGCCCAAATCTGAAGAGCCTGCCGCCATTTTGAGAGTCCTGTGGCAGCCGCCTATCGCTGCATCGCAAGAGCGGGAGCAACTCAACTACATGGTGAGCGAGACGCTGTAGTCGCAAGAGCGGGCGGTAAACAGCTGAATGGCGGAAGAGGCACAGTGTAGCAAAAGTGGGCGGAATGGCAACTGAAACGGTAAAGGGGCGCCCCACTACAGCGTGTCTTCAGGTCAAACGGATTGTGGGACAAGGTCCAGAATGGAAGAGTCATCAAAAGGCAAAAAGTTCCGCCGGACCCCGGGAGCCGGCCGCCTATGTCGGGGGCGATCTTAGGCCACACCAGGGCAACACGACTTGGGGAGGGGGCAGGAGCCAAGCGCCCCGTCCCAGTCCGCGCCACCACACCGTATGTTGAAAATCTGAAGCCATCGTTCTACAAACTCTCAACCAGCCTTGGATGGAAAAATCTTGAAGAATGTACAAACTGAAAACCAGTTTTTGTCTGCATAGCATCAGCAGCAACGCTTGCTATCAGAGTGCATGAGTTTCATGCTCGATCGATTGAGCTAGCCGGATCAGGCAACAAAAAGTATAAAATAGTTATGTAAATAGTTATTTAATAAAATGTTTTACCCTGTTACTTTGCTGGTGTGTTGTATATATTTATAATATTTGCATAGAGTTTATCGTTATTTTGGGCGTGGTGGGTGGCGGAGCCGAGCTGTCTTGCAGCCATCATGGTGTGGAGCTCAGTTCATCTCACTAGTTTCGTATTTCTCATGAAGGGTTGTTCCTAATGTTTCTATTTTAGCGAGGTCAAAAAGAGATCCCATTAGTGGCCTACTGATTTTGCTCGATTACTTTTGTTTTTTTTACACGATTTTTCACTATCTGCAAAGACTAAACAGAGTATTGCGACTCTGTGCTTGTTTGTAAATAGAGAATGAACCAAAGAGAATCAATTCTACAACAGTAAATGCTTGGATAACAATCAATCAAATGGAGAGACAAGCAGGCACGACGGATTACAATGGGGGCAAAGGCCTGCGTTAACTACCCTTCACTATCTGCAAAGAGAGAGTACTACTAAGAGAAAAGAGGGGGGGGCTGCGTTCAAAGCACATCAGCGTGCATAAACACGAAAATGTTTTTACCCATCACGTACTTGACATTTGACAGCTTTTGATATTTGCTATTAAAAAACCATTGAAATTCACTGAAAAAACCATAGGTTATAGACCATATATAGTTAGGAATTAGCATTTACAAAACCTTGAAAATTCAATGAAAAAACCATAGGTTATAGACCATATATAGTTAGGAATTAGCATTTACAAAACCTTATTTTACTCGCACAAAACCATAGAAATTCGCATATATAGTTAGTTGCAATAACTATATATCGCGCACCCGCAATCCACTGCTGATGATGTCACATATTACATCATTCATGACATGGTCAGTGACATCACTGATGACATCACTGATGACATCTCAAATGACATCACTGATGACATCACTGATGACAACATCCAGTGACTGTATGTTTCTGTAAAATTAAAATATGTCTTACATATTGAAGAATGAGTGGATGTATAAGTGTCTGGATGAAGGATTTAGTAGGTGCGTGACTGACTGAGTGAGTGAATAAATGTGTCTTACTGAATGCATGGATTAGTGACTAAACTGTCTGAAAGTGTGCATCAATATGTCTGTTGTTGTGCAAACTGCTGCATGGTTTGATCAGTAGCTATATGAGTGGCTATATGGGTTATTGATTGGTTGCCCAAGTATTTGTATGGAAGACTGAGTGTGTGTGTGGCTGGCTGGGAGGTGTGTGACTCTGTGCACATCAATGTGTACTTGTATCAGTAATTGTATAAGAGAGTAAGTATGTGTTAGTATATGTTTGAATAAATAAGGTGTTCTGTGTTTAACTGTATAGATGAGGAAATCGAAGTGTGATTGATTATTTACAGGACTGACTAGGTGTGTGAGTAACTCTATGGATGAGTGGCAGTGTTTGAGTGTCTGCATAGGTTTATGAGTGCATATGATAGTGTTGTAATAATGAGTGACTGTATGTATGAGTGATTGTATGGGTGAATGAGTGAATGTGTGTGTAGACGTAGGAATCAGTGAGTGCGTATGTAGTAACTGGTATTGGTGTGTCAATGGTTCAAAAAATTAAACTCTGTATTTAACACTGGGTGTAACAGAGGTTATTTTAGAGTGTGAGGAGGTGCATTGTATTATCACATCAATTATATCATCAGTGATGTCAAATGAGATGTCATCAGTGATGTCATCAGTGATGTCATTTGAGATGTCATCAGTGATGTTATCAGTGATGTCATTTGAGATGTCATCAGTGATGTCATCAGTGATGTCACTGACCATGTCATGAATGATGTAATATGTGACATCATCAGCAGTGGATTGCGGGTGCGCGATATATAGTTATTGCAACTAACTATATATGCGAATTTCTATGGTTTTGTGCGAGTAAAATAAGGTTTTGTAAATGCTAATTCCTAACTATATATGGTCTATAACGTATGGTTTTTTCATTGAATATATATATATATGTGTCAAGAACTTCGTTACTACACCAGGAAACTGGAAGTAAAAAACGAACCGGACCCAACCAGGTATTTTTAGCACGTATTTTTATTTGTGCATCCTATCGTCCGCCATGACGCGTTTCGGGCCCTGGAGCCCTTGATCACAAGATATATATATATATATATTTTGGTTTCTGAATGGGTGTTTCACTGGGTGCATGTGTCGTTAACTGAGTGAGAGCTGAAAGGAAAAGTCAGGGTGGGTGTGTGTGAAAAATTATATATATTTTTTACCAATAATCGCGAACTCACTGCAGTGTTACATGGGGGACAGAGCTGATGATCACGATGTCATCGTAAATATTGTGCGTAGTCAGGAAAATCGATTTTGGATACATAACTTGTCATTACCACCCTCATTTGTCAAACATGGGATCAGAGTATCTCTACCCTGACCCCTAATATCAACTTTCACTGACATTTTCAGCCCTGGGAACCGTTCCCCAATCCATTTAGTGGCAGCCACAACTTTCTCTTCAGGTTGCGGCGAGCCGATCTCAGCATTGCTGTTGGCTTGTGTCGTCACTATTAATTGCAGTGTCTCCGCAAAATATGCTCGACCACAGATATCGCTAACTTCTTCTTCTTAAATTTCTCCAAAACTACGAACAAATTTACACCAAATAACCAAAAGCACAAATCTACCTTTCTACCAAATGTTGTGTCATTCCCTCCAGCAGTTTGGGTTGTAGTCGTGTTGACAGGTCCTATAGGAATTAACATGGCAAGTGCACCCTTTTGTTCAACCCCATTTTCCTCAGCCCATGCTTCATGAATCGCCCCAAAAATTTCCATCCACCACAAGACTCACAGGAGCACTTTCTGGAGAAAATGTTGTGAGGATTCATCAAACAGCATCAAAGACATAGGCAAGTCAAAAAACGCTTTACCTATGGAAACATGGCCCTAACTAATACTACCTACTGGCGACCGCCAATGGGTAATGAAATAAAATGATACACAAATGACAAAAATCCAATCAGTAGAACCAGCATTATTCATTTTTTAAGATTCTACTAAACATAGCGCCACAAAGCGCCAAGTGGGTTACCTTGTTGCACTGGACAGAGTCAAAGCCACAAATTCCGACTGACCACGCTGGAGGGCAGGTTGGCCACAGGAACCAGGTTTGTCCTGCTGAAGATTTTACCTTTTCAGAGTCCAAGTCCACATGTGTAGCCACAAGGCAGCTTTGCGTTGGTGGTCGACGCAAGGAGTCTGTTGGTGGCAAGAGGAGGATGTCGGGCATCACAGAAGGTCTCTGTTCTGTATGAAGAGTCAGTAGTCCCTGGAGTTTTACTTTGGTGAATGCCACAGACGGTCACCATTGCAGCTGGATCTCAAAGCAGATGTGAAAAGCAGGCCATCGCTGGAGGTTCGCTTTGACTGGTGTAACGGATTGTCACCTGGAGTTTGTTTGCAAAGACACCAAAGACTCCTGGAGCTCTGGACTTGTTATTTGAGGCAGGAGGAGTACACACTGATGCCAGTCAAGGCCCAGAGCCTCGAGGGGCACCTCTTTGGGATCAGACTCCTAGGGCAGCTAGGCATAGGTATAAGCTACATTTGGCAGTGGCAGGGCAGGCAGCCCTTAGAAGTCAATAAAGGGGTTGATCAAGCCGCGGTGCTACTCTTAGAAGCTCAGGAAGGTCGAAGTACAACCCCAGGACATCCTTCTCTGGAGTGCAACAGCCGACCCCAAGCCCCTTTTGTTCCCCATATCTGAAAGGAATACACAAAAAACCACAGGAGAGCCATTTACAGTCATGTGACAATTGACATTGGCAGAATGGCTCATTTGGTTTAGGCAGAAAAATGACAACTTTCTCAAAGTGGGATTTTCAGACTAGTAACTTAAAATCTGACTTTACCATTCATTAAATATATAATTTTACATTTTAATTCATTTGAGTGAAATTAATCTATCTGTCTTTTATCTATCTGTTCCCTTGGGGTCCCCTTTCCATTAGCGAATGAGCTACTCCTTTTGGTTGGTGGTATAATGTTAACATTTTGCAACTGGATTACCGTCACAAAACATTAATGCATACCAAAAAGAATCAGTATTTGTAAGGAACACCCTCAAAACCCCCTTTCAAATTGTGAATTATTCATGTTTCCTAAACCCATTTAACATTTCCGAAATCCTTTTCCAAATCTTTAAATAGGTTTAGTACATGTTTAAGTGTTTTAGCAGCTGCAAACCCCCAGATTTACAAAATGTTAAATGTTGTACACGAGGCCATGCGTGCCCAGAGCTGGGTCTGGATCCACTGTCTACAAGGTAAAGGCAAGTTGATGGGCCTTGGAGGTGCCTATCTGCAGGGAATGGCCAAACTTGATGGGTTCGACTTTAAAAATCTCTGAGGGTGGGAGACCGGATAGGCCCAGCAGTACTTTTTTGCAAGGAATGGCCAGACTGAATGGGTGTGGCACAATTATCTGCAAGGGATGGATGGATGGTTGGATAGGCCTGTAGGTTTGCACATGGAGGGAATGACCAGACTGGATGGGTCTGGCTGCATGTCTGTAAGGAAGACCGGACAGGTCTGGTGGTCTTCCCATGGAACGGAGGGCAAGATTGGCCTTGTTGTCCTTCTGTGCTGCCACAATTGTCTGTTTTCATCTTTGTCAAATTATCACTCCCCCTACCCTGCCTAAAATAATAAGGTTGGGCTGGTAGCATTTTTTTTCTACAGCACCAACCAATGAGCGTCATAGTAGTTTTTAGAAAGTTAGTGTGTAGTACCAGGATCCGAAAGATGACATTGTCCGAAAAGGGTATTTTTTTCGTGAGTCTGGGCCTAAGGCTAGTTGCATTGTATTGCAACATTTACATAGCGCTTACTACCATTATCTGGGGTGCTGAAGCACTTGCCTATATGGGTAACTGTTCTAATACAAAGTCCACTAGCTGAGGTGTATATTCTATAGATGAGTTATTTAAGGTTAGTTACAAGGTAAGTTCCAGGCAAGTAGGTAGATGATAACAGCCCCACCAGGAGCAGCCTTCCTGCTGCCCAGTCTGCAGACTCCAACTGACACTCAGTACATCACCAGGCACCCATGCACTCTATGACATCACCAAGCATTTAGCATTCCACTCATCACCAAGTACTCCAGCACTCAGCCTGACTGATCAGTAGGGAAGGTGTAGCTGAGGAAAAGGAATGGCTACAGTTAAGTCACAACAGCACACTACACTGTATAGGGTGTGTGACCGGAAGTGTGTTGTCTTTGTTTGGATTCTATGAGGCTAATGTTTCCATGCCATTTTGGACGACCGCCAAGCATGAAGGAATTTCTCAGGTATGATAAGCTTGTGTCTGGGCTCGAATAATTCAGCTGCATGTTCTTTATTTTCTCTCTCTCTGTCTCGCAGGTGCGTCTCTCTGCTTTACTGCCCCTCCTGAGGTCTGCAAGGGGAGATGCCCAACTCGGTGGTGCCCTACAAAGGCCAGAACTATGCCAAGCTGAAGAAGGCCTGCCTGCAGCGCCGCGCCCTCTTCGAGGACTCGCTCTTCCCAGCTGCGAGCGAGACCCTCTTCTACACCAGGGCCCCGCCCGAAGGCGTGGTCTGGAAGAGGCCAAAGGTGAGACTGGTGGAAGTAGAGGGCAGAGTGTAAAAAAGTAAGTAGCCTCTTTGTATAAAAAGGGTAATTTATTCCAAGTTAAATAGAGGGAAGCACAGCACATCCGTTAGGTAACAGGTACAAGGTAATAATCACAGTTGGGAAAGAATCTGGAACCAAGTATGTAAGATGCAGGCACGCATCACACATTCCAGGTTCCAGCACAATAGTAATCACAGTAAAAAAACAAGCAGTGGAAAGGCAAGAATGCAACACATCTTACCCCAATAAAAAAAGAAAATTAACACAGATACCTGCTAGGAGTTTTCTTGGGTCTAACATCAGATTTAACCCTAGAAGCAACAGACAAATCATTACGAGCAAAACTCTGGAGTGGTACATTAACTTGCACATGAGGAGAAACATTGACATGTGCGGGAGAAGGCATATTGATCTGCGCTTGTGATGGTGGTGGAAGAGAGGTAGAAGAAACAGGACATTTAGCAACCCTACGAACGTTCCAAACCCTCCCATCTTGTGTGGCAACACAGTTTTTAAATACCTTGACCACTTTAATAGGAGGAAAAAACTTGGAGAAGCCTTTAACCAAAAAACCAGGTTTCTTTACTCTCACCCACTCACCAACAACAAAATCATGAAGTTTAACATTCATTTTAGAATCAAATGCAGCTTTCATACACTGTTGTTTATCTTCAACACGTTTGGCAACACTTTCAATATCAACCTTAGGGTCATTCCTGTTAAGCTTTTTGACCCACCAAGGGCAAATGACAGACGATGGTTCTCTACCCTTCAAGAGTTTGAAAGGGCTCACACCAGTGACAGAATGAGGCGTGATGCGGTAGACCCAAAGTCTTTTCCTGACAACATCCAACCAAGAATCGTCAGAAGAACCAATCCCAGAAATACAATCTTTGAGGACACGATTAAAACGTTCCACCTGACCATTCTCCCTAGGCTCGTACAAAGAGACAGTATGATGTTTAATACCACAGCAGTCAAGAAACTGTTTAACCTCAGAGGAGATGAGTTGTGTACCGTTATCAGTGACAAAGGTCTCTGGAAAACCTTCCCTGGCAAAGGTCTCTTTCAAAAAAAATAAAACAACTTGAGAAGAAATGCTATTTACAAACTTAACTTCAGGCCATTTAGAATGGTAATCAACCAAAACGAGGGCAAAGCGGGCATTGGAAGGCAACTGTTTAAAGGGGCCTGAGATGTCAAAAGCCACCTTTTGCCAAGGAAATTTGGGCCAAGCCACAGGTCTAAGGGGAGCCGAAGACAAATGAAGCATTTTGTCACTGCTGATATACTGAGAACATTCCCTAACCATCCTATCAACCATTTTGTCAATGCCAGGCCACCAAAAGTTTTCTCTAACCAGGCGTTTCATGGATGACATACCAATGTGGCCTTGGTGAGCTAACAACAAAATCTTCTCTTGCAAAGAAGCAGGGGGAATTAATTTGCCAGTCTTGAACAGAAAGCCACCAAATTCCTCAATTTCCGAAGCAACTTGGGAAAAGGAAGCCAAATCAGAGGGAATGGATTTGACATTAGGCCATCCACCCTTCACAAAGTCTAAGATTTGTTGACAAACAGAATCCTTTCCCATTTCTTTAAACCATTCCTCCTCGGATAAAGTGGAAAACTCCTGAGATATACAATCATCAATAGAAGCAACAACATCAACATCCTGGTCAATGGTAGAAACCTTATCAACACTGCATGGTAACCTGGACAAAAAATCTGCAGTCACATTGCTTTTCCCAGGAACATACATGATCTCGAAGTCATATTCCTGAAGACGTGAAGACAAACGAGCAATCCTTGCTGTCGAGTTCCAACCACCACCAGGGGATAGGATTCCAACCAACGGTTTGTGGTCCGTTCTCAAAACAAACCTGTTTCCCCAGACATAGTTTCTAAAATGTTCTACAGCCCAAATACACGCTAGTAGCTCCTTTTCAATAACGGAGTATCTCCTTTCAGTGGGGGACAAGGTTCTGGAAGCAAAGGCTACACACCATTCATCCTTACCCGCAGTTTGACTCAACACAGCACCAATGCCGTACAAACTAGCATCAACAGTGATAACACATTTCTTACTAATACAGAAAGATTTAAGAGTAGGGGCATTAACAATCTCACTCTTAATCTGCTTGAAAGCAATATCTTGCTTGTCAGTCCAGACAAACTTGGCTGAACTTCTGGTCAACTCTCTTAAAGGTTCCATCTTGTTGGCGAAATTTTGAATGAATTTACTATAATATTCGCACAACCCCGCGAAGGAAAGTAACTTCTCTTTACTATCCGGGGCTGGTGCCTTCATAATGGCGTCAACAAGATTCTTCTTCGGTACCACCCCCTCCCCAGAGAGAGTATGTCCCAAATACTCAACGGATTTGCAGAAGAACTTACACTTACTGGCTTTAATGGTCAAGCCAAATTGTTCTAACTTGGAACAAACCTCTTTAAGATGAATATGATGCTCATCGTTATTCTTTGAAAACACAAGGATATCATCCTGAAAACATTTAACGAATGACAGGTCTTTAAAAATATGATACATGGCTCTCTGAAACACTGAAGCCGCTGAAGCTAGACCGAATGGCATTCTTTTGAATTGGAATAACCCATGAGGGGTAATAAATGCAGTAAATTGTTTGGAGTCCTCAGTGAGCTCGATCTGGTGATACGCAGATCTCAGGTCTAATGTTGAAAATACGCTAGCCCCATCCAACATGCAAAGCATTTCGTTAATATTAGGAAGTGGATGGCAGTCTGTAACTAAGCTCTTGTTGAGTGCCCTTAGATCAACACATAGCCTAATACTTTTATCAGGTTTAATGGCTAAAACAATGGGGGAAACCCATTCGGATGATTCCACTTCCTCAATTATGCCATCTTTCACCATGGTGTCCAGCATATCTCTAAGTTCGTCCCTAATGCTAATAGGCACTCCTCTTAACTTCTGTTTCACAGGGACAGAGTTAGGTTTAACTTTAATCTTATGGCTAAATCCATTCAATTTGCCTAACTTGTCAGAAAACACTTTTGGAAAAGTATGAGAAATTTCAGTGAATTCAGACGATTCTGTGGAGTCACGAGAAATTTCAGTGAACTCAGATGATTCAGTGGAATCACCACCAGATATAGCTAAAACTAACACAGGATCTTTAAGTCTAGGATTTAGAGAGACACCAAGTCTCGCTTGGTCCCTCCACCCCAAAACATTCACACCTTTCCATGCAATATAAAGCTTTACATTAGCAGAACTATTTTTGATAGTGAGCATAACTTCCTTAAAGCCAATGATGTTGATCTTGGACCCATCAAAGTTGTAACCACGTATATCAGGTTTCGATAAAGCATTAACATCAATTAGATCTCCAAAAGACTTAACACAATACTCGTGTGTGATAATGGTCCAAGGAGAACAGGAGTCCACCATTAGTTCTAACACTTTACCCAAAATGGTTACAGGGCTTTTTGGGGAGGAAAGAGTATCAGCTTGGGATAAGTCAAACGACTCCTGTATAGCAATGACAATACCAAACTCCTTAATATCAGGATCATTACATGCATCATCATTGATATAAGACACATTACCAGAAGGACGTTTAGATGAAGAAAAGGAAGACTTCTTTGTGTCTTGGAAGGGTCTTGCGGGAGTTTTACACATTTTGGAAAAATGACCAGAGCGTCCACACTTATTGCATTGCCTAGAAATAGCAGGACATTGTGGAAAGGAAGCAATGTGGTCAGGATTTCCACATCTAAAACAAAAGAATTGTCTGGTCTTCCCATCATTTTTGTTGGAAGGTGCAACATTTCTTTGTTCCTGGGGTTTGACAACACTGACTTCGCTAGTAGAAGTAGAACTACCTGAAGAGGTGGAAGAAGTAGAAGCTTTGTCTAATGTTTTTATCCACTTATCGGACTGTTCAAGAGCCTTAGCAGTACTAATTGCTATTTCCAAACTAGGATCACCTAATATCCATAATTGCTCTTGAACCTTCTTATTCTTTACATGCACAATGATCTGATCTCTGATCATTTCGTCTGTCATAAGACCAAAATTACAATGTAATGACAATGCACGTAGAGCTGTAAGGAAATCATCAAAACATTCTTTTTCCTCTTGGACTCTGGTATAAAACTTAAATCTATTCAAAGCGACACTAGTAACAGGCTTGAACCTGCCTTCAATTCTAGCCACAGCTTCATCATAAACACTAGTGTCACCCCCAGATCTTACAGGTGGTAGTGTTCTGAAGACTAATTGCCCTTCTGAGCCAAGACAGTGCAGAAATATGTTCTTTTTTCTCTCTGCAGACATGCGTTCTCCATCCATGGCTTTTAGATAAGTAAAAAATTCTTCCTTCCATCTTGCCCATGGGATGGGTGGATCACCCTTCGACTGTAAAAACTTAGATGGTGGATCAAATTGCATGTTAAAATAATAGTCAAATAATTGCCAGAGAACAATACAAGGAGCAAAAGTAAAAAAAAAAATATCAAAAATATCCAGTAGATGGCAGTCTAATAAAGGAGAATAAACATCCACTGAAGATTTCCACAAAGAGTAAGAACGTGAAAACAGTCTTTTTGATCAAAAATATAAATGTATTAGAACGTGAAAGCAGTCTTGAAGCAAGTAATGTAAGACACTGAGAGTAAAAAACAAGTGCCTTAATGTTTTCCAAACAGTACCTTAATGTCTTCAATGTTATCAAACAGTACCTTAATGTTTTCAGTTTTCAGTCGATGTACACGCTTTTCCTCACAGAAAACGAGGAAATCCTTCGTGTAATGCAAACACAGTGACTCTGCCGTTAAAGAGACCAATGCAGAAAGCCTTCGCACTTTGAAATGACGTTGTCAAGGCAACACAGTAAGCCTGTGTGAAGCAATGTGCAATCATTCAGAATGACGCGATGACACACAAAGGCCGGTTGTCAGCAGCCAATGAGATATGGCGAAGGTTGGCCAAAGCAGATTGGATAGGTGCATAAAGGCTGGTTACCAGTAGCCAATAGGAGACGGCAGGCACTTTGCTGACGTAGAGCAGATGCCGTTTTTTTGACGAAGGAAACAAGGAAAACACGAAGAAATCTTTAAAAAGTAAAATACTTAGTGCAGCTTGACCGGATTTGAAGGAAAATCCGTGTAGAGAGTTCCGCTTCACTTCTGAAGTAGGTGAAGAGCTTTATGAGGTTGATGACGTGGATTCTTTGAATTTCTGCTCCTGTGCTTCGAAGAGATGTGGCAGAAAATAGATGAAGGTCCGTCGTCGCCAGTGTAAAAAAGTAAGTAGCCTCTTTGTATAAAAAGGGTAATTTATTCCAAGTTAAATAGAGGGAAGCACAGCACATCCGTTAGGTAACAGGTACAAGGTAATAATCACAGTTGGGAAAGAATCTGGAACCAAGTATGTAAGATGCAGGCACGCATCACACATTCCAGGTTCCAGCACAATAGTAATCACAGTAAAAAAACAAGCAGTGGAAAGGCAAGAATGCAACACAGAGGGGAGCCATCGGCTCTCGCTTTCACTAGTAAATATTGCCTTTTCCTGTAGCAGCAAGTCCTTTACTAGGCTATTTCTTGCAATCTGGCTCCCTCCGGTGGGCATAGGAGGTGTTGCGGGTACGCCTTAAATTTGCACTGTACAGTCAGTGGCTTTAAAGTAACACCGGCCCCGAGAGTAATGGGAATGGATTGTTTTATTTTTCTGATTTTTATTTTTTCTTTATTCAACTGGGGTGGTACCTGTGTAATAAGAGTCTGATGGTCTTTTAAGTTAAAAGAACTTGACGTTTAATCCAAGGTATTCACCCACAATTTCTATGGGTCCTGTCAACCCGGAGTTCGTTCAGTAACTGCTGTCACTGAACGAATCTCGAGCCCAGAACACTCTAAGTGGTTCAAATCAATACAATACAATCTTAAAGAAACATCTCAAAGAAACAATCTTAACATTCTACTACAACCTGGCGTTCTGAACATAATTCTCGATCAGTTTTGTTCGGCGCATCGCATGTATTTCTTTACCCTCTACTCGCGTTCGAAACGAACCCCCTCTTGATAGAATATGTTGTATAAAGTACCGAGGCCGGGTCGATTAAACACCACTAACTTTTTTTCTTTACTAACCCATGAGGCCAGTATTACACTGGTCCCTTTCAAGACTACACCGGTAGGCAACATGAATGCAACCTCTTGGCTAGGTAACACCTGAGATATATGAAGTTTGTGTAGTTCAGCTCCGCTAGTGGATTTACTGACAGCTGAGCAGCGAGTTACCTGAGCGATAGCCCTGCTGCCCAAGTCTTTCTTCAGACTTCTGTCACCCCATGGACCATTCTTTCGTCTAAAGCCTCTTCGACAACTGTAGCTGCTCCGAGTTCAAATCTGTCCCTTCGAAGAAGGGCCGAAGAGCAGACTCAGTCTTTCAACTGTCCGAACTCAATAACATGAGTACCATTGCACTGGCCAATAACATCTCACGGTATTAAACAGCGAGTGATGCTTACTATTAACGTCGCCCCCACCTGAGTCTGACAGGTTAGTATTATCAAGGGTAAACCTTGTTATTAAAGTTTTAAAGCCTGACCCTCAGTGATGTATGGGGTACTTATCAGATGTTTACACTGCCCAGTCGCATTTCAGACCCCCATGCTATGATTCATCACTTGTCACAGATCTGTATGGGCCCTCCTCATTCCTGATATGTCACTTACACGTTCCTATCGGCGCTTCAGGGCAACAAGTCTGTTTGGAAACCCCCTGCTTTCCCCACAGCGGTGGCCCACGAGGGTCAGCTGAGCTCCCTGCCAGATGTTCAGTATGCCACTTATGTAAAATAGTCCCATTTAGATGCAGTGCTTGCAAATTAATTTTACGTGTATGTCCTAAGAATCTATACTGTGTCTGGCCACCCTGGACCTATGCTGGTCACTCCTTCCCTGCAAGCGGGTCATTTTAGGGACCTGGAGGACTGTGATCGAGTCAGTCTTCTGGTATAACATAACATGTGTATTTGTAAAGCGCACGTTCCCCCCCATAGGGGCACTCCTAGAAAGATATTTAGTGGAGTCGACACTGGAGTTCACTTCAGTTTTGGGAGTGACCTCTGCTTTCGGGAATACTGCTCTTGAAAGTCAGATCTTTGACTTTTGGGTGTAAATTACAGTCTTTTTGTGTTTTTTTTTAAATAGTCCTATTTTAGTGTAAGGTTGCATGAAGGCCAGCTGCTGCACTCTTTATGAAAACACTGGCAGTGTTTTCCTGCTCCTGCAAAATGAACTTCCTGCTGAAAAGCTCTAAAGACACCACCAGGACTCGGACTCCTAACAAAAGGACATGTACAAAGATAATGACTTTCCTCCCGGTTTAAATTATTCCTTGGTGATACAAAACAGAATTGTCGATGTTATGGCGTTTTCTCCTTGATCAAAGGTGTCTCGCCTCCTGGGGGTTGATCCAGCCGTACAGCTTCACCGAGCTCAAATGAAGACCGTGTCTATTAATGACACCACAGATGCACACGCGTGTGCCATGTTGCTTGACAGGAAGCTTTACATGTTGCAGCCTTTGCTTTGAAGCAGGCTGCAACAAACACTCAAATGAGGGAACTCACTGTGCCTCTGATGCTGTAGATTTGAAGCCTCTTCTTTTAAAATGGGCCTTTCCATGGCATAGTTTATAAAGTCTAACAATTGTTGATGAGAATTCCCCTTCCTTGACCAAAACCCCAACTCCTCACCTGTTTCCCAGGTTATCTATCCTCTCTGTCGCTTTAATTCCCTACTTTTTAATTCAGAACATGTTGGAAGGCCACAAAGCGCTTTTTAGCCATGCATTAAAATGTGTTGGAAGAGATGTTGTTTAGGACCACAACCCTATTTACAGATAGATGCCATGCTCATAATGAATAATTAATTGTGTGCCAAAGTGCCTGATCAGATGCGTAAAAGAGACAGTGTTTGCACCTACATTGCACTGGCTATGAACTCATTTTTTGTAATTTGTAAAAAAATTTAAATGGCCTATTTAGGCTTTTTCTACATACTTGCATATTACATCCTTGGGTGCAGTATTTTAAATAACACCTATATATAGGCACATGTGAAATATGGAAAATGTTTCACAGGTGCTGTGAAATGTGTTTCATCATCAAAATGACTTTGCCAGGGTGTAGGAAAGAGAATTGTTATTTGTGGAGTACACCTTCAAGGATAAGGCTGACGCCTGCTAGATAGCACATAAAGTAAATACAATTAACCAGTGCTCAATATCAGGTAACGTGACATGAAGAAGTGAGGCTTAAATCAAAGGCAATGTAGAAAGTATTTAAGCATTGCATACACAGTAGAAAAAATCACACAAGCCACAATAAAAATCTAGACCAAATTTTAAAATATAGAGAAAAAGTTCATGAGTAAAATAAGACCAAAACAACAACAATCCAGTAAGGCGTGCCAGAGAACCACATTTGTACATATTTACATAACATAAGTATTTGAAAAGCGCACGTTCACCCGTAGGTACCTTGGCGCTGAATAACAGATGTTTCTTGTTACCCTACTCAATGGTACTCATTTTATCGACCTCAGATGGATGAACGGTTGAGTGGACCCGCCAGGATTTGAACCTGCGACCATGAGGTAAAGCTCAGGCTCCTTCAGTGGAGGCAATAATCCACTGAGCCACCAGACCTGGTTTAAATATCAATAGCACCAAAAAGCCCAAAGCATCAATGAAAATCCACTGAAGGGGTAGACCAGGATCTAAGAACACTTTGAAGCTGACCACGGCGGAGCCCTGGTCGGATACAAAAAGTGGATTGGTCCCAGTAAAAGTCTGGAAGTCACAAAGGTCAAAAAAGTTTCAAAGTCCTACCAATAAGGGAATTTTTTTGACGAATAAGTTGTCTTCCTGTGTGACAAATCTGGAATTGTAGCCACTGCGGTGGAACTGCTGGTCAGATACCTGCCGCAGGTTGGGCCTGCTAAGGCTCTGGAGCTTTTGAGGTTTTTGCTTCAAAAAGTTTGTAAGGTCCAAGATGTGCTAGAGCATGGTTAGTAACAAACATTTGCCTGGACGCTGCAAAGATTGGTCGTTGGTGTTACCGAGGGCCACACAGATGCCAGCAGGGGTGTAAAGTCGGTGTCGGGGAAGCAAAGCATGAATATTTAGTGGCTGAACGAAATTGCGCAATGTGAAACCAGAAAACATGGGAGGAATACCGGCTTCTCCACTTGACCAAATTGTATGACCCAGGGCAATTGTTTTATTTTAATTTCCTTCCATTTTCTTAATTATCATATAAGAGGAACTTGAAATACATGACTTAAGGATGCGTGCTGTTCAAAACCATGTCCTGTGCCTGGATGCGATCACTAACGGCATTGTTGTCAGGGTGGGGGTGGGCCCGCATGCACGTTTCTAAATTCATGTTTAAAAAACATCACTTTAAGAAAAATACTTCTGAATGCACTGCTATAATTTGATTTACTAAAGTGAAATAGTTCTACAGGCCAATTAAATACACTTTTTTGAATTTTGAAAAGACTATCGTATTTTTACGCATTTGCTGTCTTTAAAAATGAGGGTGTTCCTAAAGGTAAGGGCCTAGTTACTGCCTTCCCCTAACTGCAATTAACCTTTAAAGAAATTCTTGCTGTATATTCAACATTTTTCTTCATGTTAGTGCTGTGTGGAGTAAACAACAGCCCAGTGCTGCTGCCCAGGGGGCCGCACGTGAAGGTCAAGAGGGCCACATGCGGTCCCCGGGCCGTACGTTGAATATCACTGTGCTAGAGCCTTTCAGGAGACAAATCTGAAATTCAATCTGCTGGTTGGGTATTTTTCAGGCTAGTTGTCCTTGGCTCTGTGGCTTTGGAACAAAACCTTTCAAAAATTTCCAAAGTTTTGTCTGGTACCCAAGCCACCACAGAAGTACCTTTATAAGTCTCCCAGGCTTAATTTCACAGTTCCAGCTTAAAAAATTAAAAAAATATAACTAATAAATAGAAGTATAAATAATGGTTTCTATGGTCTACTCTCACTGTTGAAGATGGTAAACCTGTCGAGGGAAGCCAACGGGGGTTATGTGATAATAATTCTAAGGCCCTGAACAAATGCGCTGCGGCGTGGAGGATGTCCCAAGGGGTGCAAAACTGGAGTATGGGACGCCATGGAATACGGCATTAACACCAGAAGCGAGAGTAAGAGGGCTTGAACAGCAGATCTAAAGTTGCTTTCTGGAATCAACGGTTCTTCTGAAGAGAGAGCTGGTACCAGGCCTTCTTTATGTTTTTTGGCAGTGTGTTCCTTGTGAGTGAGGTTAAATCCAAGTGATTCAGCACTCAGTGAAAGTTGGGGGTTTAAAGCCATCAAGGTTCATGTTATTGAGTCAGGTTTGTACTGCATCTTGTTTGATGTTCTTGCCAAATAACGGGAATTCTGCCTTGAGCTTCAGGTAAGCCCTGGACATCCAGATCCGGGTGATGTTGAAGCTGTGTTTGAGGCCCTATATATCTGAAGCACGGGAGACTTTCAAGTAGAGTTTTGTATCATCAGCACATTGGTGAATCTTGATGCTGTTTTGTGTGAGTCGAGCATCAAGTGGCTCCATGTAAAGGAGGCGTATGGAGCACTGAGAGAGGCCACAGGTGATGGGGATCAGTTGGGACCTGCAGGTGCCCAGGTGAACAAATTGGTGTTACTTGGAAAGGTATGAGTAGAACCAGTAAAGGACATGGACGGTGACTTCCGGTTGAGACTCCAGGGTGCGTATGAGGATGGGATCGTCAACTGTGTCGAAGACACTTGTCCATCAATATCAGGAGGCAGTGGTCTTCTTCATCTGTGGTCAAGAGGGCATCGTCTATGATGTGTAAGGTAGCGATTTTGATGTTACAGCATGTTCTGAAGCCAGATTGGTAGTCATGTGGGAGATGGCTAGCATTGACGTTATAGTGAAGCTAAGCATAGGCTGGTAATTCAGTGACCTTGCTGATGAATGGTAGGTGAGTGGCTTCGAGGGGGTTGAGTACATCCGTGAGATCTGGGAGAGACAGGGCTTTGAAGGATGCCCACCGTAGGATTCTCCAGGAAGGAGTGGGTGTAGGAAATGAAGCAGGCTTGGTGTTGTCGATGGCTCTTATCTATTTTTTCACTGAAGAAGAGTTTGAGGGCATTGCACTTTTCTGTAGCGTGATGAACAGGTGGGTCTGGGAGGGGATTCATGCAGTGCTTGTCTTGAGCAGTGGTCTGCTTCTGTTGTTGACTGCATTGATGGTGTTGGTATAGTACTTTGCTCTGTCTGATGGGATGTGCTGTCTGCGTGTTGAGCACACGAACTTCAGTATAAAACCCCTACGCATGGGCCTTACACACGGGTTGAAGGAATGGATTTCAGTGGAAAACATCAGAGAATGACAAAGGGAGTTGCCTATTGAAAGTAACCCCTCCATTTGATAGCTGTCTCCTGGTGGAGAGGTGTGAAGGTTATTTTGTGACACAGGACTGCCTTACATATAAATTGGCGTACCCAGGGAGCAAAGTAAGAGGTAAATATTGTAACTATCAGTTCCAGCGTGGGCGGCTCCTCCATTCGGGCGGAGGAGCATCACCCCACTGCTATCTCACAGTGCGAGAAGCAGAAACATAAAATGGTATTTTAAATACCATTTTATGTTTCTGCTTCTCACGCTGCGAGAAAGCAGAAGGGTCTGCCAGGTTGCGGGCGGATGGGTGGGTCAGAGAGGAGTGGCTTGCCCAATGCTTTGGGCCCTGACTGTTTGGTCGGCCCTCTGAGGCCGACCCACCCAGTAATGCACACTCCACATTTTCTCATGCAGCCTACATAGAGAAAATGGCCTCCCCATAGGCGCCTTGCAGGGCACTGTCCCCACCAATCACAACGCAGACATTGCAGCATTGCGATTGGCTTAGGGGACGGAGGCTGCCTGCTTCCTGTTCATGCCGGAGGCAGAAAAGCAGGAAAGCAGCAAAAAAAAGTAGGGGAGGTGGCGCGGGACCCAGTAAGGTGAGTTTTTAAAAATCCCATGCGAACCCCCCACCCGCGAGTCATGTGAGCCACGACTGAGTTCCAGGAGCAGCAAAGAGTTCTTTTGCAACTCCCCAGAGTACACATGTGCTAGCTTTTTTCTGGACAAATTGTTCATCAGTCACTGGACTTTTACCAAGCAGGTCCAAAGGAGAGCCTCCCTTTCAACAAACAAAAACTAAAGTAACGCCCTTTCTCCTACTTTCCACTCTATTGTGTGGACGCAGATTGTACTGCATGATTTTCTTTCATGTGCATACATCTGGTACATTTCTAAATAAATATACCATTGTTATGTTCTTAGGTTCCAGCCTTGGTGTTATAAAGTTCAGCCTCGAGCCTGCTTCCTATTATTAATCTTGGGAGTGACTGGATGTGGGCAATTCTTGCAAACCCAGAGTACCTCTGCTCAGAACAACCGAGGCATTTGATTTAGATAACAAATGTTCACAGGGACTCTGCCCCTCTTGAAGAACTTCTACTGTAGGTACTTACACCGACGTCTCACCTCCATGGTCCTCGAGGCAGATGGGATATGGACTTCAATATGTAGAGGACCTCCGCAGTAGGCGTTAGATGTGAGTTTGGAGCATCCGGAAACACCACTCCTGCACTCTCATCAGGGCCACATGATGCTCGCTTGTAGATGAGGGCTGTGATGCCTTCTTAGAGGCAAGGGCAAGAGTAGAAGAGGTCATAGGTGCAGGCCTACAGAAGGTGATTTGTTGTGCAGGTGATAGGTGCCTCTCTGCAGAGGGTGCAGAGATCTGCACTACCATGCAAAGGGTGAGGTGCCGGGCGCCGCTCACAGGCAGGTGCGGTGGAGATCACCACCTTACAGCAAAGGGGATGATGGGTACCAATTGGTAGGCTACACAAGCCATAACTATATGCCACTCTCACTGACTGTTCTCTTTGTAGGAGATCTGCGCCAACCCACAGCTGTTTGTGGATGGCATCAGCTCCCGCGACCTGCACCAGGGTAGCCTGGGCAACTGCTGGCTGGTGGCAGCAGCGTCATGTCTCGCCACCGAGCCATCTGTATGGAAGAAGGTGAGAACCTGTGAACTCGCATCACTGTTCCTTCCTGACTGCGGCCTTTACTGGCAGGCTCTGCTTATTTCCCTCTCTGATGCCTATTCCTTATGCTAATTCCAGACTGCCAGTTCCTGTGCTCTTCTCAAATTTCTTCTTCCTAACTGTGGCCCTATGTGTGCTTTCCATACGTCCACTGCTCGTGCCTTTCACGTACTCTTGACTCCACCTCTCCCTGACTCCTCCCTCAGTTGTCTTTCTTGGAACCTCACTGGCTGCTCTAGTAAATGCCTGGTCCACCAGTCTCCTTGCTCTTTCTCTCTCTCTCCAAAGGACCTAGTGTGCATGCTCTATCAGACCTGCTCTGCCACCATCCATTCGCATGCCCACTAGATGCCATTACTGCTTTCTCTCCCCCTCAGGTGATTCCCAACTACAAGGAGCAGGACTGGGACCCCAAGCGGCCGGAGAAATACGCTGGCATCTTCCACTTCCGCTTCTGGAGGTTTGGCAACTGGCAGGATGTGGTCATCGATGACCGGCTCCCCACGAGGAATGGCCGCCTGCTCTTCTGCAGCTCCACCGATCCCAACGAGTTCTGGTGTGCCTTGCTGGAGAAGGCGTATGCCAAGTAAGATGAGACGCATGACCAGCATTACGGAGAGTCTGAGGCAATGTACGTTGCCTATGTATTGCTTTCTCTGAGTTGCAGCTTATTTACCATAGATGGTGCATAATTCTTTAATGTGTTGTCATTCACTTCCTCTCTAGATGGTGTCTATTTTGGCCAGGCAGATGTTGGTGGCCAGTGGGTGCCACTTGAGTGGCTGGATCACTCCTGACCAGCTGCTAGTTTCCACCCCAAGTTGGCAGCTTCAGATCAATTATAGGGTGGTTACCCTCCTGTGTGGTTTCTAGATTCCAGGCTAGGGTGGCAGCTGGTTTCCTTCCTTTGAACTGTCTAATCTCCCTGATGGCAACTGGTTAATCCATATACAAGGTGGTCCCTCCTGGTGGTGGATAATTTATTTTGTGGTGGTAACTGTTTTCCCCTGGTTGGGCACTCTTTTCCCCCATATGTGCCAGTTTGAGTCCCCCCCTTTGGTCTACTCTCCCCTCTGTGGTGTCTTGCTTGTCTCTCCCACCAGGTGTTTATAAGTTTCTGCATGGGAGAGTGCAGCTAATTACCACATCAAGTAGTATGTGCTTTTTTCAGCTGGTTGATTGTCCCCAAAGGAAGTGTAGAGTTTTCCCACTAGAGCACCTTTGTTATGGTTTGCCCAACATGAGGTATCTGGTTTACTTGTAGGTAGTGTACTGAATCCTACAGCGGGCCAGGTTCCAGATTGAGACTGATTCCTTCCAGGTGGTATTTGGTTTCCTCTCAGTACGCAAAAGCTGCTAGGGTTTTCTTGAGTTCCAACATACAGCCTGCCACACCTCTGTTGCCAGGGGTGAAGACTCTTTCACTCCCTGAACAGCTCCCTCTTGGCAGTGCTTGGCTGTGCTCCAGACACTTGCAGTGAGACAGAATCCCTATCAATTAAAAGTGAGGTTTATGGTCTCAGCTATGTATAATATTCTCTAGTTTCAGAAAATCCCCTATCTTGCCACTACACAACCACACTGCATGGCAGTGCCATTCAGTGCCTAGCTCTATCTCACAAATAGCTCCCTCCATGTGCCCCGGAAGGGCCCGTTGCACAGCGCCACCCTGCCACCACCAGTCCATTGTGCCAAGAGTGCCCTGTGCACTACACTCCAGGGAGAGGCATGATCGCGCCATAGGCCGTGACCAGGCAAGAGTCACAGAGAGGAATCATTCTGCCAGCACAAGCATCCCCTCTAAGCCTCAAACCAAGTGGCTGTCACAGAGCCACACCCACCAGACTCTGTGTGGGAGAAAATAAGTACACAGACGTGCAACCTAACCACTACACATGGGAGACGATCCCAAAGTTGTGCCAGGGGGTTTGAGGGGGGACAACCTTTTGGTGTCAGATCTTTGGGTAGCAGGTTCTACAGCCATTGGGGAGAGGAGTTGGCCTAATGGCTAGGGCGGTCGACCTCTACTCTGGGGAACCGGGTTCGAGTCATGGCAATGACACTGAACATCCTGTGATTCTGAGCAAATCGATTAATCTCCCCGTGCCTCACAAAAATGAATGTGTCCTCATGTAACGTAACTGGTGCTATGTAAAGCACTCTGATACCTGATACCGGGTCAAGTTTGCGCTATATAAAAACTCCGTAAAAAAATATTTGTTCAGCGAGGTAGCTGATCCGTTCACTGCTGCACCATGTTGGAAAAGTCACCTACCTAATTAACTACTTCAGGGCAACACAAGAAACTAACAGAACCAATAAAAGATCCTTGTTGGCCCACTATGCAGGGGAAAAAATATACAATCTATTCAAACATCTCCCTGGTGCCGGGGCTTACAATGACACAGCTCTAAGAGAACGCACTTTGATCCCCAACTCCACCTGGACTTTGAACACTTTAACCTGTGGTACGTGCAGCAGCCTGAAGGGGAATCCATTGATATGTTCTATGAATACTTACATGAGACAGTGAGCACTTTCACCAATGATGATTAATCAAAAGAAATTCTGGCCCAGCTCATACAAGGTAGCAGATATGTAACGTTGGGAGACCTCATCCTGTGTCAGCCGGGAATAAGCCTCAATTACATTCTAATCCTTTCACACATGCATGACCTGTCCACATCCTACACAGGAGAAATGGAAATAGCTCTCAAGGCCAGCAAGTCCATCTCACAACCAAGTAAATAGTCAACCATCAAGACGGAAGTCCTCAATGCGATACGAAGGCGATCCGCAACATGAGCGTAAAAGTCCACAACACCAGAGCCCAGTTTCGAAATTGCGGAAGGGAAGAACGTCCACTAGAGAAGCTGTTCAGCCCAGGGAAAGACATGCTCCATCTGTGGGCAGCTGAATCATTTTACAAGGGTCGGTCGAGCGAAGGGAGGAGTCGAGGAAAGAAGGTGAAGGCTATGCCATTGACGGCAATCTGAAACCTCGTGCTTAAGGGTTTGGACCAATGTAGCTCCAAATGCTGCTCATCGTGGGCACACACTGACCATGAAGAAGACCTGTCGGAGGCCAAAACATGTATCCAATATCATGCAGAGCACTAATGAAACAGGCAGGAAGCTGCAACCAATATGTGAGGAGATGGTGACAGGAACAACCATCAAATCACTGATTGACACAGGAGGACCAGTAAATGTTATGAGTAGCGAGCAGTACAACAATCTAACACCATAGCCTGTCCTGTACCCTACCAAGATGAGACTCTGTACGTATGGCAGCCAATGACCACTATTGTTAGCCGTGGTGATATACCTGATGGTAGAGAACGACGAGAGAGAAACACCGGCCAGGTTCCACATTGCCTGGGAAAGGGCAGAGATATGATTGGGCTGCCAGTCGGCTGAGGAGAGCTGAAGACCTTGGACTAGAAACCTTTGCATGTGCTCTCCAAGCCACACAGATAGACCACATCCCAGTACAATTTCTGAAGGTTTTCTAAGGACTGTGGTGCCTTAAAGAACCACCTGTGAAGCACATAGAGAAGTCGGGAGAGTGCCGTTCCGTTTGCTGCTGCTTGTGGAACAAGATCTTGAGACGCTCAACCAGCTTGATGCCATTGAGAAGGTATCTGACCCAGCTCCCTGGGTATCCCCAATGGGCATTGCAGAGAATGGCCAAACAGCCAGGAACAATCAGGCTCTGCATCAACATGTTTACCCAACAGAGCAATCAAAAGGGAGATGAACAACACCCCTACAAAGGATGATACAATTACTGACCTGAATGGAGCAAAAGGTTTCTCCATATTGGATCTTAATGCAGGATATCATCAGCTACTACTAGACCAGGACAGCTGCTATATCGGATATGTATCGACTTACCTAGGCCTGCATTGCTGCATACAGCTGAACTTTGAAATGTCCTCTGCAGCAGAGATGTTTCAGAACTCTCGCTGGCCTACAAGGTGTCATGAATATCAGTGACTATCTTCTCAAATGGGCAACCCTTGAAGCACACCACCACCGCCTGCAGGCTACACTGCAGCGACTCCGCGAACATGACCTCAAGCTACACTGTGAAAAGTGCTTTTTCTTTGAGTCACAGATTTAGTCCTTCGGCTATGTATTCACAAAAGGTGGGCTTAAGGTAGATCCCAGGAAGTTAGAAGCAAGTGCAGCGTAACGCCACTGAAGTTCACAGCTTCCTGGTAATGACCATATACTGTGACTACTTCATACCAGCCTTTCAATGCTGTCCGATCAACCCCGAGCACTAACGAAGACTAAGACTGATGGGAACTGGGCATAGGGTCAGAAAGGAGACCTGGCATTTGAAACCATAAAACAAGCCTTGATTTATGGTGCCCTAATGAAATATTTCAAGCCTGAAAAAGAGACAGAACTACTTATGGATGCCAATCTGGTGGGTCTTTGAGTGGTGTTGACCCCTTAAAGACCCCATTGCTTTTGCCAGCTGGATGCTCACTGCCACAGAGACTCAATACGCCCAGATTGAGAAAGAAGCCCTGACAATAAAATGGGGTTGCAGACACTTTCATCTTTACCTTTGCTGATAGGAGTTCAAAGTAATTACTGATCATCGGCCCCTGGTTTCCCTGTTTGGAGGAATTGCCCTTTACCCACCACCACTTCTCAAACGATGGGCAGTACAACTACAGCAGTATCAAGTCACCATAGCATACATGCATGGGGCAAAACATCCTACAGACATTCCCTCTTGGCATTCAGTGGTCCAGAAAGGGAGCCAAGCCAATGCCATCTTGGTGACTGGAGACTAGGTGTGGACAGTGAGCGAAACCCCATGGCCGAAGGCATTCACTGTTCTAGAAATCCGACAAGCCACTCTTGCAGACAAAGTGCTCCGGAAGGTCAATATCACCCTTCAAGAAGGGAGGTGGAAAATATTCCTGAGGGATGCCCACTAGTGGCTAACCCCTGAGAGAGAGCGATTTTCACAACTGTGGAGGGCGCAGAATGAGCTTCGTGCAATCCCAGACGAGTTGCTGCTATGAGGGCACTGCATCGTGATGTCAGCAACACTGTGCAAGAGAGTAATAGAGCTAGCTCACACTCCTAGCCAAGGAGCAGCAAAGACAAGAGCCCATCTGGGAGGAAATGCTTGGTTGCCAATTTGCCAGGACTTCATGCCACAGATGATGACATGGTGAAAGACTTTACTGGTTGCCAACTAACAAATGGAGCAGAGGCACCGGCAGCAGTAGCCACAGAAGAAATCTGTGAGAAACCATGATCAAAAGTCAGCCTGGACTTTGGCGGCCTGGGTGGAAGTTCTGTATGCTGTACAAGAGAAAGCTGTGGACTTTGACTGCAGTCATAATAGTGGTGGCTGCTATTTAATGCCAGTGGGTGGGGAGCCGTTTGCGGGGGGAGGTGGAAGGTTCTCTTCGCCCGCTTCCAAGACAGAAACAGGAAGCACCCAGGCTTCCAGGCTCACCTAAGCCAATCACAATGCTGCAATGCAGCGTTGTGATAGGTCTGAGCATGTGGTTCGGTGCTCAGACGGAGACAGGGAGCCTGGTCATGTTCTCCACCCAGGCTATAATGTGGCCTGGGGGGAGAAGTTGCAAAGTCCGCATGACTGTTTGGCTGGCTCGAGACGGCCGGGCAACCTGTCTGGTGCACTTAAGAGAGTGCAAACTGGTCCTCCTCCAGTTCTACTGTTCCCGCCCAGTCCCGCCTCGGCCCTACCCAGCTGAGAAACAACGGGGAAAAAAATGATAATAACAAAGAGGTATTATCTTTTATATATTTCCATTTTAAACTGCACAGTGGGGCGACGCTCCTCCACCTTAGCGGAGGAGCCGCTCCTGAGTAAAAAGGTACTCTAGTATCTGACCAATGAGACACTGAGATAGCAGCCCAAAATGTCACCTGGTTTAAAAATGTGAGAACACCCATAGGGGGCGAAGGTAATGCCTCTGACGGAAGCACCAACTGGGACAATGGTGAATCCTAGGAAAGAGATCCAGGGTGAACCAACAACCACGACAACTGCAGCAGTCTGAGTGTGGTGAGCAGAGTATAGTACTTTTTCCTGCCCGGGTCTCCATATTAGCTAAGAGGATGCCGAACCAAGAGACCCGGGTGGTCCCAGAAGCACCATGAACCCGTTGGTACATCATCCGCCCCAATCCAACTCCAAGACAGAGACTCCGAGAATTAGCTTTAAGGGCCTTTCGACTTTATATGGTTTTGATTTACGAAATAAATTATTTTTGGCTGACCGACTGACTTTGTGTGCCTAGTCCGAATATTACCGCAAGTGGACTAATTGTGGACTTACGCTGGATGGGATGTAGTGAGACATGTGGCTCATAAAAATGACCCCCTGACCCATGTCACTGTAGCATGCAACCCTACGGCCGGGAGCAGCCGCATGGGATCAATAAAGGGGACTAGGACCGCTCGTGGCCCATCCCAAAAAGTATAAGGAAAAGTCTATGTGCTTACATAGTGGCATTATCACCAGGTCTGGCAAGGTGTTTTGCCAGCCTTGCATGGTTTAGTAAGCTTTGGGCATTTGTTTGTTTGAACTAGTCGCGGCTGGCATGACTTGCGAGTGGAGGGGCAGGGTCCCAGGGTAGGGGCGGCTTGATTTAAAAAATACATTTTAAAAAACTTGCCAAGTCCCATGTCGTCTCCACTCCTGACCTCCTACTGTCCTGTCGCCAGCAGGAACAAGAAGCAAGTAGCCTCCCTCCTCTAAGCCAATCACAACGCTGCAACGGCAACATTGTGATTGGTTGTTACAGCGCCCAGCCAGGCGCCTATGAGGAGGCCATTTTCTCCATATAGGCTGTATTGCAGCCAACATGGAGAAAGGGCAGAGTGTGCATGACTGGTTTGGGTGGCCCCAGAGGGCCGACCAAACAGTCAGCTTCCTCAGCAGTGGGCAAGCCACTCCTCCCCTGCCCGAGAGCAGACCCTACTAAACCCTTCTGCTCTCTCGCAGTGCGAGAATCAGAAACATGAAATGGTAGTTATTACCATTTTATGTTTCTGCTTCTCGCACTACGAGAAAGCAGCGAGGCGACGCTTCTCCACCCTATTGGAGGAGCCGCCCCGGCGGCCTGTTTGCTTCTTTTTTCCGTGCTACGGAAAAGCATATTTCACATTTTTGGTAGGTGCGCTCAGAGTGTGATTACAGGCGCCCGTCTGGTTTACTCGATTCAGCTTTATGAGAAGGGTTACCCGAGGGGTTGTATGTTTGCGCCTCAGATTTTTCCTCTACAGTAAACGGGCTGATATAATAAAGATTTGAAACCAAACACAAATTCATGAAAGCCGTATTACAGAGTTCTCTGTAATAGCCACTGCCTATTATATCATATCTTGATAAATGGTGAAATAACAAAAATATCTGACCTTCGAGAATCTTTTTTCTACATTCGTCTTGTTAGTAGTCTTCCTGAGGCCGGGCGCAAAAGCCTAATGCAGGACCCTCGGGACGCTTCTTCCGTGCTTGCCAGGTGCCGTAAGCATCTGTTTCTGAGTAGCGCGAAAAAGAGAATCCACGGCGTCTGGTTCCATCTAGCGGTACAATGATATATCCTGCCTCTTTATTAAGAAAGACGACAGGCCAACTTCAATTAAAAAAAATCATTAAAAATCTATAAATACATTTTGCTAAGAATGTGGGGCCCTGTTTAGATAGTGGCCTGCGTTGTCATGCCCCCTAGACGCCCTGTTCAGGTGCTTTTTATCCCACTCTAGAAATGTGCATAGTTGAGGCAAATATTAGTTTACCTGTGCCAGTATTGTTACACCCTAAAGCAAATAGTTGCCTCCCACGTCGCACTGAGTCTCTGAGAGCACAGTGGCATACAGGCTGTAATTTTCGTTATCATTGAAAGGCGCAGAAGCCTCCTCCTTACCCTGTGGGCATCAGGGGCGGCTCTAGGCTCATGGTGGCCCTGGGCAGGGAGCGTAGGTAGGGGGCCCCGGAAGAGGGGGTCTGGGCGGTGCGGAGCGCGGAGGCTATTGAAGAGGGGGGGTCAGGGTGTTTGGAAGTGGAACAGAGCCGGAGGCCGCCAAATCCCTGCCAGGGGCCACCACGCAAATATGTATCCATCCTCGGAGGATTATTATATTAAGTATATATATTGGTATGGTGGCCCCTGGGATCTGGTGGCCCTGTGCAGGTGCACAGCTTGCACATGCCTAAGGCCGCCCCTGTGGGCATTTGCCACCATCTTCCGAGATAAACACTTTTCTTGCTCCTTTTTGACGGAGAAGGTAGGAAACGTGTATTTATGCATGGTTTGTTCCAGGTCTTTCCTGCAAGATCCAGTGAGGAGAACCGTGGTCCTGCATCAGTGCATTTCCCCATAGCCACAGACTGCGTAAAGCACTTTGGTACATTAGATCTTAGCATCCAGGGCTCTTGTGTGTATTCCGGCCTCTCCCTCTGCACCTGAAAATCTACTAATGGATTCCTTTCACTTCGCATGATATAAGGGTTAAAGGACGCCGTGTCCGCACATTAAACGGATATTGCAAGACATAAAACAGTTTTTTGACCATTTAAAGTCAGGGAACTTCGATGTGACTCTCTGTACTCTTTAAACATAGGGCCGAGGGAATTTTATTCCTTCGATTACGTAGTATCAGGCGCGCAACACCCATTGGGCTAACGGAGCTTCATCCCCCCCGTCGTGTGTGTCAGCCCGGGCAGAAACAGCTTCGCGGGCTGTCGAGCATCTCATTGCAGCCGCACCCGAGTACTTAACATGAAGGAATAAGAGGCCCTCGGCCCTATGTTTGAAGAGTACGGAGAGTTCCTGCAAAAACGGCCCTGTAACAAAATCGGCCTGAAACCGGCCCTGGCAAAGAGCTCGGCGCCCCCCCCCCCGCCCCCCCCCCTGGGGGATGGTGGGGCAGTTGAGCTCTTTGCCATGGCCGGTTTGGGTTCCCAGTCCAGCCCTGCTGCCCAGTGAGATATTCGGAATGACACCTTCGCCTGCTTGGTAAAAGGGAGGTAATAGAGGCCCATCTGCCTCCAGAAAGGCCACTCAGACCCCCACTGGCCCGCTGGCAGCACAGACACAGCCCAATTCGGCCACCACACTGGCCAAAAAAAGTGCCCCACAGCTGCAACTCCAATACCTGCCATTGCCCAGGTGCACACCTTACCAATCCAACCCTGCTCACAGTACCTGCAGGCATTGCAATGTCCCAAGTCAACTGTAATGGCCTGGTTACTTACTGGTAAGCTTCAATACTCCAACCTTTGGTCATCTTCGTCACAGTTATTACCCTTCGACTTTGCCCGATCAGCCTGTCTTAGCCTATGGAAAAACAAGTGTCTTCTAATACCTACAAAAGTCCAATTGGTCGCACACTGCTTGTCCTACCAGCGTGTTACCCCAAAGCATTGTGGTCCTTGAAGTAAGCATCAGCGGTCTTCTAATACCTATAGTTTTCTTCTATCCGTCTCTGGAGCCTCATCCTTTCCTGGGGTAGAAAGGAGGCAACGACTAATCCCACTGCTTGTTATAAAAAGCTGCGTCTCTGAACCACTCTGACGCTTCCAAATGGGGAAGAGGGAGCGAGATTCAAGGACTGTGATAAGGAACACCACTGGTTGGAGTAATGAAGGTTACCAGGAAGTAACTATGTCATTACCGCCTTACCCATCTTCCTCATCCCAGTTCTTTCACGTTACAGATCTACTACAGCCGTAAAAGAGGCGTGTCCGCAGTACTCAGTACCACACATGGACCGCACCAAAGACCAAAAGTGTATACCATCCCAGTGATTCAATTATTTAGCAGAAAACAAAACTACATCTTCTAATCAATCAAAAGAGAGCTCAACACTGAAAAACCAAAATAATACAATTAGCAGGTCAATTTTCCCCCACCTGCCACATGCAACATTCACGAAAGTGTTGGGAGATGCCCAGGTGGGCACATCACAAATGTCTTTAATGGATGCACCTCTAAAGGCTGCCCAAGATAAAGAAACTAGTCTATTAGATCTACCCATAATGGGTGATGGCAAATCAACTCCTGCAGCCTGATACCAGACTGAAAAAGCAAACTAAATCCAGTTGCTCAAAGATGCAATAATGGAACGATGACCACTGCTAGCTAAACCATAAGTGACAATCGCAAATCTACTGACCTAAAGGAAGCAATCCTTTCAGATAAATCGAAAGAACGCTATGTGCATCTAACATATGAAGAGCAATCTTCAAAAAGGAAAAAGAATACAAAACTGGGAAAACACAAGACCCGGGAAGGAAAAGTAATCTGAAAGGATCTTGGGCACAAAAGACTGAGCTAGATAAAAGACTACTTTGTCCTGAAAAAATCAGAGAAAAGAAGGCATGGAAAGCACAGCCCCATATTACCCTAAACAACAGCTTGAATAAATTGCCACTAATGAAAAATACCTTCACAGTGAGAAATTTAAACCTAACCTTTTCTAAAAATTCAAAAGGGTCTTTCTGAAAGAGCTGAAGAAGAAGGGGAAGGTCCCAGGGAGGAACCGGAATATGGATCTCGAAAAGCCTGAATAGTTGCCTCTGAACTCTAATCAAGGAGACAGTCAATCCTAAAAGAAATCCATCTCTAATAAAATCTAATTTGTTCCCTGGGTCACAAGAAGACCTTTGCAAACCAAGATTCAAAATTACACCAATTGTGATTAAAAACTCTAAGTGTGTCTGGCCTCCCAGACTGCTGGATAGTTAAATCAACTTCCTTTGAACCCCAATGATTGACATAGGCAGGAGTTACCTGAACACCTGTCTCACAAATCTGGCTTGATTCTACAACTGGGGGGAGGGAGGGAATGAATTTGGTTCAGCTAAACTGCTAGTTCCTTCCAGTTTAGAGAATTGGACCTTTTTTCCTGAGAGCAGAAACCCTAGGGTGAATCCTCTTCAAGATTGCTTCCCATTCCAACCCACTGGCATCCAAGGTCATAATCTCAGGTGGAGGGTCTAAGAACCATTGAAGGGATCTGGAATCCAAGCCTCCTAGTTCTCCAAACTCAGTTCTCAATGTTATAGGATCTTATGCGGGAGGGACTGCAGATGTACTCTGGCCCAAACAACCCCCTAAAGGCAAGCCGCCAAGTACCCCAGTACCCTCAACCAATCTCTCACTATTGCTCGGGGCGTAGACAACAGGCTTCACAAGGGAACAATCCATTTGTAGGTTTTTTCCCTTTTGGAAGAAAACCACAATCCAGGCGTATGGGAAAAAATACTCCAATGTGAAGGAACTAGATGGCACTTGGCCAAGTCCAGAAGAAATCCAGGGCTCTGGAGAATTTTGCAAACTCTTCTGGCATCTATGTACTTCTTCGAAAGAGAAACAGAAATTAGCCAGTCATCCAGATGCAGAAAGACATGGATTCCCTTTAAAAGAATTCAACAAACCAGTGCAGTGCCTAATTTGTGAAACATTAAGTACCAGGGCCCATATATACTTCAAAAGAGCACTGCAACTAGCAGTATCCACTGTCCTTGCCAGCACTGATGCTACATGCCACCCGCCACACTGGCAAATGTAACTGTTTAGAATATTCTAGGTCTCCCAAAGCTGTAAGAATTCCTAGGCATGCTGGTATCATTTTTTTTAAATATGTATTGCATTATTAATCACGCTGCTAATGTTCTCTGTCTAAATGTAAATAGACATCTCCACCATGTGGTGTAAAGTCATAAAAATGTGCATATATCAAAAATCAAGTGCTGGTGCCGAGCCCAGGCAAACACTGGCACAAATTAAACACTACACAAGTGGGGCTATTACCTTGGTGAACACTCTTGGAGCTGAACCTAGACAAGAAAAGGCACTTGGAACTAGTAGTGAAGGTCCAAGAAACTCAAGCAGAGGAATCTTTGGGAACTTGGATCAATCTGGATCTGTAGATATGTGTCCTATAGGTTTAAATGAGCCAAAAACCTCCCGGAGAGGAGCAGCAAAATTGACTTAAAGGCCGCCATCTTTAGTGACCGATATGGAATAAAGGAACTCATGCTTGGTGCGTTTAGAAACCAGAATAGAAAGGAATAACAAAACTGACGAATATCTTAATGTCAAACTTTTACAGCAGCTGACATGGAACTCCTTTTGTAACCATATTTATTCAATATGTTTACAAAATGAGTTCCATGTGAGCTGTTTTAAAGGTTTTGCTTTATAATACCCAAGTTTGCATGAACATATTGGTTGCTCTTGTTCTATTGAGATAGGACCTATATCTGAATGTGGCAAAGAATTACTGCTGCTTTAAAAAAAAATGTTACTCCTTGAAGAAGAGCCTAACAATGACCTGGGCAAGGCAAACGTGCAGACTGGCGAAAACAAATTGTTGTGGTTCTTCTCGGAACGTAATTAGATAAACCTTCTCTGTTATCCAAAACCCAAGCATCTGCCAGATTTCGCGAACGTTCTTCAGAATGCCAAAGGCACAGCCTTTGAGTAGTGATGATTGTAAAGGGAAAAGGGCAATTTACAAAGGCCTTGAGTTAGGATTGACCAGAAGATGGGACCCTCCAGCCATGACCCATTCCATGAAAGCGGTACAAAAGGGGGTGGTGATGGACGGAGCATCTGAACCAATCAAACACTCACACCCAGTCAAGGTCAGGGTTTAATCCATCACCAATCTTTAGCCAACTCTGCCACCCAGTTCAGACATGGCCATATGCAAATCAGTCTGACCCTGTGCCTCATGGGAACAGTCCAGCCCGAACTGCCAAGCCATGTCTTCCCTGGACCGGAAACAAGCTTCAGAGGACTGGTTTCTGGCATTACAGCCGTCTTCAGCCAGGCTTGCTTGAATCCAGTGGCAAAGTGAGCAAGGGACTCACGTCTGAGCATACCCTGCCCACTTATGGTGAACAAAGCGGTACAAAAGGGGGTGGTGATGGATGGAGCATCTGAACCAATCAAACACTCACACCCAGTCAACAGATCTGGGTTTAATCCATCACCGTTCTTTAGCCCATTCTGCCACCCAGTTCAGACTTGGCCATATGCAAATCAGTCTGACCCTGTGCCTCATGGGAACAGTCCAGCCCAAACTGCCAAGCCATGCCTTCCCTGGACCGGATTCAAGCTTCCTAGGACCGGTTTCTGGCATTACAGTCTTCTTCAGCCAGGCTTGCTTGAATCCAGTGGCAAAGTGAGCAAGGGACTCACGTCTGAGCATACTCTGCCAACTTATGTTGAACAAAGCGGTACAAAAGGGGGTGGTGATGGACGGAGCATCTGAACCAATCAAACACTCACTCCCAGTCAACAGATCTGGATTTAATACATCACAGTTCTTTAGCCCACTATGCCACCAAAGGTCAGACATTGCCATATGCAAATCAGTCTGACCCTGTGCCTCATGGGAACAGACCAGCCCGAACTGCCGAGTCATGCCTTCCCTGGACCGGATTCAAGCTTCCTAGGACCGTTTTCTGGCATTACAGCCGTCTTCAGCCAGGCTTGCTTGAATTAGTGGCAAAGTGAGCAAGGGACTCACGTCTGAGCATACCCTGCCAACTTATGGCGAACAAAGCGGTACTTAAGAGGGCTGAACTGTCCCTCTGGATGATGAAGTCGGACCAAAGGCTCTTTTTGTACCCAGTCGGGCTCTCTGAAAGCGAGAGGAACAGGAGTCCTCAATTTGCTCGGCTGATTTAATAGCCAGGTCTAGCTGGGAACAAAGCAGTTTGGCTGCAGTATTGGGAAGGTGTATCAACAAACTCTTCTGTATACTATCCCATTCCATGACCTCACTAATTTATGATGTCTTGCTGCAATAACGGACCCCGAGGTCGCTGCCAATACACACAGTCAAATTATAGGTCCAAAAGGAACGTAACTTGTTGATACTTTATGGTCATGGTGGAAGTACAGTCTTTACGCTTTGCCATCCCTTCTACCAAAGTCTGGAAATCCCTTCAAGGAGAATGCACTGCATATCTTGCATAGGAGTTTGCTATAATGGAAGATTTGTTTTCAGATTATGCTTGTTTTGTCACACCCACTCTTCTATCAACTGGATGGATCATGACAGTACCTTCAGATGAGACTCCACCTATCGAGTCCACCTTCATAACAGAAGGGAACTCCTCTGCATTATGGTGGAGTAGATCTCTTTTAGGGCTGAATCTTGGAAACATAGATGTTTCCACCTTCTTCCATTTTCCAGAAAGCACACTTTACATGGCCTCATTTAATGGTGTACTCTCTGGCTCCCTTTAGTGGTACTGCTTAAAAAACACCTCTTCCTTTTCCAAACAAGTGGATCAGGAAAGGCAAGATCACTGCAGAGATGAAGAATTTCTGTGAGTTGTGTGTCTTGCACATAATCCCTTCTCACATCTTCATCTTTTTTAGGATCTTCCTTATCCCCCACATAATCCATTCTGGGCATCTCTGGGGCAGGGAAGTCCTCTTTATCCCACCCACATTATAATACAATAATATACAATAGAATACATTTGTAAAGCGCGCTACATACCAGAGAGGGTCTCAAGGCACTGAGGGGGTGGGAGGGGGCTGCTACTGATCGAAGAGCCAGGTCTTGAAAAGTCTTCTAAAGGTCGGCAGGTCTTGGGTCTTTCGTAGGTAGGTGGGGAGAGAGTTCCAGGTCTTGGCGGCGAGGTAGGAGAAGGATCTGCCACCGACGGTGGTTTTCCAGATGCAAGGGGCTGTGGCGAGGGCGTGGCTGGCCGAGCGGAGGTTGCGGGTGGGTGTGTAGAAGTTGAGTCGGTCGTTGAGGTAAGCAGGTCCGGTGTTGTGGAGGGCCTTGTGTGCGTGGATGAGGAGCTTGAAGGTGATCCTCTTGTCGACGGGGAGACAGTGCAGGTCTCTCAGGTGGGGTGTGATGTGGCTGCGTCGTAGGACATTGAGGATCAGTCAGGCCGCGGCATTCTGGGTGCGTTGGAGGGATCTCAGGAGCTTGGTTGTTGTTCCTGCGTAAAGGGTGTTCCCGTAGTCCAGTCTGCTAGTGACGAGGGCGTGGGTGACTGTCTTTCTCGTGTCGGAGGGGATCCATTTGAAGATTCGGCGGAGCATTCCGAGGGTGTTGAAGCAGGACGTGGAGACGGCATTGACTTGCTTGGTCATGGAGAGGGAGGAGTCGAGGATGATTCCTAGGTTGCGTGCGTGTTCGGTGGGTTCCTAGCGAAGTGGGCCACCAGGAGTTGTCCCAGGCTGAGGGGGTGGAGCCGAGGATGAGATCCTTCATTTTGTCTGAGTTCAGTTTCAGTTTGCTCTCCTTCATCCATTCTGCGACGGCCTTCATTCCTCTGTGGAGATTGTCTTTGGCGGTGTGGGGGTCTTCGGTGAGGGATATGATCAGCTGGGTGTCGTAGTCGTAGGAGATGATGTTGAGGTTATGTCGTCGTGCGACCTGGGCAATCAGTGCCATGTAGATATTGAACAGCGTTGGGCTGATGAAGGACCCCTGTGGGACGCCGCAGATGATCTCGGTGGTCTTTGAGCAGAAGGGTGGGAGGCGGACGCTCTGGGTTCTGCCGGAGAGGAAGGATGTGGTCCATGCCAGGGCCTTCTCTTGGATTCCGGCATCGTGGAGGCGTGCTGTTAGGATGCGGTGGCAGACCGTGTCGAAGGCTGCTGATAGGTCCAGAAGGATGAGGGCGGCTGTTTCTCCTTTGTCCATCAGGATCCTGATGTCGTTGGTGGTGGCGATTAGGGCGTTCTCGGTGCTGTGGTTGCTGCGGAAGCCAGACTGGGATGGGTCTAGGATCTTGTTGTCTTCGAGGTAGCCGGTCAGCTGTCTGTTTACAATCTTCTCTGTGACTTTCGCCGGGAAGCGGAGCAGGGAGATGGGCTGGAAGTTCTTGAGGTCCTTGGGGTCTGCCTTGGGTTTCTTCAGTAGGGCGTTCATCTTGGCGTGTTTCCAGCTCTCCGGGAAGGTAGCTGTCTCGAAGGATGTGTTGATGATTTTCCAGAGATGGGGTGCGATGACTGTGCCGGCTTTTTTGAAGACGTGATGGGGGCATGGGTCCGATGGGGATCCGGAGTGGATGGAGTTATTGGTCTTGATGGTGTTTTCCTCGCTGACGTTGGATCAGGTGGTCAGGCGACTGGTGCGGGTGGAGGTCACGGGGCGGTGTCGGCGGTGGAGGTGGGGGTGTCGGAGTTGAAGCTGTCGTGGATGTCGACGATCTTGCGGTGAAAGAAGGTGCCCAGTGCATCGCACAGGTCTTGTGAGGGTGGGATGTCGTTGGTGTTGGAGCTGGAGTTGGAGAGCTCTTTCACAATGCTGAAGAGCTCTTTGGAGTTGTGCGCGTTGTTTTCCAGGCGGTTCTTGAAGGCGGTCCTCTTGGCGGTCCTGATGAGTTGGTGGTGTCTTCGGATGGTGTTTTTGTGGGCTGCGTGGTTGTCGTGAGTTCGGTCGCAAAGCCATCTCTTCTCCAGCTTCCGACAGGTGTGTTTGGAGGTCCGGCGGTCTTCGTTGAACCATGCGGCTTTCTTGTTGGTGCGATGGGTTGTGGAGGTTTTGAGGGGGGCGAAGGTGTCGGCGCAGTCGTTGATCCATTTGTTGAGGTTGATGGCTGCGGTGTCGGGCATCTCCAGGGCAAGTAAGTCCTCCTTGTCCCCCCCCCCCATTATCCATTCTAGCATCTCCAGGGAAAGAAAGTCCTTCTTATGCCCCCACATAATCCATTCTGGGCCTCTCTGGGGCAGTGAAGTCCTCCTTATCCCCCCACATAATCCATTCTGGGCATCTCTGGGGCAGTGAATTTCTTCTTATCACCCCACATAATCCACTCTGGGCATCTCTGGGGCAAGAAAGTCCTCCTTATCCCCCACATAATCCACTCTGGGCATCTCTGGGGCAGTGAAGTCCTCCTTATCCCCCCACATAATCCATTCTGGGCATCTCTGGGGCAGTGAATTTCTCCTTATCCCCCCACATAATCCACTCTGGGCATCTCTGGGGCAAGAAAGTCCTCCTTATCCCCCACATAATCCATTCTGGGCATCTCTGGGGCAGTGAATTTCTCCTTATCCCCCCACATAATCCACTCTGGGCATCTCCTGGGGCAAGAAAGTCCTCCTTATCCCCCACATAATCCACTCTGGGCATCTCTGGGGCAGTGAAGTCCTCCTTATCCCCCCACATAATCCATTCTGGGCCTCTCTGGGGCAGTGAAGTCCTCCTTATCCCCCCACATAATCCATTCTGGGCATCTCTGGGGCAGTGTAGTCCTCATTATCCCCCACATAATCCATTCTGGGCATCTCCGGGGCAGTGAAGTCCTCCTTATCCCCCACATAATCCATTCTGGGCATCTCCGGGGCAGTGAATTTCTCCTTATCCCCCCACATAATCCACTCTGAGCATCTCCTGGGGCAAGAAAGTCCTCCTTATCCCCCACATAATCCACTCTGGGCATCTCTGGGGCAGTGAAGTCCTCCTTATCCCCCCCCATAATCCATTCTGGCATCTCTGGGGCAGTGAAGTCCTCCTTATCCCCCCCCCATAATCCATTCTGGGCATCTCCGGGGCAGGGAAGTCCTCCTTATCCCCCCCCATAATCCATTCTGGGCATCTCTGGGGCAGTGAATTTCTCCTTATCCCCCCACATAATCCACTCTGGGCATCTCTGGGGCAAGAAAGTCCTCCTTATCCCCCACATAATCCATTCTGGGCATCTCTGGGGCAGTGAATTTCTCCTTATCCCCCCACATAATCCACTCTGGGCATCTCCTGGGGCAAGAAAGTCCTCCTTATCCCCCACATAATCCACTCTGGGCATCTCTGGGGCAGTGAAGTCCTCCTTATCCCCCCACATAATCCATTCTGGGCCTCTCTGGGGCAGTGAAGTCCTCCTTATCCCCCCACATAATCCATTCTGGGCATCTCTGGGGCAGTGTAGTCCTCATTATCCCCCACATAATCCATTCTGGGCATCTCCGGGGCAGTGAAGTCCTCCTTATCCCCCACATAATCCATTCTGGGCATCTCCGGGGCAGTGAATTTCTCCTTATCCCCCCACATAATCCACTCTGGGCATCTCCTGGGGCAAGAAAGTCCTCCTTATCCCCCACATAATCCACTCTGGGCATCTCTGGGGCAGTGAAGTCCTCCTTATCCCCCCCCATAATCCATTCTGGCATCTCTGGGGCAGTGAAGTCCTCCTTATCCCCCCCCATAATCCATTCTGGGCATCTCCGGGGCAGGGAAGTCCTCCTTATCCCCCCCCATAATCCATTCTGGCATCTCTGGGGCAGTGAAGTCCTCCTTATCCCCCCACATAATCCACTCTGGGCATCTCCGGGGCAGTGACGTCCTCCTTATCCCCCCACATAATCCACTCTGGGCATCTCCGGGGCAGGGAAGTCCTTATCCCCCACATAATCCATTCTGGCATCTCCAGGTCAGGCCTCTTTTATCTTCAAGGGCAGCAAGTGCTTGACTCTTCTTCTGCTGCAAGACTGCCACAAGAGCAAAGTTTCAGAAGGCTGTTCTCCTTCAGAGAAGAGTTAGTGGGAGGCAGGTGACCATGAAGCCCCTTCCTTCTACATTAGTCGGATGGCAGGAAAGTGAAAACAACCCACTGCTGCAACTTAAACAGACTAGTAGCCAGGAGTGCTTTTGGATTATATTTTTGTCCTAGGAAAACCTATAACACTGTATGTGCAATTCTTAGAGCTTGACACCATTGTATTGTCAGGCAGGGGCAGAGGCACCGGCATGCCATCCATAGACCAATGTTCACAGACCTCTTGCAAGAGCAGAGAAGGCTTCTCGGTAGCAGCAAAGAGGGCGAGTTCTTGCAGAGCTCTTCAGAGTGGAAGCCAGACACAATGGCTGTTCAAATGCCTGTTCTAGTATCTGCCTCAGTCTAGATTCACCAGTTTCTCTTCGGTGCGATGTTACTATATCAACCCTGGAACTGCTGCATCCACCGAACCCACCGGAATGCAAGTCAGACACAATGGCTTTGGAAGTGCTTTCTTCCAGTATCTGTCTGTTGGTCTCAGTCTGTTGGTGGCCTGTTTGTCTTTGGCACTCTTGGACTTTGTATTTCTTTTGGTTTGTCCCAGTCTGTCCTCTCTCATGGCCCTGATGATATGTTTCTGTCCCCGTCTCCCTCAGGTTGAATGGCTGCTATGAGACAATGGAGGGCGGTAATACCAGCGAGGCCCTGGTGGACTTCACGGGCGGTATCTCGGAGCCCGTTTGCTTGGATGAGGAGAACATTGCTGCAGATCTGGAGAAGAAGAAGAAGCTCTTCAAGTCCCTGATGAAGGCTCATTCCCGGGGCTCTCTCATCAGCTGCTCCATCAAGGTAAGTGAAACTGAGTGAACCTGAGTGGCCCTAGCAGACGCTGCTATGGTTAGCGTCCTTACCCTGAGGAGTTTATGGGGTCTCATCAGCTGCTCCATCAAGGTAAGGGAAACTGAGTGAACCCAAGTGGCCCTAGCAGACGCTGCTATGGTTAGCGTCCTTACCCAGAGAACTTTATGGGGTCTCAATAGCTGCTTCATCAAGGTGAACTTGTCGGGAGAGTGTTTATACAGTGAATACCACCCTTTGGGTCAGTGAATGCAAGCAAGCGTACCCCACATATGGATCAGGAGACCGTGGTCTATGAAGAGTTTCTCCACCAGATTATATTCAGCTTCTGCTGCAGGAGGGAAGCAAACATAATAGAGGTCTGTGCAAAAAAGCATTAGTAATACTTAATATTAAAGATCATTCTGAAACAAGGGAATACAAAGAAACTGGGTGGAGTGTCCTTAAAATGGTAGGAATTCTATCTGACAAGGGGAACACACCAGGGCCTCCTACCATGTCTCTTTCCACGTCAAAAATGTGCAGCCTACCCTCATCATGTCTGATTCCCGATCATGGAAACATTTCCAGTGATTCCACACTTCAGGGTAAGGAAGGTGTTGTGGTTGCACCCTTCTGGAATGTGTTGTGAGCTGTTTGTACATGCAAGGGACATGGAAGTTTACTATGTCACCCGGAGTGTGGATGTGGAAGGGCCAGAATGCGGAAGGTCGGTTGTCACGGACTGCGTTGAATTCAGCATACTTTGTTTCTGATCCAGACATACTTTTGTCGGAGCGGGCGATAGTTATTGACTATTTTTCTTCTCGCCTCCTTGTCACCATGCAGCAGGTGCGAATTGGTGGGGACTGCAAGTGCAGTGAGGGACCTCTCACATCCTTCAACCTACTTGGGCATGAGTGACGCACATTCTTTGTGATATGGCCATTTGGCGGGCCAGTGTTCAGCTAGTTTGTTTCAGTTTGAGGGTACCCGGTTTGCGGGTAGCTGGGGTGAGCTAATTTCTCCAAAACCCAGGAAAAGTGATAGTTGCAAGTCGCAGAACTCCAGGAATTTCACATCTCATGAAGAATGTTGGTCTGAGGCTTGGACTGAGGTCCTCTTTTTTCCACTTGGTCCATGTCTTCTCCTCATTCTAACAGTACTTAACCAACCTACTTGACCCCATAGAAGCAGAACTGACCGTTGTCAATCGACAGCTTGAGGTCTTCTTTTATCAAGAGCTCATATCCTTTGCTTGTGCACTTCTAGTGTTTTTATGAGAACAATAGTGCCACCCATACCCATCAATGATTTGATTTATGGTTGGGTCTTAATGTAAAATCCTTGGATGGTGAAGAAAATGCAACGTTAATTCATATGATGGTGAAGAAAGTGCTACATCTGTCAACCTTCCTACCCAAACCACAAACTGAGACTATGCCCTGGGTGACTTACAGCTGAACAGCCTTTAGCCACAAATGAAGTGGATACCAAACAGGTTTAATGTTAACAGTGCACACAATCTTCTGCATCATTAAAATTGCTCCCAAGAAAAAAAAAGCTTTTGTGGCAATCAAAAAACAGTCAACCCCACTTCGCACTCATAGGGCAAGATTTTGTCTCAATGTGGGAACCACCTGACGACCCTTTCCGCCACAAAGGACGTCAGAATGAGTGGTTTGAAGGCATTGTTCAATGCCTCTGTTGAGGAGCTTAAACAAGAAATGATTGCTCTCCATGCTTTAGCATCCGGTGACCTTCTTCAGGTTCATCTTGTGACCTATAAAGGAGGGACCTCAGAGAGGGTCTATTATACGAAGGTGTGACAAAGGCGTCACTTTAAGAAAGGGGCTCAACCAATAGGTCCCCAGTGGAATACAGCTGTTCCTGAAGTCACAACAGCTGTATTGAAGCTTACTTTGAATTTGGAGAAGATGCTTCTTGGATGGAATGTTACAATAATTAGGGCAGGAGGGCTGTCCTATCAGCATGACTATGGGAAGAACCGGTCCATTCACAAGTGCTCAGCTGGCAATAAACATTCCTATCAGGTTTGGTATAGCGATAAAGCCCATCTTTGAATGTATATATATCTGGAAACTATTGTGAAAACTCTGCTGGTCAATGCCTCTAGTGCCGCTCTGCATGAACCTGCGGCTCAAAGGCATTGCTGGCAGTGCTGTCCCAGCCTTTGTTACTTTCAAGGTTGATAAAATGGGCAGCATTGATTTGGATAATAGTAACAACTGATGCTACTGCAGTTCAATATGCTTTTGCAGTGAAGTCCTGTAAAACAAATTGTTTATCTAAAATCTTTTTAGGTCTGACTCCAGACAGCTTTCAATACCTGACCCCATGTCACCACAAAACACACATATACACATACACACAGGAAACACAAAATAAAATGTCAAGGTACTCTGGACCTGCACTGGTTTTACTAATGTTCTTGGTGATATAGGCAGAAAGATGGTAGTGCGCGAACTGGGAACCTGACCTCCCTTCCTCCCTTGATATTTTGGAAAACCAAAATTAATTCCACAAACAAAGGTGCTCAGCACATACCAATATATTTAGAATATTAAAATTTTTAAGAATGCAGCCTAGTGTCAATCACAATCATAATAGATACACTCCCAAAGCCCAATAAGTTTGCTGAAGACTTCGTTTTGTCAAAAAAGTTTTCTTCTTTCTTTATTTGATAAATGAAATTTTCATTCAATTTTTAAAAACAAGATACATGATCATAGCCGACGGGCGCGTTTCGTCTCCACGAGACTTCTTCAAGGCTTTATTTATAATCCTTTATTCGTACTTTCTCATGAGTCGTGCTCAAAAGAGCGCCCGATAGCTTGATTTGCATATTTCTATCACTGGTAAAATCGTGCCTGCCACAAAGCAGAGATAAGTATTCCCCAAAATGGCGCAGTTTGCCCTCAATATTTTCCACAATAGTATCCTTCTGTCCCAATTAATTATCGATGGAGCAAGTTGTTCAGTCCGATGTCCGAATTCGTAAAGTTGCAGGCACACAGGAGCTTTGAGTCCTCCCTCTAAAGCCACTGGTGTGTGTGGGTCACCCTCCTCTAGTCAGTGGCTTACCGGCTGTCCTTCATGATTTGGAACCCGGTCCTGGCATATAGTAAATGATTTCACATTTTCAGAGTAATCCCTTAATACTGATTGTAGCTATGCCAGTGTCTTTGAGAACCCCCTTCAGGGAAATTGGGGAATTCCACAATTTATAACAGTGGGGGGGAGGGGGGACCCGACTGGCACAACAGAATGTGACAACTATGGAAGAGGGTCAGCAAAACAATTAGATCCACCGACAATCCAAGAAGTTACAAAGGCATTATGCCTGACAAAGAAAAATAAGGCTGCCAGTCCCGATGGCATACCGGCTGATCTCTTCCTGGCAAAGCCTGACCTATGGCACCCGATTTTAAACAATATTTTAAGTTGCGTCACAGATAGAGGTCCCCCAGAATCCTGGTCAGCAGAAATAATTGTCCCCATTTTTATAAAGGGAAATAGGTCGAACCCTGAATGTTATCGCCCAATATCACTGATTGACACCACATGTAATTGATAGGCAGGGTTTTACTTGACTGTCTCGAAATATGGATAGCGGACAAAGGGACATTTTCAGATGTCCAATACGGTTTTAGAAGGGGCCTAGGCACGGTGGAGCAATGCCTCAATCTGGTAATCAGTAAATATACTATGGCAAAAATACTAATCTATATCTGGGCTTCATGGACCTGACATCGGCCTTTGATTGTCTGATGAGAGGGAACCTATGTCAAAAGATGTTCGGTATGGGTATATGTTCCTCTGGTTCACTTTCTAGCGTAGATGCATCGGACGTGTCTGGCAGAATGAGATATGGGGCGGATGGAGAATGATCACCCCTGATTAAAATGAACAGCGACCTTCGACAGGGGTGTGTGTTAGACCTTTTCCTGTTCTGTTAATATGTAAATGATTTGGAGAGTTTCTTGAATGAAGGGGCAATTGATGTGCCAACGGTGCGGCGGAGAAACCTCCCTGCAGTATTATATGCTGATGATTGCGTATTAATCTCAAGAACAGGTGTGGGTCTGCAAAGCCTTGTCAACAGATTTAATGAATTTATGAGTGAGTTGGGTCTAAAGACCAACCAACACCCCCAAGTCACAGGTCATGGTGGTGGGAAAAGTTAAACGCAAAATGAGACCCTGTCTCATTAATAATGAAAAGCTATCCTAGGTTTCAAACTTTTGCTACCTATGCATCTCATTTGACCAAAGAGGCTCCTGGACCCATCTCTTACAGGTCAAGAAAAGGAGCTTCGATTAAACGCTTGAAGCCCTATTCAGGTTCTCTAGGAAACTTGGCTGAAGACCGACCAAGACCCTCATTAACATCTATACCACCCGATGCTGTGCTGTGAGTTTGCACAGAGCTGGGGTGTGGGGATTCTGTAACTTATCTATCTTGCATACTACGGAAAATGTATCCCTCAGAAGATTGTCTGCCCCGGATCTATGACAGAATTTCGACAGACAGAATTTCGACCTACACAAATATCGGCGTAATTATATCGATAGCAAAAATATCGACGCCCTATGTACAACATGGTAAGTACCAAAATATCGAAAAATTAATATCGATGTAAAAAATATCGTTGTTAAATATATCGATTTTTTTTAATTTAAAATAACATAAAAAAACTGTAAATAATACATAATAATTACTTAAACATATTTAAATATATGTAATAATTGTTAAAAAAAAAATAATACATATTTAATTAAAAAAAAAAAAATCATATATAATATATAATTACTTAAGAATAAATACTATTCCCACTCCAGTGGGTGCAACAGTAGGGAAAACTGACCCTGAACACTAAAAATACCCCTTTACCCAAAAACCTAAAATTGACCCTGAACCCTAAAAATACCCCTTTACCCATAAACTGAAAACTGACCCTGAACCCTAAAAATACCCCTTTACCAAAGAACTGAAAACTGACCCTGAACCCAAAAAATACCCCTTTACCCAAAAACTGAAAACTGACCCTGAACCCTAAAAATACCCCTTTACCCAAAAACTGAAAACTGACCCTGAACCCTTAACAATACCCCTTTACCAAAGAACTGAAAACTGACCCTGAACTCAAAAAATACCCCTTTACCCAAAAACTGAAAACTGACCCTGAACCCTAAAAATACCCCTTTACCCAAAAACTGAAAACTGACCCTGAACCCTAAAAATACCCCTTTACCCAAAAACTGAAAACTGACCCTGAACCCTAAAAATACCCCTTTACCCATAAACTGAAAACTGATCCTGAACCCTAAAAATACCCCTTTACCAAAGAACTGAAAATTGACCCTGAACCCTAAAAATACCCCTTTACCAAAGAACTGAAAACTGACCCTGAACCCAAAAAATACCCCTTTACCCAAAAACTGAAAACTGACCCTGAACCCTAAAAATACCCCTTTACCCAAAAACTGAAAACTGACCCTGAACCCTAAAAATACCCCTTTACCCAAAATTAATTAATATTACAAATAAATTACTTCCCACCCTATTCCCCTATAAACCCACAACCCGCTCCAGTAGTAAAACATATAATTTAGTTAAAAATACACATAAATTATCAATTAATTAATCAATTAATCAATTAAAATAAATCATTGCCAATTAATATTTAATTGCAAAATAAATTAATCATTGAAAAATAATTATTTAATTACAAATAAATTACTTCCCACCCTATTCCCCTATAAACCCACAACCCGCTGTGGTAGTAAAACATATTATTTACTCTTATATATTTTTAAATTATAAAAACATATTAAACACATATTATAACAATTAATTTAAATACTTAACTTATATTTCTAACACATATTAGTAAATCGAAATTACTTACATCGATATATATGCTATCGATATTAGTAATTTCGATATATATGCTATCGATATTAGTAATTTCGATATTACTTACCTTAGGGTCGATATTCTGGCCATCGATATTCTGGACATCGATATTCTGTCCCATCGATATTAGCAACTCGATATAAGTGTAGGTCGAAATTAAAAACTCGATATTTTGACTGTTTACCGTCTGCCCCCCCCCCCCAGTTTGCCCTCTATCATATGCCATTGGGAACTGGTGCTGACCCCCATGGCGGATCGAATACAAAGTGGCTCATTTATGCTATGGTGCTCGATCTGGGTAAATGAAGAACCGCCCCTCAACCGATAAATAATTCAAGATAGTTTAAACTGTGACGACGCGCACAAAATACCATGGCTCAGCTATGTGAAGATCCAGTTGGCTCGTATGGGGAGGCAGTTTTTTTTTTTACAAACCCTCACCTTATTACCACTGTCACGAAACCCGAACTAAAAAGAAACTTTTTAAGCATTTTAGTATATGCAGAGAATATGTGGAGCATAGTAAAGAGCAGGTAGTCTACTATTTACCCATGGTTACCACTGAAAAAATTGAGCCATATCTTCTGTACCCTTTCAGCCATTTTTGTTTAGCTCACTCGATTCAGATTTGGCATCGCTCATTTAGTGGTGTGGTATCCTAGCCATACATATCATGATGCCCATCTGGATCCCTGTCCCTGTGACTGTAATTCAAGCCAGAACATGTTGCATTTACTCTTCTTCTGTGAGTTATATAATAAACCACGCAGGGAATTCATTTTCCCACTCTTAAGATCTTAAGGTCACGGATCATTGCTACCCCTGTTCCCCGGACAAGAACCCCTCCTGCAGAAAATGCAGGCCAGCTTTGTTCTATCTCCAACTACTTCAATCAGAATATATTTGCGGAATTATATATTTATTTCTGCTGCAGTTAGCGTAAGGAGGTTAGTTGGAAAATAATGATTCTTTTTTCTCTAGGACCTTTCTCTTTCTGGCACTGTCAAAAAAGCACTATGCACTTAAACAATGATTGTTTACAAGGTAGTATATGAATTTGAATTTAAAATATTTATATAGCGCAACGTTCACCGTGCGGTTTCTTGGCGCTGTGGAGGCAAATTTAGCAGTAGGAACGAGGGCTGGAAAGGGGGGATCAGTATACATTAAGAGAAAGCCTGAGTGAACAGAAATGTCTTGAGATCTTTTCGAAAGATGGAGTATTGCGTGGCCAGGCGTAAGTGATCGGGGAGGGAGTTCCAGAAGGATGGTGCTAGAACTGAGAAGTTGGCTCCGCCCCATTTCTTACGTCTGTACCGGGGGACCTGAAGGAGAGATTGTGTAGATGAGCGGAGCTCACGAACAGGGGTGTAGTCTTTTAGCAGCGAGGAGATGAAGGCAGGGGCAGTGCCCTGGCGCGCCTGAAAGACCATGCAGCCTGTTTTAAAGAGGGATCGCTCCCTGACAGGTAGCCAATGTAGTGCCCTCAAGAGGGGAGTAGAGTGATGGGAACGGGAAAGGCCATACACCAATCTGGCCGCCTGGTTTTGAACCAGCTGGAGCTTCCGCAGACTATATGCTGGGATGCCGTTATAGAGGGCGTTAGCGTAATCCAGCCGGGAAATAACCAGAGCGGACATGATTAACTTAAGTGCAGGGGGAGAAAAGAAACGAGAAACAGAGCGAATAGTTCGAAGAACGAGAAAGCAAGAAGAAACAACAGAACTAATTTGTGAGTGAAGGTTAAGGTGATTGTTAAGTTTGATGCCCAGAGTCTTAACTGAGGGAGAGGGTTTGGGAGGGGATCCTAAAGCAGAGGGCCAAAAAGAAGAATTCCAGGGACTGGAGGAACCACCCGTAAGGACCAATTCTGTCTTATCAGGGTTCAACCTCAGATGGTTGTGGTTCATCCAGTCCCTGATAAAAATCATAATGACTGAAAATTAGAGATAGAGTGGGGAGAAGAAGACAGATTAAAGAAGAGCTGGAGGTCATCTGCATAATTATAAACAGTGACCTCCAGTTGCTGAAGGGCAAAGATAAGGGGATAGATGTAGAGATTAAATAGAAGGGGGGAAAGAGAAGAACCCTGGGGGACACCACATGTGACTTTGAGTTGGGTGGCCGAAAAGTCCCCTAACCGGACCGCCTGGGTGCGGTCCCTCAGGAAGGACGATAGCCAGACCAGGGCTGAGCCCTCGATCCCCGCCGCTCCGACACGGGAAAGTAAGATGGAATGATCCACCGTATCGAATGCGGCGGAGAGATCGAGGAGCACCAGAGCCTGGTGGTTGTTTTGGTCCATGCCCTCCCTGAGGTTATTAAGGACCGACACCACGACGGACTCGGTGGAGTGCCTGGGCCGAAAACCTGCCTGGCGGGACACTAGGCCCCCATTGGCTTCCACATGGGCACTGAGGACCGATGTTACGTGTCGCTCCAGCACCTTGCCCAGGTAGGTCAGGAGAGAGATAGGGCGATAATTGGCTGGAGCAGATTGGTCCGCGCCAGGCTTCTTAAGGATGGGCACAATAGTGGCAGTTTTAAGTGCTGGAATTACCACCCCCTGAGCCAACGAGTTGTTAAGAAGGGAGATTGGGGGCTTAGAGCAGACGGAGTAAATATGCTGCAAAATGTGGGCTAGGCAGATATCTGCCGGGGAACCAGACTTCACTTTGGGAAGTATTGCGAGAAACAGTTCTTCAGTAAGTGGGGGAATAGAAGAAAGACAACGGTGAACAGTAGGTGGGGAAGGCTCAGAGAAAGTGGGGGAGGGAAGTGGGATATTGGCTTTGATATTCCCAATTTTATCTAAAAAATAAACATTCAGAGAATCACAGAGGGATTGAGTGGGGGGGGGGGGGCTTGAGGGAGGCCCTGTCTGAATAGGCTAAGTCCTGAACGATGGAAAAAATTTCCCTAGATTTATTCTCCGCCATAAGGATTTTTGTTGAGAAATGTTCAGCCTTAGCCCTTATTATGGCCTTTTATATCTTGGCTGAAACCCAAATTATATCTGAAAGTAAATGAAAAAAGGACAATGGATTCCATCAGACCAAAACCTTTCCGCCACTTTGAAAAGCCGTTTTGCACTTTATTGAATGTCTACATTCTGTGTTGAAATACTTTTGTTAATCAGGAAAGTTCTGCACTAACAAAAGGCACTATGCACTTTTAAGAACGATCGTCTTACCTTCGGGGTCTGGTCCTGTGTTTGAAAATAAAAAATGGTCCTGTTGAGGGTGAAAACTGATAATGAACTTTTTCTGATCATTAACTTTACGTGTGTTAAGCTGCCCTTTAGCCTTATGTTGTCTATACATTTTATGTATATTTTTTAATGTGTGTGACTTTTACGGTTTACTAAAAAAACTAATAAAGTTTTGATGATGATGGGATACAGGAAGTCCATGTCTCTTGTAAGGAAGGGTGGGGGTCTGGGACGGTGGCTGTTGCACCTCCAGAGCACACGTGTAAATACTGTGTATGGGATAAAAACAAGGATGTAACTAATTAAGATTGTTGAAGACGACACATGGCATTGGCCTTCCTCTAAAAAAACAACAGATTCAAAAAAGAAACTCTTTGCATGCTTGAACCTACCACTATTATTGAAAGAGGAGCTCATGCTTAAACCCACTGCAGTTATACATATGAGGCTGGAAAGGTCCAGCGCCTCGAGCAAAGTTCCTCTAAAATAAGTATAAAAAAAATGATCAATCCATGAAGGAGATCTCCTCGGGAAACAACCTTTACAACGCAGTCATTACATCGCAACATCCATTACAACGCATGCCACTACAATGCAGGCTTTACAACGCATACCATTACAACGCATACCATTACAACACATAGTACTATCCCACACTTACCCTACTGTTGCATCCCCTGGAGTTAGAATAGTATTTTTTACCCCTACACTATCCAATACTTACATTAAATGCAATGTAATGATATGCGTTGTAATGGTATGCGTTGTAACGGTAGTATGCGATGCAATGGAATGCGTTGTAAAGGTAGTTTTTTAAAATGCGATGTAGTGTCATGCGATGTAATGGAATGCATTGTAGAGGATGTGGCTTTGTAAAAACTGTGTTGTAAGTGCATGCGTTGTAAATGTATGCATTGTAACGTCATACATTCGATCTCCTCCAGTTTTAGGATGCCTGGACCTCGCTCACACCTTTACTCAGGGCCCTCTCACACCTTCTCTTTCCTTGTGTCTCCCCAGCCCTCCTCCGGGGAGGAGATGGAGATGCAGATGCCGTGCGGGCTCGTGAAGGGCCACGCCTATGGGGTGACCGACATCAAGCCAGTGCACCTGGGCACAGGCCTCCTCTCCTTCTTCAAGACCAAGAAGCTCTACATGATACGCATGCGCAACCCCTGGGGCTCCACAGAGTGGTGCGGGCCCTGGAGTGACGGGTAAGACTCGCGCAGTTTCTCCTCTTCCGAAGCACTACCTGTGTATTGTCATGTAATTGCTTTTAAATAGTGCTTGCTACCCTTGATGAGGCATCAAAGCACTTGATGCTGAGCAGCACGCGGCTCCCAAATCCACAGGTTAGTGGTTAATGCAGTATTTATTGGTTATTGCTGGTTATTAGTGATTAGGGCATATATTCATGTGACTCAGAGTAGGCATGCATAGGATGGAAAGTAAAGAGAGGGTCATTCGCAAGAAAAAAGGCGAGGCAACTATGGAAGGTTTAAGTCGGGGTCAATTTTTCATGCAGGTATTTAGGAATATATTTTTTAGATAACTTGCAATCTGAGGATGCAAAACTGTAGAAAGAAACATTATTTGATTGCAAGACCATGGTATATTTGGTACCTTTTGAGAATCGGGCCAAAAGTCTGTCTGCTGCTAGATTTATCATTTTCATTGCCGGGCACATTATTTAGTAACTTGTATGTGGTGCTGTTTGTTATTAAATACACATTTTGAACAATTTTCTGGTCACTGTAAAGAACTATTACCCAATTTAATGTTGCTCCATTTCTCTACCTTGAAGTGATTAAAAACAGAGTAGATGCAACTGCGCCCTTAACCCCTCCCACGCTCATGATGAGCTCAGCTCGTCATGTCATGAGCCACGGTTCTCGTGTGCTCTTGACGAGCTGAGCTCGTCATGACCGTTGGAACGCTTACACGACGGGCTAATTCCGCTGCTGTGCTGGGCGTTCTAAGGAATGGGCGTGGTCATGACGAGCTCAGCTAGTCATGAGCACACGAGAACCGGGGCGCTGTGCGCACCCCCCCTCCCCCCAGCACGGCAGGGGAATGAGCCCCGCAGCCAAGGGGTTAACTCCTGACCTGCAGATCACACACGGGTGTGGGCCTCAAGCACTTGTCTCACTGAGCAGTTGTGCTTACAGCATGCAAGGGAAGAGTAGCCAAGCTTCAGAGCACAAACATTTCAGGAGGAATTCGTACCTACGTGAATAAGGGGAACCCAGAAGGGTAACTGACCGTATAAAGATGCCATTGGAAAGCACGTGAACACTCCCATTTCAGGCAGGTGACTCCCAATTTTTAAGCCAAAAATGTTGCTTTTGTTCCCTTGAGAATTGTTCCACTTCATTGACAATTATTGGGAGAAGCCAAATGCTCCAACTCGTATTCTCCCAAATCTCCCTCTTATCTGTTCCTCAATGGCGGCCGGTGTGCATTGGTCCATCAGTCTGCCTTGCATCAGGCACGGTGGCATCACCAGCACCAGTGCTGGCAGCGGGCCCTCGCGAAGGGTGAAGAAGATTAGAGAATCAAACTATAACACTCGCCCTCGCCATGCACTGCTAATTACCTCCATATTACATGGTCTATGACATAATTCATCACATCACTGCAACATCTGAGATGACATAATTGATGACAACACTGTGCGTGGCAGGGGTGCGAGTTATAGTTACTTGAAATACCTATACCTAGTGAATTTCAGTGGTTTTGTTAGTTCAAAACAGTATGTTTTAACTTACATTTTAATCCAATTATAACGTTCTTTTTAACTTTTGTGTTTTCTGTTTAAAATATATGTATTTGTTTTTGATAAACCCATGTTTCGTTCTCTGAGGAGTGAAGCCTAGCATCAGTAACATATTCTTGTTTCACTTTGGTTCTACGTGTGAATCTTTTCCCCTTTGACTCTCTTAAAACTGCCTCACAAGTCCCTTCCTTTGGCATCCCATTCACATGTGGTAGATGCTCCTGTCAGTCGCCTCAAAGTCGGTGTCAGCCAGGAGTCTGACCCCCCTTTTGTGGGGAAACGTTGCACAGAGTCCAAGGAAATGTGGATAAAGGGACACCAACATGTTAAAATTTGTTAACATAGCCTTGCACTGGCAATGGTGAGATGTTCCAGGGTGTTGTGTGGTCTTAGAAAAGTCCATAGATACTTTGGGTCTTGGTAAACTGTGGGGCTTTTGTAGAGACACAGTGAAACCTAGAGCTGCTGTTAGGACTGAGTACATCCCAGAACTCTGTAGGGCTTTGGTGTAAAACAAGTGGATCTGAGTACAATCTCATGGTTGTCTGGGATGACATTACTGCTATCACAATACAGAGCACAAGTATCTGGAGATCTTTCTACACACCAAAGATGTTTAGGATTACTGTAAAATGATGGTCTGTGGCAGTGCTTGTAATGGAAGTCTAGAAGTGCTGGTACTCGATATCCGAGAGGACCTGTTTGCTGCTGAGAAGTGCAGGTATTCTCCATGAAAAGCATTACACCTCTGCTGAAAAGTGCTGCTACTCTCCCTCTCAAGTAAAGTACTCAGTTCTGGATAGTACCTGCTTATTTAAAGCACTGGTCTGTGGGAAACAAAGAGAAAACATTATTGTTGGCCATTGCTGCACAATCTGCTGCTCATTATCTTTGCAAAACTTAAGCTAGTCTATATTGTTTTTAAGATCTCTGCTCCTCAGGGGACATGTTCACACTTTTCTAAGTTCACTGTGAAGCCGCAGAACCCTGCTGTCCTGATACACTCTTTGTTTAAAGTGCTGTCAGTAATGCTTGAACCCTTTGCTCTACAGGTCCGAAGAATGGAAGCAGGTGGGCAAAGGGGAGAGAGAGAAGATGGGCGTCACTGTAAGCGATGACGGGGAGTTTTGGTAAACGCCTTGCTGGAGGTGATGGTGGGGTCTTGATCATTAAATTACTGTATTGTACATTTACAAAAGGAGTGATTATGCATGCTCTAATCTGTCTCTCAACAATGTTGAATTTCTTGGTGAGGAGGATGGTGGCTGTGCAGGTGCCATGGTTGTGCGTGTGCCGTGGTTGTGGTGTTCCATGGTTGCATTGGTGATTTGATAGTGCTGGTGCCATAGTTGGCATGGTGTCCTAGGTTGGATGGTTCTGTAGCTGTGCTACGTTGATTGTGCTTCATCAGTGGCTGCTTCATATGTCGGGTAGGGCTTTGATATGCGTAGGGATGTCAGGGTGGTAGTGTTGTGACAGTTGTGGTGGTGCAATGCTTGCGATGATGGGATGCCTTCCATAGTGGGTCATTTGTAGTCATGTCCTGGTGTTGCCTTGGCTACAGTAGCATCTTAATAATGATGGTGTGATCCTTGCAACCGTATCATGGTTATAGCAGAACAACGGCTTTCATAGTTTGATTATTGTGGTCTTCTTTTCGATGCAAAAGTGTGATCGTTTTAGTGCTGTAAATGTGGTGTTGTATGAAGGTCCCTGCCATGGACACCAACACCACGCATAACTTTACTATGCAGTCACAGCAAAGAATATACTTGCAACTCATCAAAACAAGGACTCATTTTCGCACAAACCTCAACCACACATTTACATTGCATTTTATATATATATATATATATATATATATATATATATATATATATATATATGTATATATGTATGTGTATATATATATATATATATATATATATATGAACGTAATTTCGTCAAGCTGAAGCAGCCGCCCCAGTACACAACTATACAATGACGAAGGAACAGACCCAGATTCAGTGCTCAATTGAAGTCTTTATTCTCCAGCAAGCCTGCCGCCGCCATTACGCGTTTCGCCTCTCGCAAAGCTTGGTCACATGGCAAGTTGCTGAGAGCAAGTGCCGAGATTTAAAGTGCCAGTGCGCGCGTTATTTTTCCACCAGAAGTAACAAACACGGAAAAAATACTTAGTTTTACATGCTTACATTGTACATTTCATCTGTGCATACATACAAGTTATAAAACATGTAAATAAATAAACATTTAAATATTTTAAATACTTTAAAACTGCACAACCTGATCTAATATTAGGTCTATTTACATTTACGAGAGCATTTCATTGACCTAAAGCGGGGGCACGATTAAATCCCCTGCTTAATTCATATTGGTCAGGTTATATAATTAACTCTCTCATCTAGTATGCCCAAATTCAAACACACAGAATAAAGCCCAATTGGGCAGCATCAAATATTGTTTGTGAAAAAATAAAGCTCAAGTGAGCATATACTTCATTGGAAAATTCATAACTACGCTGTTTGGTGTAGGTTTCATTCTCGGCACAAAACAATGAGTGCATAATTGTATAATTTTTTCTTTTTTACTTTTCCTCTTTTTTTGTGCAAGTGATAAATTAAAAAAAAAAAAATTCCACATTCTATATGTTCTTGTTTCAACACAAAAATTCCATGGATAGCCATCCAAGGTAGCCCTCTCTAGATGTTATTGCTCTCATAAATACATGAAACGAGAAAAGGCAGAATGTATTAATGAACATGATGTTCCATTAATATAAGTACTTGTAGTCAGAGCATTTGGCACAAACGACAACAATCAATATACCTATGTGTTTGTATATTTCATATCAACGAAAATCCCTTCTTAAAAGTAATATCTACCACAGTCTCGATATCCTACTAATAGTGTATTTACAACTGAATTAGCCATATGCTATTTTTAGAACACGTTGTCAAAACAGTCCTAACATCTGGTTGTTAAAAAAGCACATGCTCAAAAAAGATTGTATGTCTAAAATAATGCAAATTATTTACAGACATGTATACAAATCTTCAGTTGCATTAAGCCCATGTGGTTGCTTACTGTTCATTTCCAGAATATATCTGGTTTCGAGTAAACGAAGCCTCGCATCTCGATTGCCACCTCTCTTCATGGGCCAAACTGTGTCTACTGCAAAATATGTGAGATGAACTGGATTGGAATTATGGTCTGACTCGAAATGCCTCGCCACAGGATAGGCCTGATCTTTGTTTTTGATGGCTCTAATGTGCTGGAGCACACGTTGGTGCACCGGCAGGCGGGTACTACCCACATACCGGAGCTCACAACTGCACTCCAGCACATAGACCGCATAATCTGTTTTACAGTTCAAACGCTTGGAAATCTCTTTTGGGGTCTCTGAGAATGGGACAGCATAATTGGTCTTATTAATTCCATGCTTGCAAGCTTTGCACTGCGAGCATTTTTTGAAACCCCTCCCCAGGGCCTTCCAGGTATTTGACACCTGTGGTTCCAAGCTGTTTTTGACTAAAGATCTGGCCATAGATACAGACCTCCTAAAAGTGACGAGTGGACTGTTGACAACCTTACTGCCAATAATTGGATCCCCCAATATCAGGTTCCAATTACGATTGAAAATTCTTCTAATGGCAGAATGCTGACGGCTGTATGTAATGATCATGCGGGGCCTAATTAGCTCGCCACTCTGGGGTACCTCTTTAACCCTCGGCAATAGTGCAACTTCACGGGACATAAGCCTAGTTCTCTTTTGGGCATTCTCTAGTACATTTTTGGAATACCCTCTGGCTAGGAACCTGTTGATACTGGCTCTCTGTGCTAGTTCGCACTCCTCATCACTGCTGCAAATCCGCCTGATCCGCAGTAACTCACCATAGGGAATACTGCGGATCAGGTGGCGTGGATGGTGGCTAGAGGCATGCAGGATGGTGTTGCCCGCAGTGGGCTTTCTATACAGTTTGGTCCGAATACAATTACTTTCTGCATAGACCTCCATGTCTAAGAAACTCACAGCATTAGCACTAATACATGATGTAAAATGTAAATTCAAGCCGTTAGCATTTAGGTTGTCAACAAACTGTTTTGCCAATTCTTCCGTTCCTCTCCAAATGAAGAACAAATCATCTATATATCTTAGGTATGTTACTACATGCTGATCCATAGTGGTACGCAGTTCCCCCCTCAGGACCTGTTCCTCCCACGTATATAGATTAAAGAACTCCATTTTTACTACCCCTTAATGCTAGCCATCCGTAGTCCCTAAAAAACCTCTTATTATTACTGGAACGCTACTCAAAAAACTTATAGGCCATAATCCTAATCTTCCAAAATCCTGCAAAAAACCCTTACTTCCATTCAACGCTACCCTTTGCTGATCCCTAAAAACCCATTCTACCCCTTAACACTACCCTTCACTGATCTTGCAAAAAACCTAGCCCTTAATGATACCCTTCCCTGAACCTTAAAATAAACCTTAATACTTCTTAATGCTGTCCTTCCCTGAACCTTAACAACACGTGCACCCCTAATTGCACCAATCCCTAAACACTTTTACTACCCCTAAACACCACCCCTCCCTGAGCCCTACCCATAAATCCCACCCATCCAAGCTCTAAAGACTCCTTACTACCCCTAAATATCCCCCATCCCTGAGCCCAAAAAACTCCTTAGTATACGCCTAAACTCTACCTGCCTCTGAACCCTAAAAACCTGCCCGCCCACCACTACTTTTAAAAATGCATTATAAATGCAATGAGTTTTGACTTACCTCATACTACATTACCTTGAAGTGGTAAATGCATTGTAAATTTCGTCACTGTCTCACATTTTTAGCGGATGCATGGCAAGGTGTAGGCCCATTGTGCCTTGGTGGGCTGGTTCTAATACTTTGATGGTTTTAGCGCTGGACAGCTGTGATGGTTTAGTTGTGACCGGGATATGGTGCACTAGTACACTGGAAATAGTGATAACAGGTTGTGGTGATGTCATTGTATGGTGATACAGTGGTGGTTATAGGTTGTTTGGTGGTGTAGTTTTTGACAGCGACTGATGGATTCAAAGCAGTCTGCTATTGATGGTGGTGGCTCCAGGGCTATGCATGGTGGACCATACGAGGCAGTCGTCTGCGAGATGGATGTCAAGCTCTTAAAGCATCTCTACAGTTCGTGACAACTTTCAACAAGTACTGCAACCCTTTAGATGCCCACATACACAGACCTCTCTCTCCATTGGCTGTCTAACAGGATGAGCTTCGATGACTTCTGCCAGTACTTCACTGACCTGGTTGTCTGCCGAAGGATTAACACAAGCCTCCTAAGTATCCACAAGACCTGGGCGGAGGCCATGCTCTTTGGAGAGTGGATTCTAAACGAGAACCCCCTGAAGAATCGAAGCGGCGGGTGCAGCAACAACCGAGCAACCTTCTTGCAGAACCCGCAGGTCAGAACTTGGATTGTGTGCGATTGATGCCTAGTCATGTGCAGGTCTGACAATCGGTGGCCCTTCAGTGCTCAAACGTATTAATCTTTTGTAGAGCTCATCATGTCAATTTCAATAGCATTAGAAAGGGGAAAGCTGTTCTGGATCCCTGTTTACATTAAGAAGTGAGGATAGACACTCTAGGCCTCTAGGCCCATAGGAATGAATGGGAAGCTACTCCTTAATTGAGAATCGCAATTCGCAATTAAGGAATATGTAGGAATCGCCATCTTTTTTAGCGATTCCTACATGCATAAGGAATTGCGATTCCTAAATAGTGATTTCTAAAAAATCGCTATTAAGGAATCGCAATTCCTTTTGTTGATGCATGTGCCCCCAAGAGCTTAGAAAGTTATGCCTTGATGTATTTTGCAGAAACTGGAAGATCAGACCCCTTTTTTATGTACGAGTAGGAGGGGATAGGAGATGTTTGCAATGCAGGAATCAACAATCATGCCAGAGAAAAGGGATTCCTTTAGACATGTATCCATGCTCCCTCTTTCAAATAAGTAAAACCCCCAGTGGGATGTGAAGATGGCTGTAGCACTGTTCCTGAAGTTGTCATTTACGTTGTAGTTTGGGGTTTGAATCTTACTTCTGACTTGCAATACTGTCTACTAAATGACCATCTCTTCCTCCAAGAGGGCCAGTGTGCTGCTTCTGAAACATAAGTGTAGTTTCACACGGACAGGGAAGTACCTAGTACAAATTAATCCTGTAACCCAAACATTATGCCTAATTTGGCATTAATCATGAGATCTTTCTTAAGGTCTTTGATAGAAGAACATATTGCACACCTACAGTGTAATGCATTCGTTTGAGTTCTACTATGCCATAATGAAGAACATTTTCACCAGCCAATTTTCATGGGAGTGATGCTGTGATAAAATAATCTTCCATTGCTTACATGATTAATTAAATGAAGTCATCCTCCAATGCCAGGACATCCTAGGGGCACCTCTCCACAAAGAAACCTATGTTTCTTTTACCAGAGCAAAGGCACTACTTTTGTCTTTACAGAAACGTATTTCAATGTAGGAGATGTGCATGGCAGCCACGTGGCCCACACCATAACCCTTCTGTAAATCCTTCTGTCTGAATATTTTCTTCAATTTTATTTTCCTTCTGGCACAGGTATTTTTTGCGTAATATTTGCCTGCAACCTGGATTGAATCAATACAGTCGAAGCCTAGCACTGTTATAGTTTCTGATTAGATGAGGATAGGAAGACATGTGGACTTTAGATAGAGGGCAAATTCTCCAGAATAAATGTTTTCATACATTGACATGAAAGAATGAATCCCCATAATCAAGCTATGAAGCCAGCACAGTGGCAGGGACTCCAGGCAGAGTGATGGAATATAGCAGTAATGCAAACATACATACCAAGAGTTATAACAGTGTTTTGTAGGCAATCCACCTTATTGGAACGTTTGCCCTGCAGCTAATGACTTTGTTGGGCACTGACCCCCCACTCCACACAGTACCCTCTGCTTGGCATCATTTTAGAAATGAATCCCCTAATGAAAGTGAGCATAATGCCCTCATATTCACAATGATATGCAAAGATATGATCTCTGTAAAGCACTTCTGAAGGGCTACAAACTCTATATGGAGTCATCAACTAGATAATGTTTTTGTTTAAATTCTTTAAACAGGCATTTGGGTGAGCATGCTTGCAGTTGATTTTATTTCTAATGTTAGTGAATGTAAAGCTTTACTTTCCTGCTCACAATTTCAATGGTTTTTATTTTGCAAAATGCCACACATTACATTGCATGTAACAGAACCTGGTTTAATCGTGAAATCTATAATAAGCAGTGTTGTATTAGAAGGATGAGTCAGACTCTTAAATATGCTCTTGAGGAATTGTATGCTGAGCGACTGAGGTAATGCCAGCAACTTAAAAGATAAATATAAGAAGAAAAACTTAAAAAGAAAGAACTGAATCATTATAACAGCTGCACCTGAGAAGAATGATTACAAAATGTTCTGGCATTTAATTGTTAATGGCATTATTCCTGTTTGGGGTGTAAGGTAAACTACAGATGTGGCTGTGGATAACTAACAGCTATACCTGGAGCACTTATCTAATGGAAGAGTGACTATTCTGGTATTCTGAATTCTGTGGCCACTCCTGATTAATGGACTCCTTTTTCAAAAGACCAAGTTAGTGGCCTTACTTCCAGTAGTAAAGTGTCAACGTCAATGTGCCCAGATGGTTTGTCACCCAACTCTTTAAAGGCCTACCAAAAAGATTGGTCCCAAATGTTAGACTTTGTATTTCAATATGCACTTGGAAGTTGTCTGAACCTTCATGACTTTTGGAAAGCTACATTGGCCCCAGTAGTGTGTGTATTTATCAAGCATTGGCAAAGCCAGTAGGGTTGACATTAGCTGCCAGCATTTTAGCTTTGTCAATGCCAGTTTTTGGCATTTTTTTAATTGTATTGTTGAATGAGGTGCCAGGCACTCAACAAAATAGAAGAATGGCCAAAACCAAAATAATATGTGATCTCAAAAAGAAAACATTGCCGCAGTAGTCCCTGGCGCTGAAGAGTACTACGTTGTGTGCTGATGTGCTCCATGTGCAGCAGCAGAATGTCGTCACTCGCATTGAAGTTTGGCAGTGCCTGAATTGGGCTCACCCTTTGCCCCATACTTTATGTTGTAGTGGGCAGAAGAAAATGCGAATGACACAACAGACCAATATATAAAGATGGATGACGGAAAAGCACTATAAGTTTATTAAATATATCTAATTTTTGTGAAATCAAATGGTCCTGGCTAACCCCAGACCTAAAAAATAGTCCTGCAGACTTGTGGCTACAGGATACTAGCAATGGTTAATCTGCCAGCAAAAATGTTCTCAAGAATTCCATCTGGGCTCATGTTACATATAGGGCACACATGAATAGGGCACACTCATTTGCGCCACTGCACATCTTTAAGCAGGTGCACCCGGTGCAAACAGGGACAGTGCGCCCTAATTCAATGAATACGCTGCCCTCAGGGCAGCTTAAACTTGCACTGAACTGGAGGCAGAGCATTCTGTGAAATACGGAGCGACTGCCTCAAAGCTGCTCCATGTTTCTCTGTGCAGTGACAACTCACCTGAACTTTAAAGAGGGGTCACAGACCTCCCTGCAGGGAAGTGCAGTGAGTGACGTCCCTTGCCCGCAGGGGGATGTTTAGGGGATCCGTGGGAACCCCCTTTTACCCATCAAGATGGCTGCCCTCATGGATGCAGAGACAGTGTAACACCTTATTTGTGGCGCAGTGCCCCTGTCCTGAGGCCATGTTTGCTTCTGCACCCATGTCGGAAATGCAGCACTGACTCAGAGGCAACCTGATTCCATCATTAGCATGGGGCCACACCCAGTGCACATGAGGGGACGCCCTCTCAGGACACTACATGTGCATTAGTGCTATCAGTAGTGCAGAAGGATGCTGCGCAAGCATCTGCAGCCCCTTCTGTGTTACCAAAGTGCCCCATGGGGGTAAAAAGGGGGCGAACGCACCCCTTGCGGCCCCAGGGCACTATGTGTAAAAGGCTCCATATGATTTAAATCATAGTATCTCTGTGTGCGAAGTGTGGTACCCAACTCAGGTCACTTTCCTTAAAGAGATGTCCACTCATCTTCACCACCTGGTGTGTTGGCGTAGCACTCATAGAAAGTAAGTCTCTTCCCTTGGGTGTGGCACCTTTGCACTGTTTACATTTCCTTCTCCAAAGCCTTGATGAGCATCCGATGCCCTCTGTTATTGGGAGAAAACTCTGAGATTTGGAACTCTGCCACCCTTTGTTAAGAAAATTATGTCATCTTCATACTAGCATGAGCTATCTGGGACAACAAGTTTGGCCAATTGTCATAGAACTGTGACTGGATTGGGTGCTGTGAAAGGCTATGCTTTAGCACCCATAGTGTTTAATATCTTCATGAGTGACCTGGAACCTCTTTAAACAGCTGTGAATCCGCCTTTCCCTGCCAAATGGCCTCCTAACATTAGGCCAATGGTTTTTAAGTCATCAAAACATAAATTGGATTGCTGTAGTCGCTAAATATGTTAAAATGCCTCCATGAATGGATAACAGGTAAATCTGATTATAGTTTTTGGTTCCACTAACCTTCTGGTTTCTTTTTATTACTATTTACCAGACTTGTGGTGAAGCAAGTCTATGGATCTCTTGACCGCAAGCATATATGGGGTAAAGCAATGATGGCTAAATTAAAAGTCGATTATCGGCAGTTCTTGCTAGCCTTCATCTTAAGTTCAGGGGCTCTTCTGTGCACTCCGGTTTGTGCATATGAGAGGAAATGTCTTCTGATATGACCTATGGGCAGCTTTAGCTGAACTTGCCTCAAGCCACTGTGGACAAAATAGAAATTGAGGTACAGAGAAAATTACTTCTGGTTTGGTCATTAACTCCTATGGAGCTCATCAGACGGGAGTTTGCATGAGTTGCACCTGGTCAATTGCCTTGACCTTGTCTCTGTGGTGGGTACTTCAATTAAGTACAGCAGCATGGAACACTTTGTCTACAAGGTTGTGGATGAGTTGGGTACAAGTGCCATTGAGAATAATAAACACTCCTTTTATTTCCACTTTAAATGGCTTGAGAGTTTTAACCCCTTGGGCGCGGCCGCAATTCTGCGGCTGTGCGGCGTGTTTCGAAGTGGGCGGGTTCATGACGGCCCCCAGCCGTCATCAGCACACGCCCACCGCGTTGCATGACGGCCCGGGGCCGTCCTCAGCATAGAAGGGGTTAATATATTGACCAATTTTCAAAACATATCAGTAAGTATAGATCAGTTTAAAGCAAGAGTAAGGTGCGCGTGCACCACATCACTCTCATAGCAACTCTTCATCTCATTGGGAGAAGACGCTTGTTTCATTGTTTTTACTCCTAATATAATGGCCTATCCTTAATGGGAAATGTTGATCAATTGAGCTATCTAAATAAGCTTCTGAAGTGAGTGTGATGATGAGTAGTTCATCTGCCATTCTATGGACATATTCTGATGATCTGGCCACAGTTTTGAGCAGATATTACAATAATGCTGAGAACATTGCCTATTGCAGTTAAAGCCAGAACTATATGAAAAGCATTTATATCTATTAGGCAAGGTCTTGATTATGTTTTTAGATGAGTTGGTTGTATTGTTTTGCTAAGCTTTATTGTAATGTTAATGGGTTTTAGATGGTTAGATTGTTCTATAAGGTCAAGCAGTGGTGTGGAACCTCTTAAGTATGGGCAGTCTCCTATTCCTCTTTCCTGCTTTCTAATCTTAATTTTAGCAGGCGAAATGACTGCGTGCTGGAGAAGAAAAGTTACTTAACTGTAACCACAGTTCTCCAACACTGTTAACTTTATTAGATTCAAATGCAACCCTTTATTCTCCCTGGAACAAGTATTTTCCTTATTTCTTCATTTGTGTAATGAGAATCTGATGGTCAGTGCTTAATTTTATCCAGGGGGGGGGGGGAGGAGGAGAGGCACCAGCACTTATTAATGGGGACCGCCCCTTATTTTCCTGCATTAGACATTTCCTGATTTCAAGAGAGAGAAACACACACAGATGAGAAAGTTGGAGGAAGAGAGACTGAAAAACCATTGCAAAGGGACAAAGCAGGAGCCTGGAAGAGTACAATAAAGGGGCAGGGGGTGGCTGGTTGTGGATTAAAGAGGCATGAGGTGGATTCCAGACTACGAGTCTTGGTATTCGGCACACCACCTTTATTTGCACCGGCTGCGGGCTTCCGAGCAGACCTTCGGGCACCGGCACTCAATCTTTTACAAATTAAGCACTGATGGTGGCCCATCAGGGAGTGGGATTTTACCATTAGTGCTTCATTGAAACAGAGTACTGGGAGTCTTAGTCTGATAATAATTTCAGCTTGCAAATACATAGAAGATGCCTAGCCTTGAGAGTATTTCTTAATGGTAAGAAACATTTTTATTTTGTGTGTAGTAGCTCCTGTTGGCTGTGTCCAGCTGGCAGCACCCACTTTCAATCCCAGATTAAGCTAGGTTTAAAGACTGTGGTGCGTGAGAAAATACTGAATTTGTGGGAATTAATGTGTATGGAGAGTAGGCTGCACTCACTATCTGCACTCTTTGCAAGTTAATAGAAATGTTCTGGTCTAATCTCTACATACTCACCGCACTTTGGACCAGCAGGAATTTGCAGAGTTGCGTGACCTATCACTTCTCCCTTCAAGATACACAGGCAGGGCTAGATTCTGTAAAACTCAGAAGAACTTTTCTCTCTTTTTCTCAGTTTGCTTTTGATATCTCCCTGGAGCACGACTCTGCGCTGATCTGTCTCCAGCAAGACGACAAGAGAGCCCAACGCAAGTCTGGATCAGGTGGAAACCTGGCCATGGGCTTCGATCTCTTCCAAGTAAGTGTTGGTAAATGGATGGGAGTATATGTGATTGACATGGAGCAAAAAAATGCAAATTTGTTTGGAAAAAATTGACATTTTTTGTATGGTTTGTGTGCTTCATCCAGTACAAAATGTCATTCATAAACAACACAAGTCAGTGAGCAGTAATGATTTTTCCTTTGCTGGTCTCATAATCTCCTTCTTGGGTGTTCCTAAATGTTGGTAATTATGAGTTGGGAGCTGTGGTTCTCCAGGTACCAAAGTTGGGAATTCTGAAACTGGAGATGCTCTCTGGCCACTAGAAATCTGACTGGGTAGAGGCATTCCCGGAGTGACGTTTCCTGGATGTGCTTGGATCAAGTTTTCCTTAGAAAGCTTACATGGTTTGCAACACTCCCTTAGTTTAATAGAAGCTTTCACATATACAGAGCTCCCATGTCTTATCCTGTGGGAAACAGAAGCAGATGGCTGCTATGCTAGGTTAGGTGCCCTCTGACATCACAGTTTTAGACCAGAGAAGACATAAGTACCACCAATGCGTAGGCTGGATTATAACAAAAGCCCTTTGTTGAGGGCATTCCTGTCCCTCTTGCACATGGTTTCAATATCTGCTAACCTCCAAGTTTGTCTTTACTAGCACACCCAGCTCCACCAAGGGTTCCTTGGGTTATCGAGAGCTTTACAAATTGTGATGGGGCCAGTTGATCTTAGTTCAGAGGAAGACTAGGGCTTTACTTCGGTGTGGCTTGTTTGGAAACCCTAGTTTTTTCTTGAGATAGCAGGGAAAGTGACATGGCTTAAATGTGAGTTGAGCCTAACTATTGTTCATGCAAGGCTGTTGCAACCATTGGGACACAGATACAGATGCACACACGTGCCGTCTCTCTGCCTTATTCAGTGGATCCCTTTTATGGCTAATTAATTCCGTTTCAGTCTAGAAAGGAGGATTATATTTGAGATCTGTTGCCTAGACAAGTAAGTGGAGTGGGGTGGCTCACTGGTCAAAGGCGGCAGACCCGGGAGTAGAGGACGGCCCGGGACCAGGGTTCAATTCCCGACGCGGCAGGGTCGTGGACCAGGGTCAGCGGACTCGATAATTCTCACCTCGGTGCCCACTCTAACCAGGGATCACACTCAGCAACTCTGGGCATTAGCTTGCCTCATCTCCACAACGGCCCCCCACATACGCCGGGGATGCCTGGTTTCACCTTGGAGATACCCAGTAGGGACCATCTCACAGGGAAAGCCAGGACGGATTCCCCAGCGGTCTATTCACGCCAGGATACTCCGGTAGTAATTGAGCGCGTTATAAAACAGCATGTAACATAACATAACATAATAGAGTGGAGGTATGTTAACAGGTTGGCCCAGTGGCGAGAGAGGTTTCTGATGAGAATCACAGAATGATAATAGTTCTACAGCCAGTATTGGTTAGGTAATAAAAGTTAACGTCATTGGTATCTCTTGGAGAACAGAATAAAGACTGATTGGCCTAATAACACAAAGTGATGTATTTGCTTTGTGACGGCTAATAGTATCGCTGTGATGTCTTAATGGGAGATGTGGGAATGTCAACAGACATTCCCACATCTTCCCATAGAGGTGAAGGTAGGATAGCTTTACAGTCTCTAGATTTTGCTTGCTGTTCACATAGGAAATCGAGGAACACCTTACTGCAGTTCAATATCATCACTGTCTTTATAGAGATCTATAGATACTCTGGGGAGGGAGGTAGATGCGTATAGTGGGCAGATCTATCCACTGTCTAAGCCTTTGTTGTTCAATTTTGAGCAGACTCTGTGTGATGTGATGAGACTCTGGCGAGGGTAATATGATGGAGCCGTGTTGTCTGTTTCTCAAGGTGGAGCAAAACCGGAAGTACCGGATGCACACGGTCCAGAGTAAAGTGGCTAGCTCCACCTACATCAACTCGCGCAGCATCGTTCACCGAGCGGAACTGCCGCAGGGGAAGTACGTCATCATCCCCACCACCTTCCAGCCTGGGATAACCGGAAACTTCCTGATTCGGCTCTTCACGGACAAGTCGTCTCACCTGAGGTAGAGCACAAGTGCTGAGTAGGGCCTGTCCACCTCCATGAAGGATAGGAGGGAGCTGTGTTTAGGTAATTAGTCTGCTCTCCTGGGTGACCGCCCTAGGCGTCCAGTCTGGCATCCTTGAGGAGGAGGCAGAGAGCCTGTCCCCCTAGGTATTGCTCTGTATGAACTTGTCAGACAGGGCTCCTAGGTATGGCCTTCTATAAAGCTATAAGTGATGATTCATGGATATGACTTTAGGGTAGCTATCAAAAAGGGCTCATTGACAAGGTACCCGTCAGTCAGCACTCCTGGTTATTGTGTTTAATCCCGCTGTCGATCAGAGCTCCTAGGCATAGCCCTGTAAGTACTTGTCAGTCAGGACTCCGAGGTATGGCCTTCCATGGAGCTATTAAGGCAGGATTCATTCATATGGCTCTGTTTGTAGGGCATCTTTGAAACAGGACCCTAGGCATGGTTTATGTATGTACCTGTCAATCAGTACCCATAGTTATCATTCTTTGTCCTGCTGTCAATCAGAGCTCCTAGGTATAGCCCTGTAAGTACTTGTCAGTCAGGACTCCTAGGTATGGCACTGCATGCATCTGTTAGTCAGGAATCCTAGGTGTGGCACTGCAGGCACCTGTTAGTCAGGAATCCTAGGTGTGGCACTGCAGGCACCTGGTAGACAGAACCCCTAGATGTGACACTGCGTGCTCCTGTTAGTTAGGGCACCTATATGTGGTATTGCATGCACCTGGTAGACAGGACTCCTAGGTATGGCACTGCATGCATCTGTTAGTCAGGAATCCTAGGGGTGATGCTGGATGCACCTGGTAGACAGGACTCCTGGGTATGCTATTGCATGCACCTGGTATGCAGTGCCACGAACCCTAGCTGTGGCACTGCATGTACCTGTTAGTCAGGAATCCTAGGTGTGATGCTGCATGCACCTGTTAGTCGGAAATCTCAGTTGTGACATTGCATGTACCTGTGATCCAGGACTCCTAGGTATGGGTATGGTATGGTATGGTACTCCTAGGTATGGGAGTGCCACGAACCCTAGATGTGGCACTGCATGCACCTGTTAGTCAAGGTATCTTTATGTGGCATTGAATACACCTGTTAGTCAGGAATCCTGGGTGTGGCACTGGATGCACCTGTTAGCCAGGGAGCCTACATGTGGCACTGCATGCACGTTCGTCAGAAATCCTAGGTGTGGCACTGCATGCACCTGTCAGTCCGGGCTCCTAGGCCTGGCAACTGCATGCACCTGTCAGTCCGGACTCCTAGGCCTGGCACTGCATGCAACTGTCAGTCTGGAATCCTAGGCCTGGCACTGCAAGCACCTGTCAGTCCGGACTCAGTCCGAACTCCTAGGCCTGGCACGGCATGCACCTGTCAGTCCGGACTCCTAGGACTGGCACTGCAAGCACCAGTCAGTCCGGACTCCTAAGCCTGGCACTGCAAGCACCTGTCAGTCCGGACTCCTAAGCCTGGCACTGCAAGCACCAGTCAGTCCGGACTCCTAGGCCTGGCACTGCAAGCACCTGTCAGTCCGGACTCCTAAGCCTGGCACTGCAAGCACCTGTCAGTCCGGACTCCTAGGCCTGGCACTGCATGCACCTGTCAGTCCGCACTCCTAGGCCTGGCACTGCATGAACCTGTCAGTCCGGACTCCTAGGCCTGGCACTGCAAGCACCTGTCAGTCAGGACTCCTAGGCCTGGCACTGCAAGCACCGGTCAGTCCGGACTCCTAGGCATGGCACTGCAAGCACCTGTCAGTCCGGACTCAGTCCGGACTCCTAAGCCTGGCACTGCAAGCACCTTTCAGTCCGGACTCAGTCCGAACTCCTAGGCCTGGCATGGCATGCACCTGTCAGTCCGGACTCCTAAGCCTGGCACTGCAAGCACCTGTCAGTCCGGACTCCTAAGCCTGGCACTGCAAGCACCTGTCAGTCCGGACTCCTAGGCCTGGCACTGCATGCACCTGTCAGTCCGCACTCCTAGGCCTGGCACTGCATGAACCTGTCAGTCCGGACTCCTAGGCCTGGCACTGCAAGCACCTGTCAGTCAGGACTCCTAGGCCTGGCACTGCAAGCACCGGTCAGTCCGGACTCCTAGGCATGGCACTGCAAGCACCTGTCAGTCCGGACTCCTAGGCCTGGCACTGCTAGCACCTGTCAGTCTGGACTCCTAGGCCTGGCACTGCATGCACCTGTCAGTCTGGACTCCTAGGCCTGGCACTGCAAGCACCTTTCAGTCCGGACTCAGTCCGAACTCCTAGGCCTGGCATGGCATGCACCTGTCAGTCCGGACTCCTAGGACTGGCACTGCAAGCACCTGTCAGTCCGGACTCCTAAGCCTGGCACTGCAAGCACCTGTCAGTCCGGACTCCTAGGCCTGGCACTGCATTCACCTGTCAGTCTGGACTCCTAGGCCTGGCACTGCAAGCACCTGTCAGTCCGGACCCAGTCCGAACTCCTAGGCCTGGCATGGCATGCACCTGTCAGTCCGGACTCCTAGGACTGGCAGTGCAAGCACCTGTCAGTCCGGACTCCTAGGCCTGGCACTGCAAGCACCTGTCAGTCAGACTCCTAGGCCTGGCACTGCAAGCACCGGTCAGTCCGGACTCCTGGGCATGGCACTGCAAGCACCTGTCAGTCCGGACTCCTAGGCCTGGCACTGCATGAACCTCTCAGTCCGGACTCTTAGTCCTGGCACTGCAAGCACCTGTCAGCCCGGACTCCTAGGCCTGGCACTGCAAGCACCTGTCAGTCGGGACTCCTAGGCCTGGCACTGCAAGCACCTGTCAGTCTGGACTCCTGGATAGTTGGGTTGTCATGACTCCTTGTTTCTAAGTGTGCACCATTTTGCAGACCGTGGACTGTTGACAAGGACTGGTAGCGCTGAAAGCTGGGACTTGTAGGTTCTAGGTATGGAGCCATCAGTAAGGGCACGCACTTTCAGGATTTGGAGTTAGCAGTGCTTGGTTTGAAATGTAGATCTGTTCTTTCAGGTTGAAGCTGGCACTGAAATCTGTGACCTTTACTTCTGGGGGAGATCTGTACTTTAAGAGGGGCAGGGATATTGGTCTGCATTTGTGGGTTCTAGGTTGTCTAAGTGTTTAAGTGACTTATGAGACTAGGGCTGCATAATGCACGAATACACCCTTCTAGGTCCGCTTCTGTCTCTGCAGGAAACGGATGACCACTTTCCTAGTGAAAGACGGGAACTATCATTTCCTGGTTTAGAGTTGCCCTTCTCAGGGGTGGTTACAGACAGGCGTCACTAGGAGCCAGGACCTTTGGGTTCTAGGTATACATGTGGCTTGAGCCTTATGCCTTTGGACTGGAACACAGGAAGTAAGGAAGCATCAGGTCTAGGTTTGGGATTGTCTTTAGGGGAGCACAGGACCTTCGCAGTCAGTAACCAGCACAATGTTCCCCTCCCTCGCGCAGGGCGTCTATTGGGGATGCATGACGTTACAACGCATACTTTTACCACGCATGCCTTTACAACGCGGTTTTTACATCGCAAACCTTTACAACGCATAGCGCTTTGGGGTGCTGGATAGTGAAAAGTTTAATTTACTATTCCAACTCCAGTCCCCGTGGACACTAGGGAAGGTGTTGGATAGTAAATTAAACTTATTCCCTATCCTAGAGCGCCCCCCAGTGCAATGTGTTGTAATGGTTTGCGTTGTAATGGTAGTGCGTTGTAAAAGTTTTGTTGTAAAGGTTGTTCACCGTCTATTGGTTCCCGCCCAATAATGGTCTCTGATGTTCTTCTTCCTTTGTCAGAGAGATGAATAAAGACCTGCCAACGCCATCTTTCTGGAAACGGATCGTGGGATACCCGGTTATGGTCACCTCCATCAGTGTGTACAGTGCTGCAGGACTGGCCCTGCCAGGCTCTGCCAAAGGTAATTATGTGCCATTATCAGTCAGCAGGGTGCACACAAACTCACACACATAGCATGCCTTCAGGACCAGCTCCCTACCGGGAAAGTGGAAAGAAACAATGATGAAAGGTTCACTGTCATTTTGTTTTCAACCGCCCAGATCAGAGTGGGCGTGGCTGCAACATAAATTTGCATATGTTCTTTCAGAAGTCTATTGGTTTTTTTCTCATTCTTAAATGAATATACTAATGTAGTATTGTGATAATAGTCATTAACATGACTCTAACTGCAATCCTGTGTATTCTTCCTGAAAGAAGTCACACTAGCATTCTTAGGTAATTCCAGGCACTTGCAGTGACAGCCGGTTTGTTGACCGCCCACTCTGCCCCTTCGCTCTTACCTGCACCAGCCATCACTGGGCATTTGTATATAGGGAAGTTTGCTCGTTTCTAAATGCAACAGCTGTGTTAGTAAAGATGGTGCTTTTGAGGTGATCATCTCTAGTTGGAGGAATGATGAATAGGTGAAGGCTAATGACCCAGGACTGAGCAATAAAAAGAGTTCCCTGAAATTGGCAGTGGAAGGATGCAACTCATCCAATCAATACATTGTGAGACTGAAACACTCCAGGGCGAGGCAAACAATAGAATATGGATAACAGCCATCAAATGCCCAACACAGGCATGAGAGAAACAACAAAGCATCCAGTCATGACCCAAATATGTTAAAATATTGGAAATGAAAGATCTGCAGCAGACAGCTAAAGCAGTCTGTAGCAAGGCCTAAAACAGGTACTGCAGGGTGTTAGAGTTAGGATTCGAGATCGAATATGTTAACCCCTTCGACACTCATGACGAGCTCGTCATGAGTTGCGCCTGTCGTACGCTCATGACGAGCTGAGCTCGTCATGTAACGCGGGTTTTTAAAAAAACTCAGCGCACAGCGGGAAAATGGCCCGTGCGCATGAGGTTAAAAGGTTAAGGATGGGATACCAAAAAAGTCTTTCAATTATGGTCTAGTAAGCGATAGCTGGTAGGCTCGGGGTAGGGATGGGCATAGGGAGATGTCAAGGCAGGTCATAAATGAGGTTTGGAGTTAGAGTAAGAAGTCGGAATAGGTAGTGAAGGGGTTAATTTCAGGGTACTTCACTGCACGCAGGAAGCAGGAAGATGCTCAGGATCAGTGGATGAGAGCACCTTTAAGAGGTCATCCTATTGGAAATAGAGCGCTACACAATCGCCGCTAACTTAAGGTTGATTGACAGGATTGCAGGTGGTGGATGTCAGGGGTTACCTTGAGGTAATAAACATCAGGGTTTAGGAGATTACACAGCATGGGGGAAACGCAAGTCCTGAAGGTTGAGGCCAGAGTTGGTGTGCCTGCACCACAGGAGACGGTCGTGAACTCTCTCTTCCGCCCTGATGGGGTGAAGGGAGTTGGTGGGTCGTGCCACAGAGCATGACAGAGTGCTCATGTGGAGTGAGCTCAGGGGAGTGATTGCTGACCCTCAGCACCAGGACTCTTCCATACCTGTATTCCAGGCAGTGTGAGGTCAGGGGTCACAGAATCCCGTTTCTCCCACCAGTTGTCTCGGTTTGAAGGTTCTGGCTGGCACCACAGATGTTCGGATGGTCTGAGGGTGGCGGGAAACACAACTCAGTACAATACTATCTGAAGCCGCCTTACCAGACCCCTTAAAGGGACTGCCTTAGCAGTTGTTAGCAGAGGTCACTTGTGTTTTAAAACAACACTGTGAGAAAAGAACTTTGGGTTGTGAGGTACCTTCTAGCATACCTTCTGACGCTGTTAGTCAATAAAAGTTACTCTATTGTACAACTTTGATGTGTTGCTGACTAAACAAATGGGCAATGATTTAGGGAATAACTTTGTACAAAGATACAGTAGGATACCGTAACAAGACCATTTTATTGAGTACGTTGTATGGCTTTGGGCCAGATTGTCAAAAGTTTGTGGAAAACTAAGAAGCATGCTACCCTAGGAGTACGCCAATGTCTTCTGGAATCCTCGATGAATCCCGGTAGTGTTCGTGAAACCTACTACAGTCGTCTTTTCCCGGGAGCTCTTCCCAAAAGGTAGCCGTTTCTGCACTGTAGGAAGATCTTTATCTTCGTATAGGTGCTCCGAGTCCTCAACAAAGCCCTGTGTGCTCATTGCCACCTTTCCACGTTTACTCCTTCTTTTGCAGGGCAAATGTGTGCCAGTGTTGATTCTGTAAATCAGACCGCTGGGGTTCTTTTCATAAATGAATGTGTTAGCTCATCTGAGCAACATAATGAAACCTACCTGTGCTGACATACCTGTGGCTTAACTCTACAAAAAGCACTGAGTTAAAATGCTGTCGAGTGGGTATACTTGCTTGATTTGCTTACACACAGGGCTTTAAGTGGGAAAAAACTGGTGTTGCTCTAGAAGGGGCGTGGTAAATTTCCTGAAGGGGTGTGGCCTATCCTTGTAGGGGCGTGGTCTAAATCAAGATAACTAGCATTGTGTGCTTAAGGAAATCATGAAGTCGCATCCAGCAAAGGATAATAAAATAGGCAAAAAAGTATATTTATTAAGTATAAGCCCCTGTCACTCACAAACCAGACAGTCAATACACAACCAGGCAGATGCACACAAAAAGGTTGAACAGGAAAACAGCCACTTTCTAAAGGTGCTATTTCCAAACTTAGAATTTAAAAACCATCTTCACTAAAGGATGTGTTATTAAATTCTGAGTTCAGGGATACCATATTCCATATGTCTATCTTGCTGTTATGGGAAGATATGCAGGTAAACATGTAACACAGCATTCCACATGTTATCCTATGGGCAAGATGGCCTTTCAATAGTGAAAAACGAAATTGGCAGTATTTCACTATCAAGACATGTCACCCACACTAGTAACACCAAATAAAAACTGGGATGTCTGGTCACCCTACCTTTGACCTTTGAGACCCGAAAATAGAGCCCCCTAGAGCCCCCTTTTGAGGCCCCACCAAACAAATTGGGGGGGCTCACACCCCCCACCGAAAGCCCTGCTGACACAGTAATTGGCTGTCAGGCTGGTAAACCATCTCCAGGCAGTCACCAGGCTGCACCCGTCTAGGTGCGCCGGGGGAGGGGCGTGGGGGGGGGTGTTAGTGTGTGTGTGTGTGTGTGCCGTTTGAATGGTCGTGCACTTCTGTTGCTAGGCTAATTTGCACGTTCCTCCCCGGCAGCTCCAGACGTCTTTGCCAGGATCTCGTGCGAGGGGAAGCAGGTGAAGTCCCGGGTGTACCCAGCCTCCTCCAGCCCGGAGTTTGACCTGGGGGGCGTCTTCTACCGTAAGAAACCCCAGAACCCGGTGAAGATTGAGGTAAGCTGTGACCAGGGCCGGCTTTAGGGCAGCGGGACTGGTGCAGCCGCACTGGGCGCTGTCCTAGGAGGGGGGGGTGCTGATCTCAGGGAGGGGGTGCTGACCACATGGGGGCGCTGTGTTAAGCAATAAGGTATGATTTATTTTAAAGGAACCTGCGGCAGAGTTAGTTGTGCGTCCAGTTTTCAGCCAGACTTTAAAATGTCAAGATGACTCTTGTGAAAATGTTCCTGCTAAAAAGAGAAACCAGAGTTTGGTCTACTGGCAGTTTTGACTCCATAAAGAAGCAGAGGGTTAATCTGCCTGCTGCAAAGAACATATACTGTGCAGATCACAAATCTGTATTTTGTAGGGATAAGTGAGTGGATTACTGCTTTTGTCACAGAGATCCTTACGTTACAGCTGTACATAAGATGCATCCCTAATATAGAACAGCGACCTATGAACTGTAACCAAAGAGCTGCACGCAGACTGCAAAAAATAGAATAGGACCCCCCCCAGTCTTTCGTTATCGATTCCTAAATTTGCTAAAAAGTGAATCCTTACATTTTTTTAGTAGTCAGGCTTTACTAGTGCTTTAAGACAAGTGAAATGCATGGGAGAGAGGGGCTTTGGAGAGATGAGGGGCACTTTTGTGTGGTGCCCCTGAGGCAATCCGAGGAAACGTCATGGGGGGGGGGGAGCCAAAAATGATTGTCTCGTGGGGTGCCAACAACGTTAAAGCCACCCACAGACCCAATGCTGGAAACAACAGCACAGACTCGAACCCTGACACACACGAACTGCAAGGTGACTCAATGACTCCGTTCCACCAAGGGCGGAGCGCCCCAGACCAGGGTTTTCATTTTACGCCCACATGCATTCTGGGAATTGTGTCCTGGTTCAAGTTAGTTGTTCCAATTGAACTAACACACTTGAAAACCACTATCTTAAAAAGGAAAAGCCAGAATCATTGCTCTCTGTCACATAGTCATTTAACTAGCAGCTGCCTGCCCCCCCCCCCCCCCCCGTTCAGTTTGAGGGTCCAGAGCCTGGTTTTGATGTGTGATGTTGAAGTGTGCTTCATGCCTCTTGGCACTGTAGCCAAAACAGCAAGATCCGCCCAAAGGACGCACAGAGGAGAGATGGAGAGAGCATTGATCTATGGAAAGAGAGGGATTCTGCGTGGAGATGAAGACAGTGGCGCTGGTTTGAGCGTTTTTACCAGGGCTGCTTTTGATACCCTGGTCCGATGCTGTATGAGGAAGAGCCTGTAAACCTGGCATTGGTTCGTGATTATAATCTGCTGATCATGGATGCTTCTGGAAGGAGAATGGACAGAGGAACTGGGTGGTGCACACAGGCCATTCCAAACCCAGGGAGGGACAGAATAGCAGAGAGGGAAATGTAATGGGAGTGGATTCTTTAAAAGTTTACATGAAGAATGGGAGGGGGAGGGGGAGTGTGTATGAGTGCGTGTGAGCCCACAGTGCATTAGTAAAAAGTGTGGCGGAGCCCTGTAGAACAGGTGTATTTGGTAGGTCAATAGGGGAGCTTTTAAGCCACCCCTGATATTGTGCATTGTTCAGTAGACCCTGAGGTGTCACCATTACTATGGTTATTGCTGCTCCAGGGAATGCCAGTGCTCCTAAAAGTATCTTTTGCCTTTCCTTCTTCTGTCCATCCGGAGATGATGTCTCTCCTCCCAGACTCCACCTACTTTCTGTTTTGAGATACACTCGAACAACTGAGGACAAGATTGATGTGTTGTGTCTCCAGTGACGTCACTTGTTTGATTCAGCATCTTCTACCGTGGTGCTGGAAGCACTTTGTGGGGGAGTATTTTGTTTGCACTAAGACTCCTACTATCAAGGCCATCCACTCAGATATCCTTGAGGAAGAAAAGTTTTAGCCACAGACTGACCAGCTGCCTCCCAAATAGGGACTTATTGAGCCAAATAAATGAAGTGTACCTTCAGACATTGAAGTCCTGATAAATTAAAAGCAAACTGGGCCCCCCGCTTCAGCCGAGGTCTCGCCCTCTTCTACCCTGCCTGTGGTGTCATGTTCTCAGTCTCTTTATAGGGACAGCAAATCTCTATAGTATCAACATCCACTATGGGTGACCATACCCCTGTTTCCACAGGCACTATTTACTTCTGTTTCACTACTTGTCCTTCCACTATCCTCTGAGTAAGAAATAGAAGGCCATTGAGGGTCGAAGAGTGCAGCAAGAAGTTAACCGGTGGATGTCTTCGGGTTTAAAGTGTCAATGGTGTGCAAGTGAGTGGCCAATAGAATACCCCCTGTTTGAACATTGGCCTGATGGGGCGGCGGGTGCAGGTCCAGTACTCATTTGTTTGCTTGCTCAAAGGAATTATGAAAATAACCTTACCAAATGCTGCCTTCCAGTCCTCAGTTCTCAATTAATTAGGCTTACTTTCCTTCCATGTCATTCATCCACCCACACCTTCTCTCCATCCTTTCTTCTTTCTCCATCCATCCTTTCTTCTCTCCACCCACCCTTTCTTTCACCATCCACCCTTTCTTCTTTCTCTCATCCATCTGACCGTTCATCATTATTTTAGTCCATTCTTAATTTTCTCCTTTGCTTGATCAGTAAATCCATTCATCCGTCATCAGTCCATTAACATTCCATGTGTCCATCACTCCATCCATCTTTCTGCCTCTCCATCCATTTCTCATCCATCTTCCCACCCATCCTCCTCTCATCCATCTTCCCACCCATCCTCCTCTCATCCATCTTCCCACCCATCCTCCTCTCATCCATCTTCCCACCCATCCTCCTCTCATCCATCTTCCCATCCATCCTCCTCTCATTCATAATTCTGTCCCTCCATCCTCCTCTCATCCATTCTTCTGTCCCTCCATCCTCCTCTCATCCATCCTTCTGTCCCTCCATCCTCCTCTCAACCATTAGTCTGTCCCTCCATCCTCCTCTCATCCATCCTTCTGTCCCTCCATCCTCCTCTCATCCATCTTCCCATCCATCCTCCTCTCATCCATCTTCCCATCTATCCTCCTCTCATCCATCTTCCCACCCATCCTCCTCTCATCCATCTTCCCATCCATCCTCCTCTCATCCATTCTTCTGTCCCTCCATCCTCTTCTCATCCATTCTTCTGTCCCTCCATCCTCCGCTCATCCATCTTCCCATCCATCTTCCCATCCATCCTCCTCTCATCCATCTTCCCATCCATCTTCCCATCCATCCTCCTCTCATCCATCTTCCCATCTATCCTCCTCTCATCCATCTTCCCACCCATCCTCCTCTCATCCATCTTCCCATCCATCCTCCTCTCATCCATTCTTCTGTCCCTCCATCCTCTTCTCATCCATTCTTCTGTCCCTCCATCCTCCGCTCATCCATCTTCCCATCCATCTTCCCATCCATCCTCCTCTCATCCATCTTCCCATCCATCTTCCCATCCATCCTCCTCTCATCCATCTTCCCATCTATCCTCCTCTCATCCATCTTCCCACCCATCCTCCTCTCATCCATCTTCCCATCCATCCTCCTCTCATCCATTCTTCTGTCCCTCCATCCTCTTCTCATCCATTCTTCTGTCCCTCCATCCTCCGCTCATCCATCTTCCCATCCATCTTCCCATCCATCCTCCTCTCATCCATCTTCCCATCCATCTTCCCATCCATCCTCCTCTCATCCATCTTCCCATCTATCCTCCTCTCATCCATCTTCCCACCCATCCTCCTCTCATCCATCTTCCCATCCATCCTCCTCTCATCCATTCTTCTGTCCCTCCATCCTCTTCTCATCCATTCTTCTGTCCCTCCATCCTCCGCTCATCCATCTTCCCATCCATCTTCCCATCCATCCTCCTCTCATCCATCTTCCCATCCATCTTCCCATCCATCCTCCTCTCATCCATCTTCTCATCTATCATCCATCTTCCTATCCATCCATCTTTCGTCTTGTGCTTTTCATTGCAGGTGTTTCGTTTCCCCACTCCAAGGCTTCATCATGGTAGTCCCTTGCAATGGTTTTTATTTGGGGGCAGTAAAGGCAAAGGAACAGTAAACCTCTTTTTAAACGGTTTATGCTACACACGCTCGCTAGTGGCACCCAACCCCCACTTAGGCTGCTAAAGTAGGGGCTTCCAGACCCCAGTTCCTGACGCCCCTGATGGTGTGACTTCGTCTACTACTGTTATTTCGTTGAATCGATGTCCAAGCTCCACAGGTGCCTTGAAACACCGTACAGATGATATGTTCAAAACACATAAGAGTATCTGTCTCTCAGGCGCGGCCGGTACAGGTAAGAGCGGCGAGACAGGGGAGGGGAAGTCGACATACGACGAGATAGGGAAAATAAAATCAATAAGTAAATAAAACCACTTACCTTGCGCTCGCGGCATCCCGGAGTCCGGTAAGTGGTTTTATTGACTTATATATTTTATTTTCCCAGTCCTTTTGTATGTCGACTCCACCCCTGCCCACCGCTCTTACCTGTACTGGCCGCGCCTGCTGCCTTACTGAGCGATGTTCAAGCCCCGGGGGTGCTTCGGAAGTCTGACTTGTGATCAGTCGTTGTCTCTCCTGTCCAATCAGCTGGCTTCCTCTGTCTGGTCGGAAGGGGTGAGCAGAGGAAGAGCTCATCACACAGCACTGATGCAGATTCAGGGCAGACATTGAGAGACCCCCCTTCCTCTGGTGAATTACCTCAGGATTCTAAAATCAAAAAACCTAAGTTTAATGATCTGTGGGAGTTTATATTATTGACACCCATGTAACACTTATTCATGATTATCTGAAATCATAGATATTACCCAGAAGTACTTGTAGTTCATTTTCTGTCGTGATACTCGGCCACTGTATAGTAGATTCGCGCAATGTTCCTGTAGAGACTGTAACAAAAACAAAAGAGCTTATGTGTCAATATTTGCATTAGAAGTGATGTCAAGGTCCTCAATAAAGTATGCTAAAAAAATTATCCGTGAGAGAACAAAACAAACCGAACATCTGGAAGGATGGAAGTAAGTAATAAAAGGTAAGGTTATAGGCTGTGGTAAGAGTGAATTTTCAGCATGTGCTACTGTAGATCTCATGGTGTGCACATTCCTGCCACCTGGTGTTGGTCTCAGAGCATAACAAGTTGTTTGCCTTCCAAGGAGGAGTTTCAGTTTTGAGGGGACTTGTAACACCTCTCCTGAGACCCACAATGCACCAGGATGCAGACTCCACCTCAGATTTTATTTCACACCATTGAAGTAAGATGTCTCTTCACTGCGCACTGAAGACACGTTTCTATTCCAGAAGACTGGGGCACCAATATCGTCAACTCACGGAATACGTTTCATGGTAATGGACCAGACTTTTGGACAAGCCTGATGCATTTTATACAATAGCGACTTATTTGGGGGAAAGGAATGGAGAATGCACCGTTTAAATTTTACCCTCTTCCATTAACTTACAGTGGTCAGGCCAGCCTCAGATCTACTACCTCTGTTTTCTGAGGGACCACAAAGAACGTGCAGGTTTGACGTAGAGCGCCCTCCATTCTAAGAAGGCCCTTAAGCTTTGATGTGACGGAAGGTGGGCACATTGCTCTAAGAAGCAGCACCAAGAATCTACCAAGTTGCCTTCTTCCAGTGTCACCATTATCTTCGGTGTCAGCTGCTGATGAAAGAAGTGGTCTGCAGTTGCCCAGAATCCCAACAAGAACTAAGACCCATGTGGAGTGGTGTGGCTCACTGGTTAGAGGCGGCAGACCCGGAAGCAGAGAACGGCCCGGGACCAGGGTTCAATTCCCGACGTGGCAGGGTTGTGGACCAGGGTCAGCGGACTCGATAATTCTCGCCTCGGTGCCTACTCTAACCAGGGAGCACACTCGGCAACTCTGGGCATTAGCTTGCCTCATCTCTACAACGGCCCCCACATTCGCCGGGGATGCCTGGTTTCACCTTGGAGATACCCATTAGGGACCATCTCACAGGGATAGCCAGGACGGGTTCCCCAGCGGTCTACAGCACCAAGATGCCTCAGGGCAGCAGTGCGCTTTACAAGACACATACATTACATTACATTACATATGTCCCACCAAGATTTAAACTCCTGATTCTCCAGGGCCTTCAACAAAACCTCAGGACCTGGGCTGCATCTCACGTTTTAGACACTGATGCCAAGGACCTGGAAACCCACAGCTTTGACTGGACACTGTCCATCTGCACTCCAAGTAACTTATTTATTTATTTATTTATTTTTTGCATTTGTATGGCGCTCAGCTACCCAACAAGGGTTTCCCCGGCACCTTTGACATTAAGTTGGTCAAAGGAAAATGCTGAGTTGGTTGTTCCAACTTCCACTCATGATGGACCTCTAAAGGAGCCTTGGCTAGGAATGACCCTGGGAGCGCCACGCCTGGCTGGAAGAACGTCCTTCAGCACCACCCACTGAAGTCGAGATTGTTCAACGTCGAGGAATTGCCTTGATGCCCGAGGACTGTCATAACCAGGACACCAAACCTCTTAGACAAATGGGAGCTGACCAGCTTTTGGCATCCAAAGCAATCCTCGAATCCGGGCACATTACAATCACTAGAGCACAACAGTGGACTGCATGATAATAGCCGGAGCACGATCTTATATATCCTTACTGTCCCTAGCCCTCCTCCCACCACGCGGTCATCCCACAATAAATGAAAGTCAACTTTTGCGGAGGATGTTCAGTTGAACTTGGGGCCTATCCTGTCCTTAAGAAGCAGAGCGTAGATGTTCCTTGTGCACCACAAATGTCACCTTCACCCTCCATTCATGTGGACTCTGACCTGGATGCAGATCCACTGTCCTAGTATCTGGACCCAGGGCCAACCAATCAGCAGCACGACACTTGACAGGATTACAGCGGGGTTCATCAGGATGAATAGGCTTTGAAGCCCTGCCCTCTGAAGGCTTCTCTGCCTGATGCCAACTCTGCTTATAACCCAGTAGGATGCAAAGCACCATAATATATCCTTGCATACTGATGAGGAAGAGGAAGATGTCCTCATTGATGCATTCTCTAAACCTGAGCACTGCATTACACGGTTGTATGACGTTACAACGCATGCTTTTACCACGCATGCTGTTACAACACAGGTTTTACTACGCATACCATTTCAACGCATAGCGCTTTAAGGTGCTGGATAGGGAATCGTTTAATTTACTATTCCAACTCCAGTCCCTGTGGACACTAGGGAAGGTGTTGGATAGTAAATTAAATCTATTCCCTATCCTAGAGAGCCCCCCAGCGCAATATGTTGTAATGGTTTTCGTTGTAAAACCTGCGTTGTAATAGCACTGCGTGGTAAAAGTTGCGTTGTAAAGGATGTTTCCCGCATTACACAGTTCCTGCTTGTGCTCGCACACTTGCTCAAGAATGTAAGGATCTGGGTAAAGGTAGAGTAGGTATTACAGGGTTGAGGAAGTTTAAGCCCTTGCCCGTGACCCTTTCCTCATACGCAGGCAGGTACAACCTAAGTCTCTTGTGTTGCACGTGGCATGTGACCAGGTATGTTAGATCTCAATGGGAGGAGTTGGAAGTATTTAGTAAACATCCCTCGGAGGCACACAAAAGAGAGAGAAGGGGATCCCGCAGGCGTAAAACTCTTCTCTGGTGCCAACATCTGGTGTGCCTTTGGTTGGAGAGAAGGAGAATGATCCTACAACAAAATGTAACTTAGCCTAGTGCTCCAAAAACCCTTCCACTCAAACTCTTTGTCCCCTCTTGCGGTTAGAGCATAAGCCCCTTAGCATGTTTCTCAGTCCCCTGCTTTGGAAGTTTCCGTTCGCCCTTTTAATTGGAAGTGCAGTACGCTTATGTTTATTAATCAATTCTTCCACCGGTGCAGGGTGGGGAGGTACTTCTAAGGCATTGCTGGCATTCATGGTTCAGTCTGTGACTCCATAGGACATCCCTGGTCCAGCCCTCCAAATTCTTTTAGGAGTGGCCTAAAGATAGCATGAGCTCTCATGCCAGCCTCTTCTAATTAAAAAATCATAATTTAAAATAAATGCTTATATTAGTGCCTAGAGGGGTCTTTGATCCGCTGTCTTCATCCATTGGTCTCCCTAAGTGTCATTTACATTGTGCCTACACCCACCACGACACACAGCACGGGATAATTGGTTGTTACACTGTGAGGGGGCACCATTATGCCGATCACATATGGACATCCACCTAAAAAAAGAAAAGTGCACTACAGAGTCAAGGATGATGGACCAATGCTTCATATTGTCACTGCCTTTTTATTTCAATGTTTAATCCTTCTCCATTTTGTAGTTATCTTTGTGTGCTTGACTTTTTCACATTTACATTTTTATTGCAAGCATATGGGTGCCACGTTTACTTAGTGGTATGTTTTTTCTCCTCGTCATTGTCTTTGTTTTGATTTTGTGCCATGCCTATAATGGAAAAAAAATAAATAAATAACCATTGCACCAGCTTGCCAGACCGATTGTCCTTGCCACTGCTTGTCTGGTACTGTGTTCTCCCTCACCTATGTTGCATTATTATAAGATTTTGATGACTCTCAACAGTTCTTTGTTCTAGATTGCCTATGTTCTCTCTCTTTAGGCCTGTGATGTTCCTCACTGGTGTTTTGTTCTTCTGAACTATGTTCCTTGTGTGTTCTGTTGCTTTTGCTCTACTCCTGATGTTAACTTCTGGCTCTGGTTTCAGATCTGGGTGAAAGGTGTTATTCGCAACACCCTCTTGGGCTCCACCAAGGTGACGGCTGATACGGAAGCGATGGATAAGAGTGAGGTGCTGCGGTTAGACCCTGCGGTACCTGGAGCATCTGCTGGTTCTATCGCTGTCCGCATCTCGTCCAGTCGAGAACTCGTTGCGCTCTGATACCTGTCGGCGTGAACGCCCATCCTCGTGGCCAGGTCCTTGTGGATGCTAAACACTGGAATCGCAGAATATCTCTTCAGCATTCATGGCCACTAACAGTGGTGAATTGACTGGTCAGACATGTCTTACTCCAAGGAGTTGGAAAGTTTTATCTTTGTTTACATAGAACAACCAAAGACATCACCGGTGTGGGACACTGGCAACCCCAATTGTTCTGCTGCGGACCCAGGACAACTGCATGCATGGCGCAGGAAGTGGAATCGGTGTCATATTTTTAAGGTTTGTTGTCCAAAAAACTCTGCTTCACCAGGACATTTTACTCTTATATCAGCTAAGTTTGCGCTGAGTTGAACCGATAGTGTGCACCTTCAGTTGAACCTCAGATCATGTTGGCATCAACGCTGTTGGAACACGGAGACCCAACAAAAGCAAAAAAACAAAAAGAGAACATGTCTGAACTTAAGTCCCCCTTTACCATCCTCTATGTGGCACCTGCTAGCTGCCAGTGAGATCTCAGCAGCACCTTCAAACCTTCACCTCACCTGGATGGCAAGGTGACCTCGTGAATGTAGACACCTGGCAGATTGAAGACATGTCTCATTAGTGATCTTCTGTTAATGCTTATAAGTTTCCCCTGTTATCTGCTGAATGCAAAACCTTTTTTTCTGGAGGGCTGAATGGACACGTGATCAGAATGCCACATTCCCTGATTTTCGCTCTTGTTGTTTGTGGGAGGGAATGTCGCGGGAACCATAAAGTGATAATTTTTTTGACTGAAGTGACATGAAGAGGAAGGGGGCGATGGAAACAGTAGATGGTGACATGTGGGCAGGCTTCCTTTCTTCTGCTGCCCTGCAATCCTTAAATCTTGATCTATCCTTTTTAATGAACCCGGCCTTCCCGAATCTATCAGCAAGCAGCGACTCCTCCAGCGCGACTACCTTTCCCTTCCGCATTGCTGGTTGTTTCTGATGAATGGTTCATTGGAGAGGGGCCAATCATCGACAAAGCCAAACGTTGCCTAGAAGTCGCTGTATTTCTATTTGCTTTTTATGAAAAGCCCACATAGAAAGACTGCTGCTATGCAAGTCTCCCTTGGAATGTCAGAAAACTAGCTAGAGTTCCCAACCTTCTAAAAGATTGCTTAAACATCTGGCAAACTACTAAAGTGGAGGTAATTTGGAATGTCCGAAGGATGCAGTGTACCCTGAAAATGTTCCCATTGGAGCATGATTTTTAGGGAATTCATAATTTTGTAGGTTTGAGGGATGTTGTCCTGAGTCAGAGAGTGCACTTGGACCTTCTGTGCCAAACATCCGAAATGCATTTTTATATCATGAATAATTTCTCCATGTAGATCACCCAATTGTTGCAAGCACACACGTTTACATCGTAGTTCTACGTTCAAACTAAAAATCGGAGCTCTTTCTGTTTAACTTTTAAAATGTTCTGGAGAAATTAATGAACAAGATCCAATTGCTGCTTTTTGATATTTCACAAATGTTTTTAACAATGATCTTAATAAAGCTAAATGCCTCTGCATCTTTTCTGTGTGTCTGAATAAAATGAAATTCCTCCAGGCTTTGTCAATAGAGCCAACATCTCCGAGGCTAGAAACTGTAGGTGCCAAAACGAATGTTTAGGAACCACCAATTTTCAGGTGAGTGGAATTCAAAACACAACTACAAGAGCACAAGCAGTTTGACCAGATTCTGGAGGGGCGGGAGGCTGTTCTGCTGCCCCTTGTTGATTCCTTTGCTCCAGATCAAACCGGTGTGAAACTGGTCCCAGATATCCAGATGCTTGGGAAACCACCACTTCAGGGATTTCCTCTACGTCTCAGGATGGTAGGTTCCTTGCTGATTCACTGGACTCTGAATCGATCAATCAGGTGTTTGTAAAGCACGACTACTCTCCTTTGAGGTTCTCGAGATGCTGGGGGCGTGGGGGGGGGGTTAGGGGGGGAGCCACTGGTCCCTCTGGTTTGGGAGGATCATTCGAAGACCCAGGACTGGAGGTCCTTCTTGAATTGGGTCGGTGACACGGATTGCCTGAGGTGGAGGGACAGGGTGTTCCAAGTCTTGGTGGTGAGGTAGGTGAATAAACTTTCTCCGGTTCTGGTCTTTTGGATCTTGGGGACGGAGGCTACGCACTTTGGGCAAAACAGAGTTGTCTGGCGGGTATGTGGAATGCGGGCGGTGTTTCAGATATGCTGGTCTTATGTTGTGGAGAGCTTTGTAGACATGTGTGAGGAGCTTGATGGTGAATCTCTTGTTAACCGGGAGCCTTTGGAGTTGTCGGAGGTATTGCATGATGTGGCTGCGGCAGGAGATGTCGTGGACCAAACTGGCAGTGGCGTTTTGAATGTTCTGTAGTTTCTTGAGTTGTTGCTGGGTGACACCTGCATAGAGTGCGTGCCGTAGTCCAGTCTGCTGGTGAGGAGTGCGCGGGTGACAGTCTTTCTGGATTCTGTGGGGATCCATCAAAATGTCTTTCGAAGAGGGCAGAGTGTGTGGAAGCAGGCAGAGGAAACTGCATTGATGTGGCGGTTCATTGTGAGTGATGAGTCCAGTATGATGCCAAGGTTGCGTGCATGGTCTGTAGGGGTGGGAGGGATGTTCCAGAATGGTTGCCCACCAGGAGTCATCCCAGGCTGAAGGGGTGAGATCCTGGATGAGTATTTCGGTCTTGTCTGAGTTGAGCTTGAGGCAGCTGTCTTTCATCCAGGTGGTAATGGCCTCTGTATTTTTCAGGTTAGAAACAGCTGGACATCAGCCAGTGCTTGTCTGGTTCTATCTGGTCTAGTTGCAGACTTTGCTAACATGCCGTTGTGCATTCTGGTTATGGACTATTTTCTGCAAGGGCTGAGGTGGTTCTGGCCTCTTTGAGACCACCCTAAATCTTACCTGTACAGATCCTGTCACTGGAGGCAAGTCACCTCCCAGCCCACCCATGTGCATCTGTGTTGCTCCCAGTCCTTTCTGTCATACTGTCTCACTACCACAACTGATTGCAGTTCTGCGGCCTTTTCTAAACCCATCCCTGGACATTCCAGTGGGAGCATCTGACCCTACAGAAGCTCCTTCTCAACAGTCTCCCAATCTACCTTCTTGGTTGTCCATGGCGGAGTCGCTGATAATTAAAGCGAGCATGGGGAACTGCATTCTCCCAAGCAATAGTTCTCACTGCTTTCTATAGCCCTTGAGATGCTGTTTGGCAGTGATTTATGAGTGATTAACATGGTGTGAGGGCACTAAAACAGGAATTGCTTGACAAACAGTGACACAAGAATAGGCCTATGTAAATAAAACATGTGATGTAGCATCTTGTATTTAACAAATTCATAATAAGTTTGGCTGGACTAAGCATCATCAAAATCAACACAATATTTTATTTAAATATTTATATGGCACCATCTTTATACAGAGTCAAAATAAAATTAAAAAAAATTTGACAAGGTAAGTTTAAAAGTAAGTGGCACTTCTCTAGTTCTTCAGTTGAAATGAAATAATACTTTAGACCCTGGAACACCAAACGAAAACAACAGTGAACCTGGCACTTTGTCAGTGAGTCACAAACGAGTCTTCTGGTGACTTTGATCTGAAGCACGAAGGAAGGAATGGTGTTTTTTCTTCAGCAGGTGAAAGACAGAAATAGATGCCCCTAGTTCAAAGTCCATTTTTTAGGTCTCACCTAGGCAGCGCATGCGCTGTCACTTGAGACATGCTGTATATACACTACATGGACTGGCAGCTGATCTGGCTAGTTCACTTTCGAACTTCACCTTATTGGGTGATTTTAATCTCCGCTTCTATGATCCACTGCAGACGTCGGCCAATGAACTCACTAAGGATCTATCAGCCTTCCATCTTACTCACAAAATAACTGAACCCACCCACATAAAAGGTCACCTCCTAGATCTGTTTTTTTTCGAACTTAAAGGATCTATCGGGAGGGAAACCTATCCCTGTTCCTTGGTTGGACCACTTCCTGGTACCTCTTATTTGGTCTCCACCACACTCAATCCCCCGCACCCATTTAACATACTCTAAGAATCGTCCTTGGTCCAAACTATCAATCGAACACTGGACCTCAGTACTGGAAGAAACCCCCCCCCCCCCCGAGTCCTCGTCGGCCCTAGTCTTAGCCAATGATAACTTCAATCTCTGGGTGCAGAATTCCCTAGACTCTCTTGTTCCAGTAAAAAACGTTAGAAACAAAAAGGATGCCACTCATGAACCCTGGTACTCCACCCCTTTACGGGGTTTGAAACAAAACTGTAAAAAACTTGAGAGAGCATGGAGAAGAAATTTCTCTCCTGATAAGAAAAAATTATATAGAGAGAGTATCCACCACTACAAAGCAGAATTGAGAGCTGCACAGGCAAATTACTTTGGAAAGAAAATCTTAGCGGCTCCCAACTCCCCTCGTGAGATTTTACGTATAGTTAAAACTCTCTCCAAAGTCTCCCCCCCTTTGGCTGAGTCTGATCTTTCTGGAGCCCACTGTGACCAGCTAGCAGAGTTTTTCTCAAAGAAAATTGAAACTATCTATTCGTCTTTTCCAAGTGCCAAAATGGATTTCCCTGCCCTCCCAGTCCCTGATACCCTGACCCCCTGGATAATATCCCGGCATTGGAGATGGCTACCCTAAAAAGCCTTTTCTCTAAAGTGAAGAGCGGCTCATCCAATGATCCTGCCCCTCAAGGGAAACTAAAACTAGTAGCAGATGTGGTCCTCCCAGTGATTCTAGACCTCATTAACACCTCTCTTTCTTCTGGGATAGTCCCCCCCCAGGTGGTAGGAAGCGATGGTAAAAGCCTTGTTAAAGAAACCAAGCCTAGATCCTGCAGATTTGGGAAACTATCGGCCCATCTCTCTGCTTCCAGGAATCAGTAAACTCACGGAGAAACACTTCAACTCAGTTTTATCATCCTACCTGGAGACCAACAACCTTCTGCACTTGACCCAGACTGGTTTTCAACCGCAACAGGGAACAGAGACAGCCCTGCTCTCAGTAGTGGAAAAATCAAGAAAAATAGTAGATGCTGGCGGTACCGCAGTGGTCTTGCTTCTTGACCTCAGCGCGGCCTTTGATACCGTAAATCATCAGATCTTGATTCATAGGCCTAGCAACCTAGGTATCTCTGAGACAGCGCTGGATTGGTTAAAGTCCTTTCTGGATAATGGATCCTTTCAAGTATTTAACAACCAAACCACCTCCAAATGAACATCTCTTTGCTGTGGAGTACCGCAAGGATCACCCTTAAGTCCTACCCTGTTTAATGTTTACACCCATACCCTGGCTGAGGCTGTCCTACCCTCCGAAATCAGAACCTGGCCAATATTCCCAGGATTCGTAAGGCCAGAAGCGGAGGTCGATCTTTCTCAGCCAATGCCTCCAGACTCTGGACCGCCCTTCCATCTTCCTCACGTTTAGAACCCAACCATCTTGGTTTTCGGAAAGGTTTGAAAACATTTCTCTTTCCTAAATGAGGGACACTCCCCCGCTGCAACTGCAAGCGCTGGGATGCCTCCGGGTAGCCATGCGCTATATAAATGTGTTACAATTACAATTATACTGTATGGGCTTTCAGCACGCCCATCTGTTTTCATTTGTTCCTTCATGTGCCTTTCGAAATTCCGTTGGTGAATAGTTTACATTTGTCCCTCCTTCTGCTGTTTTGGTACTCTCTAGGGACTGGCCCTGTTACATGAATCACTTCATTATCGGCCATATATGTCAGTTTCGGCGCACAATTTTTGTCTTTTGCCGGGGCTTGTTTGGCTTTCTGAATGTGCTCAGGCGAGGACTGCAAATCATGTCCTTATCTTGTTTTCAACTGTCTTTGGTTTCAAGAGTGCTTTTTCCGCCAGAGGCTATGCTGTGTTTCATCCTAGAACTTTGTTGGTTTCCTTAGCTCAAATGTCCAATCCTTAAATAATATACTTACATAATGGAGGTGAAGTTTAAGAAGACTGCTTGGAGTATGATCAACCTATTTATTTTGTGCTTTTGAAAGCATGATTATTTTGATACAATTAAAGAGGTAAACATGCTGTTATTGTTCTGTTTTATGACAATGGACACAGATTTAAGTTGTGCCCTTTCAGCTTTTGATGCTTTGTTTTAGGTTTCAATCGTTGGTGAAATAAAACCAATACTAGAGATGCTCTTCAAACGCCACATGTAATGTGAGGTTACTTAACAATATATCCTGTAAGTAGACAGTGTAACACCACCTCAGCACCACTGCAGTACCACATCTGCATCAGCACAGCACCACTTCAGCATGAGTAAGCATCATTCAGCAGCACAACTGCAGCACCACTAGAGCATCACTCAGCACCTGAGCACCACCGCAACACCAGAACACCACCTCAGCATCACCCAACCCCGGTGCAGCACTACCTCAGTCCCAGTGCAGCACCACCTCAGCACCAGCATACCAGCTTGGCACCAGCACAGCACCACCTCTGCACTAGTGCAGCACAACCTCACTACCACTGCAGCATTACCTCAGCATCAGCACAGCATCACTCAGCAATAGTGCAGCATCTCCTCAGCATCACTCAAAACCACAACAGCACCACTTCATATCACCAAGGCATCACCTCCGCATCACTTAGCACCCCCTGACCACCAGCACAGCATCATCAGAGCACCACCTCTGCATCACCTCTGTATCACTCAACACCACCTCAGTATCACTCAACACCACTTGAGCACCATCTTGTCACAAGCCTTCCACCACCTCAGCACAACTTCAGCACCACCTCCGCACCAGCACAGCACAACCTCCGCACCAGCAGAGCACCACCTCAGCACTAGCACAGCACCACCTCAGCACCAGCACAGCACCACGTCAACATTGGCACAGTATAGGTGCAGCTCCATCTCAGGATCAGCACAGCATCACCTAAGCACCAGCTCAGCATCACCTGAGCACCAGCACAGCACCACCTCAGAATGACTCCGCACCAGCACAGCATCCCTCAGTGCTAGTACAGCATCATGAGACACCACCCCAGCATCTCTTCAGCATCACTCAACACCACCACAGCATAGCACTACCTACACATTAGTGCACTGCCACCACCAGCACAGCCACAACATCAGTGTAGCACCACCTCAGCAGCAACGCAGCACCATTTCAGCATTAGTGCAGCACCACTTTAGCACCAGTGCAGCATCACCTCAGTACCAATGCAGCACCACCACCACACCAGCACAGCACCATCTCGGCTTCAGCACAGCCCTAACTTAGAAACAATTAAGCACCAAAGCAACACCACTTAAACAGCAGTGCACCATCACCTCAGCACCACACCAACTCAGCACCACCTAGGCACCAGTACAGCACCATCATCTCAGCTTGGCTCAGCATCATGGCATCACTCTGCACCACAGCATCACTAGTCACCACCTCAGCCTCACTCACGACTACCTCAGCCTGCTTGTTCTGTAATTCTGATTCTATTTTCCAACCACACCCTCCATTTGTTTATGTCTCCCCACCCCTCCCCCCAGCAAAAAAACCCTTTAATAATCAAGCATTAGAACAAGATGGAAAAAGTTGCCAGCATTGCAAGAGTAACAAACTTGGAGACATTTTTTACGTTAATTTATTTTTAATAGGGTTGTTCAGTTGTAGCTAATGTCTCCGGGGTTATATATAAGATAACAAAGAAGTATTATAAGCATTTTTATGATAATTTTTTAACATGCTGGACAGCAGCCTCATAGCGTAAAGACACTGGCAAAGCCAATAGCTCTGACAAAACACTTACAAGGTCCCAAAGGCGAGACCTATTGGCTATGCCAATGCTTGTTTGCTCATCAGACCCCCGGGCAATTTAAAGCACTGCTGTCGTTTAAGACGCAAACTCCCCTACTGGAGAATGAACATATATGTTGGTAACGACCTCCGATAAACACACTCCAATCAGAAACCGACAGCGGGCCGACAGCGGGAATGTCACAGTGCTAGTGCTTCTCGATATGTCGGCCGCATTCGACACGGTTAACCACTCTATTTTGCTGGGAAGGCTTGAGAGCATGGGGGTGTGGGGATGTGCACTACAATGGATGCGTCCTACCTCTCAGGACGACAGCAGGTGGTCACATTGGCACCCTTCGCTGCTAATAAAACGGCAATAGATCATGGGGTCCCTCAGGGGTCGGCCATTAGCCCCATTTTATTTAATGTATATCTACAGCCGCTCCTCCCCCTCATTAAATCATTTGGGGTGGAGGTAGTAAACTATGCAGATGACACGCAGCTGGCGTTCTCCCTGGAAGGGAAGCACGCAGTCACAATGGACACATTCCAGGAATGTATGCGCCATACAGCCAAGTGGCTCAGGAAGAACTCCCTACAATTTAATGGGGAGGAAACAGAGGTGTTGTACTGTGCCCCAGCAGGATTAACCAAGCACCTACCGAGGGAATTTAGACTTACCCCGGAGGAGGAGCCAGTGCCACCGTCTGATATTTTAAGAAATCTAGGGGTCCTGCTTGACAAAAATCTACAAATGGAGTCACAAGCCAATAGGATAGCTGGCGTGTGTTTCGGTCTCCTACGGATGCTGCGCCGGCTCCTCCCGATCCTGCCAGATGACAAACGGTCGATGGTGGTGAGGAGCATTGTCCAGAGCAGGCTGGACTATTGCAACTCGTTATATCTGGGAGTGCCTCAGTTTGTCATTGACAGGCTGCAGAGAGTGCAATTGGCAGCGGCAAAGCTGGCACTAAAAAGAAATTGCTGCGCCTCATCTCACCAAGCCCTACGGGATCTGCACTGGCTGCCGACCAAGGAGAGGGTACTTTTTAAGTCTCTGTGTATGGTATTCAAAGCAACGCATGAACAAGGCCCAACTCCGCTGCAGGGGTGTTTCTCCTGGTATCGGCCACAGAGACAACTTCGTTCAGCTGGTGCAGGTCTGCTGGAAGTTCCAAGAGTCAAGCGGGCTAGGCTGGGGGGCAGGCCTTCCGGGTGGTTGCGGCGCGCCGGTGGAATGAACTTCCCCTGAGCATTAGACAGAGTTAGTCCCTTATGAGTTTCAGGCGCAGCCTGAAAACCTGGCTTTTTCCGCCGACTTGTTAGTGCTTCTCTGCGCCCATGATTCTTCTTCTTCATCTGAGTCTGATATTGTAAAATCTATGCGCCAGGATACCCGTAGGGTGACAGTATGCGCGGTACAAAACATTCATACAATACAATACAATACAAACCATCTCTCTTCATTGACCTAAAGTCCTGGAACGGGGTCATAGGTTTTGAAAGAAGTCGTTCTCTAAACCACCCATCTCAAGTCTCAGCTCAAAGTCTCAGACATGTCCTTTTTCTTGGTGATCTCCCTTTTCATTCTGTTGTTGTGTTTGCAGATTTCTGAAGGGTAAAGCATTGTTCTCCTATGATTCACCAACTGTAGCGAGGCAGGGCTTTTATGGCGAGCTACATCTGTGGCACAAGATCAACCCCTATGTCTCCTTCATCCCTGACTATATGCGGGAGGAGAGTGTTTATTGCCAGCATAAGGATTGAGGAGTCTCAAAAGATATTCTAAATACCCAAGGACTTCATCAGGTCTGCTGCCGAGACCACTGTTGCCACCACATGTGACTGCTGTTTGAGGACCTAAACCCAAAGGTCCAGGAAAAAGTTATTGATGTTCTGTTTTATGATAAGGACCTGTGGTCCTTCATTGACACAGTCCTCCAGCAGTACAAGGCAGGCGCAGTCGCAGCCACATCCCTGGGCCTCTGAGTTGCTTTTGACACCGTCTGCCACCACACCCTACGCACACGCCTCCACGACGCAGGTATCCGAGGCAAAACTCTGGACTGGATCACCTCCTACCTCACCGGTAGAACCCAGAGAGTATGCCTCCCCCCATACCAATCCGAAGCCACTGCGATCACCTGCGGCGTACCCCAAGGATCATCCCTCTGCCCGACACTCTTTAACATCTACATGACACCGCTCGCCAACATCGTCAGAGCACACCACCTCAACATCGTCTCGTCAGCGGACGACCATAATAATTTACTATTCCGACTCCAAATCCAATTAAACTCAGGGAAAGTGCTGGATAGTAAACCATAATAATATACTATTCAAACTCCAAATACAAATAATATAAAGGAAAGTACAGATTAAACCCCCCATATTGATCTTTCAAACTAACGAAGATATATTCTTAACACATTTTCTAATAAAAATGTTTATTATTTTTTAAAAATACAATTCAACTTTTGTTTATTTTTTCTAAAATATTAATAATTGTCAAATTCTCTTTAAAAAAGATATAGATATTTAAAATTGTTTTAATTTAATTACATTTTATAATTTTATTTACAAATACAAATTTATAATAATTTCTAAAATCATACATTTTATTAAAAATCGCAAAAAGTTTCACAAATTTACTATAAAATATTTTGCTACACAAATAATTTTGAAATTCACAATTAAAAATTTTAATAGTTTTTTTTTATTGGAAGAGCCAAGATGGCGGCGGAGACGGACGTGTAGTCGCCCGGCTCCCCGAGCCTGTGTTTCCTGCAATACTATCCTGTCCTTTATCCTGCTACAGCGCTACCGCGGAAGGACGAAGAAAGCGCGCTGTTGCCGGGGGTGTTTCTACGGTGTCCCTACCTGCCCGCTTGCTGGTGATATTGGCGTGCTGACCCGACAGCCATTGCCGAGCCCTGGGACCGGACCCTGTGTCGCTGTGCACCGCCGGAGACGGCTGGAGCTCCTGAGGGTTGACCGATGAGTGGTGTGACTGCCATCCCCTGCCAATCTGTTGGCTGTGAAGGCGCCTGCACTGGCCCCTCCAGTGGAAAGTGTGAGTCGACCGATTGTGGGTCTACACTGCTGCTCCTTCTTCGTGCGACACTGAGGTGAGCCGCGCTGTTCCTTTCTTTGTCGGCACGGATCTGGCCGCATTGGCTCGCCTTTGTGCTTATTCCTGCTTGAGCCCGCACGAGGGGAACTTTTGTTGATTGTCGCTCGATAGTGGCGGGCCCGGATTATGCCGTGAGATCGCACTCCCACTGCCTACTGTAAGATTCGCCTACGCGATCGGTGAACCCATTATTGTACTCAACATGGCGGCCGCCCCCTCTGAGGTACTGGTGGACTACATCTCGGCTCCCGACTGGGTCGCCCTGCATGGCCTCGAGAGGCGTGTGGAATACTGTGGTGCACCTCGGATTGTGGATACATCGGATCACCCGCCTGATTTTACCTGTGCCTCCGTTATTGCCGCGATTGCCGAATTGAGAGCAGAATGGCATGAGTGTTTTCGCGCACTCGGCGCGAAGCTGGATGAAGCCGCTCTCGGATCGGAGGGTGCATCGCCTGCCGGCTACCCTTGCTGCACCGATCGGCCCCCTCTTTGCATTGATAGAGAAACATTGTTGCCGCGTGACTGTGCAATGGAGCAACTTTCTGACAGTGATTACTCTAGCGGACTGCCGTCAGCCCATCCCGTCGATGCTACACTGTTTCCCATCCTGCCACAGTTCTCACTCTCGGATACTGAATCACTATTTTTGTTCATGGATCCGCTGGCGCTGCAACTTTTTTTCTTGACTGTATATGCCATGCACGGTGCGACCTCAGTTCATTGTTTTATGCAACAACAGGCAGAACTGGGAACGGCACTCTTCTGGATCGCTATCATTGCGTGTGGCTGGAGGTGTCCATTTTGTGTTTGGGGACCTTCTCCTTGCCGAGGGCGGCCATCTTACCCCTTTGTTCTATCTGGGGCGGGTCCCTTTCCGGAGCCATGTTCAGGGGGACGCTTGAGATCTGGCCAGGGCTAGGGAGGCCCTCTTCCTATGTACTGTGAATGAGGGGCGGGTGGGGACCCGGGATGGGACGCTTCCTCAACGCGTGCTGCTGTGCCATGCGATGTCTCTCCCTATTCCATTTAGTGCATGAAGGTCTTGATTTTGTCATTACGTGTAGGGTGGAGAGTATTTTATGGCCGGGGAGCTCGGGAGACTTAGAATTTGGCCCTCCTCGGGTATTAAATATTTCTTTTTCTTTTCCTCCTTTTCTTGGTCTATATTTCGGGTTCTTTAGTGGGCGACAGACACACTGCCGGGGGGGGGGGGGTAGGCCGTAGCCTCTGCATGAGTGTAGGGTGGGGGGGGGGATTTAGTTTTCTACATTTAGTTTCTATGGGCTTTATTTTTATCTATTTCTCTGCGCTTTTCTTCACTTATTTCTGTTCTGGGTCCGCGATAGGGGTTAGTAGGGAGTGGGTGGCGCTGTACATGGTGCGTAAATGCTAGCTGATGATCTTGTTGTTTTACTTTGTACCGCCATACTGCCTGGGGTGTTAGCTTCCATTGTTGTTTTCATGCGATGATGTTGTCTGCTCATGTTGTGAAGCTATTGTACGGACTCAGTTCTCCTTGGTTCCTATTCTTCACTGTTTTATATTTAGAACGAAAAAACTTTAAAAATTAACCTTCAATGCTCCTGCTTCTCGGCGACATGATTCTATTCAGTGTAACGTTAATTTATTGTTGCTATGTCACCTGGTGCCGCTGGGAAACTGTATTGCTCGCACTTGTGTTCCAAAAGTATCGTGGCCGGCCTGACGGTTGTGGGCCCGTATTTGTTCTTTTATTCATGCACAATAAAGGTTTACAAAAATTAAAAAAAAAAAAATTTAAATAGTTTTTTAATTATATAATTTATTTAAAATGTATTTTTTATCCAAACATTTGGTAAATTACTCACCACCTATATACCCTATAAACCCAATATTCCACTCCTAAAGTTTGATGATAATTAAAAAAATTAAACACAATATTTTTAAATTACTCCCCACCCTTATCCCCTATAAACCCAACATCCCTCCCCTAAAATATATACAAATTTGAAAATTATAGTCATTTTTCATTGACATTTTTAAATTACTCCCCACCCCTATAAACCCAACATCCCGCTCCTAAAATATAAACAAATTTAAATTGTATATTCATTTTTCATCAACAATTTTAAATTACTACCCACCCTTATCCTGTAAAAAACCAACATCTCTCTCCTAAAAATTATATTAAAACAAAAAAATAAAAAAATGTAAACATTATAAAATTACTAATACAAAATTACTTAAAAAAAATTAAAAGTAGAACATAGAAAGATAGAAACCATAAAATCGATATTATTTACATTGATATTTTTACCATCGATATTTTCAAATTCAATATTTCTAAATAACATTAAAATTTATATTTTTAACATCGGGAAAACTTACCTCAACACTTTACACCATCGATATTCTTACATCGATATTCTTGCATGTCGATATTTTTCCATTGATATTCTTTCTCTGCACTTCTACGGGGCTCGGTTCTTGCTAAATAGCTTTTCATCTTTTTTCTTTTAATACGCTGCAGGCATCTACAGCCATCTAATGTCAGTAAGCTTCACCATTATCTATACTGTACCAAAAACGCATTTTCATACAGGGCGATGATGATGCAGCAGAGAAGTGCGGACAGGCCCAGCTTTAGGGCAGTGAGACTGGTGCGGCCGCACTAGGCACTTAGCTGGGGAGGGGGGCGCTGACCTCAGGGAGGGGCGCTATGTTTAGTAATAACTTCTGATTATGGGATGAGGGGCACTTTTGCCCGGTGGTAGTGAGAAAATCTGAGGATGTGGTCATGGGGTTTGGGGGCACCAAAAAAGATTGTCGCACAGGGTGCCGCCAGCGCTAAAGCTGGCCCGAGTGCAGAGGAGCATCAGTATGCTGCATCTCCTCCTCACAGGGTGTCTATGCTGAAAATAACTTTTTGCCCAGGTAGTAACAAAATGTTATTAAGTTAGTTGCAATTTCCCCACAACATCCTAAAAGATTTTCTTTATACACATCTAACAATTAAGTTTTAACAGCCAAGTAGCAGGGGGTTACTATACCACTATGCCCTATATCACCCTACCCCTTGCACTTACTTTCTCAACTTACCTGCTCCCACCCTAGCAATTGTGACAGGAGTGATCTTTAGTGAATTACAGAGGTGAATGGCAACTTTACCAGGCTTTTATCTTTGTTCTGCAAGTCTCTTGCATGGCGTTCGGTTCACTGAGTAACTTTCTTAGCTTATGACCAGCATCACAATTAAGACACGTACATATGAAGACAAGACAGAGCTACAAGCTACAGACAAAATAGTGTCCCTGTGAGGCGAAGAACTCATAATGGTGTTTCCGCAGTTCTTCCAGCAGCGCACAAGGGTACGATATTCTTTAGATTGGTCAGCAAGGACCTCTAGGTGTGGTCGCCTTCTACACACTGACCACTCTGATTTCTTCTAATAGAGAGATACCCCCCAATGCCAAGTCACGTCCCCAGTAGCTCACCCGCTCCTATGAGGCAGTCACAGATAAAAAGATCCAGGTGCAAGAACCTAGATACCTTGTACTCAGACCATTCCTTTTTTCCTATTCCTATTTGGTGCTGAAGAGTAAAGTTCCTGATCTATGGTTCATAAGATGCCCACTATTAGGATATAGGGAGTGACAACACTTCCACTGTCGATGCTCCCCTCTTCCATTCATTATAATAGCTCTCCAGTCCCAGAGATCACTGTGTGGCCATCCTCTAGCCAAAAAAGCAACAAGCTGATGGATGGAAGGCTTGAATGAATCCCCGCCATTGACGATCACGCAGGACGCATTCCAGTCCATCGTTTTTTATCCAACATGCCACCCTAGACAAAGGTCCACCTTATGCAAATCATTACTGACTCTATGCCTTGTGGGAGCAGTCCATCACCAACTGCTCGGTGAGGCCTGCTCCAGGAGAAACCACTAGCAACCCTAGACTAGTTTCATCCTATTTGGGCAACTTCAGTAGGGTGTAGCTTGTGTCGTGTGGGACAGTGAGCACAGGACCGTACTCTGCTACAAGACAAACTATACCTTGATGAAAACACCTTTGTAGGTCAACACAGGACCGTGGTTGCTTGTGTTACGATTTGGAGAGGACTTACACTGACTGTTTGAGCTGGACTGCTTCTACAGGAGCAGAATCAAGTCTGATGTGCTTATGATGGGTCTCTGTCCGGAGTGGCATTGTGTGTGATAAACAATGGACTGGGTTGCAGCCATGAGTGATTGCCAGTGGCTGAGATTAATTCATACATTCCATCCATCACTTTTTGTCTTGATACAGTAGATGCCCTAAGTGTGACAGATGTGGCCTGGTGTAGGTTCTGTGCTCACTGTGCCATACCTCACTGAAAAAGACCTAAGTAGGTGGACACCGACCTGGGGTTGCTTGTGGTCCCGGCTGCAGGAGACTAGATCTGGAAATTTGGCCTGGACAACTCCTATAGCAGCAGAATCCAGAATGATTTCAACAAGAACAATCTCTGACTAAAGTGCCAAAGTGGGTCAAACACTTGGGATACAGCCCAAGTAATTGCCAGAGGCTGAAAATGCAAGCATCCCATCCATCACGGTGTCCTTGCTGCAGTAGACATCCTCTTGCAAAAGGCACATCTAAATCAATTATTCATAAATCTTCTGAAACGGAAACATAGCTCCTCTCTATCCTTCTCTGTTTATGTACCAGAAGAAACAGAGAGCCCTATTTAAAATTTGGCAGACTAAATACTCTTGTCAAACATGGCAGATGCCCCCTCTGCTGTATAACTGTGGAATTATATCCTTTGCATATGCAACTGGAATATCCATTGGGGCAGATTTCCAATAACTGGTGCATCCCTGCATATCAGCAGGGATGCGCCAGTTATTGTGCGCCATGCCTCCGCTACCATAGATGGGCTGCATTTGCAATGCGGCGCACCATGGGGCAAAAGCGGCACAGATGCGTGACGCATCTGTGCTGTAAAGGCGGCCCATTGCTGGAGTTGCGTCGCATGCGCGATGCAGCTCCAGCAATGCTCTGGGGGGGCCCTATTCTCCCAATGCTGCGTCAATCCTTTTGACGCAGCATGGGCCCAAAAGTGACTGAGTGAAATCTTGTAAATTTCACTCAGCCACTTTTAGGAGGCGTTTCTGCGCCGGAACGCCCCCCCGCGCACAGGAACGCCTACTTCTGGCACAGGGCTTTACAACTTGACGCATCTCCCAGATGCGGCACGTTGTAAATACCCCGCAGCATGGCGCATATTTTGCGCCCCTGCTGCGTCACAAAAGTGACGCTACGGCGGCGTAAACGAGGTGCAAGGGGCTTGTAAATCTGCCCCATTATATTTTGACAGACTATCCCTTCCACCAAACTCTAAATAAGGTCCAGAATCCTTCATAAGTAAGGCTCCCTGTTTTTCGTTTTTACAGATAAATACAGACAGAAAACATGTAGTCTTGTCTGTATTTATTTTTAAATGTGGATAAAAACGGAAATTGTATTGCTTTTTGAGTAATTCTAAATACTGTCTGCCATGACTGCCAGGCCAATAGCCGTGTGGATTGATGGGTAAGGGGGCTAAAAAAGAAAGGAATTTTACTAAAGGGTCTTTAACAGCAGTTGATATGCGCATGGTTGATACTGAAAAATGCATATTTTCTTATAAGTGCATTGATTTATCTTCTGTGGGTGTTTACAACATTAAACCCTAGCAGGCATTCAAGTACAAGTGCATATTTACTGGTTAAATAAATGTGGAAATATACAAATTTCAGCTTCATTTTTCCACAAAACCCAAAATAAATATGGATAAATACAGATAACATTAGTAAAAAATTAATATGGATAAATACAGACAGAAATGTCAAAAAAATAAATACCATAAAACCGGGAGCCCTATTCATAAGTTACAGATGGGAAGGACAGAATCATGCTATATATGGACTGTATTGCAAGTAACAGCATGCAAAACCCATGGGATCTTTCTCTTGCGCGCCTGAATAGACCGAGAGCAGTGAGTGTAGTCTCTAAACAGAGTTGGGTACCGCCTGCCAGACTGGTCTGAAATAAAACAAGTCAACTGTGGCAATTTCAAATAACAGAACCTAGAACACAGTTGGTCCCACAAGAACAACAGACAATGAAGTCTCTACATTAAATGTTTTATTTTAAAGGATTGTAAGCATACAGAAGCTAATTCAATATAGACAACATTAATTAGTCAATGGTGCAAAGCTCAGTTAAAGTACAGAATCAATCAAGAGTTTAGGAAAGTTCAGATCATCAAAATGCAGAGTGTGAAATGAGACAGAACTCTGACATAGAAAGGGTCTCTCTGTCACATGAAGGAATCACACACTTTTATAGGGTTCTAAACAAAGTATTTTTAATACTTTTTTCATTTTATTAATCCCAGAGCATTACAAATTACTCCTTATACATTATACAAATGATGTCTTCAATACCAATTCATATCTCAAATATACAATTGTATACCTTTAAATAGAAGAAATGAAAAATAAGTAACAACCTTAAGAACAGCCTGATTAATACATTTCATACAGATTCTACAGTACAGTACACCGATATCAAAAATATCTTTGAGCTGAAGATACCATTCTTGAATGAAAACAAAAACATTTCATGGGTCCTCTCTTAATTTACTAGATAAATAAATATTTAGGGTTCCATTAGCATATCGGGCGGATCGCCACTGCCCGCATGGCGGCAGCAATCCGCCCGACATTTGTGCCTGCCGCATGCCAATTCCCCCACCGCCATATTACTATGGCAGGGGACCCCGGCAGACTGAAAGACCGTCTGCTGGTTTTCCGCCGGTAGGCAATCCATCCGATTGCCTACTGGGCAGAAAACTGTTAATATAGTGGCGGTGTCTGGTAGACACCGCCATTCATATTATGATGCATGCAGGATTTTGCCTTTCCGTGGCGGCGGCAGGCGGTTCTCGCCATTCGGGGCCCGTAGCGGGCCCCCTGGGATTCGGGGGAGGGTGGGGGGTACACATGGCGGTGCCTGCCATGTTGTACATTGAAATACACAACTTGCTTTTGTGGCATTGTGGCGAGCGGTGCTTTCAACACCGCCTGCCGCAATTTTACAAATGCGGGATGCGCCCTCCAGTGTGGCGGGCGTATCCTAATCGTAGGTGCGGGACCGCCGCATGCAGTGCAGGCGGTCCCGTTTCCCGGGGCTATGGTGGGCAGAAAAAGTTCGCCGGCCATTCTAATGAGTCCCTTAGTGTTAATAAGTGCCCATTATGGTATCATAAACTCTGACCCAGTTGTTCTGCAGAGTGGTACATATTATCTTTCCAGTCCATAATAGGGGGCCAGATCTTTTTCCCCAGCTTCCTGGCCTGTCTACCCCTGCATTCGTAGAGGGGCATCTCCTGTTTGTATACAGCAAGCAGCCGAGCTAAGCAGGCCTGAAACGGGGGAACATCCAGGTACTTCCACCTGGTAGCAATTAGTATCTGAGCAACAGCTACTAATAGAAATATAAAATATGTCTGGGTTGTATTAAGACTGATATTATCATTCCCCAAAATCATAAGAGTTGGGCTAATGTTGATCCTAATGCCAAACAATCCTTTCCAAAATAGCTCCACCCCGTTTTTAAGGGTAATAACACAATCATAAAACATGTGAATCAGGATAGCTGGGCCTTCTATACATCTATGGCACTTATTGTCTGTTCTCTTTCCTCATTCAAAGAGTTTATCAGATGTAAAATATTAAATAAAGTTTTAAAATGTGGCGCCTTCAAGCTCGCTGATAAGAATATCTTTGCGGCTAGTTCCAAAGCATTTTTGATATCAATCTCCAGGTCCCCAAGCTTCCTAGCCCAGTTTGTGTCAATTTTTTTCAAGATCATATGGGAGATTTTCTGAAATAATGCTAAAAATATCTCTTATTTTACAATCACCACGGGTGATTGCCTCCATCAAAGGTATTTTATCAGTGTTTATAACCTCCCTGTTGTTATTCCAGAACTCAACTTGCATATATTTAAAACACTGAGTTACCAAGAGACCAAACCGTTGCTGTAAAGAGGTAAAAGGAAGTAGCTGGCCTAGTTAGAGTATGTACCCGATTACTGTCAGAACACAATGATCCCATTGTTTGCCCATTACATCATAGAAAAGTGTAGGAAAGAGAGAGGAGCGCCACAGTGGAGTATGTCTGCTATATTTTGGGAAGTTCATAACTCTGCAGACTTTACTCCATACCTTCCATGCACTAAATACAATCTTAAAACATACTTTTTTTTAAATAACTTGGCTCCCGCTGCCCAGCAGCACTCCACCAGCCCTTCTTCCCAAGGCAAGTTCATATATTTTTGGGAGTCTGTTGTGGCTCTGCTGATCTGTCCCTTCCTTATTTTCTGAAAGAAATAAGATACGCATCTGTTGTATAATACCAGCCCAATAATATAGTCTAATGTAGGGTACCTCTGCGGGAGAGAGACTTTATTGAGCACCTAACCTTACCATATCGCCGAATAAAATTTATAAATATAGCATCCAGGGTCTTCAATATTGTTTCATCGATAACTACTGGTAGTGATCGAAAGAGATATAATACCTTGGGCAGCATGGTCATTTTTAAAACATTAGTCCTACCAATAATTGATAAGTGCAGTCCATTTATATGTGTTAGGTCAGCTGACATTTTCTCCGTCAGAGGGTCAAAATTTATTTTTGCTATGGAGTTTACCTTGGTGCTGATACGGACTTAAAGATACACGGCTGAATTGACATGCAGAGGGTCTTGAAATAAAAGATTATCTGTGCAGATGATCTGTGTTTGTTAAAAGAATAGCATGAGATTTTACCAAAATATTCGGCTATAGCTTTTATTTCCCTGATTGCTCCTTTAGTGCCAGGGGTATTGATAGCGATGTCATCGGCATATGCAAGAACCTTAGTCTCATACCCTTCGCTGATTATAGGGCTTATCCCCAGGTCATTTATAATCTTTTCAATCCGAGGGTTTATATAGAGTGCAAATAGGATGGGGGAATATGGACACCCCTGCCGAGTCCCCCTCGGAACCCTTATGACATTTGATTCCTCTCCCATTAGTTGGAGCCGTGCATATGGTATGGATAGGAAAGCATAGCTTTGATAGCAGTAATTATTTGGGGACCAAACCCCCATAATGTTAAAATACCCCATAAAAACCTCCAATCCACCCAAACAAAGGCCTTCTTAGACCAGGAGAAGCAAGATGGCGGTCGCATAGTGGCAGTATGTTAACCGGTGCATGCACTATGAAATAGACTAACCTGCTAAGATGCCAGTGGACCACGATACTCACAGCTGCCTGAGAGCTCCTGGGGCTTGCCCACGAGCTGCGTTAATTTTGAGGGGCCTTGTGATGTTTAGGTGTTTGACAGCGGCCATCTTATCTCACTCGGATTGCTCTCTTTGCTGCAACTCAACATGGGGAATGGGACCCAAGACAGCCGGCAGAGCCCAGAAGAAGTCGGGCTGCCCTCCATCCAGGCGGGTTCGCTACTGCAAGAAGACAAAACCATGGAGCCAATCCCGCGGTCAGGACAGCACACTCACCTGCAATCTGAGGCTGAGTGGAAGGGGGAGGCGGGGCTGCTGGCGGAACACGTCCGGCCGGCCCAACTGCTGTTGAGCTCCAAAGGGGGTCAAGTCTGAGACCAGACCTGTAGGAGCAGGAAGTGACTGTAGGGAATGTACCGAAACAACAGAAACCCCCAGAGGCAGTCCTTCCAGTGCTGCAAAATGGATCCATTCCTCCTTCTCAGCCTTATGAAAATAAGATCTTGGTGACAGGACCTTTCGCTACGGAGCATAATAAAAGTATGCAGGAGTTTTTTTTCTACCCAGCTAAAGGCAATGCAATTACAACAATCAGTAACTCCTTAAATATGGCTGAGGGGCTTATGACAACTACTGTTGCTCCTGAACATACAGGTGGGAGTAAAGGTGCTGCCATGACTCTTATAGGGGGGGGGGTATAAGCTGAGCTCCACAGAGCACACAACCACCGGATACTACACACGATCAGTATGATTCTAACCCTCTTGATTCTGCTACTGCTATGCCATTGGGCCGGAATAAAGAACTCGCTGTGGGCTCAGCAATGCTTGGATTACAGCATGGGGGGCCGAGGCTGTCAAATCTGAGATTAGCGATTGCTTTTTTTTCGTTATCTGACACAGCTGAGTGGTCTTTGGAGGGGTCAGACATCCTTCAGCATTAGTGGGAGCAACAGTGATCTTGAAGAGGGCATAAAAAAGAACAGACCGCCCATAAGATAGGTAAAAAAATCAAACCAAAGAACCTCAAAAGGAAAGGATCTAGCCTGGGACTACACACCTACATAGCGCATGGCTGGCTCTCCCCATGTGAATCTGTAGGGGGCAGGTGGTACTGACTCCCCTACACTAGATGCAATTTATCAAGCTATCTCAATGCATCGCAAGGAGACACATCAAGACAGTCCAAAGGCTCAGACTGCATTGAGGAAAGTTCAAGGGGTGGTCAGGAAACTGACAAAATTGTGAAATATAATTGGGGATCGCCTTATGGACCTTGAGACCAGAACGGCCGCAACTCAGACAGATCTTGTTGTTACTGAAGTACAAGCTGTGGATAATGAAGCGCGACTAGTCGATATACAATGAAAGCTGGAAGATCGAGAAAAGTGCCAGAAACGCAACAATCTCTGCTTGCTTGGGGTCCCGTAAGGGGTCAAAGGCTTGGATATTTAGACCTTTGTCATAGAACTCCTGTGGACCGCCCTCCCGGAACTCTCAGGTTGTAATTGGGTACAAGAAGTCCAGCGGGCCCATAAGGTACCCTTTGTACTAAGACAGCCTCCTAGGGAAGAAGCGAGGCCTAGGGCTATTCTTATCTATTTCGGACATTTTCTCCTCAGACAAGCTATCTCAGAGAAAGCAAGACCTGATTCAAAGCATCTTAGCGGAGATATTTTGTTTTTTGTCCGACCAGACTTTTGCCATGCTAAGGTCGAGAGACGCTGGTGTCTAAGGCATATGATAAAACCTTTCCAGGATCTAAATGCCCAGGCTTATGTGATCAACCCAGCCCACCTTAATGTAATCTGGCAGGCAACACTCGCTGTTTTGATTCGGAGGTTAAGGCAAAAGAGTTTTTGAATGAGAGAACAGGGCTATAAGCCTACTCCGCGAACTCTGGTAAGAACGGCTCTGATGTCAGGAGTAGGATTAGGTCTGGGGGGAAACAGGGATTCACCTTTTTTGTATTCATTTATTATTGAGCGTATGGTGTCTCTTACCTACATATGCATTTTTTTCTGCACGTTCTCCTTTTTCACTATTATGTTAATATCAATATAATCCATGGGTCACATGAGCTGCTTCCATCTCCTCTCAGACTGCTTAGCAGTTGGTTAGCTTCTCAGAGTAGGGGGAGCTTGGGGGGGTTGAGCGGGTCCAGGTTAGGGGAGCTCGGGCGGGGGGGGTGCAGGGGGCGGTTGCAAAATGAGAAAACACTGAGAGCAGGAATTAAATTGGTCCGACGCATCTATTTTTGTAGTAAAATTTAATAAAGATATAATTAAGAACAGTAAAGTCTATCCTGAATATAGTTCATATGGCTAAAATCTATATATGCTCAGGAATTTAGGGGGGTTCAATGACAGGACAAAACGGACAAGGGTGGCAGAGTATATGTGGCTAATAGCCCCATATCTTATATGTATGCAAGAGACGCATATCCCATGGGAGAAAAAGAAGTTGATGACCATAAAGGGATATAACTTGCTGGCATGCTCTTTGCAGAGGTCTAATATTCAGGAGCTCACCATATTAGCTAAACCACAGATAGGGCCTGCTAGGTGGGCGGTAGTCTCACTTGAGGTAGGTCTTGTAATCTGTGTAGTTTATGGATCAAATCAAGATGACCCAAAGATACTTGAGGTTGAATTAGCCTCTTGGCCACAGCCACTGGTCGTATGTGGAGACTTCAACATACATCAAGCTACTGGTCTCCAGCGAGGGCAACAATATCAAGGCAAGAAACCTCACATATATAGGGCATTAACATCCCTTATGGATAGTCATGGTCTGGTAGATACATGGAGTCGTCATCATCCTAGCGATCCAAGGTACACCTATTACTCTTGCCCCCATAAGAAATATGGACGTCTCGATTATTTTTGTATTGCAACTAACTCATTGAGGAAAAGTAGAATTAATAAACTCCAGAGGATTGTTTCAGATCATAAAGCACTCGTTTTAGAGGTTGAAGTCCAAGCAACCGTTAAACATCGTAGAAAGTGGACCTTTGACAGAAAGTTACTTGCAAATACCACTTTTGTCAAGCATATTAGGAATTGGTTACTGGGGTTCTACGACATTAATAGATATAGTGCTTCACGTGCCATAGTATGGGACACCTTCAAGGCCGTCTTGAGGGGAGAGATTATAAGTTTTGTCACTCAGGCAAGGAGACAGTTCCAGGCTGAAAAAGAAAGATTGCTGAGGGAATTGGCAGAGGTGGAGCAAGAACATGTGTCACAGATATCACAGGGGCAGGGGGTGGCTCAAACCCAGCCTAAAATTATCACTTTGAAGGCAGAAATTAACAGCTGGATAAATCGGTGAATGGCTGAGGACTATCAAATACATAGGAATGAAGTATACAATTATGGAGAGTCATGCGAACAATGGAGCGGTGCACTCCCAAGTCAATAATGCGTCAATGAAGAAGCTTGATCAGTGTCTTCGTTGCAAAAGTATATCAATCTTTATTTTCAACAATCCATAGGGTTTGTAAACACATCAGCCAACGCATTTCGTTCAAGGATTGAACTTTGTCAGGGCAAAATAGTGAAAGAATTGATAAATAACTATTAATTAGGCAACATGGGTTTAACTGGCCCAACCTGGTCCGGACCCTGTTCTGGAATAAAGTCACCAACACTCGGTCATGTCGCTGCGAAAGGTGTGTGGGCCTCCTTGATAAGGGCCAGCAAAGTATTCCTGCAGTGTCAGTTACGGAGTATCAGCTCATAGGACAGCAAATATGGAGAGTCAGTGGGTAGAATGCTTATGTTACTTATAAGCAAAGGAAAGCCAGAAGAAGGATAGCCTCAGTACAGAGGGATGGAAGAAGCTATACAGAGATCAGTGATACACTTGGGATATTTCAGGAAATGTATCAGGCTTTATACAAAGGAGATGATGGGCCACCTTTGGATATCTCTTATATAATCCCAGAAGAGGATCTTGTGGGGTGGCTCTAGAACAATCTGCTACGGCTAAGCTAGAAGCAGAAATAACATTAGAGGAGGTCATTGAAGCCATGCAACATCTGTCTTAAGGGAAAGCTGCCGACCTGATAAAATACCTATTGAAATAAAAAAATGGTTCAACCCCAACTAGCTCCTATTCTATTAGATCTGTTTCTAGGGGTGCAATATACCGGGTTTCCCCCGGAATCATGGAAAGGAACTGAAATTGTCATATTCCCCAAGAAGGGAAAACCTGGACAATCCAGCCTTGTACAGGACAATCTAACTGATAAATACAGATGCCAAGACTTATTCTAAAATATTGGCAACTTGGCTGAGTAGAGTCATAACCCATTTACAGTCACCATGGCAACATAGGTTTATTCCTGGCAGATGGACTACAGATCATGTATGGCGGGCGATAACTCTCTTCAACATTACTGCAGGGACAGGTGACAGAGGATTTCATACATTCAATACAATAGTACATGGTTCACAGGCTCCGAGCCAATCCAAATAAAGAAAGGAGAGCGCTTTTTCAACTAAATACATTAAACAGGATTCTCATAATTGTGCTACTAAGAGCTTCTCATGAGCAATCGTATACACATTGAATACCAAAAGTTACATGGTATGCGATTCTCCCTAGGACAGGTAGATGTAACCTTGAATGTGCACATTTTATTCGGAGCAGTCTGTGAAAGTCTTCATCCTTCTGAGGGACACATCTAATTTTGTTCTAGAGAGACACAAAAACGTGAATCTATTCATGTAGTGCAATGAAATATCACAGAAAAAGATTGCGTCTAAGGTCCAGTTTGCCTTAACTTAGCCTGAGCATGAATTTTATTTATGGACAAGCATCACATTCGGCAAAACAACTATATCACAAGTGCCTATACAATTACCAATTTTCAAATTGAGGGGTGAATGGATGAAAGACTCAAATGAAATGGACCAACATGTTCTTATCCGGCATGCTGTTTTCTTATTGATGCATGTATGATTTGCTACTCTGTTATGTTATGTTATTCTCTCTTTTATAGCGCACGAATCACCGGGGGCATCTCAGCGCTTTACTCTGAGTCATCTCATTGGCGGAGTTGTCGAGGAGCAGGAGTTTGTTAGAACAGAAATGCTTTTAAGTGTTTCCGGAAACTAAGATATGAAGGGATTTCTCGTAGTGATTGGGGGAGACTGTTCCAATATTTAGGGGCGATGTACGAAAATGCCATGCCTCTTGATCGCTGTCGTCTAATACGGGGTACCTGAAGTAGCTGCAATGAGCCGGATCTTAACAGGCGAGATGGAGTGTATCTTGCTAGTCTGTCCTGGAGATACTGAGGGCCTTGACCATGCAGTGCGCTGAAAGTGAGGCAACATATCTTGAAAACCGGCCTTTGTTTAATTGGCAGCCAGTGCAGCTGACGTAGCAGTGGCCGAGAGGGGAAGCCTACCGGCATATTCAGGACCAGCCTTGCTGCCGTTTTCTGAATGACCTGCAATTTTTGCAAGGCAGTGGCTCCCACCTCAGCCAGCAAGGCATTGCCATAATCCATACGGCTCATGACTAAGGCCTGGGTTATGGTTCTCCGATGTTCCGTGGGGATAAAAGGCAGAATCTTTCGCAGTAGCCTCAGTATGTAGTAACATGCCCCTGATATTGCGGCCACCTGGTCATGCATGGACAGGGACTGGTTAAGTTTTATACCCAGATTGTTTACACATGGCTTTGGAATGGGAGGGGGCCCCAGTTGTGATGGCCACCACTCATTGGTCCAGACCGCGTCAGCCTTCCCGAAAAGCATGACTTCCGTCTTGCAGGGGTTAAGTTGTAAACAGTTGGAAGTCATCCACTGAGCGATTGCCAGGATCCCTTTAGCAAAGCGGGTTCTGTCTGCTTCGGGATATTGGCCGATGTTAAAAAGCAGCTGGGTATCGTCGGTGTACGATATTATTTCAAACCCCAGGGCTTCTACCACCTTAGCCAACGGAGCCATATAGATATTAAAGAGCGTGGGGCTAAGGCAGGAGCCCTGGGGGACGCCCTTATCCAATGAGGTTCTTTTAGATTGGTGGGGACCTAGTATGATCGCTTGAAAACGATCTGCCAAAAAGTTCCGAAGCCATTTGTGGGCTAACCCCCGCATGCCGTATGCGCTTAGCCTCTCCGCAAGCCTACAATGAGAGATGGTATCAAAGGCCGCGGAGAGGTCAAGCAAAATCACGATGGCTGAACCGCCACTGTCCTTGTTTATTCTCAAGGAGCCAGTCACAGATAGAAGAGCCGTCTCTGTGCTGAATCCTCGGCGGAAGCCTGACTGTGAGGAATCCCAAGATGTTATTCGATTCCAGGTATCCATTCAGTTGTCTATTAATCAGGCCTTCCAGTAGTTTACCCCACAGAGGGAGCAGGGAGATGGGGCGGTAATTAACCAGTTCCGCCGGGTCGGCCGTGGGTTTCTTCGAAATAGGGCGCACAAAGGCCTCCTTCCACAAGGCAGGAATCACCCCCTCACTAATGGAAAGGTTGAATATTTTTTGTACTGTAGGGGCTAGTATATGTGATAGGAGTGACATAGTTTTAGGTGGGCATAGATCCGTTGGAGACCCTGATTTGGCAGAAGTTAACGCCCTTTGGGTCTCTACTAAGGTGATAGAGTCAAAATGTTCAAGAGAACAACTAGGGCTAACAGGGTCATCCTCAAAGTTGTCTAGAACGGGGGGGGGCAAGCCTGGATGTCCAAGGGAAAGTTCGCATAGATCTTTTCAATCTTTTCATAAAAGAACTCGGCCAGTGAGTCACATAGATCCTTCGTCTCAATAACGGGTAATTTGCATACCGTGGGTTCTACGAACTCTTTTACTATATCAAAAAGGGCTTTGGCCGAATTTTTGGACTGTTCAATTTGGATTGCAATGGTCGCGCACCGAGCTGCCTTCAGATTCCGATGATATGTGGCGAGTGCGACTTTGTATTTGTGTTTTGTTTGCTATGTTTTTTTGTGTCTCCATTGCCTTTCCAATTTTTTGCATGCCGACTTTTCCTGTCTCAAGTCTGAAGTGAACCATTTAGCCGACATACCGCTAGGAGTGGGACTAGGTTCATGTTTCAAAGGGATAATGGAGTCCAGTGCCTCCTTCATCCCCTTGTTGAGTCCTGACAGTCTATTCTCTACATACAGGTCTTCTAATCCCTCTGTTAACCGGAAAGCCATCTCAAAGGCCTGAGGGGTAAGTTTGTCCCAATGCCTATAAGCCTTAGGGCCCATGACGTTAGGCAGGCCAGAGGGGGCCTGGGTTGGCAGGGGGGAAGTAAACTTGATCATCCGGTGGTCCGACCATACCAAAGGCTGCGGATGGTCACATCTAAGATCCTCGATATTAGTGAAGACGAGGTCTAAGGTATGGCCGCCTTTATGCGTAGGACCGGATATTCTTTGATAAAGGCCCATATGTTCCATGTCTGAGAACAGTTTGTTGACCTCAGGGAGGGAGGTTTGTTCCCCGTGATAATTAAAATCCCCAAGTACTCTAAACTTAGTGGTTGCCAGGGCATAAGTAGCTATCAGATCTGTGAGAGTGTCGGAGAATGCATTTTTTGAGCCAGGTGGTCTGTAGACTAAAAGCGCCCGTCCAATACTCTGAGGCTGAGAAATTTGCTTTGAAAATGCCAATTTCCATCAGCTCGTCTTGATATGAGTAAGCCCATGATATGTTGAGGTGCTGTTTAAAAGCAATGGCTATGCCCCCCCCCCCCATTTTACCCTTCCTGTCAAGATGCATACATTTATAGTTTTCCGGGATCGCAATCTTGACGGATGGGAGGTTGGTGTCATTCAGCCAAATAGTGCTACATGGCAGAGTGACAGTTTCCTGGATCGAGGCTTCTCTTAGCCCAAGTGAAGAAGGTTGGGCTCACTTGCTGCACGTACTTGTTCATAGTTGTTTGGGGTTGACCTAGAAATTACATTGTGATCAGGGCTGCTTTATGTTCTCAGTTCAGTGCTTAGCTGCTCCCTCTGGACATCTTTGTACAGAGCAATGACAGGAACCACCAGCCCAAAGAAGCACTTTTTGAAGTGGTCTGTAAATGTTTTAAAATCTCTCTCGTAGAATGGGTACCAAACCAGGGGATCCTCAGCATCATAGAAGTACACTGCAGTCCAGGTGATCGGCTCGACCACTCCCATATTGAACATCATCAGGAATTTCTCCTTTCGACTGAAGTTGCCTTGCTTGGTGTAAACATTTCCAAAATCTTTACACTTGTCAAAGGGAACCTTTGATGTTTTTTTGGGTTTTGGCATCTTGATCTCCAATATAACAGACCCATACTTTGGGTCTTCATAAATCAGGATGTCCTCTGCTAGCAGACATTGGTACTGTTCATGCGCCCTCTCGGTGATATTGTCCACACTCTCAACCAAATCCTGTGTCTTCTTCAGGTCTTCTGTCTCCTGTGCTCGATCCTTAAAGTATTTCTTGAGAGCTTCAATTTTCAACTGACTTGAATGTGGAAGCGACCCATTGGGTAAACTTTCCTCAATGGAAAACAAACTTGCGGATGGATTGAAAAAGCTTTCAGATGCACCCTCCTGTTTAAATGAGAGTGTAGAATCAAGGGGTGCGCTGTCAGGAGGGGATAGGCTACCGAGGGGTGCAGCATGGGCAAAGGATGTGGCTGTGGGGTGGTTATCGGGAGATGGAGGACATGTGAATGCCGTGTTGCGACTAGGCGCGGCAACAGTGGGTTTAGACATCTTTGCAGTTGTAGGAGTTGACATGACAGGGCTTCCTGCAGTGCGCTGGTGGAAGGGGGCAACTTTCTGTGCTGCACTAGGAGAGGATGCGCAAATGACAGGTCCATTGGGCAGGGGCGGTGCAGCGGTGTGTGCAATGGTGGAAATGGGTGGAGCAATGGCCATCATGTTAGGAGTGGATGTGACAACACAGTGTGCAGGGGAGGAGGCTGCAGTATGTGCATTACTGGGAGGGGAGGAGGCTGCAGTGTGTGCAGTACGGGGAGGGGAGGGGGCTGCAGTATGTGCATTACTGGGAGGGGAGGAGGCTGCAGTGTGTGCAGTACGGGGAGGGGAGGAGGCTGCAGTATGTGCATTACTGGGAGGGGAGGAGGCTTCAGTATGTGCAGTACTGGGAGGGGAGGGGGCTGCAGTATGTGCATTACTGGGAGGGGAGGAGGCTGCAGTGTGTGCAGTACGGGGAGGGGAGGAGGCTGCAGTATGTGCATTACTGGGAGGGGAGGAGGCTTCAGTATGTGCAGTACTGGGAGGGGAGGGGGCTGCAGTATGTGCATTACTGGGAGGGGAGGAGGCTGCAGTGTGTGCAGTACGGGGAGGGGAGGAGGCTGCAGTATGTGCATTACTGGGAGGGGAGGAGGCTGCAGTGTGTGCAGTACGGGGAGGGGAGGAGGCTGCAGTATGTGCATTACTGGGAGGGGAGGAGGCTGCAGTATGTGCAGTACTGGGAGGGGAGGGGGCTGCAGTATGTGCATTACTGGGAGGGGAGGAGGCTGCAGTGTGTGCAGTACGGGGAGGGGAGGAGGCTGCAGTATGTGCATTACTGGGAGGGGAGGAGGCTGCAGTATGTGCAGTACTGGGAGGGGAGGGGGCTGCAGTATGTGCATTACTGGGAGGGGAGGAGGCTGCAGTGTGTGCAGTACGGGGAGGGGAGGAGGCTGCAGTATGTGCATTACTGGGAGGGGAGGAGGCTGCAGTATGTGCATTACTGGGAGGGGAGGAGGCTGCAGTATGTGCATTACTGGGAGGGGAGGAGGCTGCAGTGTGTGCATTACTGGGAGGGGAGGAGGCTGCAGTATGTGCAGTACGGGGAGGGGAGGAGGCTGCAGTATGTGCATTACTGGGAGGGGAGGAGGCTGCAGTATGTGCATTACTGGGAGGGGAGGAGGCTGCAGTATGTGCATTACTGGGAGGGGAGGAGGCTGCAGTATGTGCAATACTGGGAGGGGAGGAGGCTGCAGTATGTGCATTACTGGGAGGGGAGGAGGCTGCAGTATGTGCATTACTGGGAGGGGAGGAGGCTGCAGTATGTGCATTACTGGGAGGGGAGGAGGCTGCAGTGTGTGCATTACTGGGAGGGGAGGAGGCTGCAGTATGTGCAGTACGGGGAGGGGAGGAGGCTGCAGTATGTGCATTACTGGGAGGGGAGGAGGCTGCAGTATGTGCATTACTGGGAGGGGAGGAGGCTGCAGTATGTGCAATACTGGGAGGGGAGGAGGCTGCAGTATGTGCATTACTGGGAGGGGAGGAGGCTGCAGTATGTGCATTACTGGGAGGGGAGGAGGCTGCAGTATGTGCATTACTGGGAGGGGAGGAGGTTGCAGTATGTGCAGTACTGGGAGGGGTTGTAGTAAGAGTGCATGGAGTCCAAGGTGGGGAAGGGGCTGGCTTCTGTGCAGAACTATAAGGGTTTGTGGCAGTAGGTTCTTCAGTGGAAGGAGGAGATGGGGTAACTGTTTGTGTAGTGCTAAATGGGGAGGGAACAACAGTTACTGCAGTGGTAGGACTAGATTTGAGCTCACGGGGTACATCGTTGTGAGTGGGTGCAGCAGTAGGGCTTGCCATACTAAGATGGGGTAGGGTAGAAGGGGGGGTATTCATAGGAGCGGGCGGGGCAGCATTACTGGTTCCAGGGATGGCAGAGGAGGGCACAGCCGTGGATGGAGGCCGTGCATCCTTCACGTTACGACTGGGTGAACTCTTGAACAGTAATGCAATCACTTTTTTAATTTGAGAATCTTTTAGCTTGACCCTTGTCTTGGGCAGTTCTTTAGCGAGCTCTTCCACTATATTGTACATGTCATCACCCTTGAATCTTAATGGTTTCACTTTTTTGTCAATTAACTTTGCCTTAAGTTCGCTGAATGTGTCACTATCCAGCTTTTCTTTCAATTCCTTCACCAACTTCTTTCGGTTCTCGTCCACAAACTTCTCGATATCAGACAGGTAGTATTTATCTGCAGAAAAAAAGTACAGTAAGTCAGATGTAGGAACTCGTTCACTTAATCACTGGTTTCTCAGAATGTAACTGTTTTTCCTGGAAGGAGAGAGAGCTTTTTCTGGGTTACAGGATGCTGTCTCACGAACTAATACCCTTTATACAACACTTATCCTATAAACATCTTTGTCCATTCATCGTCGGGATCAGCTCCAGTCTCAACAAATGGCCCAAAAGGGTTTTTAGGTTTTGCCTAGGCAGCGTTTGCACAGTCTCTTCGAGACATGCTGTACTCAGGTGTGGACTTTAAGATCCACCCATTTTCCGCCCATCTTTTCAGTTGGCTCCTCTTACTGTCGTTTGTAAACCATAGCTTTTGGTTTGTTAATAGGCTTACTAGTCCCTCCCTCTCTTCTGTTGTAGAGGACTGCCCCTGTTACATGTATTCTAACTTGTGATGCTATGTTGAGAGGTTCAAGAGCACTCTTTTTTCTTTGTTGGCCTGCCTCTGCTGTTAAGTATTCTCTTTACTTATCGTTAGCAGCTTTATTTGCCCTGTTTTCACTGTAATCTCACTGTGCCGTCCCCCACCCCCTCATTCCTCTCAACACTTGTTGCCCGGCCCACCACTCCTCCAAGATCACTGCTTTTCTTTTGTCTAATTTAAATTATAATTCTTATACTTTATCTCTCTGTACCCTCTCTCCCCACCCCCTCATCCCTCCCACAAAACTACTTGCCTGACCCCACCACCCCTATAAGATCGCTGCCATTGCTGCTTTTTTCTCCAATTATATTTGTACATATACATAGCTGTGATCGCTGATTTTTTTCTCAAATACAGTTGTATATTTATATAGCGCTGGCAGGGGAGACCATAAATGATTTGTAAAAAGTTACAAAATGTTGAGCTGAGGCTTGAACACAGATCTCCAGCTCCCAAGTCGGAAGCTGGCAGGGAGGTTACAGTAACAAAAGGCTCATTGATTGGCCGTGCCCCCTCTCCTCACCACCTCATCCCCCCCACAACACTACTTGCCTGCCCCCTCACTCCTACAACATCACAGATTTTTTGCATGAGAATTTGTACATTCTGTTTTAACTAAAACTCTCCCTGGGGGTAGAACTTCATTTTGCGGATGGACCGTAATAGCGCGACCTCGCCCTGATGGTATTAAAACATTTTGTTTATTCAGCCATAGCAATAATTCCAAACGGGTGTTGATTTGTCTCCCCCACCCCACATTGTTTTGTCGTCCCCTATGTTGCTTCACCTAACTCCAAACTTTGGGGATGGCGGACAGACTGGAGTCCATCCGCCATCCTGGTGTAAACCGGGACCTTCCGCCATGCATGAGGCGGTCCCTCACACCCGTTCAGGATACACCCGCCACCATGGCGGACGGATCCTACATGCCGACACCCGCCGTTATGTTAAAATGCCATGTGGTGCATCACATGGTGCTGGCCACGTAGTGCTGTGAAATGTAGGGTGGTACCATGGGTACCCCCCCGCACACCCTCCCCTCCCCCCCACCACAAGGGGGGCCTGCAACGGGCCCCCGTAACAAATCCCCACCAGCCTTTCCATGGCGTAGAAATGCCGGCTGTAGCCAGCATTATGATTTGGTGGACAGTGCCTGCTAGGCACGACCACCATTTTTGGCTCTAGGGACCGCCCGCCAGGCAATCTGTAAGATTTCTTTTAGCGGGCCTGTGGCAGACGGTCTTTGCGTCCGCCATGTTCCTAGCGCGATTCCCTCCGAAATCGTAATGTGGCGGGGGGAATATCGCTGTACGGTTGTGGAAGGACCGCCACCGCATGGCTGGCAGTAACGGCCCTTCCGCAATCGTAATCGGCCCCATTGTATTTTTGTGGCTCGCCATGTGATATTTCTGTATCTGAGGTGATATATATATTATTATTATTATTATTGCAACTTGTAGAGCGCACAGCTTCTTCCAACTGAGGTGTCCTGGTGCTAACAACGGGTACAGAGTGGTAATTGCTGGTGGGGATAGCTCTAAAGTAGGCCAAAAAGCCAGGTCGTCAAAGTCTTCCTAAATAAAGGTTCTGGTTTGGCCTTTTGTAGGTGCTCTGGCATGGAGTTCCAAAGAGAGGTGGTTTTAAAGGTGAAGGAGCGGGTGGTGGCATGCAGTGGCCTATTCCTCGTACCCACCCCCCAAAGCCACACAAGCTCTTGGTGATTTCTCCCTTTTCAATTACAGACACTAAAAGGTGTCAGAGCAGATCTGTATCTGTTGTATCCAGGTCCAAGGGAATGTGGAAAAGAGTCAGTTTATCCTTTCTCAATTGATACCCCGTCGCTTTGTGCAACTCTCCCCTCCCAGAAAGGTCTAATGCTTGGACATCGCAATATAGTGTGGCTAAAACCTCCTTGTGCTCCCAATCTCAGCCAGTCGGTGACCTGATCCTCCTGAGACACCATAAACTAGCATGTGAGACTTACCCAATGTAAGTATTTAAGTTGGATCACGCAGAATTGTTTGGTTATGGAGGCTTCTTTCGGTGCCAATTTGGAGATTTGTCATTCCTCAGCCGTGAGTGGTCCCACGTCTCCCTCCCATGCACATATGAGAGCGTCGAAGGTGTCCTGAGTAAGTAGACACCACGCCATTTTATGTGCCGATTTCCTCCCCCCCCCTTTCTTCAGGATCAATGTGCGGTTGGTTGCTTCCTCCAGTCTTGAAATATTACTTACCAATCGGCCTTACGAATTCATATGTAACTTTCTTCCCAAGATAAAACGTACAGCACAAAGCAAAGACATCTGCATGCACAGGCCATCTTCAGGATGTACTGAAGACACTGTCCCTTTGTCAAGTTACTACTGTGCAGTATTGTGTTGTGGCTGCCTATTAAATTCACTACTTGCAAAGTAATTGTTATTTTCTGACTTCTTTTCATGATACTTTATTTATAGGTATTTCTGAACTCAACTAATGTTCAGCAAAAGGGTCCTGTTCCCACCTTTCATATTGTTGCAGGAAGAGTGGTCGCAAAGTGGCCAGATCGGTTTTTATTCATAAACACACACATTAGCACTACTTTACAGAGTTTGCTAAGGAAGCACTACTTTCGTTTTCTCATCTTTCTTTGACCAACACTATTTTCCCGGGTGGAGAAGTGCACCATTCCTGGAGGTACTGCAATATCCGATTGATGCGTGGTGTGAAAAACGTTTAATGTGATCCTTATCAGAATGTTTTCCTTATTTTAGTTTATAAAATGTGTACCGCTGCTCTGTCTTCATGGAAGTGTTCTTTTTAATCATACTGCTTATGTTTTATAATGATCTAAGCAATGGACATTTAACTGGTCTCTTCCGGGCCCTGTAGTCATGTCCTTAACTTTTCAGGCAAAAACATACACTCATTGATTTCTGAGTAATAAGTGGAAAAGTATTAACATAATCATGTTGTTCCTGCTTACATTTCACACACTTTACTTAATCTTGCATTATCTATGATTGTGCCCACACCGGACAGTGCTGGCATGATGCATTATGGCGGCCAGTGTTTCCTAACCTGTATTGGCTGGGCCCCAGCACGACGGGACACCCAAGTACTGTCACTAGCCGCATCCGATTAACAGGGCCAGCAACCCCAACCTGCACTGAGCATACATCCATGGGTTGGTGCACGTCTAGTAGTGCCCTGCCCGCGCTTTTCTTATAACCACCCCCTGTTGCCTTAATGGGCACTTCAAGAAGATCAGTGCACGCGCAGTAGTGACCGGCCCGTGCTGTGTCTTTTGCCACCTCCTAATGCAGTAACTCCACCTGAGATACACATGCCCCGTATGCGATCACTTGTAGCAAGGTTTCATGGCCTTAACGCTAGGTGGGGACACATTTGAGAGCACCCCATAGGCAGGAGGGGTCTTCATTTTTAGGTCCACCTGTATATCCACCCATGGTGACCCCCTTAAGGGATCCTTGACATGCAACATCACAGCACTAAGACCAACACCATCCAGACTATGGGGACCATGAGTGGTGTGGTCACAATCTGCAACAACAACAGAGCGAACGACGCACCACACTAGAAGCGTCAATACACTCAATTTTAATGTACTGAATCATGAGTGCTGTCTGTCTTGTCTGTGTTTTCTTGGTGTGACATGCGTATAACAGGTTGATTATTACTCAACACTATGTTGTATGCTCTTTCAGCTGGGTACCATGAGATGGTACATGAGCTTGTAGAGTGTACCTGGCAATTTCGCACCTCAAGTAAGCATGATAAATACTTGGTGAAATAAAGAACTTCTTGTACTATGTTCTTGAAGACATGATTATGCCTGATTCACACTAACATGATAATTTCTTCACAGTATACGAATCGCTTCGAAAGGAAGAGGGTCGTTGAACAACTGGCCACACAGTTCCAGTGGTGGCTTGTATAATTTTTCTTTTATTTTTCTCACATTTGCAGAGTGACTTTACATTTTAGGTCCCGACGAATGCCTTTGGGTCCCTTTAGGGAACCCACGAACGGCAGAAACATGTTGACCTTATGAACTAGGGTATATCTGTTGAATCCCTAGCCCTCTTGCATTTGATTATGTCACTGTGACCACTTAATAAACTTTCAGTGGACCCAGTTAGACATTTTTAATATCACCAACTCCCTTTCTCTGCACTCTGCCCCTCATTCATGTGAACTCTTTATGCTCCTCTATTGAGAAAATACCTCTGCTCCTCCCCTTGGGGAGTCGTAGCCCACAACACGGTGTGAGGAGGGAAACCATATGATGAAGCAAGTCACCTAATGGTGAGCGAGGGTTTCTGTCCCCTCCTTCTCTATACATAGTACTCAGTCTCTATTTTTCCACTCACTGCTTTTCTCTACCTCTCTCTTCTTCCCCTGATGCATAGCCAGATGGACTTTTATGTGTATAGTATTCTCTTGAGGGATCAGTACCCTCTGGCTTTTCATAGATCCCCCTAGGATCCCATGTGTGTTTATAGAAGAAAGATACTCCCATTATCATACAAGATAGCTATAAAGAGGCTCACGTCTGCAATTCAGGGCAGTGTTTAAGTTGCAAAGATACACTTTATAGGTGTTTTTTTGGACGTGTGGGAATCTGCATGGATTTCTACTTGCTGCAGCCAATGTTTGTTTTAATATCCAGGAAATCAGAAGCAAACACTTGCCAACCAGACCATAAAACAGGCCCACAATTTGTCAAAGGAATCTCACACACCGACCTGTCAGACCATCCCTTCTGGCAGTGAGTATTTTGAGTTAATTAATTATGAACATCAATTTCTTGCTGTACCACCCAGCCTTAGTATTTTGCCAGCTTTTAGGCATTACTTTTTAGGTCAAGCCTAGACAGCACATGAGCATGTCTCTGCAAGACATGCCATATCCACTCTGTGGGCTTACAACCCGCCCATTGCCTTTTTATTTGTCCCTTCGATTAACGTTCAAAAATGCCTGTTGCTAGTGGTTAATCCTTCCTCTTTGCCCCTCCTTTTTTTAGGTCTCGCCTACGCAGCGCGCATGCGCTGCTTAGGAGAGGACCTCGTGTCATTGATCTGCGTTTCTCCCCGAAATCGTGCACGTGTTGCATTGCTTTCTATTGCAACGCGTGCACTTTTGGTGATTTCCTTGCGGGAGCCAGCGGCACCATATGCTCGCGCTTGCTCCCATGAGGGAAATGCTGGGGAGTCAGCAGGGCGCACAGGGCCATCAGTCTGGAGTCAGGTTTCCTTGCCGTCTGCTGCTTTAATTAATTTCCTGAAGGGCTTGCGCATTCCAAAGCCGCTTTTCTGTGCCCGACCGCGCTGGTTTTCTTTCATTTGTTCAACTTCTGATTCCGGCTGACTATAACCTCTTCTTCCCAATCTTCTCAGGAAGGAGCAATCAGGGTTTGTCTCAGATCAGTATCTTTCAGACACCACTTGTCTGTTCTTTGATATTATATCTTAGTCTGCTGATCTCCCTGGCGGACATTGCTTTAGCTGCGGAAAAGGCCTTTGACAGAGGTTTTTGGTCTTTTTTATTTCATGTTCTTTGTTGGTTTGGTTTTGAACCTAAAATATTTTAACTTGGTCTCCCTCTTGTACTCATCACCACAAGCTGCCCTTTGTGCTAAAGTTCTTACTTCTGCTTTCTTTCCTCTGGACAGGGGAGTTAGGCAGGGTTTGCCTCTATCTCCATTTCTCTTTAATTTGGTGCTTGAACCTTTTTTGACCAGGATTAGCCAAAACCCTCTAATCAATGGGTTTTCCTATAATACTTTGAATATCAAATTAGCATCATATGCAGATGACATATTATTTATGTCACAACCTCTTTCCTCTCTCCATGTCTTTCCATCAGAAGTTCCATCTTATAATTTGGTTTCTGACTATAAATTAAATGCTGACAAATGTGAAATTTTACCTTTAAATAAATTCACTTTTAAACATGTCTTGTCCTCCTCTAACTTTACATGGAGACCTACTCAAATTAAATATCTGGGTTTTCAATTTACTCCCATCTCTCACTATTTCTATTTCTATTCATTTATATGCATGCATTCACAAGATTTCTCCCTCAACTTCTAGATGGCAACCTTTACATTTTCTTGGTGGGCAGGTTGGATACAATTAAAATGATATCAGTTCCTATCATTTTATTCACTTTTTCTAATATTCCGTTAAATATCCTGCTCAAATCTTATAAAAAACTTTATTCCATTTCATATTCTTTTCTTTTGAATAACAACAAATCTGGTACATCTGTATCTAAATTGACGCGTCCTAAAGCAGTGGGGGGGTGTACATTTTCCAGATTTTTGCTAATTACCATAAAGCATTTCTTTTAAAGCAATCTGTTAATTGGATTACTTCTCCTTCTTTATTTACTCCATTATGGGTGGACTTAGACCAAGAGTTTCTCCCTTTTCGTTTCTTAAAATCATCAGGTTTGTGCACACACCTTGTAAGATTTGTACTCTGATTGCTCATCATACAGGTATATTATTAAATTCATCTATTCCGTAGCATCCTAAAGACCTGGGAACTTTTTGGGAATCTCCAATGTGGCAGAACAGTTTGATACAACTAAATAATGGACCTATCTAATGGCCTTTGTGGAGAACTAAAGGACTTCTTTGGGTATACAAATTATTATTTTATTTCTTTTTCAGAGGTACATTGTTTGGTTTATCATCTACTTCTCGTTCATAAAGTTTTCCTCCTTCAAAATGTCATCTCTCAATCATACACTTCTTTTCAGTCGGTTGCCCTCACTAAACCACCATCTCTCATTAATTTAAACAATCTTTTGCTTACAAACCCAAAAGCCTCCTCTATTTATTCCTTTCTTCAACATAATATTAGTGATCATCCTCAATCCCCAATTGAACTTGCTTGAGAAGCTGACCTTCAAGTTAACTTTCCTGTTTCAACATGGACACAGATTTGGATCAAGATTAAGAAATCCTCTTGTGCAGCCAATACTACAAAAACAAATTTTTGTATATATAACAGACTTTTTACAACACCTGCTCTTCTTCATGGGATTCATTCAGATACTCCAGACATATGTTGGACGTGCTCTGCACAACATGCTGACAAACATCTACTATTTACTTGTCCCTATGTGCCCATTTTCTGGCACTAAGTTTGCTATCAAATTAATTTCATATTTTATTTAAATATTCCCTACTCTATTTTAAATGTTTTTCAAGAAGCGTATTGACTGTGGGGCTTAGGTTTCATTTAATGTGCATATAATACACCTTTTGTTGGCAGGTGCCTTTCAACAAATTACTAAACATAGGAACAATTCTACCCAGTTGTTGTCAAAAGCATGGTGGCACGCAGTCTGTTACAATCATAGATTAGATCCTGAGTATATGCATCCTATATCTCTTATTTCAAAACGGCAAGAACTATGGTCACCAATTACTCGGTATATAGATGACTCTGCCAAACGATGTTAAATGCTCTGCTCTGCAATTCAATAGGCACTTAACCCCCCTGGTCTCCCTTTTTCCTTGTAATGTTTTTTCTAGTCTAATGATTGTTGTTTGATTATATATTTAAGGCTTTTTTAATACTTACAATCAGACACTTATGCAATGTTGTTTCATTTGTATTTCAGTTCTTTTTTCTTCCTCCCCCTTCTTTCAATTTTCATTAATTGTGCTTTCTTTTGTAGTATTCATATATATTTCAATTAATGTATTCACTTCACGGTTTCAATAAGTCTCTCTTTTAACTTAGTGTACAATACCCCAGCTGCCCCTGTTCTCTCTGAAATCCCACTTTCCCGATGCACGATATCAGACTACCCACTTAGGCCCAGCAGAGGCACACTGAAATAAATCAGAATACCCCTGGGGAGCTCACTTTAACCCCTTTGTGAGCATTCAAGGACAGCATCTGCTATGACAGTACTGAAGACACAATCTCGGAAGGACATGGGCAGGGAGAAGTAGCACCATAACTCACATCCGTGCAAGTGGAGTGAATGGGAAAACACATTTACTTGTATTAATTTATCGGTAATCAACATTAACCATATTTGTTTTACTAACATTGGCCACAGGAAGTGGCCATCTCTGCTGTTGAATTACTTCTGCCTCTTAGAGTTAAGATGAGCTTGCTCTGCTGAAAAGGTTTAGACACTTGGCACTATCTTTAGGTCACATGAGCTCACAATAGCCACCTGCTTGTGTTCATTGCAAAAACTAATCACATTTAGAACATTTTTTATAGTAGGGAATACATTGGAGTTCTGGACCCAGAGCTTGGACTTGTAGTGTCCTCCAGGACCTAGGGCTCACGACTTTACAGGTCCATCACAGTTTCTGGGAAACCGTCTGTCCAATGGACTCTGTGATTCATAGGCCATTATGCTTTTTTTGTTAAAAAAAACCTGAATCACGTTCCTCAACAAAATTAGGGCTTGCACCACTACTGGATGACTTCTACCTTGCTTATTCAGTCAAATTACTAGCAATATTCCAGAAACAATATAAGAAAAAGGAAGAGGATGTATTAGTTGTTTTCTCATACCAGTAACTGATGCTGGGGGTGATCCACAGAGCGGACCGGGGAACGGGGCAGACACTGCACAGCAGAGAGTGTTGGCAAGTGGCCATATGCCTGCTGGTAGAGTGGACAACGACAGAGTAAGACAAGAAGCTGACATGACGACAGCTGATGTACTACCTCCAGTGTGCTCTTGCTACCTACCCCAAAATGTTGAAACACCAGGGCGGTCGTACACACATTCCACTATAACCCAGAATATTCTAATGTTATTTGCAGGATGAAGTACAAGAGTTTCAAAGAGCACCCTCACATTTGAACAACATACTTCTTTGCACAACAAGGATTCAAAAGTCCTTCCCATGCTCATTCTGGTGCCCTTATTTTTCCCTGAGGCAGTAAACTACCACAAGCGTAGGAGGCTGAGTTACAATCCAGGTCTCTGTGTCCCCAACTAATCTACTGCATATCAACCAAGAACTTTCCAAACTATCTAATAACCCACAGAAGTTGCAAACATGTTTTTTCAGTGTTAATGTTAAAATCCAAAATATGCTGAATCAATTGCTACATCTTATCATGCCTGTGGAGGTGTGCTGCTGGTCAAAGCCAATTGGTTGTGGTAGGCACTTTCAGACAGTGCTATATTAACTGCTGCAAGAGATGCTTTGCTTGATGCTGTGGGGAAAGTTTGTTCGATCAAAATGAGTTAGTTAGAAATGTCTTTATTTAGATATAACACAGATATCTTTAAAAGAGGATTACATAGTTCACATTATATACAACTCATTAAAAATGAAAACAGCAAGACAGTCAATTAGCCAGCCATAAGAATAAGGGTCTTCCGCATCCTCAGCCTCCTAGGTCCGTAAAAAACATTTTTTAAAAGAAGGATAAAAACCAGAAGAAAAAGTAGTACAAAAGTTAAAATCTAATATACAGGGAGCTTCACCCCATTTTCTTTACTCTCGCTGAATTGGATATCAAACAACTAAAAGACGACCCAATTTTCCTAGGGGTACTACTCATATTCTTTTCATTTCATCCCCCTAGAAGTTTGGGATGTATCGTAAGGATCATTAAGTAATAAAAAGGAAAAAGGAAATAAGAGGGAGGATTTAGCAGGACCTCTTTAGCTTAAAATTGCGATATGCTTGCTGGATGAACTTTGTTAGTCTGATATTTAAGTCAGTGTTTTGTTCGATCAAAAGATTGGACAAAGATTAATAATTGTAAGCAGAACAAAGGGTAACCCCTGCCGATTTCCTAGATTGTTTAAAAGATGTATTTGATCTTTTTTCTAGTAACATTAATGTTGCTGAACCTGCCCAGGAAGCTGTACGAGTTGCGGTTATTCAATGACTGTTGCCAAAATTACAAGAGCAACTGAGAGAAATATGCATTGGATGGCAAAACAAAAAAAAAACAGAATTTGTTTCAGTGGGAAATCATTGTGCTGTAGTTCGAGAGAGTAAGAAAGAATGCACTGAATCTGAACTCACATATTTACAAATAACAGCATTTCCAAAACACATTCAGGAGAAGGGGATGGAGAGCCAAGGCGGAAAGGAAGAACAGGATTGACGGGAAAGCCAGAGAGTGAGCAAAGGGCTGAGAAGGTGAGGGGATGCTCCACCTGCCAGCATCTCATGTTTCGGTTGTGGTTAACCAGGTCAGCAGAAAGGAGATTGCCCAAACCTCCCTCTAGGTACATACAAATACCCTAAACAGCCTGATTTCCTTCCTCCGCAACCTGAATCTATACCCAATCTTTTAAGACAACCAGTGAGGAATCTACTGATCTGTACACGCTTTTATTCCTGCAGATTGGAAAGGGCTGCCTGTACAATGTGCCATTAATGGAAAATCCACTTCAATACTGAATAGCAGAGCTGTCCTGAAAACTCAGATTTCTCTACGCTTCCTCTCAAGCAAAATAACCGATGTTGTTGGCATTTCTAATACACGTGTTCCACAACAGATGGCAGTGTCCATTTTTATAATGCCAATTACTGATCAAAATGCTTTCCTTTTGAACCCTATCTCTCAAGCAAATTTGCTAGGGAAGGATCTCTTGTGTAAACGGAATTGCTCTCAGTTTTGCACTGGTGGAGTCTTTATTTGGTCAAGCCTGTGAACATGAAAATGTGGTCTTAGATGTGAAAATAATCCTTGTGAAACCAATACTGTGAATGTTTCCCCTTTATGTCTGATTTACTGAATGAAAGTCCAGCTACTTTATGGTCTCAGCACACTAATGATATATAACCTTTTCCATCACGGTGGGCGTGTGCGGAGGATCTGCTCACGCATTAGATTCGGCCGCATCCAGGAGGAATGTCCGCTGCGGTGAAGTGGATAATGTGTTTTAACTGCTGAATTGGTCAAAATGAAGCTTAATCCAATTACACATTCTCTGATAAAGCAAGGCTTGGTACCCATTGTATGTATGTGCAGAACCTCCCTCTTGTTCGTCACAAAGCCTGGCAAAGATACATTATTTTTTTGTGCAAGAGCTGCATCCCACAAAAGCTACTGTGCTACTCAGTTTTTCTGTGGTGCCAAACTGGACTACTATTTTGTCATGCATCTGCCATTAGCCACTTAGTTCACAGTTGTTGACTTATGTGCCAAATTCGTTTCTGTTCTTATATATGCACACTCATAGCAATTCCTTTTTTTATTCACATTCTCTAGGCCCCAACTTACAAGGACACAGATACCACAAGGATATACAAACTCAGGTCTTCACAAGTGAGTTCACACTGGTATATTATGTTGACAATTTACTAGTTGTCCCTCACTAATTGGACCCATGCAAAGTTAATTCACTGTAATTACTCAATGAGTGAGCTAAGAAAGGGCATACGGTTTCTAAAGACAAATTGCAATTTTGCTTAGGCCTTATTCCATATCTAGGTCACAAAAAGCACATGAATTAAAAATAGCTGTACCAAAGACTATGATGGAGTACAGAGAGATAAACAGGGAACAGTGGTTGCTCTGAAGCTACTGTTCCCAAATCTGGCCGAACGATTCCATGGTACTGCCCACGTTAGAAGAGAGACAAATGATTCATTGGGGAAGGCAAAGCATTGTATTTCAGAACACAACTAGACAATGCAAGGAATCGCCCAAGACGACTATTTGAAATTGTTAACCAACAAACTGGGGCAAACCATGTAACCAAACTCAGTAATGAAACAGTGGACACATGTGAAGAGTTCTCTTAATTTTTCATTGAAAAGATCTTAGAAATCGAAAAGGACATTGCAACCGACAAACTGTTCACAAGCCACTATAATCAATGATCGCCATCCTGTCGATGACCCTACATTCCAGGTGGTGGAGCCAATGATGAACCACCCCTCCAAGACCAAAAATCAAGCAGTCTGGAGTGAGTTCAAGACACTAACTGAGGAAGAGGTCCACAAGATCGTACTATCTATATAACCAACTTCACATTTCAATGGCACCATCACCTGCACAACAGTAAAGGAACTCAGTCACCTTTTCTCACCTATACTAACAAAGATTGTAAACTCATCACTAAAACAAGGCAGTAGCCCCGATTTCCGGATGTATGACGTTACAGTGCAAACAATTACAATGCATGCTTTTACAATGTGGTTTTTACATCACATCTACAATTACATCGCATGATTTTACAACGCATGCCAATCCAACAAATTTTTAGAAACTGCCATTACAATGCATTTTATTACAAAGCATACCATTACAACACATGCCATTACAACCCATACCATTACAACGCATAATACTTTTAGGGTAACAGTAGGGTAAATGTTGGATAGTGTAGGGGTAAAAATTACTATGACCATGTACCCCAAAACCCATACCCACCCTAAAACTACAAAAAAAACATTACTTACCTTATAATGTGTTGTAATGGCATGCGATGTAAATGCACTCGCGTTGTAACAGCTGTGTTGTAAAGGTAGTGCGTTGTAATGACCATGTGGTAATGGAAGTTTCCCCAGATGTATTGAAGACAGGGCAAGGGACGCCCCTCTTGAAAAAAGTTGATGTTGACCCTACAATCCTGAGCAAATTTTGTTTGGTGTCAAATATGCCCTTTCTAGCGAAATTGCTGTGAAAATGAGGGAACAACCAACTGAGCCTGCACATTGACCAATTCAACCTTATTAGCAAATTTCAATCAGGATTTAGAACAGGACACAGCACTAAATCAGCCATTGTTCACAACACCCTTAAGATACTAGACAACGACTCTTGCCTAACTCATCCTCCTAGACCTCTCATCAGCGTTTGACACTGTCAATCACAGCATCCTACTAAAAGTACTAGAAAACAGTACTAGTCTAGGAAAGTGCTCTCATGGTTCACATCCTTCCTGCAGAATCGCAAACATGAATCAAACTAGGCAACTCATTCTCTGACTCCTCACCAGTGAGTTGCAGAGTCCCTCAGGGGTCGACATTTCCCCCACACTCTTTAACCTATTAATGGATCCACTAATGGAAACCTTCAAAGAATTTAACATTGTATACCACATGTACACAGATGACACACAACTATACTTAAAGATATCCTCCCGAGATGACATCATTCAACTGAATAACACTCTAGTAAACTCAGTCCTGGCTCTCTAAAAATAACCTCAAGCTGAACTCTCTGAAAACAGAATTCCTTCTTTTCTCCCCGCAAAACAGCTCAACACTCATCCAAGATTGGCTCAAGTACCTAGATGCCATCAAATGAAAACCTACCATTATTTACTCCACTAAATCCCTTGGAATAATACTAGACAAGAACCTAAGCATGATAGCTCACATCAGTGCTACAACGCGCAGTGCGTCATTACAACTCAGATTACTGAAGAAATTGAACCCATTTCTGCCACCTCCAGACTTCAAACAAGCAGTGCAATCATTAGTGGTCTCCAGACCTTAATACATCGCAACCAGTGCGAATTCAGCTCCGCTGCTGTACAAGGCAATGCCTAAGACGCCTACAGGTGGCAGTTGCACATCGACATCTCCTTTTGGCGTATCTGCTCCTGATAGACTTTGAGAAGGCTTTTGATACGGTGGACTGGCGTTACATGCTGGTCCGGGCAGGCTTTGGCACATATTTCAGCGGGCTGGTGCAAGTACTATACTCTAACCAGTCGGCCCGAGTCTTGATCAACAGGGTTCTCTCACAGGACTTCCTGATCTGTTGGGGACGAGCCAGGGTTGACCCCAGTCTCCCCTGTTTTTCGTTCTGTCAAGAGAAGCACTAGCTCTACATACTTAAGTCCAATGATGGAGTTGGAGTACTTCTCACGAAGTAGATGATGCTCTCTTGTTTATGACAGATCCGGCTCGTACAGGCCCCCGCTACCTTCAGATCCTAGAACTCTTCTGAGAAGCGTCAGTTCTGAGGCTCAAATCGGTTCTGGTTCCCCTTCTCACCTCAAGGAAATGTATAGAAAGGCAATCAAACATTCCCATTTGGTGCCTCAGATTCCTGTACCTAGGGGTCTGGGTAGCACTGCACCCAGAGCTGACTTGGTCCCTCAACCGGACCCCACTGATAAAGAAGACCAAAGATGATCTGCGGAAATGGCAGACCCTCCCGCTAAGCCCCATGGTGAAAACGGCCTTGTACAAAATGATGATACTCCTACGCTTCCTTTATGTACTACAGAATCTCCTGCACCAATGGTTCCGCTACTTAGACAAACTAACAACATCATTCCTCTGGGGCAATACTAGACCAAGGGTGGCACGGTCCCACTGTCAGAAAATTCCATATGATGGTGGAATCAGAATGACCAATCTCTTTCTTTATTACATCGCAACGCTCCTCCTGGTAATTAACGACTGGTTCACTGGGGGACGGTCGCACCAGGCCTACCAACAAGAAATGGAGAGCCTGGGGTTCTCAATGATTCAAGCAATGCTCTACGGGTCACCAATCCCTTGCACTATCCCAACCGTGACTAGAATGGTTCTCCTAGCTTGGAGATGTCGATGTACAAGTGCCACCTGTAGGAGTCATAAGCAGTGCCTTGTACCACAGCAGGGCATCAATACGCACTGTATTAAGGTGGCCAATACGTGTTTGAGGCAGGCAGCGAGGATTGAGGCATACATTTTGACTTCCGTGCTAATAAGTGAAATCGGACGGTCTCCAAGCAGGAAGTAGAAGGTGGGTTTGCTTGGGTATGACCACGATCATGGCTACATCGATATCTTGTGAGAAACATCCTTATTTCACCGCCTCCCCATAGAGGGCCTGCAACTGTGGGCTCTCCCTAAATGCTGAATAATACCCTGCCAGATAGCCATCTGGGCCCGGGGTTTTGCCAGCTGCTATCGCTGATATGGTCTGGTCCATTTCTTCCCACGAGATGGGCTGATCCAGCATCTGGACATCAGTCTCCGACAACCACAGCAGCGGAGCATCTCGCAAGAAGTCGGAGCCAACCCCGCTTCTGGGCCAGGCCCTTGGAATAGAGGCATTTGTAACATGCCACAAATGTGTGGGCTATAGCCTCTAGTTTCCACCGAATGCATCCCTCTGTGTCCACGAATTTGGGAATTCTCTGATTTGCTAAGGAACGGGATGCTAGCCAGTATAAGAGCTTACCATTTTATCACTCCATCCATAGACACTGACCATCAAAGATCGCCACATTTGCTTTGCCGACTCTAGGGAGACATGGCAAATTTCTTCATGTATGAGCTCGAGTTGGTGAGACTCATTGTCTCCCTCCAAGATGCCCATGGTGCGCTCCAGACGGAGCGCGCAAGCTTCCAGGTGAGAGAGGAGTTCCTTCCGAGCTCGGGCGACAGTTTGATGTATCCGTTGGCAAAAACTCTGATGGTGGCCTTACCAGTTTCCCATAGCATACTAAGTGACCCAACTGTACCTTCATTACATTGAAAATATTGCCTAATTTCCTCTCTCAGGGCCTTTTTGCAATCTTTGTGTTGGAGGAACCTGGCGTTAAACCACAAGATTGAGCAGAGCACAATGCTGGGTCTCCCCAGGCAAAGAAGTTGAGGTGAATGGTCGGAAATTCCCCAGACCAGTGCTTGGATGCTTGCCACTAGACGACAGTCAAGGGCGGGTATAAACACTAGATCAATACATGAGTGGGTGTGGTAGGCTGCGGATGTATGAGTGTATTGGTGGAGCCTGAGATTCCATGTTCTCCAGACATCACATAGTCCAAGCTGGGAGGTCCAAGCTGAGAGCCGCTTAGCAACTGAGCACCGGCTATGCCGGTAGCATTGCTAGTGGGGCCCATTACTGCATTAACGTCCCCACCTATTACTGTCAGCCCTTGGAGGAGCAGGGCTGGAAGGTCTTAGAGGGATGTCTCAGGGAGTGTTGGAGACATACAGACCGTAATGAGATTTAGGGTGTGTCCCCCCATCTTTACTGTGAGGGCTAGGAAGCGTCCCTGGGAGCCGTGGATATCTCAGAATACCGTAAAAAGAAGGGAACGGCGGAGGAGAATGGCCACCCCCCTGAAACCCCTGGTGAATCCCACATGGTAGCCCTGATCATATCCCTGCCGGGCTTGGAACGAGCAGTGATTGCCTAGTAGGTGGGTTTCCTGCAGCATGAGGACTCCGAGGGCGGAGCGTTGTGCAAACTTCAGGACCGATGCGTGCTTCACCCTGTCCAAGAGTCCATGGACATTCCAGGAGAGGACGCCCAAGGATTCCAGGTCAGTGCAAGATGATGCCGTGAGTGCTAGTACTCAAAGGGCAGTGACTGCTGTCTCTGGGTGCCCATGGGTCTGTGTGCACTAGGACTGTGGGCGGAGAGTAGTAACTCCGCTCTACTGTTTGGCCAACAAATGAGTAACATGAGCATGTCGTGTCTGGTGTAGTAAAGAACTGGACAATAAGACAGTTCCCCCAAACCCCCCATGCTTCTGTCCCTGAAGCATATGTTGCCCTTACAATAGCAATTCGAACTGGTGTAACCAGTATGGTTGGAGGATAAAGTGGTGGACCCCTCCAAGTTGCAGGATTTAAGGAGTCTTAGGAGTCTAAGGTATCTATTTTTTCTGAGGCTGTCATAGAGCCTTGGTCTTGTACCTGGGAGCCTCACTTTATATTGTTCGACTGCGGAGAGATCTGTATCTCTGGATTCATTTAACTGTGGGCTTTGGGGGACCCCTCTGGAAGGTCTCCCGGCCAGGCTCAGTCTCCTGCGACAGACTTTCCACAGAGGATGCAGACATGCTCCTCGCCATCAGTCAAGGTGATCCGGATGGTTTTCTACGGGTGTTGCGCCCCCTTCGAGACTGGTGCGCCGTCATGGTGGTTTTGGTGCCTTGCTCCATAAGCTGCCGGTATTGTCTTGTATTGGGGACACAGCAGTTGCGTTGTGCAGGGCAATGGGTCGTTCTTCTGTGGCCCACATCCATGCAGCCTGCGGGGTGCTGAAGAAGTGGCTTTTGTTGTTAAGGATTACCCTGAGATGGATAGGGACCCGGAGCCAGTAGGATAAGTCGAGGGCCCGTAATTTCTGTTTGACAGCAGTATAGGATCACCTCTGCACTTGCACTTCTTTCATATAGTCCGGGAATACCATCACTTTGCTTCCTTGGCAGAAGAGTTGGAGAATAGAGCATGCCTCCTGTAATATGACATCTCTGTCCTTAAAATTGAGGATGCATGCTATATTTGGTCTCTGTGGGGCCCAACAACTCAGTGCACCCCATCCACCACGAACCATGTTCCTACGAGATTGATTCTTAGCATTGTCCACTTGTCTGTGGAGTTCGGCCGTGTGGGATGAGAGCTGCGATACCTAGCCCTTCACTGTTGCCATGTCATGTCGACATTGGACAAGCGGGACTCAGACTTTCAATCCTGGCTGTGGCATTATGGAGGTCTTGCCAGATGAGCGCTACGTCCACGCACACCTCCCCTATCTTGTTCTCTACTGAATCCTGTAAGGTGCATATTGCCTGAAGGATGGTGGCGAGATCTCCCTCCGGCAGAGGCACTTTGGTTTGGGCCGTACTGCTGGTGACTGACTTGCCCATAGTGTATTGATCCATGCGAGTGTAGGAGGGAGGCGGCTTCATGACTTTGTCCTTGCCCATGGTTGTTTCCCTGGGCACCACACCTGTTCCCAGCAGCAGGAGGTGGCCCCCTTGGGCCAGCAACCACCCAAGATTCAGGGATGTCCAGGATCTGTATCCACTCCAGTCCTCTTGCCTGTGAGAGTATGCTAGCCAACTCTTCCCTTTTGCACCCGATCTGCTGTGGATCCCCTCCAACGGGTAGGGAACAGGCTCAAGCTCCAGGGTCCCACCCCACCTCTCTCCAGGATCTGGAAATTCTCAGCTCTGCCCCACCATTCAGTGTGCGGACTCACGTGGGCCGGGTTTTCCGACCTGCCCCACTGTACATGTTGATTCTCTTCCTTTCACACCGGGGTCCGGTACTGTGTTACACTCTTTCACCCACCTACTTCTACTTCTTCTACTTCTGCTCCAACCATGAGACGAAGGCTTCTCGCTAGCGGGTTCAGTCTCTCTCTCTCCCAGGGGCTCTCCACTCGTCTATTACATTCTCAGGGTCTCAGCCAGTCAGGCTGGGCAGCCTCTCACACCCTGCAGGACCCAGCTTTCATCAGGGGGGACCCCTGTCTTTTCATCTAATGGGGCAGCCATTGCCACGTCAGTGGCAGGACCCTGGAAGGATTGCAGGGTGAGTGGGCCCCCCATCCTCCTAAGGCCCACAGGCTAGTAGTGGGGGTTGCTCCCGCGTTTATCAGCGTGAAAGTCCAGGGACTCCTCCAACCGGGCACTCCCCACCGGTATTTCTCTCAGGCACGCCTCATAGGTGTTACCTCTAGTTGGCCATAAGACTCCCATAGGGGCTCTCTCCCCCCTCTCTGGAATCTGCGCTGCCATTTGGCTTCTCCCTCCACCTCCTCACCTGGGCGGATGTTGTGTGGACGACACCTTCCCAGAAGCCTTCACTAGCTAGCCAGCATAGGGCCAGGTGGGACTCGAACACACCTGCCTCTCAGTCGGGGCCTTCCTCCACAGGCAGGTTCGATCTTGCAGCCTGGAGGGGGCTTAGGCTCCGCAACCAGGTATGATCCTTCATAGAGGGAGCGAGGGAGGGGGAGGAGGGCGAAGTCTCTCACCTCAACCCCAGGTCTGCCTCTCCGGACACGTGCAGCTCCTGAGACTGGCAGGACTTCTGCTCACCAGGCCACGTCCCGTTCACTGGCCGTTCTCCGGGTTCGTGACAAATTCAGCAACCAAAGCCGTTTTCACAGTGTCGGTAGTGGGCCCGGAGGCCCGGGACGTCTTCTCATCCAGCAAGCCAACAGATGACAGGTGGGCGCACCCAGCTCCAGCGTGGCCAAGGCCGTTTAGCAAATCCCGCCGGCGGGCCGCTCACCATGCGAGCCCTTAAGATAAAGACCGATTGCAGATGGCAGTTCCGCCGGCCTCGAACGGCCTCTCCCCAGAGAAGCAGGCCTGCCCCAGGCCCATCTCGGCAACAGGGATGTCCAGGCACTCTTGCCAGCATTTATTTTATTTATTTATTTATTTACAGACTTATACCGCGCTAGGAACTCGACTCCCTAAGGAGTATCTCCGCGCCTTTGGCAGCATCTATGAACAAGTCCTGTCTGATGTATAACAATTGCCCTATCAGAATTAGTAATTAAACAGGAAAGTTTTTAGTTTTTTCCTAAAAGGAAAATGTTCCTTACAAACTCTGATATCATAGTGAAGATCATTCCAGAGCTTTGGACCAGCCACTGACAAAGCCCTTCCCCCTTGTCTGGACTTCCAAAACCTAGGGACGCAAAGCAATTCTTGATCTCCAGATCTCAGAGACCTTAAGGGTGTGTAGGGAATGAACTTTTTAGTTAGGTAGTCAGGACCTTTACCAGTGAGGCATTTATGGATGGTGCAGCACGTTTTAAACAACACCCTCTGTTTTACAGTGAGCCAGTGGAGTTTATTTAATAGTGGAATTGAGGGAGTGCGGGCCGGGGCATTGAAAACAAGCCGTGCAGCTGTATTTTGCACGACTTGTAGTCTGGCAATGACCCCCTCATTGGCGGCTAGCAACAAACCGTTACAATAATCCATTCTGCTCAGCACGAGCGACTGAATTAGTGTTTTCCTGGTGGTATCAGGTAACAGGGGAAATACCCATCGGAGAAGGCCAATAACATGGAAACAGGAGCTTACTACTTGATTGGCATGATGTTTAAGGGCAAGCTCCTGATCCAGCTTGACTCCTAGGTCTTTCACTACCACTCTGGGTACAGGGACTGGGCCTAGATCTTGAGGCCACCAGTCTGGAGTCCATAATCGTTTGGCTTCCCCAAAGAGCATAACCTCAGTCTTAGAGACGTCACACTGAAGTAAATTTGCTGCCATCCAATGTGCCACCTCTTTCATTCCCCGTGCAAAGGAGTTACGCACCTCAGGAGTCATGATTTTAAACGGGAAGAGGAGTTGAGTATCGTCTGCATACGATACAGGGATAAACCCATGAGATCTCATGATGTTAGCTAGGGGTGCCACATAGATGTTGAAAAGCGTTGGGCTCAAGCAGGAGCCCTGTGGCACCCCCTTTGAGATCTCAACCTCCTCTGACTGGTAGGGACCCAGTATGACTCTCTGAGTGCGATTGGTGAAAAAACTCCTTAACCAGGCCAGCGCCTTGCCTCCCAGACCGATGTTGGGCTTAGGAGGTCAGAGGCACCCCCAGCAGATTCTCAGGGTGTAGTCTCTTCTCATTATCCTCACAGTGCGCCGCCATTTTGCAAGGGGACGGCCAGGCGGCACGGCCCACGTAGCTCCCACAGCGCTAAATTCAGACATGGGATTGCCACAAGCTAGTCACCGGAACACACGGTAGCAATCAACTGTGTCTAATTGTCCTGAGCTCAGAGGGGATTCGAGCGGATGATGGAAGGCTCCGAAGCACTCTCAGAGTGCGACCTCCATCTTGACGCTCATAGCCACCGCCGATTGCTCATACGTTAAACACTACAATTAAAGAAAAACAGATTACACACTTGTAATGTACTGTTACAGCACAGGGTAGGGAACAACAGTTCACTTGGGAACACTATACAGTGGGGCAATTTGTTCAGCACCAGAGAACTGTAACCAGACACGTATCCCTGTTAGAAGGGTCACTGTCAGAAAGGATTAAATTACTAGGTTAAAAAAGAACACCAATCAATCCATCACCAACAAAACTGAAGTTTGAGGGAAGAAAAGTACATTGTAACAAATGGATATTTCAAAGCTTAACAATCATGATTACCTCTCTAAAAAATGTAGTTACAAAAATGAGATTGTGAGAGAAATGTCTATAATGGACAGTTGCCTTTGTGTCCTACCAGGCATATACAGTGGGCCTCATTTATGAGGCTGTGCGTCACTTTTACGCCGCCGGTGCGTCACTTTTTGTGACGCACCAGTGGCGTAAAAAATGCGCCTTGTTGCGCCATATTTACAAAGTGACGCATCTAGGTAGATGCGTCACTTTGTAAACCCCTGCGCCACATTATACCTGCGCTAGGTATAATGTATGCAAGGGCGGCGTATTGACGCAAGGAAGGGTCGTAGAAGTGACGCAGTGAAATCTATGAGATTTCACTGCGTCACTTCTAGGACACTGTTGCGTCAAAATCTTGCGCCTGCCTCACAGCAGGCGTAAGACTGACGCAGGCCCTTTCACATGGGGCTTGCCCCATGTGAAAGGACGCATTGCTGGAGTTGCGTCACTTTTGTGACACACTCCAGCAATGCATCACTTTTGCGCTTACAGATACGTCAGAAATACTGACGTATCTGTAAGTCCTTGCGCAATGATGCGTCATACTGTAAATATGACGCATCATTGGGGTTGCAAGGAGGGCGCAATGAAAAGTGACGCATCGCTGTTTTCTCGCAGCGATGCGTCACTTTTCATAAATGAGGCCCAGTGTCTTTTGTTTTTTATCTGCTTTGTTGACCAACCTGTGTGGTACATGACGAAAACCATCTCTCCTTCAGATCATTGGGAACATCTGTACACACAACAATGCATATCTAGTGACTCTCTAATGAAATGATAAATATTTTTATTGTTATTTGTTACTTTTGTCTATGTCATTGATTATCCCTATGACCACTTTTATCACTTTTATCAAATTAAATCTTTAAATGCTATTTTTTGTGCTTGTATTTTTGTTACCATTTTTTATCTAATTTGTCATTGCCTGAACCTTGCCAGTACACCTGTTCTTTGCCTGGGTACGTTACCTTTTCATACCTTGGTACATGAGTAAGACCTTGGTAAAGTTATTTTAAAGGAAATATTTACCAATTTTTCCAAACATGGTTTCTTCTATTGCGTCTTGGAGACCAGGAAATAAAAGAAAAGGGAGAGTTGGAATATAACAGAGACAAGCCCAGTGCCTTCCAAATAATGCAAAGCAGAATAGAGAATGTCAGACCTCAAACTTTTCTATCCTGGTAAGCGCGTCATGTGCAGCCGCGGCCCGTGCACTTAACAGCAGTGAGGCCGGGTTGGGGGATTCGACAGACGAGGGGAAATGTAATAAATAATTAATGTTCCCTCATCGTCATCTGACGAAGTCACCCCCACCCACCCAGCCCCACTGCCCCACCGCCCGTACCTGCACAGCTGCGGCTGGTCATGTGTCTTTCAAGTTGGACAGTTGATGAAGGGCAGAGTTGACCATCACTTCTTGTAAGGTAATCTGACCTTTGGCCAAACAGATGCAAAGCACACTGTAGCTTCATTCCTAATCCCACAAGAGTGTAGGCCAGGCCTAATGATGCACAAACATTTTTCTAGGAAAAAAAAGAACATACTGATACATCCTTATCATACTTCCACTCATATGGAAATATATACACTTGAACAAGGCATTTTTGCCTGTGAGAGACTGACAGGTAACTAATTATGCATGAAAACCCAGACACAGTGACTCAGGATATATGTACACAGACCAATGATGGGTTGACAAATATTTATTATTAGTGTCTAACTGGATGTTCAGGCACTATTCGTAAAATCATTTGATGGGTTAAAATTATACCAAAAACATTAAAAACAACGAACAAAGTCAGAAGAAATAAAACAAAAAGCAGAAATCAAGACATTGTATGGGTATATCTTCAGTTAGATTTAAAATCATTCAATTGTTGATTTAATGCCAAGACAAAATACTAAACTAAACTAGACCCTGCTTTAAGTTTCTACCTAAAAAACAGGAAGATCCATATAGGTGTGATTGTGAAAACAAATTATTAGACTTAGTACTATACCCATTAATATTTGTTAAGTACAAATAATAAACAATAGAAGGCTATTATCAGCTAATTTGTATAAAGTACTATTTTAGTAGTATTTTTATACAACATAAAAACAAATAAAATATTTATAAACGAGTAATCAGTTTGATAAGTGAGCACACAGTGCTCAAGATCCTGAAGCCGAATTCAGGGTTGAAACGTCGTTGACAATAGCTCAGCTTAAAAGACATTAGACAGGTATTAAACATACAAATACTTTCCAAACATGTGTGAACTTTTCTTTTTTTGAAACACATCTATGTATTATAATAGGAAATAGTTGTTGGTCTTTTAACCAGGTTCTTTGTTTGTGATCACCTCTGCACACAGGGCCGTTTCTAGGTGTTTTGCCGCCCTAGGCGAGAATTGAAAAATGCCCCCCTCCCTTTTACTACCATCACTCTGTCTCCTGTTTTAAGAAGCCACCGGCTGTCTATGCTATAAGACAGCCGAGGCTCCAAAACTGAGAGCGCCCTGCCCAGCTATAAAGTACTATATAGACGCTCATGTACGTATTATTCAGAAGCATTCAAGCAGGCTGAGGTAACAGCGAGCAGACAGCCTCCCTTCCGGCCCCACTAATGCCCTCATCTCTCCTTCGCTCTTGGCCCATTCTTAAGGAAATGCCGGACGCCCACATCAATGGACTGCAGGCAAGGAGCGGCCTCCAGGGAAGTGTCTTTACTCTGTCCCTCATTTCAATTTCTGGACTGGAGTGTCGTGGGTCCTCTTGCTGATACCATACAAGTGAAAGAAAGGAGGGGTATTGCAACCCCAGGGCACCAGAGATGTGTACACCCTCTGGAAAGATTCAGCTAAACAAGGATCTGTCATGATGCTGGAGAGGTGTGGCTCACTGGTTAGAGGCGGCAGACCCGAGAGCAGAGAACGGCCCGGGACCAGGGTTCGATTCCCGACGCGGCAGGGTCTTGGACCAGGATCAGCGGACTGATAATTCTCGCATCGGTGCCTACTCCGACCAGAGATCACACTCGGCAACTCTGGGCATTAGCTTGCCTCATCTCCACAACGGCCCCACACAAACGCCGGGGATGCCTGGTTTCACCTTGGAGACCCCCAGGAGGGACTATCTCACAGGGAAAGCCAGGACGGGTTCCCCAGCGGTCTATAGCGCTACGAGGCCTGCGGTGCGGGTAGCAGTGCGCTTTACAAGACACAATTTACAATTTTTTTTTTATTTTACTGACACACAACCCTGCTTCATTTTTTATGCAAATGATACTGGTCTCTTTTCAATAAGCTACTCGGCTCGATGCTTCTTTCTTAAGAAAGTACAATTCGATTCCCAATCACGATCCCTAGTAACAAAACAATAATCGATTCCTAACATAGCACAAACCAAACTGAAAATGTTGCACGCAGATTTCTGCCGCAGGTACCCTAATCCACTGAGCTGTCCAGTCTGCACTGGGCGGCTCTTTCTTTAGCTGTCTAGACATTGGAGGTATTAAGTTGAAAGGTTTCGTACACAGACACTGAGCCAAACATTGCATCAATATCAAAGTCAATAAGTCCAAGCACACGGAAGCAGCCCTGTGCTGAACGCAGTGCTATACAACACTCACAATAACAATATTGGAGCAGGGCATTTCATATGTTTCTCTTATCTTACTTTAGTGAAAATCTATTAAGCTCAAACCCTTCAAAACCACTTCTTTCTAGGCACGTTGTCTCACAGAAATATCTTGTCAGTTCAATTCCACGCGATAGGGAGTCTGATGCCAACTGGTGCAGTTTTCTATTCTGCAGTGTGGAAAACTAGTTTCATAGTTTTGCAGGGTATCTGCCAAGTTTGGCAATGGATGAAAAGGGGGCATCTAGACTTCAGCATGACACTTGTAAACAAGAGACACCGAGATCCACAGCTGCCCTCCCAAAAAGTTTGTCACTGTATTCCAACCAGTCCCCTAATCCCTCACTTGTCCCACATACTCTCCTAACCTATGCCGGCACTCTCGCACATTACCCAAGTCACACTCAAAGGTCACACTAGAGGACCCTCACCACCACCCCCTATATGCTCACACTTCAGGTTTTCACTCTTCACATCTCCCTTAGCGCCTTGCTGATCCACCTCCCTTCTGGGTTCTCTAAGCTCCCACAGCTGGCCTCCTAATCCCTCCCTGCACCCCACTTCAGCTCATCCACATCCTGTCGGCACCCCTCACCTGTCGACACACACTCTCCCACACTCCTCACATGCACTCCTCCACCACACTCCTGCAACCCTTCTGGACAATCTTTCTGCACCCCTACACCTCCCTGCACCCCCTCGTGGGGAACTTCAGCCCCGCTGCCAACCTGAAACTGGCTTGAGGCCTGTGCTGTGAGTCTTCTTGTGAGATGTAGCACGGCAGGATAATGCCCCCGAGGCCTGTCCTGTGAGTCTTCTGGGGGAGATGTAACACTTCAGGATAATGTACTCGAGACCTGCGCTGTGTCTTGAGGGAGAGATGTAGCAGCGCAGCATAGTTCTCCTTAGGACTGTGCTGTGAGTCTTCTGGGGGCAGATGTAGCACGGCAGGATAATGCACCCGAGGCCTGTGCTGTGAGTCTCTGGGAGTCTCTGGGGTGATGTAGCACCACAGGATAATGCACCCGAGGCCTGTGCTGCAAGTCTTCTGGGGGAGGGGTGTGCAGCACGGAAGGATAAGACACCTGAGGCCTGTGCTGGGAGGAGTCTTCTGGGGGAGAGGGGTGTAGCACGGAAGGATAAGGCACCTGGGGCCTGTTCCGTCAGTCTTCTGGGGGAGGGAGGGTGTAGCACGGAAGGATAGTGCACCTGAGGCCTGTGCTGTGAGTCTTCTGGGGAGACGTAGCATGGCAGGATAATGCACCTGAGACCAATGCTGTGAGTCTTCTGGGGGAGGGAGGGTGTAGCACGGAAGGATAAGGCACCCCTTAGGTCAGTGCTAGGGTACCAGGAGAGCGAGAGATTGTAGTGTGGAATAAAGCACCAGTCCTGAGGATAACCCGAAGGCACCCTTGAGGCGAGGGCTAGCACAGCAGGAGGATAATGTACATGAGGCCTGTGCTGTGAGTCTTCTGGGGGAGATGTAGCACTGCAGGATAATGCACATGAACAGAGAGGCTTCGCTTCTTACATGAGCGAGGAGTCCTCGGGCAGGCCAGGGGAGTCGCCATAAGGTGCTGAATAAGCCGGAAAGGGGGAAAAAAGCAGCGTGTCAGGGAGGGTTTGTCACAAGCTTTTGAGGCAGGAAAGAGCCACCCCTCCGCTTCCCTCCCCTTCTCTTTCTGAGACCTGCAAAGTCCGGCTACAAAGGCAGGCGCCACCACCTCTGAAAAAAACACACAAAAGACGCAGGCCTCTAGAAAAGATGCAAGCGGGCTAAACAATTTAAGGCAAAAGTTTATTCAGGGCATGCTCTTCACCACTACATTTGTGGGCGACGAGCACAGGGAGCTCGTTATTCCAGGTCAGGTGTGCAATTCTACTAAGGGGATTCCCAAATCCATGTTTTTTGCCGCCCTCCCCCCTTTGCCGCCCTAGGCAGCCGCCTAGTCCTGCCTAATGGTAGAAACGGCCCTGTCTGCACCACCTTTTCACTTCGAGCACTGTGTGTTCACTTATCACATTGTTCACTCATTTGTAAATGTTTTATAAGCATGGGCGTAAAATCCGTTCCGCTCGCGGATTTTGCGGATTTTCGGTAAATTCGCAATCCGCGAACTCTCGCGAATTTGCAAAAAATCCGCAAATTAACACGCGGCGGATTTTTTTGCTTGGTGATACAATATTGCGGTGCGCGGCGTTCACTTACTGTCATTCAGCATTTGTCGAGTTGTTTTTCTCGATATTTTGCGAGTGCTGCGTCAATTTGGATCTTGCTGCGGGATCCCGCGGGAGTTTGGCGACCGTGATTACGTAATCGCGGCTTGCCACCTTGCACAGCACGCATCGCGAGAGTTCGCAATTGCGAACACGTAGATGCGGCGGGCAGCAACAATCTCGCACTCGCAAAATTACAGAATTTGCAATTCTGCACAAGAAATCCACCAGCAAGCAGCATAAACCTTCTGAAAATGATGATTTTTAGCAGAATAACTCCTCAGGTTGACATTTGCCTGCACTTTTTTTTGCAAGGAGTCCATTTGGGGGGGGGGGTGGGGGGGGGGTGGGAGGAAGGAAGTGCCCCACAGTCTCCAACTTCCTGTTCCTGTCCAGCAGGCTCCTCCCAGTGCTTTCTTCATGTGCTGGTCACTTTCATTCGGATCTTGACCTGGAAGGATTACTTTTTGTGGATGCTGCTGGATATTTGGATTTGAGGCCTTTTTGACTTTCTTTGGATCACTTTTGGATTAGAAATTTCACAAGTAAGTTTGTTTGGGGCATTACAGTTGCTGCAACTACAATATTGTAATTTTCGAATTTTGGGCTGTTGTTGGGGCCTTTTGCCCAGGGGTAGTGAGTGGTGCATGGACTGAGACTTTCTGTGGGGTCTCTTTAATGTAAACATCATGGAGGGCATGGATGGCATGGGATTGTGCTGATTCTTGTGTGTTTTTCGATTTTTGGGCTGTTGTTGGGACCTTTTGCCCAGGGCTAGTGAGTGGTGCATGGGCCTAGTCTTTCTGTGGGGTGTCTTGAATTTAAACATCATTGAGGGCATGGATGGCATGGGATTGTGGTGATTTTTGTGTGTTTTTTTTTATTTTTTGGGGTGTTCATGGGCCTGTCCATGTGGGTGGGGGCCATTTTGAGGACTGGTGCAGGCCGGGCCTGTCCATGTGGTGGGGGTCTGGGGGCCATTTTGAAGCCAGGCAGTGTGGTTTGTTGTGCCATAGGCCTGCACCCAGTCTGCCATGCTTTCATCCAATACGCCCAGGGGTACTCAGGGGTGCATGGGCCTAGTCTTTCTGTGGGGTGTCTTGAATTTGAACATGATTAGGGGCATGGATGGCATGGGATTGTGGTGATTTTTGTGTGTTTTTCGATTTTTGGGCTGTTGTTGGGGACTTTTGCCCAGGGCTAGTGAGTGGTGCATGGGCCTAATCTTTCAGTGGGGTGTCTTGAATTTAAACATCATTGAGGGCATGGACGGCATGGGATTGTGGTGATTTTTGTGTGTTTTTTCGATTTTTGGGGGTGTTCATGGGCCTGTCCATGTGGGTGGGGGCCATTTTGAGGACTGGTGCAGGCCGGGCCTGTCCATGTGGTGGGGGTCTAGGGGCCATTTTGAAGCCAGGCAGTGTGCTTTGTTGTGCCATAGGCCTGCACCCAGTCTGCCATGCTTTCATCCATTATGCCCAGGGGTACCCAGGGGTGCATGGGCCAGTCTTTCTGTGGGGTGTCTTGAATTTGAACATGATTGAGGGCATGGATGGCATGGGATTGTGGTGATTGTTGTGTGTTTTTCGATTTTTGGGCTGTTGTTGGGGCCTTTTGCCCAGGGCTAGTGAGTGGTGCATGGGCCTAGTCTTTCTGTGGGGTGTCTTGAATTTAAACATCATGGAGGGCATGGATGGCATGGGATTGTGCTGATTTTTTGTGTTTTTCGATTTTTTGGGGTGTTCATGGGAACTGGCCATGTGGGTGGGGGCCATTTTGAGTGCTGGCACAGGCAGGCCCTGGCCATGTGCTGAGAGGTAGGGGCCATTTTGAATGCAGGCAGTGTTCTCAGGCCTGCACCCATTTTGCCTAGCTTTCATCCATTATGCCAAGGGGTAGTGAGTGGTGCATGGGCCTAGTCTTTCTGTGGGGTGTCTTGAATTTAAACATCATGGAGGGCATGGGTGGCATGGGATTGTGCTGATTTTTCTGTGTTTTTCGATTTTTTGGGGTGTTCATGGAGACTGGCCATGTGGGTGGGGGCCATTTTGAGTGCTGGTACAGGCAGGCCCTGGCCATGTGCTGGGAGGCAAGGGGCCATTTTGAATGCAGGCAGTGTTCTCAGGCCTGCACCCATTTTGCCTAGCTTTCATCCATTATGCCCAGGGGTAGGTAGTGGTGCATGGGCCTAGTCTTTCTGTGGGGTGTCATGAAATTAAACATCATGGAGGGCATGGATGGCATGGGATTGTGCTGATTTTTGTGTGTTTTTCGATTTTTTGGGGTGTTCATGGGGACAGGCCAAGTGGGTGGGGGACATTTTGAGTGCTGGTACAGGCAGGCCCTGGCCATGTGCTGGGAGGAAAGGGGCCATTTTGAATGCAGGCAGTGTTCTCAGGCCTGCACCCATTTTGCCTAGCTTTCATCCATTATGCCCAGGGGTAGTGAGTGGTGCATGGGCCTAGTCTTTCTGTGGGGTGTATTGAATTTAAACATCGTGGAGGGCATGGATGACATGGGATTGTGCTGATTTTTCTGTGTTTTTTGATTTTTTCGGGTGTTCATGGGGACTGGCCATGTGGGTGGGGGCCATTTTGAGTGCTGGTACAGGCAGGCCCTGGCCATGTGCTGGGAGGCAAGGGGCCATTTTGAATGCAGGCAGTGTTCTCAGGCCTGCACCCATTTTGCCTAGCTTTCATCCATTATGCCCAGGGGTAGTGAGTGGTGCATGGGCCTAGTCTTTCTGTGGGGTGTCTTGAATTTAAACATCATTGAGGGCTTGGATGGCATGGGATTGTGCTGATTTTTATGTGGTTTTCGAGTTTTTGGGGTGTATAACTGAACTGATGTTCCTCTGTCTTTCATCGCTTTTAGGTGTACAAGACTCAAGAGAACCACCAGTGCCAGGCAGAAGTCCTGCAGCGGTGTGTGTGTGCAAGCATAACGTCACGCGACGTCACGTCTGGCAACAGACAACTCTGCAACTCATGCAACTGCGGCCTGCTGTTCTGACCTCTGAAGAAGATGGCCCCAAAAAAAGATCCCCGTAGCTCCTCTAGCAAGAAAGTTGCCAGTAAGGAGCAGAAGAAGCAAGTTACCAAGGAGACTGGTGTGCCGCCTGCCACATTTTTTGGGAATAAAAAAAAAGTACGCCTGCAGCAGCAGCGGGATCTGCTGGGGACCAAGCTGGGAGCAGCACCCCTGCTCCATTGGGCTCAGTGCCACCACCACCACGCCAACTTAAGTCCAAGCCCTTGAGTGCTTTAGAGGCAGCCAGTCTAGTTGTTCAGTCACCATCGATCAGTGATGTTGGCTCATCGCAAGAAAGTAGCAGCATCCCTCAATCAACACAGGTTGTTGTAACTCATCTGACGAGTGTTGAACAACCACAGCCGCAACAACGACCACATGTGCAAGTACAAGCCCAAGTGCATGTGGAAGGAGAGGCAGCGCAAGGAGATGCGCAAGCAGAGGTGCATGGAGGGGCACAAGTGTCCACAATAGTTGGTCCTCCCGAAGTAGGGACACATCAGGAAATCGACATTCAAGCCGAGCTATCATTTGAGGAAGCCACTCATCCTGCTGATCATTCATTGTCTTCCACATCCCTAGCAAGGAAAAGATCAAGGATGGTGTCTACATCTTCTTCGAACCCACCTCCTTCTGATGATATGGATCAAACTTGGGAATCACCACTGCTGTCTGAGAGAGAGGCACACCATGATCTGACAAAGGTAGCTAAGCGTAAAAGGAAGGTCCCCGAAACTCTCATAGTTATGGAGTGTGATGACGCTCAACAAGAAGTGGCGTATACTCCTGCTGATGAAGACTCTCACGACGACGACGCAGTCATCATAGGCTTCACTCCAGCCTCAGCGGGCATGCAGCAAACATACATTTTGACCCTAGCCCGAAAAGCTGCTGAGCGTGATGATGTTGTCGACGAGGAGGCAAGGGGATCACCACCATCATTGGAGTTAACTAGTACACCATCACCTACCGCTTCCATATTTCTTCCTTGCCAGAAGGGACCTCCATCCACCTGGACCTCAATCAGTGGTGGTGCAAGTGCACAACGTAGTAAAGTTCGGCAACACACATCCTCCACTTCATCTGGCATTAGCAGCATGACCACCACCAGTATCGCCTCCTCCGGCCCCCACAGACATTTCAAGTCTGCAGTTTGGGACTTCTTTAGTGTTTGCCCAAAAAAGGAAAACATAGCCATTTGTAGTATTTGTAAGTTTGCAGTTAGTCGTGGTAAGTTTGGTACCAACTATGGTACCGGAGGCCAGAGAGGCCATCTTGAGAGACAGCACGCTGTCCAATGGTTTGCGCACCTAAAGGAGATCAAGGAAGCCCGAAATGCAAGTCAACAAAACGTTTATGTTTCATCTGATGATGACAAGGAGGAAGAAGCGTCAAACACTTCACTTACACCCAGTACCCCTGTCAGCACACCCCCTGTGAGCCACACTAAGAGTGTGGGAGAGAGTGAGACACCAATGCGAAAAAGTTCATCAGCGAGCGTAACTGGGTTGAAGAAGTCATCATCATCATCCCGTAAAATGGTCCAGGCCAACATTAGAACCATGTTGTTTTCAGAAGTGCCATATGAATGCAACCACCCACTGATGCGTCTGTATAACACTAAGCTGGCTAAAATGCTAGCTCTGGACCTTCTCCCTTTTTCTTTTGTAGAAGGGGTTGGTTTTCTAGAATTAGTGGCAGCACTCAGCCCTACATGTAAGGTTATTTTGCCAGTGTTGCGGTTCCAGCACTACATGAAGATGTGCTGGAGGTGATTGGGGCAGCTTTGCAGAAGAGTGCTGTTCACACTATACATCTGACAACAGACATGTGGACCACTGGCCCAGGCACTGATTACATGTGCATCACTGCACACTGGGTCTCTTTTTCAGGGGTTAAAGCAAAGCTAAACGCAGGTGTTGACCCGGACCAAGTTTTTAAACCTGCTCGGAAACATGCAACACTAGCCATGTTTGGCTTGGAGAAATGTCATACAGCAGAAAACATTTTGAATGAGTTGAACACAAAGGTCTTTCATTGGCTGTCCCCAAAAAAACGCAAGATTGGTTATGTTTCCACGGATAATGGCGCCAATGTAGTTAAGGCCATGGATCTGGGTAACTATTTCAGGGTGCCATGTTTGGCGCACTGTATAAACCTGTCGGGCGAATAACAAGCTCCAGGCAGAAACCAGCTTCCTCAGAAGTGTAGACAGTGTCCCTCTCTGTTACAAACGACACCACACACCCAGCGAGCATATACACACACAGGTTTGAGTGGTCGTCAGAAAAGAGAGAGACCAAAACCCATAGGTCTCCTGAATAGAAGATAGGGCAATCAGGAGTGACAAGCGATTAGGACGCAGTATCCTGCAGAGGAGAAAATAAAACAAAACACGCAACAGGGACTTTAGTAGATTCAAAAAGGCAACAACAAGGAGCTTAATTATATTTCTGTACTGAGTGTGCTGCAATGCTCTTACCTGCCCAGAGATTGCAGTAAACCCAAAAGGTATCCAAGGAATAAAAGGAATATACGAACCAAAAGAAGGGTGTATACTTTGGTCTCTCCAAAACAAAGAGAATTAGTTCCACGTGAGAGTTTAATAGTCTTGAATCACCTCCCAATACGAAGAATCCAACAAATAGTATTGTAGGTAAATGATGATCCGCTCTGCGCAGGCAAAACAAAAAACAAAGTTCGCCAACGAAAGTTTGTTCACAGACGTAGGCGTTTTTTCACCAAGGATACGTAAACCGGCTATATTCACCCGGCGTGCCTTAGTACAAAAATAAATACTTGAAGAAAAGAAATACGTGGACACTTGTCTTCAATCAAACAAAATGCAGCGAGTTAGCTGCAGACTTCCACATCGTTCAGGTTCGAGGGAACAGGGGAGCCGAGGAGAGACTCACAGGACAAGGCAACGCTTCCAAGCGTCTCACCTGTGAGCAGTTTAGGATGCAGAGGAAATCCAGTCTCACTTCGGGTGATTGCAGAGGCAAGAGACTCGGACCAAAAACACCGTAGAAAGTTCTTGGATGTGACCGCGTGAGCCCACACGGTCTCGAGGAGCGCTATCTCGGGGAGAAGGAGGAACACGAACACAGTTCACGGGAGCACAGGATAGTATCGAGGATACTCGGGTCGGGAACCAGGCAGGAATCCAAACGAGAAAACCAAGCACCGCCAGGAAGAGGGAGGAGGCATATGAACCTCCCAGTCTGCAGTTGATTGGTGCAGAAAGGAGCATGGTTTCCTTAGAACGCCTCAAAGCATCCTGGGACTTGTAGTCCATGTTAGGCGGAAAAACACATTACAACACACTCAGAACAGACCCTAAAGACTTAGGCTTCCCCTAAGACCTCCGGGTTCTAACAGTACCCCCCCCCCCCTAAAGGTCTTCTCACAGGTCGAGGTTTGGAGGGATTAAGAGCATGGAACCTACGTACCAGTCTAGGGGCATGAATGTGTTCGGCAGGTTCCCAGGTTCTGTCCTCTGGAGGATAACCCACCCAATCAATTAAATACTGGAGTCTACCTCTGTGCCTGCGAGAGTCTAGTACCCTTCGCACCTTGTATTCGATGTCTCCATTAACCATGACTGGGGGCGGAGGGGGTTCAGGGAGTAGAGGGGCCACATAAGGTTTCAGAAGGGAAGTATGAAAAACAGGATGTATCTGCATATCAGGGGGCAGAACCAATTTGAGGACCACAGGGGAGATGACTTTTAGTATTTCAAAGGGCCCTAGGTAGCGGGGTTGTAACTTGCGTGGTCCTTCTAGTCTTAAATTCTTTGATGATAACCAAACCTTATCACCACTGAATAAACGGGAGCAGGCCTTCGATGTTTGTCCACTTGGGCCTTCATTTGCTCTTTCGCCTGGGTTAATTCTGTTTTGGCTTGTTCCCATATCTGTAACAGAGTTTGGTGATGATCAAGAACCGCAGGGTTTAGCGTGTCAGAGGGGAGTACCTCAAGAGGGAGTATTTTGGGGTGATAACCAGTGGTAAAAAAAAATGGAGAGATCTTAGAGGCGGTGTGAGTAGAATTATGTAAGCAAATTCTGCTAGAGGTAGTGCTTGCACCCAATCCTGACATGTAGTGGTTATTAAACACCTGAGATACTGCTCTAAGGTTTGGTTTGTCCTTTCGGTTTGACCGTCTGTCTGGGGGTGATAAGCAGAAGATAGTCTATGATCAATGTAGAGAGATTTGCATAACCCTTGCCAGAATCTGGAAATAAATTGGGGACCCCGGTCTGATACTATAACAGAAGGCAATCCATGTAACCGGACAATTTCTCGGATAAACACTGCTGCTAACTCCACAGCTGAGGGGATCTTTTTTAGGGGTACAAAATGGGCCATTTTGGACAACAGATCTACGACAACCAGAATTGTGGTATATCCATGAAGGTTAGGTAAATCTGTTATGAAGTCCATGCTAAGGGTAGTCCAGGGACAGTTGGGCATGGGAAGGGGTTGTAATAACCCTGCAGGTACAGAATGTGAGGCCTTCTGGCGGGCACAGGTGGAACAGGCCTTGACGTGTTGCTTAACATCGTGCGATAGTTGTGGCCACCAAAACCATCGTTGACAGAGACTTTTGGTCTTGTTTTCCCCCGGATGACCAGCTAAGGGCATATTGTGACACCATTGTAAAACAAGGTTGTGCAATTCGGTATTAGGTAAAAAGATTTTTTTGTCATGATACCACAGATTGTCCACAATGGTGTTGTTTGAGTCTTGTAACCAGGTGAGAGGGTCTAGAGGGGCATAAGCCTGTTCTAATTGATCCATGAAGGTATGTGAATCAAGAATTCTTTCCCCTATAGCCACTATTCTACTCTCAGGCATAAGAGGCAACGGTTTCTCCTGAACCCACTTGTTCTCCTTACCTAGTCTGGATAGAGCATCAGCCTTACCCTGTCTTATCCCTGGTCTGAAGTGAATCAAAAAATCGTATTCCCCAAAAAATGCAACCCAACGTAGCTGTCTCGGTGTAAGGGCTTTGGCTGATCGGAAGTATTGCAGGTTCTGATGATCAGAATAAACAGTGATCACATGGGGGGAGCCTAAAAGGTAGTGACGCCATTCTTGAAAGGCCCGTTTGATTGCAAGGAGTTCCCTTTCTCCAATAGTATAGTTTTGCTCTGATTGGGTCAAGGTTTTTGAAAAATACGCAATAGGATGGAGGGTACCTTTTATGCGGTCACGTTGCGATAACACACCACCCACCGCGTATTGTGAAGCATCCACTTCCAAGAAGTAGGGTTGCGTTTCGTCAGCATGTTTCATAATGGGAGCAGAAGTGAAACTGGCCTTAAGGGCCTGAAAGGCATTTTCAGCTTCCGCATCCCAGATGAACTCAACCCCCTTTTTAAGCAGGCGTGTAATGGGAGCTACCAGGTCAGAAAAATGGTCAACAAACCTTCTATAAAAGTTGGCAAATCCTAAGAAGGATTGAATCTCCTTTACTGAAGTTGGACTTGCCCACTCTATGATGGCAGATATTTTGGCAGGATCCATATGTATCCCCTTGGGGGAGATAACAAACCCCAAAAAGGCTACGCTGTGGGTATGGAAGATGCACTTGTCAAGTTTAGCAAACAGGTGATGTTCTTGTAGTTTTCCCAATATGGTTTGTACATGGGACACATGTTCAGACTCATTAGAGGAATAAATCAGTATATCATCGATATACACGATGACAAAAATGTCCAGATACTCCCGCAGTATCTCGTTTATAGAAAACTGAAACGCTGCGGGAGCATTACATAGCCCAAAGGGCATGACATTGTACTCATAGAGCCCGAATTTCGTTCGAAAAGCAGTCTTCCATTCATCCCCTCTTTTAACTCTGATCAGGTGATAGGCTCCTCGTAAATCGAGTTTGGTAAAAATAGTGGCCTTCCTAACCTGATCAAGCAGCGTGGAAATGAGGGGAAGAGGATATTTGTTTTTTATCGTGGCTTTATTCAGTACCCTGTAGTCCAGGCAAGCTCTGAGTCCCCCTTCCCGTTTAGGAATTAAAAAAATGGGGGATGACACTGGAGAGGTGGAATGACTGATGAAACCCTTGGCCAACATGTCTTGTAGATAATCTTGAAGGTATTTAGTCTCTGTCTCCGTAAGCGCATAAATGCGACTAACAGGTAAATCAGCGCCCGGTACCAAATCTATCCTACAATCGTAGGGACGATGTGGCGGTAAAGCAACTGCTTTCACATCATCAAAAACGTCAGAAAATTGTCTATATTCAGAGGGTAATGTAGCCCCATCAATAGTGGTGGAAGCACAATACACAGGAGTATGCCAGTGGTTGATGTCTCTATAACAATGAGTAAGGCAGTGCGCGGAGCGTAGGGTAACAGTTCTGGCTACCCAATCTATATGGGGGTTATGAGTCTGAAGCCAGGGTACTCCCAATATAGCACCAAAATTGGGTGTATCGATCAGGTCAAAGGATATGCTCTCACTATGACCATTGTCACACAACACAATAATCTCAGGGGTATGGTATTTCAACATCCCAGAGGATAGGGCAGACCCATCTACTGCCCTGACATTTTCAGGTACTTCTTTTTTAATGAACTGCATGCCCAAGGATTTAGCTAGAGTAATATCCAAGAAGTTTCTGTCGCCCCTGAATCCAAAAGAAGAGCCATGGAATGCCTTCCTTGTGAAGGCAACACTAACACAACCGTAATGGTAAAAGGTTTAGGAATGGGTGAATATGTGTTAGCCACATATTTAGAGGTCTGAGAAAGCGAGGGACTTGGAAGAGCGACCTTGGTACTCCCCAAGTCAACTAGTTTCCCGAAGGCATGGTCTTAGAGTATTTAGGGAACCCTTCGCTCAAGGAACTTTTGGGTTTTACAGGACATTCTCGGGCAAAATGGCCGGCCTTTCCACAATATAAGCAAAGATTTAGTTTACGCCTTTTTTCCTTTTCTTCGGGCGTTAGGGTGCCACGGATACCTCCTATTTGCATGGGTTCGCTTGTGTCTTTGGGTTCTCTTTTTTCAGTTTTTGTTATTAAGAATTTAGGGAGGTCACTACGAGTTTTTTCTCCCTTTCTTTCAGCCAGTCTGTGGTCTAATTTGACCACTAGGTCAATGAACTCGGAACAGTTTTCTGGAGGATCCACTATTTGCGATAAGATGTCCTTTAGTTCGTCTCTCAGCCCTCTATAAAATATAGAAGTTCTCTTATCGTCAGGCCAGTGGGTCTCTGTCACTAATCTATTGAAGGCGGTGATATATGTCAATAAATCCTTTGAACCCTGTTTCAAATTAAGAAGCTCATTATCACTTGCCTGCATATAGGTATGCCTAGAAAAAAGGCTTTTCATCCGCTCTTTAAATAGGTCAAGATTATATAACACAGGATCGTCATTCTCTACCAAAGCCACCGCCCAAGAGGCAGCATTCCCACTTAAATAGGAAATGATGAAAGCGACCTTAGCCGCGTCATCCGGGAATGAAGCGGCTTTACACAAAAACATCAGGTGGCATTGATTCATAAAGACCTTGAATTTCTGACTGTCTCCGCTAAATCTTTCTGGCATTGCTAATGGAGTTTGAGGTGGGGTAACCACTGTGACCTGTACCGGAGTGGTAGAGACATGAGAGTCCCCAGGGGAACTAACGCTAGGCGTTTGAAAATGAGAAGGCTGTATATAACTTTTTCTATGTCTAGCTTGTATCTCGGGGGTTTTACTTGCTTCTATTAATCTAGCGTTTTCAGTCAGTAACCTTTGATTATCATTTCTAATCAACTTTAGTTCTGTTTGCAAGTTCACAACTGTGGTTGCTAATTCTCTTAATGTTACCTCATCTGCCTCTCCTAGCATGGCTGCGTCGTCCATGACTGTCTACACTCGGGAGGAGAGATAAACGTGGGCTTGGTTTTCTGTCGGGCGAATAACAAGCTCCAGGCAGAAACCAGCTTCCTCAGAAGTGTAGACAGTGTCCCTCTCTGTTACAAACGACACCACACACCCAGCGAGTATATACACAGACAGGTTTGAGTGGTCGTCAGAAAAGAGAGAGACCAAACCCATAGGTCTCCTGAATAGAAGATAGGGCAATCAGGAGTGACAAGCGATTAGGACGCAGTATCCTGCAGAGGAGAAAAGAAAACAAAACACACAACAGGGACTTTAGTAGATTCAAAAAGGCAACAACAAGGAGCTTAATTATATTTCTGTACCGAGTGTGCCGCAATGCTCTTACCTGCCCAGAGATTGCAGTAAACCCAAAAGGTATCCAAGGAATAAAAGGAATATACGAACCAAAAGAAGGGTGTATACTTTGGTCTCTCCAAAACAAAGAGAATTAGTTCCACGTGAGAGTTTAATAGTCTTGAATCACCTCCCAATACGAAGAATCCAACAAATAGTATTGTAGGTAAATGATGATCCGCTCTGCGCAGGCAAAACAAAAAACAAAGTTCGCCAACGAAAGTTTGTTCACAGACGTAGGCGTTTTTTCACCAAGGATACATAAACCGGGTATATTCACCCGGCGTGCCTTAGTACAAAAATAAATACTTGAAGAAAAGAAATACGTGGACACTTGTCTTCAATCAAACAAAATGCAGCGAGTTAGCTGCAGACTTCCACAGCGTTCAGGTTCGAGGGAACAGGGGAGCCGAGGAGAGACTCACAGGACAAGGCAACGCTTCCAAGCGTCTCACCTGTGAGCAGTTTAGGATGCAGAGGAAATCCAGTCTCACTTCGGGTGATTGCAGAGGCAAGAGACTCGGACCAAAAACACCATAGAAAGTTCTTGGATGTGACCGCGTGAGCCCACACGGTCTCGAGGAGCGCTATCTCGGGGAGAAGGAGGAACACGAACACAGTTCACGGGAGCACAGGATAGTATCGAGGATACTCGGGTCGGGAACCAGGCAGGAATCCAAATGAGAAAACCAAACACCGCCAGGAAGAGGGAGGAGGCATATGAACCTCCCAGTCTGCAGTTGATTGGTGCAGAAAGGAGCATGGTTTCCTTAGAACGCCTCAAAGCATCCTGGGACTTGTAGTCCATGTTAGGCGGAAAAACACATTACAACACACTCAGAACAGACCCTAAAGACCTAGGCTTCCCCTAAGAGCTCCGGGTTCTAACAAAACCTGGTTGTTAAAAAATTCTTGAGTGAAGACAGTCCAGTGTGCGAGTTAGTGGCCACCTGCCGAAGAATGTGCAACCATTTCAGCCATTCTTTTAAGGCCCGGAAGCATCTGAGGGACCTGCTACATGAACGTCGAATGCCAGTGAAAGCACTCTTCCAGGAGGTGCCAACACGTTGGAACTCAACCTTCTACATGCTTGAGCGTCTGTATGAGCAGTTTACGGTACTCGATCAGCATTTCTTAACACTGGGTACAGCTCAGAAGGACCTGAGGCTAGATGCGGCGCAATGGAAGCTAGTTAAAAGCCTGACAGACATGCTTCGTCCTTTTGAGGTCTTCATGCGTGCAGTCAGCAGGGAGGACTGTAATTTGGGAAAAGCTATCCCATTGTTGCGCATGCTGGAGCACCAACTGAAGGCGGAGTCTTCTATGTTTCAAAAAGATGAAGAAGAGCAAGAAGCTTTTGTTTTGGCAGAGAAATTATTAGAGCGCCTACTTGGCGATGAACGTCTTCAAATGATCCACTCAGAACAGCATTACATTTGTGCTACTATTCTGGATCCACGCTACAAAAAGGCGCTGGCAGGCAGAGCATTCTTTCCTTTGGGTAACGAAGATGTTACAAAGTACAAACGTTGGCTAGCCTTGTCAGCCATGAGGTTTGAAAGAGAACGGCAGAAAATTAAAGGAAAAGGCTGTACATCAGCATCAGCAGGCCATCCCCAGTCAAAAGAATCCACTTCTGCACCTGTGGCTGTGGCAGAAGTGACCTCTCAGCCGTTAAAGACACCGGCAACCGGATCATCTGCACCAGACACAACAGTAACATTGGGTGAAGAAGAGGATTGGCTAACTCAGCTTGGGTTTGGTTCTCAAAAGGTCCCAAGAAAAAGGAAGCAAAGTGGAGGAACCGTGGAGAACCTTGAGTCGATGGTGCAGGACTATCTGAATGACTCAACAGTGGTCTATGTTAATGCTGACCCATTGGCGTATTGGCATGGGAAAAAAGAATTGTGGGCACAGATCTCCAACCTGGCTATAAACTACTTGTCTTGCCCACTCGCAAGCGTGTCTTCTGAACGTGTTTTCAGTGCTGCTGGTGGCATTGTAACTTGCAAACGGACCCGCCTCTCGCCCAAAAATGTGGAGAGGTTAACAATGATCAAGATGAATCAGCACCTCAAACCACCAGATTACAAAGTACGAGAACACACGCCGGATGAAGACGAGGAGGACAGCAACTTAAATGAGGGAATTTCTTCTCTGTTAGGTGACACTGACCTACTCCTGCCTGAATTCGCAGAGTATGAGGACGAACTCTTATTCCCTGACCCAGAGCCCCGAAAATTAGCCAATGAATCAATAACTTTCTTTTTCGTCCTTATTCACTTTTATTTCTGTGTGTCTGTCTTTCTTTGTTTTGCACAGTTAATATAATTAAAACTTTATTCACCTGATCACAAAAACAAGCCCATCAGCAGAACTGTCTTCACTTATTTGCTTATTGATTTGAAGGTGCCGCAGTCTGCATTTCTCAGGTTCACAAGTTCACAAGAACATGCTCCTCTATCCTCCTCCTCCAGACTCCTATTTCCCTCAAAGCAGAGGGCTGGATTATGCCCAATGAAGAAAGACTTTGCACTTGTGGGTGTGTTCTACTTCTTTGCGGGTGAGTTGGCGGGTCTTGGGGCATTGTTGGGAAGGTCTAATACCGGATAAAACTGGTTTTGACCAAATCAGACTTGAAAATGATTTTTGACTTTTTGCTCACTATCATGTTTTTGGGGGCCTGTTTGGGGGGCTTCCTGGTGTTTGTGGGTGGGTTTCGGGGTCTGGGAGCACTGCTGGGTATGGATACTTTTGGTTGCAAGAGGATTGAAGCAAATTCATGGTGGCCGAGAGGAGTTAGGGCCTAGCTGCAGAGCGGGCGCGGAGTGATTTTGGAAATTGCCATAAAAATGACTGTCCCCATTTTTGTACTTTTGCTTTTTGGCTGTTTGGGGGTCTTCTACTAGTTTTCGCCTGGGTTGACGGCTCTGTGGCCATTTCTGGGAAGCTCTAATACCGGATAAAAGTGGTTTGGACCAAATCGGAGGCGAAATTTTGTTTGCGTTTTTGCTGACTTGCTTGTCTTTGAGGTTCTCTTTGGGGGGGTTCCGGGTGTTTGTGGGTGGGTTTTGGGGTCTCGGAGCACTGCTGGCACAGTCTAATTTTGATTGCATTTGCTTTTCAGGAAATCCATGGTGGAAAACGGGAGTTATGACCTAGCTGCACAGCGCGTTTGGACAGAAGGCCGAAAAATATTGTAAGTATGAGATTTTCCATTTTGGCTTTTTGGCTGTTTAGGGGTGTTGTGCTTTTTTGCGGGTGGGTTGGCGGGTCTTGGGGCATTGCTGGGAAGGTCTAATACCGGATAGATGTGGTTTGGACAAAATCCATGAGGAAAAAGTTTTTGCTATTTCTGACATTTCGCTCAATGTAGCGTTTTCGGGGGCCTGTTTGGGGGGCTTCCTGGTGTTTTTGGGTGGGTTTCGGGGTCTGGGAGCACTGCTGGGTATGGATACTTTTGATTGCAAGAGGTTTGGAGCAAATCCATGGTGGCAGAGGGGAGTTAGGGCCTAGCTGCAGAGCGCGCGCGGAGTGATTTTGGAAATTGCCATGAAAATGACTGTCCCCATTTTTGTACTTTTGCTTTTTGGCTGTTTGGGGGTCTTCTACTAGTTTTCGCCTAGGTTGACGGCTCTGGGGCCATTGCTGGGAAGCTCTAATACCGGATAAAAGTGGTTTGGACCAAATCGGAGGCAAATTTTTTTTTGCATTTTGCTGACTTGCTTGTCTTTGAGGTGCTCTTTGGGGGGTTCCGGGTGTTTGTGGGTGGGTTTTGGGGTCTGGGAGCACTGCTGGCACAGTCTAATTTTGATTGCATTTGCTTTTCAGGAAATCCATGGTGGAAAACGGGAGTTATGACCTAGCTGCACAGCGCGTTTGGACAGGAGGCCGAAAAATATTGTAAGTATGAGATTTTCCATTTTGGCTTTTTGGCTGTTTGGGGGTGTTGTGCTTTTTTGCGGGTGGGTTGGTGGGTCTTGGGGCATTGCTGGGAAGGTCTAATACCGGATAAAACTGGTTTGGAGAAAATCCATGCGGAAAAGCCTTTTGGCACTTTTTGTAACTTAGGGTTCGTTAGGGTTAGCCCTAGCAGCAGGATTGCATGTGTTTCGGGGTGTTCTAGATTTTTGCAACTGAGATCTGGGGTCTTAGAGCACTCATGGGAATGTGTAATTTTGGTTGCAAGTGATTTGAAGAAAATACATGGTGGGAAAGGGGGGATTTGGCATAGTTAAAGAAAGCGTTTGCCACTATTCTTAACTTAGGGCTCGTTAGGGTTAGCAGTATTTGTATTGCATGTGTTTGGGTGGGGGCTTGTTTGTGGGGGGGTTTGCGAGTCTTGGTGCGATGCTGGGTATGTCAAGTCAAGAGATTTATATAGCGCGCTACATACCCATAGGGTCTCAAGGCGCTAGAGAAGGGGTGGGGAATTACTTGTCGAATATCCAAGTTTTAAGTTGTTTTCTGAATGCTAGGTGGTTTTGAGTAAGGCGAAGGTGAGTGGGAAGTGAGTTCCAGGTTTTAGCTGCCAGGTAGGAGAAGGATCTCCCTCCCATGGTGGTTTTGTTGAAGCGAGGTACAGTGGCAAGGGCTTGGTTGGAGGATCGTAGCTGGCGGGAGGGGGTGTAGAATGACAGTCGTGTGTTGAGGCATTCGGGTCCAAGTTCGTAGAGTGCTTTGTGTGCGTGGGTTAGGAGGCGGAAGGTAATCCTCTTATTTACGGGGAGCCAGTGGAGGTTTTTCAGGTGACCAGAGATGTGTTCTTTACGCGGGATGTCTAGTATGAGCCTGGCTGAAGCGTTCTGGATGCGTTGGAGTTTTTTCTGGATTTTTGCGGTGGTACCGGCGTATAATGTGTTTCCGTAGTCCAGGCGGCTCGTAACCAGTGCGTGGGTGATCGTTTTTCTAGTTTCGGTGGGGATCCAGCTAAATGTTTTTTTGAGCATGCGAAGAATGTTGAAGCAAGATGATGAAACGGCGTTGACTTGTCTGGTCATCGAGAGTGAGGAGTCCAAGATGACGCCCAGGTTCCGTGCGTGGTCCGTCGGGATGGGTGCTTTTCCAAGGGCTTCTGGCCACCAAGAGTCATCCCAGGCGGAGGTGCCTAGGATGAGGACTTCTGTTTTGTCTGAGTTCAGTTTCAGACGGCTGTGCTTCATCCATTCGGCTACTTCTTTCATTCCTTCATGTAAGTTGGTTTTGGCGGTGTTAGGGTCTTTGGTGAGTGATAGGATCAGTTGAGTGTCATCCGCGTAGGAGATGATGTTGAGATTGTGTTGGCGAGCGATGGTCGCAAGGGGGCTCATGTATACGTTGAAGAGGGTGGGGCTGAGTGACGATCCTTGTGGTACGCCGCAGATGACTTCAGAGGCCTCTGACTTGAATGGTGGGAGGCGGACTCTCTGGGTTCTTCCGGTGAGGAACGAGGTGATCCATTCCAGTGCTTTTCCTTGGATTCCTACGTTTGAGGCGCTGTAGAAGGGTGCTATGGCAGACTGTGTCGAAGGCAGCGGAGAGGTCGAGGAGGATGAGGGCGATACTTTTGCTTGCTTGCAAGTGGTTTGAATACAATCCACGGTGGGTAAGGGGGGATTCGGGCCTACTTTTACTTTCAAAGTACGTTTTGTCACCAGTTTTCAACTAGGCCTCGTTTTTTGAGATCTGATTGGGGGTCTTCTACATTTTTGCGACTGGCTTTAGTAAGGGTCTGGGTGGGAGCACTGCTGGGAAGGTCTAATTTTGTTCTAAAACACAGTTTGCGAACACGTAGATGCGGCGGGCAGCAACAATCTCGCACTCGCGAAATTACAGAATTTGCAATTCTGCACAAGAAATCCACCAGCAAGCAGCATAAACCTTCTGAAAATGATGATTTTTATCAGAATAACTCCTCAGGTTAACATTTGCCTGCACTTTTTTTTTGCAAGGAGTCCATTTCGGGGGGGGGGGGGGGGTTGGAGGAAGGAAGTGCCCCACAGTCTCCAACTTCCTGTACCTGTCCAGCAGGCTCCTCCCAGTGCTTTCTTCATGTGCTGGTCACTTTCATTCGGATCTTGACCTGGAAGGATTACTTGTTGTGGATGCTGCTGGATATTTGGATTTGAGGCCTTTTTGACTTTCTTTGGATCACTTTTGGAATAGAAATTTCACAAGTAAGTTTGTTTGGGGCATTACAGTTGCTGCAACTACAATTTTGGAATTTTCGATTTTTGGGCTGTTGTTGGGGCCTTTTGCCCAGGGGTAGTGAGTGGTGCATGGACTGTGTCTTTCTGTGGGGTCTCTTTAATGTAAACATCATGGAGGGCATGGATGGCATGGGATTGTGCTGATTTTTGTGTGTTTTTCAATTCTTTTCGCTGCTGTTGGGGCCTTTTCCCCAGGGCTAGTGAGTGGTGCATGGGCCTAGTCTTTCTGTGGGGTGTCATGAATTTAAACATCATTGAGGGCATGGACGGCATGGGATTGTGGTGATTTTTGTGTGTTTTTTCGATTTTTTGGGGTGTTCATGGGTCTGTCCATGTGGGTGGGGGCAATTTTGAGGACTGGTGCAGGCCGGGCCTGTCCATGTGATGATGGTCTAGGGGCCATTTTGAAGCCAGGCAGTGTGCTTTGTTGTGCCATAGGCCTGCACCCAGTCTGCCATGCTTTCATCCATGATGCCCAGGGGTACTCAGGGGTGCATGGGCCTAGTCTTTCTGTGGGGTGTCTTGAATTTGAACATGATTGAGGGCATGGATGGCATGGGATTGTGGTGATTTTTGTGTGTTTTTCGATTTTTGGGCTGTTGTTGGGGAATTTTCACCAGGGCTAGTGAGTGGTGCATGGGCCTAGTCTTTCTGTGGGGTGTCTTGAATTTAAACATCATTGAGGGCATGGATGGCATGGGATTGTGGTGATTTTTGTGTGTTTTTTCAATTTTTTGGGGTGTTCATGGGCCTGTCCATGTGGGTGGGGGCCATTTTGAGGACTGGTGCAGGCGAGGCCTGTCCATGTGGTGGGGGTCTAGGGGCCATTTTGAAGCCCGGCAGTGTGCTTTGTTGTGCCACAGGCCTGCACCCAGTCTGCCATGCATTCATCCATTATGCCCAGGGGTGCTCAGGGGTGCATGGGCCTAGTCTTTCTGTGGGGTGTCTTGAATTTGAACATGATTGAGGGCATGGATGGCATGGGATTGTGGTGATTGTTGTGTTTTTTGATTTTTGGGCTGTTGTTGGGGCCTTTTGCCCAGGGCTAGTGAGTGGTGCATGGGCCTAGTCTTTCTGTGGGATGTCTTGAATTTAAACATCATGGAGGGCATGGATGGCATGGGATTGTGCTGATTTTTTGTGTTTTTCTATTTTTTGGGGTGTTTATGGGAACTGGCCATGTGGGTGGGGGCCATTTTGAGTGCTGGTACAGGCAGGCCCTGGCCATGTGCTGAGAGGCAAGGGGCCATTTTGAATGCAGGCAGTGTTCTCAGGCCTGCACCCATTTTGCCTAGCTTTTATCCATTATGCCCAGGGGTAGTGAGTGGTGCATGGGCCTAGTCTTTCTGTGGGGTGTCTTGAATTTAAACATCATGGAGGGCATGGATGACATGGGATTGTGCTGATTTTTGTGTGTTTTTCGATTTTTTGGGGTGTTCATGGGGACAGGCCAAGTGGGTGGGGGCCATTTTGAGTGCTGGTACAGGCAGGCCCTGGCCATGTGCTAAGAGGCAAGGGGCCATTTTGAATGCAGGCAGTGTTCTCAGGCCTGCACCCATTTTGCCTAGCTTTCATCCATTATGCCCAGGGGTAGTGAGTGGGGCATGGGCCTAGTCTTTCTGTGGGGTGTATTGAATTTAAACATCATGGAGGGCATGGATGGCATGGGATTGTGCTGATTTTTCTGTGTTTTTCGATTTTTTGGGGTGTTCATGGGGACTGGCCATGTGGGTGGGGGCCATTTTGAGTGCTGGTACAGGCAGGCCCTGGCCATGTGCTGGGAGGCAAGGGGCCATTTTGAATGCAGGCAGTGTTCTCAGGCCTGCACCCATTTTGCCTAGCTTTCATCCATTATACCCAGGGGTAGTTAGTGGTGCATGGGCCTAGTCTTTCTGTGGGGTGTCTTGAATTTAAACATCATTGAGGGCTTGGATGGCATGGGATTGTGCTGATTTTTATGTGGTTTTCGAGTTTTGTGGTGTATAACTGAACTGATGTTCCTCTGTCTTCCATTGCTTTTAGGTGTACAAGACTGAAGAGAACCACCAGTGCCAGGAAGAAGTCCTGCAGCGGTGTGTGTGTGCAAGCATAACGTCACGCGACGTCACGTCTGGCCACAGACAACTCTGCAACTCGTGCAACTGCGGCCTGCTGTTCTGACCTCTGAAGAAGATGGCCCCAAAAAAAGTTCCCCGTAGCTCCTCTAGCAAGAAAGTTGCCAGTAAGGAGCAGAAGAAGCAATTACCAAGGAGACTGGTGTGCCGCCAGCCACATTTTTTGGGAATAAAAAAAAAAGTACGCCTGCAGCAGCAGCGGGATCTGCTGGGGACCAAGCTGGGAGCAGCGCCCCCGCTCCATTGGGCTCAGTGCCACCACCACCACGCCAACTTAAGTCCAAGCCCTTGAGTGCTTTAGAGGCAGCCAGTCTAGTTGTTCAGTCACCATCGACCAGTGATGTTGGCTCATCGCAAGAAAGTAGCAGCATCCTTCAATCAACACAGGTTGTTGTAACTCATCTGACGAGTGTTGAACAACCACAGCCACAACAACGACCACATGTGCAAGTACAAGCCCAAGTACATGTGGAAGGAGAGGCAGCGCAAGGAGATGCGCAAGCAGAGGTGCATGGAGGGGCACAAGTGCCCGCAATAGTTGGTCCTCCCGAAGTAGGGACACATCAGGAAATCGACATTCAAGCCGAGCTATCATTTGAGGAAGCCACTCCTCCTGATGATCATTCATTGTCTTCCACATCCCTAGCAAGGAAAAGATCAAGGATGGTGTCTACATCTTCTTCAAGCCCACCTCCTTCTGATGATATGGATCAAACTTGGGAATCACCACTGCCGTCTGAGAGTGAGGCACACCATGATCTGACAAAGGTAGCTAGGTGTAAACGGAAGGTCTTATATCAAAAAAGGAGGGAAGAGGATTAGGAGTCCATTCATTTCCCCGGGGTAAACGTTCAATAATCAAAAATAGAATGGACACTTGTTTCTACAAAACCATTGGTTTGTATTCGAAAACCCTCATAGACATCCTGGTATTGTCGTTTGCGGTGTATCTTTTTTCCGCCCCATCAGGAGTCATGGCGTATTCATCGGGTGATCGATTGACGTGCTGGGTGCCTGCCTCACCTGAGGCTACATCTGGTGCAAGTAGAAGTGTCCAGAGATCAAAAGAATATATGTGAGGGAATAGACTAAAAATAGTGTCTAATCAAAACAGGTTGTTTATTCCTTTTCTTCGTACTCACTGTGTAAATGCCACAATGTTGGCGCGCATTCTATATTTGGAGTAAAGCAATAGCGCTCCCCATAGACTCCTGTATAACTGTCTACTCACCTGAATAGAGTTCTGACCTTAACAATAGTCTGTGGCGGTTTTTGTCTCCACAGCATGGGAACTTACCATTCCTCAAACTCTGAATCCCACACAAATTGTGTGAAGCTCATTTCTTAGATTTTCTTTGTTTGTCTGTATATACGTTTTTTTGTCCTGACGAAAGCTCCATAGACCCGACCGGGCCGAGCGAGCTGAAACATGTCGACACGACCTCCAAAAGATATGGTAATCCAGTAACTTGACTACCTACATATCGCAATTCCTTTTTAAACCTTAGTGCCTAACTATCCAGAATAAACAACCTTTTTTGATTAGACACTATTTTTAGTCTATTCCCTCACATATATTCTTTTGATCTCTGGACACTTCTACTTGAACCAGAGGTAGCCTCAGGTGAGGCAGGCACCCAGCACGTCAATCGATCACCCGATGAATACGCCATGACTCCTGATGGGGCGGAAAAAAGATACACCGCAAACGACAATACCAGGATGTCTATGAGGGTTTTTGAATACAAACCAATGGTTTTGTAGAAACAAGTGTCCATTCTATTTTTGATTATTGAACGTAAACGGAAGGTCCCCGAAACTCTCATAGTTATGGAGTGTGATGAAGCTCAACAAGAAGTGGCGTATACTCCTGCTGATGAAGACTCTCACGACGACGACACAGTCATCATAGGCTTCACTCCAGCCTCAGCGGGCATGCAGCAAACAGACATTTTGACCCTAGCCCGAAAAGCTGCTGAGCGTGATGATGTTGTAGACGAGGAGGCAATTGGATCACTACCATCATTGGAGTTAACTAGTACACCATCACCTACCGCTTCCATATTTCTTCCTCGCCAGAAGGGACCTCCATCCACCTCGACCTCAATTAGTGGTAGTGCAAGTGCACAACGTAGTAAAGTTCGGCAACACACATCCTCCACTTCATCTGGCATTAGCAGCATGACCACCACCAGTATCGCCTCCTCCGGCCCCCACAGACATTTCAAGTCCGCAGTTTGGGACTTCTTTAGTGTTTGCCCAAAAAAGGAAAACATAGCCATTTGTAGCATTTGTAAGTTTGCAGTTAGTCGTGGTAAGTTTGGTACCAACTATGGTACCGGAGGCCAGAGAGGTCATCTTGAGAGACAGCCCGCTGTCCAATGGTTTGCGCACCTAAAGGAGATCAAGGAAGCCCGAATTGCAAGTCAACAAAACGTTGATGTTTCATCTGATGATGACGAGTAGGAAGAAGCGTCAAACACTTCACTTACACCCAGTACCCCTGTCAGCACACCCCCTGTGAGCCACACTAAGAGTGTGGGAGAGAGTGAGACACCAATGCGAAAAAGTTCATCAGCGAGCGTAACTGGGTCAAAGAAGTCATCAGCATCATCCCGTAAAATGGTCCAGGCCAACATTAGAACCATGTTGTTTTCAGAAGCGCCATATGAATGCAACCACCCACTGACGCGTCTGCATAACACTAAGCTGGCTAAAATGCTAGCTCTGGACCTTCTCCCTTTTTCTTTTGTAGAAGGGGTTGGTTTTCTAGAATTAGTGGCAGCGCTCAGCCCTAAATGGAAGGTTCCTAGCCGGTTCTATTTTGCCAGTGTTGCGGTTCCAGCACTACATGAAGATGTGCTGGAGGTGATTGGGGCAGCTTTGCAGAAGAGTGCTGTTCACACTATACATCTGACAACAGACATGTGGACCAGTGGCCCAGGCACTGATTACATGTGCATCACTGCACACAGGGTCTCTTTTTCAGGGGTTAAAGCAAAGCTAAACGCAGGTGTTGACCCGGACCAAGTTTTTAAAGCTGCTCGGAAACATGCAACACTAGCCATGTTTGGCTTGGAGAAACGTCATACAGCAGAAAACATTTTGAATGAGTTGAACACAAAGGTCTTTCACTGGCTGTCCCCAAAAAAACGCAAGATTGGTTATGTTTCCACGGATAATGGCGCCAATGTAGTTAAGGCCATGGATCTGGGTAACTATTTCAGGGTGCCATGTTTGGCGCACTGTATAAACCTGGTTGTTAAACAATTCTTGAGTGAAGACAGTCCAGTGTGCGAGTTAGTGGCCACCTGCCGAAGAATGTGCAACCATTTCAGCCATTCTTTTAAGGCCCGGAAGCATCTGAGGGACCTGCTACATGAACGTCGAATGCCAGTGAAAGCACTCTTCCAGGAGGTGCCAACACGTTGGAACTCAACCTTCTACATGCTTGAGCGTCTGTATGAGCAGTTTACGGTACTCGATCAGTATTTCTTAACACTGGGTACAGCTCAGAAGGACCTGAGGCTAGATGCGGCGCAATGGAAGCTAGTTAAAAGCCTGACAGACATGCTTCGTCCTTTTGAGGTCTTCACGCGTGCAGTCAGCAGGGAGGACTGTAATTTGGGAAAAGCTATCCCATTGTTGCGCATGCTGGAGCACCAACTGAAGGCGGTGTCTTCTATGTTTCAAAAAGATGAAGAAAAGCAAGAAGCTTTTGTTTTGGCGGAGAAATTATTAGAGCGCCTACTTGGCGATGAACGTCTTAAAATGATCCACTCAGAACAGCATTACATTTGTGCTACTATTCTGGATCCACGTTACAAAAAGGCGCTGGCAGGCAGAGCATTCTTTCCTTTTGGTGACGAAGATGTTACAAAGTACAAACGTTGGCTAGCCTTGTCAGCCATGAGGTTTGAAAGAGAACGGCAGAAAATTGAAGAAAAAGGCAGTACATCAGCATCAGCAGGCCATCCCCAGTCAAAAGAATCCACTTCTGCACCTGTGGCTGTGGCAGAAGTGACCTCTCAGCCGTTAAAGACACTGGCAACCGGATCATCTGCACCAGACACAACAGTAACATTGGGTGGAGAAGAGGATTGGCTAACTCAGCTTGGGTTTGGTTCTCAAAAGGTCCCAGCAAAAAGTAAACAAAGTGGAGGAACCGTGGAGAACCTTGAGTCGATGTGCAGGACTATCTGAATGACTCAACAGAGGTCTATGTTAATGCTGACCCATTGGCGTATTGGCATGGGAAAAAAGAATTGTGGGCACAGATCTCCAACCTGGCTATAAACTACTTGTCTTGCCCATTCGCAAGCGTGTCTTCTGAACATGTTTTCAGTGCTGCTGGTGGCATTGTAACTTGCAAACGGACCCGCCTCTCGCCCAAAAATGTGGAGAGGTTAACAATGATCAAGATGAATCAGCACCTCATACCACCAGATTACAAAGTACGAGAACACACGCCGGATGAAGACGAGGAGGACAGCAACTTAGATGAGGGATTTTCTTCTCTGTTAGGTGACACTGACCTACTCCTGCCTGAATTTGCAAAGTATGAGGACGAACTCTTATTCCCTGACACAGAGCCCCGAAAATGAGCCAATGAATCAATAACTTTCTTTTTCGTCCTTATTCACTTTTATTTCTGTGTGTCTGTCTTTCTTTGTTTTGCACAGTTAATATAATTAAAACTTTAATCGCCTAATCACAAAAACAAGCCCATCAGCAGAACTGTCTTCACTTATTTGCTTATTGATTTGAAGGTGCCGCAGTCTGCATTCCTCAGGTTCACAAGTTCACAAGAACATGCTCCTCTATCCTCCTCCTCCAGACTCCTATTTCCCTCAAAGCAGAGGGCTGGATTACGCCCAATGAAGAAACACTCTGCACTTGTTGGTGTGTTCTACTTCTTTGCGGGTGAGTTGGCGGGTCTTGGAGCATTGCTGGGAAGGTCTAATACCGGATAAAACTGGTTTTGACCAAATCAGACTTGAAAATGATTTTTGACTTTTTGCTCACTATCATGTTTTCGGGGGCCTGTTTGGGGGGCTTCCTGGTGTTTGTGGGTGAGTTTCGGGGTCTGGGAGCACTGCTGGGTATGGATACTTTTGATTGCAAGAGGTTTGAAGCAAATCCATGGTGGCAGAGGGGAGTTAGGGCCTAGATGCAGAGCGCGCTCGAGTGATTTTGGAAATTGCCATGAAAATGACTGTCCCCATATTTGTACTTTTGCTTTTTGGCTGTTTGGGGGTCTTCTACTAGTTTTCGCCTGGGTTGACGGCTCTGGGGCCATTGCTGGGAAGCTCTAATTCCGGATAAAAGTGGTTTGGACCAAATCGGAGGCGAATTTCTTTTTGCTGACTTGCTTGTCTTTGAGGTGCTCTTTGGGGGGTTCCGGGTGTTTGTGGGTGGGTTTTGGGGTCTGGGAGCACTGCTGGCACAGTCTAATTTTGATTGCATTTGCTTTTCAGGAAATCCATGGTGGAAAACGGGAGTTATGACCTAGCTGCACAGCGCCTTTGGACAGGAGGCAAAAAATATTGTAAGTATGAGATTTTCCATTTTGGCTTTTTGGCTGTTTGGGGGTGTTGTGCTTTTTTGCGGGTGGGTTGGCGGGTCTTGGGGCATTGCTGGGAAGGTCTAATACCGGATAAAACTGGTTTGGAGAAAATCCATGCGGAAAAGCCTTTTGGTACTTTTTGTAACTTAGGGTTAGCCCTAGCAGCAGGATTGCATGTGTTTTGGGGTGTTCTAGATTTTTGCAACTGAGTTCTGGGGTCTTAGAGCACTCATGGGAATGTGTAATTTTGGTTGCAAGTGATTTGAAGAAAATCCATGGTGGGAAAGGGGGGATTTGGCATAGTTAAAGAAAGCGTTTGCCACTATTCTTAACTTAGGGCTCGTTAGGGTTAGCAGTATTTGTATTGCATGTGTTTGGATGGGGGGCTGTTTGTGGGGGGGTTTGCGAGTCTTGGTGCGATGCTGGGTATAGATACTTTTGCTTGCTTGCAAGTGGTTTGAATACAATCCACGGTGGGTAAGGGGGGATTTGGGCCTACTTTTACTTTCAAAGTACGTTTTGTCACCACTTTTCTACTAGGCCTCGTTTTTTGAGATCTGATTGGGGGTCTTCTACATTTTTGCGACTGGCTTTAGTATGGGTCTGGGTGGGAGCACTGCTGGGAAGGTCTAATTTTGTTCTAAAACACAGTTTACAGTACACCTAGCTTGAGGGGAAAGATCCGCTAAATTATTTTGCCCATACTTATTTATCCTTCAAAAGGAGACTCAGACAGAGTACGCACTTTCAAAAATATTGTACTGTCTATTAGGAAACTCAAAGTGTGACTTGTTGCGCTACACAGCGTACATACCTTATATTTATTTGTCAGTGGTGTTCTAATATCACTTCCTGTTTTTCCATCAATAATTACAGGCCGGGTTTCAGTCTGTGCAATGGGAAAAATAGGTTGAAGTCAGGCTTCACATTAGCGAGCCGCAATTCAGCCTCCGCCAGGCAGGCAGTGGACAGGGTGTCTTCTGGTCACCAACATTGATGGACGGAGCGTCAGCTGGAATGGAGGAGTGCCGCTAATAAGAGGAATGGTTTGATGCGTGCAACTTACTTACCAAATTCAACAGGACAACTACAACAACATACAGATACAGTATCCGTTCTTTTCTAATTATCTTTTAAGTAATGATATTGCTGTGAACTTCTATGAGTGTGACTCTGCATTTCTTGGATCTCTCTCTGCTTCTAAATTGATCCCTACAGCCATTCTATAGGTTTTACTTTGGCTATTTTTTAAACCTAATTTAATGTAAAAAGTGTTTCTCTGAGTGCAGAGATAGGCAAGTGAAAACGCTGCAGCCCTGTACTGTCGCATTCTGTCATTCGCGGTTGTCGAAAGTACTACTTACTTTTCAGTAACCATGCATGCAGTAGTGCATGCACTTCCTTTATGTCACTTAAACGATTTATGGTTAGCTTTGTACCCAAAGATTTCTTTATCTTTGATTATTGTTTGTCCATGCTGTGCTTTTTTTTTCTTCTCTCAAAAAAACTTTCCCAAAATCTCCCATTCCCATCCATTTTACAAACCCTAACCCTCTTCCCCCGGGCTGTGTGGTTTTGATTGATGTGTGACTAAATGACAGCAATAATTCCACACACTTGCTGGGGAAGATAAGGTCATAGCAACAGGCTGGTGAAGGAATCCGAGGATATATTCTCAGCTTCACACTCAGTGACTATTGGCAAATGAAAGCAGATTTTCATGTGCGCAATCAACTTGATAGGTCATCAAGAACATCCTCCTCCTAGAAGTGGCAAATTATTACGCTGCTGTATCCTTCACCTTCAGTACTATCTCTTGTAGTAGTAGCCAATGTCAAAGAAATTCAACGCAAGTACTAGTTATACTTTCAATACTTTACCATTTGTTAGGCTACATTGTGGCACTGTTCTAGTGTACTGTCACCTGCTATATTCTCTATCGTACCGTTCTAATGCTACGGTAAGGACAAACAAGGTTTCATTTTCTTTTTTTTCAGATGCTGCAACTGCCACTGTGTAACACCACTAGTACCAACGCAATGATGACATTTCATCCGCCCAGGATTGCCAACCTTAATCGCCATTTGCCGTGCAGCCAGCCCTGTGCCTAGCCCTATTTCCAAACACAAATTACAGGTAAGATAAGCGTTTGGGGAGAGGAAGTATAATGGAGTATTAGGAGAGACGAGAGACTGACGCTAGTACTAGTAAAGTCCTAGGACTATTGAATTCACTTACTCTGTGAGAGACACTTAGTTTTGAAAACATTTGGGCAATTAATTACACAACTTGAATCAAGATGCCACTTAAGTGTCACCAAAACAAAGTTACTGTTAAACCCCCACCCACCAGCCTCAAAAGCAGTAAAAAAAACACGTATGCTAAGATAAAGTTTAAAGTATATTTATATCCCTGACAAAAAGACCCAACCCACCCCCACTCCCTAACCCCAACAAATGTCTGTGAAAAGTCCAAAAAAGTGAAAAAACCCAACTCCCAATTCCCACCCCCCGAAGTCTTTAAAAAAGGGGCAAGGGACAGTCTCCTCCTACTGCTGGCTGCTGCTGTTGAATTTCCGGGCCAGGTCGGAATGCTCCTTGCGGAGGGTCTTGAGCAGGGTTTTCGTGTTGAGCAGCTCCTGCTCGAGGTAGGAAACCCTCAGGGAAAGGCGGTGCATGAGTTTCTTGCAACTGCTGTGGGGGGCAGCCGATTTCTTTGCTCGGCGGTGGCGGGTGGCTGCGGTACCCCGGTTCCATACCGCTGGAGACCTGCGCTGACTGGGTGACCCAGGGAGCGCGGAGGAGGATGCAGCTGTCCCAGTAGATGTTGTGGTAGACTGCGTGTCCCCCTCCTCCTGGGCCACCAGCTGGCGATATTCAGCGACAGTGGCCTCCAGCCTCCGTTGCCGGGCCCGTCTAGCCAGCTCCTTCCGGGTTGGTATTGAAGGAGCATTTATATGAAGAAAGAAAGACATAGTCTGTAACCAATGCTCTTTAAGAATAACAAAAAATGATTCAGCAGAAAGGTGTCACAGTAGAACTAGCAACTTGCAAGTGCAGTACATAACTATTGTGGCCAGTATCTATCTAACCTCCCACTTCTTCACCCTTGCTCTAACATTAGTGGGAGTTTAAGGAATCAATTCTACGAGCACTATGGACTCACTCCATTAGAGTCGACTATGACAGTACACCAGTCTAATTCTTCTTCTTCTCTCTTGTTTAGCAAAATTGGTACGTTAACTTCTGCAAGCCGGCATAATGCCAGCGCAGTCAACTTGCACCCGAGGAAAACAGACGCCCGCCATGATGAGTGCGACAGACTTGCGTTACTGTACCAGTCCAGTACATGCAGGTGGTGATGCTCTTACTTTTCTATTACGGGTGGCACTGAGAATACTCTGTTACAAGGGCTACTGCTTAATTAATTTAACTTTCACCCTACAGTGCCATGAATACTAGAAAAGGAAAATGAAGAAGATAAATAATCTGATTATCTATCACTGCACATGGTATGTATTTACTTACATATGGGATGACTTTAGGTGCTTTGCTTTTTATTGAGTGAACAGTGATACATCCACACATGAATGACCGAGTTCTACTAAACTTATTAACAGAGGTAGTGAGTGGCCATTGTAATAGCCGGATATATGCTGTGCTTGCAATACAAACTACTGCTACTATTCATGGTAGTATTCGGACAAAATTACAACTTCTTTTCCTTGCCTTTCCTACACTGGGACGGACATGCGGGTGCGGTGTTACATGCTCTTCAAAGTAACACTTAGTTCATCCAGTGACCATCTACTCTCTCTAGATACACATATGCTATCTAAGAGTCAGATAGTACCATGATCCAGGCATCCATCCATTCAAACTATGGGGCTGATTAGGATTGCGGATTTCCCGCATCCTCCGGGCCGGCGGAATCCACCGCCGGCCCGGTGCATGCGGGAAATCCGCAGCGGACTGAAAAAGACGCCCCGCCAGATTAGGATGGCTGGGGGATCGTTTTTCAGTCCGCAGATTTTCCGCCGCGGTCGCCTCCCGTCAGCGGCGGAAAAGCACTAACATGGCTGGCGGTGTCTATCAGACACCGCCAGCCATATTAGGATGTCTGGAGGAACATGCCTTTACACGGCGGCATTTCCGACGTGCAAAGGCATACGGATTTTTGTTTGGGGGCCCGTTGCGGGTCCCCAGAGGTGAAGGTGGGGTGGGGGGTGGGGGGTGCACATGGGGGGTACTTATGGTACCCCCCTGCATTTGCCTGCACAAAGCGGCAGGCACCGCGCAGTGCCTGCCGCTTTGTGCATGCAAATGCACAACTTACATTTTTATCATTGCGGCGGGGGCTGCTTCAAGCAGCACCCGCTGCAATGATAAAAATACAGGATGTGACCGCCAGGGTGGCAGTCACATCCTAATTACCACGGAGGGACCGCCGCTGCCCCTGTGGACGGTCCCTCCTACTCTATCATAATAGGCCCCTAAATGTCAATCCTTCTTCTTCATGTCTCTCATCTGGACAAACCTTACGTTTTATCACGGGGAGCAGCACACTATGCAGTCTGCAATCTCAATAAGTAAGGAATATAAGAGCTTACCACTGCTCGCCACTACCGTAGCAACCCGCACAGCAGTTTGGTCCGGCACTTGCTCCGCCTCCTCCCCAGAGCTTCCCTCCACCTCCGCGCTGGGCCCAGCACCCGATTTTCCACCTACAAAGTACATTTAAGAATGTTAGATGTCATAGACATACACCACTCACTAGTATTTTGTCTAGGAATGAAGAAATGTGAATACAGAAACCAATCTAATAATTTGTGACTGTCTACTCTAAAATAAAAATGTCCCTTTTTCCAGGGCAGGGTGTTGTCTTGCAGATTTATTTGGCACAACTGATGAATGCTTGCTTTTTAACACGCACCATTTTCCTCATAACAGACAGAAGCTTCACTTCTAAGAACAAATCATTAGGACGAAGGGACCAATGATTCAGCAACAAAAAGAAAAATGAAAGTTCAAACCAGGTGAGGGCTCGGCTCCCCACAATAAATGTGTGAAATAAAAAATGAGTATAAGCATTTTTCCATTTTTAATCAACCGTTTATGTTTTATGACAAGCTAGATTTTAATAAATATTTTTACTTATAATAAAGCTTTAAAACTTAAATAGACTCTGTGATTTTTGGTCATGAGTGAATGAGCAAAAGGTTTTGCAATTTGCAAGCATGAGTCCGTGCCTCTGACACTTCTGGACTCTGACTCCGTACTCTTGTCTTGCGTTGGATAAACATCATTGGGGATCAATCATCGATGAATTCGGGAGCTACATGACTCTGCCACACTATCTAGTCAGTAAGGAGATTGGGGGTTCTTCAAAGTCTGATATCACTGAGGTATGTGGAAAGTCTACCTGCGCCTATTATAATTGATAAACAATGCACTATTTAGTGTCCATAGTTCTGTTTGTGCAGATTTGTCCCTGCAACAGTAGTAGAATGGATTGTCCTCCTGTCCAAACCAAAAGTAAAGTAGTATCTTATATGGCCGGGATGCCTGTCACCCCCTCCCAACACAATCCCCAAGGATGGGAAGACGGACGCAGTTCTGAACTTTTGGAAGGCGGGAGGGAGTTACCCTCCCGGCCGTATTTATTAAAATATGAAACAAAATTAAAACATTAAAATAATAGTTTCATATCATGTACAATTTTCATTTATTACATTTCGATGAAGACATGTTCTTTGGCTATCCTTAACAAATCTCTAGTACAGAGGATTTCCTAGCCGAGTCTAACATCCTGCAAATGCATAGTTTCTAAATTAAAATTGTACATCCTAACATTACGGGCCAACGGCAAGGTCGCAACCGGTGTCAGATCCCTACTACCAGAACTCTCCCCCTCACGGTGTGAGGGCGGGCGCGCAGAGGACTGTACCTCTGTGCCAACTCCAATTTCCCTTGTCTTGCGGGGGCCCAATATTTTAACTCGAAGCCATCTTAAGGGTCGTCCGAGGACTCGTGTGAGGTGTCCGTAAGAAGGTAGCGTGGACCCCCCTCCCACCCCACACTGTCTATCATATCCGCCGTCGCGGATATCCGGGCCCCGGGAAATTCGTAGGAGGGACATCTAGCCGCCTCCTCCCCTGGAAGAGGCCTATGACCGTCTTCCCTTAGGCGACCCATACTTAGTGGGTGCCGCCTCCCCGTGTGAGGGGCCAATGGCCGCCTCCCCCCAGGCGCTCCCATCCATAGTGGGTGGCGCCCCCCCTCTAGGGACCTTGAAATTACTGCTCACCGATCATGACCTTACCGCCCGACCAAAAGAATAAATACGACATTTGTTTAACTACTAAGGGAGAAAATTACACTGTATATAGCAATATCTGTCACTACTACTAGACATTCATCACATCAATAAACTCAGACCGTTATCGTCTGCTAAACCAAGGTGAGAAAATGTTATCAAACAAATTCCTTTATTTGCAGAACTAAACATCATCATGGTATCGATCGAAGCACATCACTTTATTGCAGTACTAACGTTGCCATAAGGGGCTGGTGGGTGGGTCAAAATTGCTCCTTGTTCCGTCGAGGGCTCACGTGCAACGAGTGGGTGCAGCTTCCAAGCACAGGAACAAGAGGATGCTTCTTCGGATTCCCGCTCTCTTTATTCCTCTTCGGGAGGGCGTGTACCCTCCTCCGATATGCCTCCTGGGCGTGGCCGATGATGTAGGTGTCTAGGACAACCCCTCTTGGGCGGGAAAAGGCGCGCCCCGGCTACGCCACTTCGGGCATACCAGCCGTGACACGCCCCCCGCCCAAAATGGTTTCCCGGGAGGATCCGGGCCCCCTACCATACGTTCGGGGGGACCGAGTGGTCGCCCCTTTCCATATGTATATGTATATGACACATAGAGACCCCCCCGCCACACCTTCCTGGGAATCATGTGGGACCATCCTATCGTGCACCACGGGATTCTTCTCGCCAGCCAGCTAACAGTAGATAAAACTCGCTCGAGTAATACTCGCTTCCCGAGTGTCACCAAGTCATTGCTCCCCAGGTGTACTATGAGTATAGATGGCGGTGACCTCTGCCGCCCTAACAGACCCTCAACAAAAGATTCAAACTGGTCAATACAGAGCCCGCCCCTTCCGTGGAAGGTCACCCTGTACCCGTATTCCCCAGCTGCGTGAGTCACGTCACCTGCTTTGAATACGTCCCCGGCCCGTCTCACGTATGAGTGGCCCACGACCCCCACCACTTTTTCCTCAGCCGGTGATTTCTGACCGCTGTTCCCCAGGTGCCGAGTCGACTGCCCAGTCCGCCCCGCATAGCCTGCTCGCGAAACTGTAAACCAAACAGAAGACAGGGAGCGTGAGTGCATGCAATTGACTTCATTTATTTATTTATTTATTTTCTGACATTTATAAAGCGCGAACAATTACCCTTGGGTGTCTCGGCGCTGGACTGCAGTAATGTCATTCCCTAGAGGTAAGGATGCGGCTGGTGTGCTACTTTTATTGGTTAAATAACCACGTCTTCAGCTTTTTCCTAAACTGTAGGAGCGATGGACTGGTTTTAATGTGATATGGTAAGGTGTTCCAGATCTTGGGGGCCGCAACTAGGAAACGGCGGTCACCCCAAGTCACAGTTCTGGTACGTGGGACCACTAATTGGTTAAGTGCTGAGGATCGTAGCTTTCTAGCCGGACTGTAGGGTATTAGGTGATCTTTAAGGAAGCGAGGCCCCTGATCCTGCATTACTTTGTAAATTATGCACATCGCTTTAAACTTTATCCTGTTTTGAATGGACAACCAGTGGTAGGACCTTAGAGTATCTGAGATGGGTGCGAATTTTGGTTTTTTGGACAGCAAGCGTGCTGCCGCATTTTGGACCATCTGCAACTTCTTTGTGACTCTAGATTGTACATTCAGAAAGAGTCCGTTGCAGTAGTCTAGTGAACTTAGAACCAATGACGTGACCAGGGTCTTGGCGGCTGTGTCAGGCAGAAAAGGCAAGATTTTCCTAATTATTCTAAGTTTAAAATGGGCCGTGGACGCTACCTTATTGGCATGAGCCATGAAGTTCAGCTGATTGTCAAAGGTGACTCCCAGATTCCTCACCTTGGGGGTCGGGCAAGGTGGGGTGCCAGATGTTGATGGCCACCAGATATCGGGCCACGGTGGCAAGAGACTGCCAAAGATTACGACCTCCGTTTTCTCGGAGTTGAGCTTCAGGCAGTTTCCTGCCATCCACTCACCGATAGCTTTCATGCCACTTTGGAACCTTTCTGCCACCTCCTGTCCGTCACCCTTAATGGCCAACACCAACTGTGTGTCGTCTGCGTACGAGGTTAGGCTCATCCCATGTGCCTTGATGACACTGGCAAGGTCCGACACATAGATGTTAAAAAGTGTCGGACTAAGGGATGAGCCTTGCGGAACCCCACACGGCAGCGACAATTTGGCAGATCGAAATGGTCCAAGGGTTACCGCCTGAGTTCTATTGGCCAGGAAGGAGGCAAGCAGGTCTCTCGCTGCGGAGTGGATCCCCATTTTTTCGACACGGTCGACCAAGGTCTTATGGTCAACCGTGTCGAATGCTGCCGAGAGGTCCAAGAGCACCAGCAAAGCTGTCCCTCCTTGGTCCCGGATGAGTCTGATATCATCCGCTGCCTTGATGAGGGCAGTTTCGGTTCCATGATATTTACGGAACCCAAACTGGGTATCATCAAGCAGATTATTTCTCTCAATATATTCTGACAGCTGCTGGTTCATGGCTTTCTCTGTCAGTTTGGCCAGAAATGGAAGATTTGCTATGGGCCGGTAATTTTTCAAATCATTCCTGTCAAGATTTGGTTTTTTAAGCAAAGGCTTAATCAATGTGTTTTTTAAAGAGTCCGGATAGGTCCCAGAACTCAATATTATGTTGCAAACGTGGGTAATAATGGGATTAACTGTGTCTGAAACCATGGCTAACACCGAAGTGGGGCATGGGTCCAGGGCAGAGCCTGATTTAATGGACTTCAGTATGGATTTAGTTTGATCGGTCGTTAGAGGTTTAAAACTCATCATGGTGTTACTCGGAACTATCCGCGAAGATGGAACAACAGTAGTATTGGGTTCCGAGGTGAACGCTTGATATATATTGTTCACCTTTGTGAAGAAGAACTCAGACAAGGCATCACATAGTAATTGTGATGGGGGCGGGTTTAGGTCTGGTGTGTTACCCGATAGGGTTTTAGCTAAGTTATACAGCTGTTTGGTAGAATTTTTAGCTTGCTCTATATGTAGAGTAAAGAAGTGCTTCTTTGCTGTCGTGATCATGGTTTTATAAATGGCTAGCGCTTCTTTATATCTAATCTTGCTTTCGCTGTCGTAAGTTCGTCGCCAGTACCTTTCCCTGTTTCTCGTTAATTGTTTCTGTAATTTTAGTTCTTCTGTGTACCATTGAGCAGTCGGCATACTTCTGTTCCTTGAGTGGGACTTAGTGGGTGCCAATTGAGAAGTGGCATCACTCAGCCATTCATGAAATTGGGAAGTAGCCGTACAGGGATCATTAGATAGTTCAAGCTTAGTATTATTTAAAAGTATATTTAGGTTGTTGTTGTTTATGTCCTTCCACGCCTTGAAGGTGCCTGGCTTGGGACGGGGAGTATTCTTCCTACACGGATCTTTAATAGTCAGCCTGCTGAAAATGGCCGAGTGGTCGGTCCATGTCATGGGAAGGATTTTAGTCACCTGAAGGTCTTCCACGTTCGTGAACATGCCATCTAGCGTATGTCCTGCCTGATGGGTTGGGGCCGTAACCAATTGTTTGAGTCCTATAATTTCTAAATCAGATGTGAGAGTCAAGGTGTATCTATCATTATTTTGCTCAAGATAAAAATTAAAATCGCCCATTACCGTAGTGGACTCATCTGTGGCTAATGATTCCATTAAGATGGTTACGTTTGTTAGGAAAGCTGCTTTGGCCCCAGGAGGTCGATAATAGTACAATAGTACAATGCACCTCTACCACCAGTACCCCAGTAAATGGCCCACCTGCTGTTAACGCACGCCACTCCCCAAGGACAGTCACGAATATCCCCACCGCAAATACTAGTAGCCCCTCCAACATGACACTTCTTATCCCCACACACACCCCCTCCATCCCTCTCCCCTCGGACAGACCATCCCCCACCCACAACACTCCACCATTTGAACAAGCCACCGCCCAAAGTTTATCCACCCCCTCCCATCTCCCCCTCGACAGACACCTCTCCCTCCCCATCTCTCTCTCCACTCCCACCCACGTGTCTCTCACACCTGACACAACAACTCCCACCCACAACACGCCTACATCTGCACACACCATCACTCGGAGTTTATCCACCCAACCACCCCATCCCCCCCATGGCAGACACCTCTCCCTTCCCCGCTCCCTCCCCACTCCCACTCATAACGTCATCCCCCTCCCAACACAAGATACAGAACATACCTCCTCACTTACCCTATCACCCCCCTCTCTCCCACCTCCTATTCTTAGCCCTCACTACCCTCCTGTCTCCCCCACTGTCTTCAACCTTCACTCACTCTTCTACTCACCTGTACCGTCTCCCACTGAAGTCACTATCTATGCTTCCCACCCTCCGCCTGCCTCACCTTCACCACTCACACCCCTCGCCCACAAACACGTCCACACCTTGAATACCATCCCACCCATTAGCACCGCGGAACACCTCATCAACCCTCCTGACTTGACCTTATCCACACTCCAACAAGTCAAGGAGGAAATTTTACAAATCAAAAAAGACATCCACGCAATCAAAGACCTTCTCTCCTCACAGCCCAGTCTACCTCCCACCATCCCATTACCCTACAAACGACGCACCCTTCCTACATACACTCGCCCCCGACGACACCAGCGATGGTCCACTATCCCCGTTCGCAATAACTCCCACCGCCCCCGTCGTGTTCTCAGCCCCTTGTCGGACCTCGACCTTTGCTCTCTCCTACGCTCTTATGGCCCAGGTCCGGTAAAAGGTTTTTCCAATTCGCACATCCCCATACCCACAATTCCCACAAACGCTCTGAGGCTCCCAACACTCAACAACAGAGGCTCCGTCCCTAACAACCTCAGGAAAGTTCCCCTCACACTAGAAAGCTCGACCACCCTTCTCTCTCCCAAACTCAAATGCATCCTACTAAACTGCAGATCGGCCCAGAGACATTCCTCCGACATCGCGGATCTTGTCTCAAATAGGGAGCTAGACCTAGCCTTTCTAACGGAAACGTGGCTCACTGAAGCCTCTACCCCGATTATGGACATACTAGTCCCCCCCAACTATCACATCATTAGGCTGGACAGGTCTCCTGGCAAGACGGGCGGGGGAATTGCATGCATTGTTAAGAGCAACCTCTCCGTTACTCAAGTCACCTCACCCTCCCTCTCCTCCTGTGAACTCCTCTGCCTAGACATCATCAGTGAGGGCAAACAAGTATGTACTCTACATCTCATTTATCACCCGCCTGGTGACAATCTCATATTCACCCAACAAGTCATGGACCTGATCACTTCCAACGCCGGTCGGCAGACCACTCAAGTCTACCTGGGTGACTTCAATCTCCACTGGAACGATCAGAAAGACACTTCAGTGAATAGTCTAAAAACTTTCCTCAATGCACTTGACCTCACCCAATTATGCGATAAACCAACACACGACAGAGGCGCGATACTCGATCTCATCATTGCCAAAGAGAACGCTATTCAACTGGAAGCGATTCTACCCTGCGATTGGTCAGATCACCGCATTATCACCTTTTTTATCAACGAAAAAGTTAAACCTAACCCTACTCAACCAATCAAATCCAAAACATGGAAAAGGGATTTGAAGAATCTTAACCCCTCCACCCTACCTCCCCACATCGGCAACCTCCTCCTTCCCCCTTCAGGTGCCTCAGATGTTCAATCACTGACTGACCACTACCTTGACTCTATGAATACAATAGTCAATGAAGTCGCCCCTCTGCAACTGAAGAGAGTCTCCACCAAAATTTCTAACCCCTGGTATGATGACAGTCTCAATGACGAAAGGCGTAATATGCGAATGGCAGAGCGCACCTGGAGATCGGACCCTTCAGCACTGCATCTCAAAAAGCTCAAGAACAAGAGAAATGCCTACTTTAGGAAAATAAAGCGCACAAAGTCGGACTTCTTCAGCCGCCAGTTGGACCAAGCGAAGAATAGGCCAAGAAAACTGTTCGAGCTAATCAAGACCCAAACAAAGGCACAACCCACACAATCAAATAGCACAACAAATGACACTCCACACTGTGAAGCCTTCTCTGCTTTCTTTAAACATAAGACTGACAACATAAGAAATGACCTCATCATGGATGTAAATCGATACTCCAACTACACCAGAACGGCTGACACTCAACCTAAAAACAAGGCATCCTGGCAGTACTTCGACACCTACTCGGAAGAAGCTATACACAAACTGCTCTGCACTTTGAAGCCCTCTAATCACCTCACAGACCCTCTACCTGCTAATGCTGTAAAAGACTTTATCCCCTTGCTCCTCCCTCTCTGGACCAAGATCATTAACAGCTCTTTGCAACAAGGACACATTCCAGACTCCCTTAAGGTGGGGCAAGTCACGCCTATACTCAAGAAACCTACAGCTGATCCGTCTGACCTAAACAATTATCGGCCCATCACCAATATCCCCACCCTGGCCAAACTGTTGGAGAAATGTGTCCAACTCCAACTAACAAAACACATTGATCAATTTGACCTCCTCAACCCTCATCAATCAGGTTTCAGAGCGAAACATAGCACGGAAACAGCTATGACACACATAATTGATGACGCCCTCCAAATTCTGGATCGTAATGAGTCCTGCCTCCTCATCCTTCTTGATCTCTCGTCAGCATTTGACACGGTCAAACATGAGAACTTGTTGGAGCTGCTAAGTACTAGGATGGGGATAGCGGGAACTGTTCTCAAATGGTTTTCGTCTTTCCTTCACAACCGGTCTCAGAGGTTCAAGATCGACAATGTACTATCTACACCTGTGCCTGCAGATCTAGGGGTTCCACAAGGATCCACCCTCTCTCCTACACTGTTCAACCTCGTTATGGAACCCCTCGCCACCTTGCTTCAAGCATCCAATGTTCAATTCCATATGTACGCTGATGACACACAACTCTACCTAAAGTTACAGTCCCCGGAAGATATCAAACAGCTGAATTCCACGCTTATTAACACCCAATCCTGGCTGGCCGATAATCACCTCAAACTGAATGCTCTAAAAACTGAGTTCCTACTCATCTCACCTCCGGCGAAAATCTCCACCACCCAAACCTGGCTCAACAACCTAACAGCACTCAATGTCCAACCTACCATCGTGGACTCGGCGAAATCCCTAGGCATCACACTCGACGCCAAGCTCGACATGCAGCAGCACGTCAGCAAAGCCACAAAAGCAGCTAATTTCCAAATTAACACGCTGAGGAAAATTAAACCCTTCCTCCCGGCCAAAGACTTCCAAACTGCTGTACAAGCTCTAGTCATCCCTCGAATAGACTACGGAATTGCGACCCTCAGCGGTCTCCCACAATCCACAACAGCACCCTTAAGAGCCTCCCTGAACGCTGCCGCGAGACTCATTACTGGCTCTAGAAAGCACTCGCACATATCCCCAGACCTAAAGTCTCTAAAATGGCTGCCTTTTGAAGCCAGAATACAGCTAAAAATTGCAACTATGACACACGCGGCCGTGCACCACAAGGCACCCAACTACCTCGCTCAAAAGCTGTCTATATCAGGAGGTTCGAGATCCAATAGGAGTGCTAAAAATCTACTCCTGAAACCTCGTAGATTTCGGAAAGCGAAAACTTACAAACGCTCCTTCTCTGGAATGGCACCCAGGATCTGGAATGCGCTCCCTCCTGAAACAAGGCTAATCACCTCCACTGCACTCTTCAAGAAAGAGGTGAAAACATTGCTTCTGGCCAAGATCTCCTGATCGCTACAGATGTTGGGTCAGAGACTCTGCATTGCTTGTACCGCTGCTCTGCATATCCCCTGGCACTATACTTGACTTGTTGGGGGCACTATTACGCTACTCTCTTACTACCGACCAAGATATGATACACGTTGGTTTACTGATCCACCTGTACGCCATTGTAGTCGGATCAATGACCTGTGCTGCTCTATACTACTCCCTTACCTTATCATATATGGATTGGTTTTATGTTTGTTTTTATCATCCATGTTATTACCATGTTACTTACCATGTTATTACCATGTTATTACCATGTGACCATGTTATTTACCTGATCATATATGGATTGGTTTTATGTTTGTTTCTATCATCCATGTTATTACCATGTCACTGACTATTATACTGTTCCCATTATCTCTGTTTACTCCTATTGCCCCTCCCTGTCTTTGTGAAGCGCTCTGATATCTGTAAGGATCCTGTTCGCGCTATATAAAACTTTGAATAAATAAATAAATAAATACAATGTTCAGGTTTCCCCGAATAGGAAATTCAGAAAATATTACGTCTGAGTTAGAATAGTAATACTGTACGTTCAGTCTCATGCAAAGTAGTACAATTTCCTTAAGCAATCTCAATATCACAACATGTGCAACCGCACATACCTTTTATAACAGTTTGAGGACCATCGTCCCAGTTGTTTCACCTTCTCAACACTCTGACCCCTGGCTGTAGCCTCTGTAGCAGCCCCTATCCTAAAGGAATGGGTCCCGAAATCGCCCGGGTCCTAGCCCGCTGCAGCGATTGCCATTGTTAACACCCTCTGGAACTGAAACCTCGTCAGTGGGGTGGCGTCGATGTGTCTCAGCAAGCTTCCCCCCCATGTTTTCCCTCTTTGTGCCAGATATTCCTCCACGCACTTTACCGGGCACACGGGGGACCCTCGCATGCGCTGGACAACAATACTGTCTCCCATAGCACTCTGGTCGGTCTTGGACCTGGTTATTGTGATCATCATTGAGTCACCCTTAATCAGAATGCAGTCCCGACACAGACCTCCTTCCACATCATTCTTATTTCTAGCCACCAGCTCGCTAACCCGCATCGCCCCATGGAACGCTAATGCGAAAGCGGCCCGGAACAGCACTGCCTCGAACTGGGAGGAGCATGTCGTGGGGAGTATTGCTATCAGGAGAGACAACCTTTCTAACCCAATCGGGAGCCTCTCGTCGACTCTACGACCCTCAAGGCGTTGCCAACCCCGAAGGGCTTTCCTCACTAAAAAGGACGATGTCGGGTCCTTGATGCCATGCGCCTGCGCCATGAATGAAATGGCGGCCCGGTGTCTATTGGCCGTTGCCACTGATCGGCCTGCACTGTGCAGTGCTACTAGAAACTTCAGGACATAATCCTCCTGACCCCAATAGTCCCCCCCCAGCCGGACCCAAAAATGCACAATAGGAACGAAACGCTCCTTCGTATGCCTTCCTTGTCCTGGGAGCTAAGCTTGCTGCCACGAGGTCTTGTAATCCGGGGCACCGAGTAGCCAGAGTGCTTCGGGAAATGGTGCCGCCACTAGGTCTGCGGAAGGTAGATAACCCCTGAAAGCCTGCATGTGTGAACGAGAGAGTGCATCAGCCGCCTGGTTCAGTACACCTGGCACATGCTTCGCCCTGAATTGTACGTTCAGTCTCATGCAAAGTAGTACAATTTCCTTAAGCAATCTCAATATCCACTTGCAGCGTGCTGCCTGATTATTTATACATTCAACAACAGTCATATTGTCAGACCAAAACACAACTGAGCGATCTCGGAACTCCTCCGGCCATGCCTTCAGAGCCACCAATATGGGGAACAACTCGAGAAACCCAATGTTACCTGTGAGACCGCTGGTGTGCCACCACGTCGGCCATGTTTGCGCCGACCATCGATTACCAAAGATGGCGCCAAATCCCACGCTCCCAGCCGAGTCGGTCCACAAACCCAGCTCGTCCGAGGACGCAGGTGGCTTGTTCCACACCACTCGACCGTTGAAATCCGCCAGAAATGCCAACCAAATGCGCGTGTCCTGGCGAACTTCTGCAGACAGTCTCGTGCGGTGGTGTCCTTCCTTGAGACTAACCATGGCTTGTGCAATAGAGCGGGAAAAGGGGCGGGCCATTGGTATCACCCTTAAGGCAAAGTTAAGCTGGCCCACTGCTTGTTGCAACTGATGTAGGGTAACTTTCTCTTTGCTAATGCACAGTTCTAAGGAAGCCCTGAACTTCGTAACTTTCTCCACTGGCAGACGGAAACATCCCTCCACCGAATCGAGCTCAATTCCCAGAAACTCGAGTGAAGTAGATGGTCCTACCGTCTTACCCGGTGCCAATGGCACCCGAACCCCTTCATGAGAGTGCAAAATTCCTGTAACGCCTGCGCACATTTCTGGTCGCCGGCTGGCCCCAAAAATAAAAAATCATCTAGGTAATACATAACCTGGGCATGGCCGGTGTCCTTGGTGAACGCCCATTCCAGAAAACAACTGAACTTCTCAAAATACGCACAAGAGATGGAGCAACCCATTGGCATACATCTATCCATGTAGTATTGGCCCTGGAAAACGAAGCCTAACAAACGCTGATCCCGTGGGTGTACCGGGAGCAACCGGAACGCTGACTCAATATCTGATTTCGCCATCAGCGCTCCGGGCCCCAAGCGATTCAGCATGGCGACAGCATCATCGAAGGATGCGTACCGTACCGAGCAAACCCCCGGGTCAATGGCCTCGTTCACTGAACGACCCCTTGGAGCTGACAAGTTATGGATCAGCCTAAATTCCCCCGGGTCCTTCTTGGGAACCACTCCTAACGGGGAACAGATGAAATTAGTTACTGGCGGGTGTCTATATGGGCCAACTACCCGGCCAAGGGCAACCTCCTTTGCAACCTTCCTTTCGACCACCGCTGGATTATGCTGAACCGACAGTTGGTTTCTACAAAGTGGTTCCCCCCGAAAATCCCCCGCCGGGATGTGGAAACCGTATAAGAAGCCGTTCCTCAACACCCCAGCGGAGACATGATCGGGGTATTCATTTAGCCAGGGGATCATTGCCATGATATCAATAGGGGTAGGTAGCGGTACCCAATGGTCCTGCTCAGACCTGTTTGGCCCCTCTTCTACCCCCTGTATCACCATTCTTGGCTCGGCACGAGCTCTCGGGGTGTGAAGAGTTTCCGCAACCTGCACACACATGTCTGAACTTACATGTCCCTTGTGGTCTAGTGCAATTGGCTCTGTTAAAATTCCAACAGACCCCTTTCCTACCCCCATTTCCACCGTTCCTTGGTTGGTAGTCGCCCGCGCGGCCCGCTCGAAAGGGCACCGCAGGCTGATGGCGGAAGGTCCCGACCCATTCCCGCCAAGCGAGGACGACTTTGTCGCGCCCGGCAGGAGCTGCTTCTGCCAAGAGATTGAGTCGAGACAATCCCACGTCAGAGATGAATCGTACTCTTTGGCCTTACGAAACTTCATATCGTACCCCATCCATTCATCACCCTCATATGTATCATAAAAATCCATTATTCGTGCCTGGTAGCAGGATAATTCGGACAAAACCTCGGGCTTACGTTCCCCAATAATCGCTGAAAACATTGCAAAGGCCCTGGCCCAATTCGAGATTGTCTCATCCACCCTGAATCCCGCCATTTTGGCTCGCCATACACTCGGGTGCCACAACTCCTTTTGTGCCTTAACATACTCCATCTCGCGATGGTCAGTCAGCAGGGAAAACATGTTCACATACTTATCAGCCCATATCAATTCCTTTGTGGCCAACGGTATATGTTGGACCACCTTCTCCCGTCTTGAGGGCAAAGACCCCTCCCTTGCCATCGGCAATGCTTGCTTACCCGGCTCCGGTGCTGTTCCCGCTGTTGCCTCGACACCAGCTGCCGGTCCTTCCGTGATCGCCTGTGGGGGAACAAAATGGAGATTCACCTTCGCGGCCTCTCGCGACTGCCGCAACTGCTGCATTAGTAACTTGGCCTCCTCGGCCGTGTCTGCTGGTGCCGTAGCACCCCCTGTCTTTCTGCCAAGCCATGCGGCCAACTGGGCGGCTAGTTCCGGAGGCATGTCCTCCTCGCTGGCGGGCGTAACAACAACCGGAATCGGTTGACCCGCGTCTGGGATCGGTATCGGGGCCTCGACTGGGATAACCGGGCTTGCCGGGGGTAACTCGGGGACCGGGACCTCACCCCCCGCCGCCCTATTCCTAACCCGCTTCCCCCCACCCTCGGGGACAACCTTCGGCAAAGCCGGGCCTATTACCTTCTTTGGTCTACCCGGATTGTTCATCGCAGCCATCTGCTTGTTCATGTTCGCCATATCTCTTACCAGCATGCAAAGCTGGTCGGTTCCGGACTTCTTTCCTGCCTTCTTGCCCGGCATTATTATCGAGTGTCCGATCTACGTTGATCAATACGGTCCTGAACCCTGAGCCTCGAAGTCGCTGAAAGAGAAACACAAGAGTTACAAGTTCTCAAAATTGCTCCTTGTTCCGTCGAGGGCTCACGTGCAACGAGTGGGTGCAGCTTCCAAGCACAGGAACAAGAGGATGCTTCTTCGGATTCCCGCTCTCTTTATTCCTCTTCGGGAGGGCGTGTACCCTCCTCCGATACGCCTCCTGGGCGTGGCCGATGATGTAGGTGTCTAGGAAAACCCCTCTTGGGCGGGAAAAGGCGCGCCCCGCTACGCCACTTCGGGCATACCAGCCGTGACACGCCCCCCGCCCAAAATGGTTTCCCGGGAGGATCCGGGCCCCCTACCATACTTTCGGAGGGACCGAGTGGTCGCTCCTTTCCATTCTTTCTTGGTGGTCATTCACCTTTTTATTGTTGGCAATTGTCAAAGCATAAACATTTAGAAGATTTGAAAAGACATTATGGACAATCTAAGAGGACTGCACTCAGTGCATAGAGCTATTGCTGACTAGAATGGGAGTCCAATGGAATTGTCAAATGTGCAATCTTACTTAGCTACACAGACAGACTAATAAGAATAATCTAGTAATACCACAGGGAGTCATAGTCGAGGCAGGATAAGAATTTAGATACAGTCTACAAGAAGATCAAAGACGATTTATAAAAAAATCGAATGAGGAACGCTAGGAAAAAATAGGTACTCTATATTAAAATTAAAACTTACCGGGGCCAGCAAAGGAGCCCTCGCCTGACGGATCCTGGCCTTGTTCAGCAGCAGCAGCAGCCTCCTCCAATGCCCTCTTGCCCCTGGGGGTAGCTGATGTACAACATGAAAGAAAGAAAGACCAGAAAACATGGATGATATTTGTCAACCAAATCAAACATTTCAAAAGAACAATAACAAAATATTTTGGCGAAATAGCAAATGGACAAGTATTCCACGGGATATATTGACCTATCTCATGTGGTCTACTACGATATTAGTATTGCTTGATTTGCGGACAGTCGACTTGGAAAGTTATGTAACTCACTAAACAAACTACTAAAAAGGTTCACCTAGGACTGGCAGGCAGCAGTCCGCAGCACGCGAAGTGACAGACAAAGTCCATCGTGATTGCAGATCAGCGACAACACTAAAAAGTTTCCTACTACATTAACCAGTCATTAAAATACTCAAACTATCAATCCACCACCACTATTTCTTCTTATTGCCAGGTGTACAAAGGAAGGACTGGACTTGAGTCTGTAGGGGCTGATTCAGAAACCCCTTGCGGCTCTTTTGCGCCATTGTTGCGTGACTTTTGTGACGCAGCGGCAGAACAAAAGAGGCGCCATGGTGCAGCGTATATTTCCAACGTGACGCATATGGGAGATGCATCACGTTGTAAAGCCCTGCGCCATCAGGGGGCGTTCCGGCGCAAGGGAGGGCGTTCCTGCGCAGGAACTCATCCTAAAAGTGGCTGAGGGAAATCTACAAGATTTCAATCAGTCACTTTGAGGACAATGATGGGTGACTCAAACCCTGCGCCTGCTTGAAGCAGACATACGGCTTGACGCAGCATTGGGGAGATAGGGCACCCCAGAGCATTGCTGGAGGTGCGCTATCGTTGCGACGCAACTCCAGCAATGCGCCGCCTTTACGGCACAGAAGCGTAACGCTTCGGTGACGTTTTGGGCCTATGTTGCGCCGCATTGTAAATACGGCGCACCATGGGTGGTGGTGGCGTGGCGCACAATTACTGGCGCATCCCTGCTACTTTGCAGGGATGCACCGGTAATTAAAAATCTGACCCTTAGTGTCTAGCATTACGCAGTTCTTTAAACTACACTCATGCATAATTTCACAGGCCAATGAAATGAACACAAAATCGAAAACAAATAAGCATAGTAGCAGCGCTACTGAGAAGGAGAGCAGTGCACCTGAAATGCACAGAAGATTTGGAAATATAATTTACCTACAATGTAATGAGCAGCATTATTGCTCTTGGTAAAAACCAAAAATTTGCAAGATAATAACACACAGAGCAGGAGAAAACAGAGTAGTAAAGATATAGCTACTACTACTCACCAAGCCCGGGGATCTCAAGGCCGAGCAGGTCGAGTAGATCGCGTTCCCGGTCCAGGAGATCCGTCCAACGGTGGGTGGCCTGGTTGTAGGTGCGCCGGACCCGAGAGTGTTGGTACATGGCCCGGCACACCTTCTCCCACCGCTTCCGGCGCTCCCGGATCCCCTACCCGCTAGCGATCTTGCCGCCTGCCATGATGGTCCTGGGGAGGCGGCGCTGAACATAAAAAACTAGTGTGGCCACCTCTTCCGCGCTGAAGATCTCCTGGGCTGTGACTGTCTCCCCCCTCAAACGCCCGCACGGGAGCCGGGCACGGGGTGCGGGACCCTTCCCCTTCTCAGGATGCTTCCCGGCTCCCTTTACCATGGTCTGGGCAGAAAGGAAGCTAAATAATAAAGAAGAAATAGAATAGGGAAGAAGAAAAGAAAAGAGTTTAAAAAGTAGTTTAAAATTAACCAGAAGTAGCAGAAAACACAAAAATATAGAGCTAGAAAAATAGAGGGATAGATAATAAGTAAAATAGATTTAAAAAAAACTTCAAACAAGCAAAGGATGGCAGAGATTCAGAGAGGATGCAGAAAGAATGCCCAGAACCATAGCAATGAATGAGAAACAAGATGGCCGCGCCCGTTCACGACCACGTGGGTAAGTTCGCGCAAGATTTTCCTCGCGATCACACACGAAATTGTACTAGCGAGCCGCACACTTTGCGAGATTACACATCGTGCCCGGAAATGGAAATACGTCATGCAAACAAGATGGACGCGCCCGTGAACGACCGTGAGGGTTACTTCGCGCCGTTGCGCTACAAGCGGCTCGCTAAAACGCACAAAACCTTGCGAACTAACACGCCGCAAAAAAACAAAATCGCATATTCCCACAAATTCGCGGCTTCCGAATTCGATCTCGTGCAAATTTGCGCCCCGCGAATCCCGCGAAATTGCAGAAAAACGAGTTTTGCAAAACTGAAAGCACTCAGCAGGTGCAAAAGTTCAAATTCATCATTAGTAACCACTCCCTGTAGTTCTTCCTGAGGGGCCCCTCCAGAGTTCAGTTGCCTACTTGCAACTATTCTATGACCCTGCTCTGACCCTCACAGCAGGCTCATAGAATAGCTACAAGTAGGCCACAAAGGTCCTGGAAAAAAAAATTGCACTGCAACAGAAAGCAAGTTACAGATAAGGAAGCAGGTGCCAGACTGGAAGTTTAAATTCAGTGACACATTAATAAATCAACCCCAAATTAATTCATGTCAGTTGAAGCAGGGCAGGCGTGCTTGCTTTTCCCACTCATAATCTACAGTGATGAACCAGAGGGTGGCAGTGATGGACCAGAGGGGGGCATGGGTGAACCAGAGGGTGGCAGTGGTGAAACAGAGGGTGCTGTGAACCTGTGATGATGAACCAGACGTAGAAACAACATAGTCGCGACAGTTGCGAGCTGACAAGTAAATTTGCAATTGCGAACTGGTACAAAACCCTTGCGAACTGGCAGAAACCCTTGCGAACACAAAAAAAATCCGCAAATTCGCGAGAGTTCGTGAATTTCACGGATTGCAAATTAGCGAATACGCAAATTTGCGAACGCCAGATTCGCAAAATTCGCCCATGCTTAATATTTTATTTTTCATGCTGCCTAAAACCACTACTAAAAGTATTTTGGGGCAAATTATATTAGAGACTGGACTACTTCTCGTCCAAGAGATTTCTGGGGTCCTCTCTGCATTTATGAGGGGAGCCTGGAAGAGTCTGAGTTGCCAGCATAATGCCATATATTGATTAGGAATTGGGGGAAGAGATGGTGCCTTCATGAATTATTGCCTTGGTATGATTTTCACCTTTGCCATGATGAGTAGAGCTGAATTTGGGAGAGGGGACGGAGTTAGGGCGAGCTGGGACATTTATGTAATGTCAAAATATCCTATTCCTCTGTGGGGCTATTGCAGGATGTAATGTGGTTAATTATTGTTGGTTGTGATTCAATATGCGGTAGTTCAATGACTTTCATTAAAACAAAGGAAGAAAAACAAGAAAATAGCATAGAAACTTCACTATTTACCCGCCTGCTTGCTAAATAGTAGAGATTCTGCACTGTTCGGCTGATAGGCGTGCAAATAGTATTTATAGAGTTTCTGCACTGTTTGTCCGGCAGCCATGCAAGTGACAAGGAAACTTCACTATTTACCTGGCCACTGACTAAAGAAGAGGTTTAGTGTTATTGGGCTAGCAAACAATCAAATAAAAAAAACATCACTCATTACCCAGCTGCTGGCAAAGCAGCAGAAATGTACAATTAGGTCAGCAGCCAAGTAAAATAGAAATGTGTATATTTACCCTACAGCTAGCTAAATAGTAGAAACTGTAAACTGTATTGGTAGTGGTTTTGCAAATATCTTGAAATGAAACTTCATTATTTACCTGGTCGCTGGTTAAATAGTTGACAACAGGCACGGCCCGTGCAGGGCGTTATACCGGGGCGGTGACGTCAGGTGGAGGAAGTTCAGGGTGGGGGGGGTTGTAAAATGCGGGATATGGACCATTACAGGTAAGTACTGAAAAAAACAAAAAACCGAATTTCGTTACCTGCGCTGCATCGCCAAATGAGATGCAGTGCGGGCAACAAAATTCGTTGTTTTTTTTCATATTTAAATGTATATATATATTTTTATATATATACATATATACACACATACATATATATTTATAAATCTACATTTTAGATAACTATATCAGTGAAAACCATATTTTTTTCTATATTTTTTAATTAATTTTAATTATAAGTATAGGGAGTTGTTTTTTTATTTGATATTTTTGACTCAATATTTTTGTAAGAATATGTTCTTTAACTCAATATTTTGTCAGTGAACAAACCAATAGTGATCTAATGAGGTAAGTTAGGGGGTGATTAGGATGGTGGTCGGACTTAAATCCGACTGGCACCCTATCTTAGACGGGACCGCCCGACAGGCTGTTTGCAGTCCTGCAATAAGCATTAGGGTGTGACCGCCACCACGGCGGTCGCAATGCCTATCTTTTGCATTGTGGCGGGTGCTGCTGGCTGCAGCATCCACCGCAATGCAAAAATGGGACACTTCACGTATCCCTGCACTATGTGGCAGGCACCATGCGGTGCCTGCCACATGGTGCAGAGATATGTAGAAGGGCACCATAGGTGCCCTCAAAACCCACAGCTTTGGGTCAGGGGGGAAGGAGGGCCTGCAATGGGCCCCCAAATTCCCTTACACCTGCCTGGTCACAGCAGGTTAAGCAGCGCTGACAGACAGGTGGAAAGGAATATCATTATCCCTACAGCGGTGCATGGCAGGCACTGACCCCATGCTGTGGGATGCGGGAGGTCCTTTGGGCAGTCGGAATCATTCAAACTGTCGGCCTTGTGGCGCCGGTCTTGACAACCACCACACATCTGCCCGCCATCCAAATGTGGCGGGCGGAAAACATGATTGCGATGGCGGTGGGACCGCCACCAACGGGCTGTTCGTGATGGTCCCACTATCATCGTAATCGGGCCCTTGGTTTTTATGTGCACTATTTGGGTGGCCTGGGTTCCTAGTGTACAAGTGAAACATTATAGTTTATCAAATCAAACACAGGAGAAGGTTTTGTATAGCGCTCATCCTGAAGTCATGTATTTCGAGGTCCTCATATATATGATATTGAAGAAAAAGAAGAGAAGTGAAATAAAACTATTGCCTAGGATCACACAATTTGGTAAAGTGGGAAAGCCGGTATTAATCCCAGGTTTGGTTTAACATTGTGCAATTCAGCAACTAGATGTATATGCTTTGCTTCCCCAACACCCACATTATGGCCAATGCAAAACCCCACCCCTGCCCCGACCGCACCCCGCTGGCATCAATGCGACCCCCAGCCACATCACAGAGCATACCTTTTGGCTCCTGGGTGAATGGTTGCGAGTATCCATGTACTAGACAAATTAATTTTCCAAATCATAAAAAGAGTTTCGTACATATTATACACTTTGTGGTCCCAAACACTGTGATTTTGCGACATGAGGCCCTTAGTAATAACACTGGCTTAGATGAAAGCACTAACTTATAGGTCTACTGGCCAGAAATGTTTGTATGTTTCTAAGTTATTTTGGCAGACATGGCACAGGATGCCACCCATTACATCATGGCCCAAGACATAGCGGCTTGGAAGTCCCTTTATGGAGCAGTCTCATGCATCATCATAAATTATCCTGCACTATTACATTTCCCAGCAGAAGTGACTAATGATTAAGATGATTAGAACCTTTGCAAAACTAGATAAAGCTGTTTACTCTTCTAAAACTAAGAACTCGCTTTTACTCACAAAGCCATGGGAATGTACCAGGGCCAGATATAAGATTTCCTAAAGTTTTTATGATATCAGACACCTGTTTTTCTGCCGCAAATCAAGGCATTCTAAAATAATTCATTCCGGTTCACTTTAATCAGACCAAAACACCTGAAAACAATGAAGTGTCCAAGCAAAAACCAGAACTGCCAATGCTGTATCCCTGAGACATAGAGCCATCTAATATTTGGGGTTATTTTATCAAAATAGAGACAATTGCACAGGCCCCCTTTTAATGTAACCAACCTGGCATAAATGGAGGCTGCATTCCAATCTCATGACGGAAGAAAGAATAACTATGGACCTGATTTGGAGTTTCAAAGACGGAGTTATTGCTATCAAGGTGGCAGAGGACATATCTCCGCCATCCTGTGGGATCTCTTCATGTGAAATGTAAAGCTGTCTGCTGGCCCTGTGGACAACTCTGTACGTTGAAAGAACTACTGTCATGGTGGTTCCAGTCTATGCACAAAACGTTTGAAGGACAGTACCGTCAGACATGAACGCCAGTCAGCAAACTTTTCAGACATTTTTTGTTTTTCATTAAACAGACTCCCAAAGCAAGAGTTTTTTTTAATCTAAAAATCTAATGGTCCCACACTCTGGGAGTTTTCTCCCATGGTGCCAGGGGTCAATATGTTTTTCTTGCTCTTACAGCTAGGTTTTAGTCTATATAGGGTAGATGGTATAAAGTCCTACTCTGCCCGGCCATCAGTGGAAGCATTCCATTGAGGAGCCACAAGAAAATGAATGGGACTATAATAACTTGAACTGAATGTCTTTGGAATATGAATGAATTTTCACTGTGAATCAGGAAAAGACACAGAAAAAAGGAAACTCACATAGATTTTAATTCATTGACTTTATTACAATTATTGAAAAAAATAAGGCACTGAATAAACAGACATTTTATTACCTCCACTGTTCAATTTCAATACTCCTTTTCCTGACAGGAATCAACTATTGACATTTCAGAACTGATTTATGGTGATTCTCTTTTAAATATCATTTTCTGACTGTAGTTTAGAAATAGCCTCTGTTCTAGGTGACGGCTCACACCAATTTAGCAATAGTACTGGCTCCAAGCAGAAGAACCAAAATAAGGGCACAGTGAAGCATGAGATCTCAGCACCCAGCTATCATCAGCCTTCCTGAGTAGTCATCAGTAATACGCTAAATGGCAAACCTGTTACGAAACGGACACCTATGACTTACCTCTATCTCCTGCCACCTACCATAGGTGGTCACTCAGGAAGAGCTAAATCGACAGCCCTTTGCTAAAAAGGACCTCACAGAATTTCTTTGTATCCTTTGTCGTTCTCCGTCACTTCAGCTCTGGTTCTCCACCCTTCACCACAGGGATGCAGTCAACATATTCCCACTATGGGCCGTTGCAAATCTCGCTCGGAAAGCATACTGACCGAATTGGTTCCGGAATGCTTTTCCTTTCGACTCAGATAGGAGGAGTTCTACCGACCCAGTACGATGCATCCGTATACGATTCAGTCAGACTCTTATTACCTTCAATGGGAGCCTGTCTACTGAACGTGAACACAGGCTCCCACTGAAGAAAGGGGTGGGTGGGGAAAATCGTGCAGCCTGCTACGGGACCCCCATGGTGCCTGCCACAATATGCATGGTTGGGAAGAGGGTACCCCTACCCACCCGATTTGGAGGTCCCTGGGTGAAGGGGGCCCCCAAAGACCGATTCCAGCAGCCATTTCGATCTGGGCAAACCAAATCGGAAAGGCTGTCTGAATCGGTCATCGTTCTTGCTCGCTCGGAAACAGAGTCCATAGAGCTGTAGGAATCAGCTCCAGAAAGGCTCGACCTGGGCATCGTACTTAGTCGTTCCGAAGTGTGTCCTAATCAGTCGGAAACATGGGCTCTGCATCGGATTCGGTTAACCCGAATCTGAGTCGGATCCCCTCCAACCGACATTGGAATTGACCCCTGTGTAGTGAAGCGGTATCTACTCTCCATCACATAATGCATTCCACTGGTACTTGCTTAGTGTTTCATCACAGAAGGAGTTTTACTATGAAGCACTGGCTACATACCCACTATACACTCACATGCAATGTCAGCAAAAAAGATCTGTGGGTCACACAGAATCCCTATTAAGGTCATCTGAGATCATCTGGAGCCTCCATTACCCTGAATTTTGCTAATTTAAGCCTTCTTAGGAGTCAGAGATCCCCTTTTCTAATTGGAATAGCCCTTTGTCCCTTTTGTTAGTCAATAACTTTCCTGACTCCAGCCATCTGAGTTTCTTAAACCATTTCTGCCATCCTTTCAGAATCCACACTATTTTTACCCATCTAACTTTAAACTCCTCTGCCACGTTTCAGCCCCTATGCCCTCAGATCCACCCACAGCCTACAGTGGCAGCATCAGAGAGAATCTTCGAACATTCAGAGGTCAGAGTGTTACAGTCCTGTTTTTTATTAACTTTGCAAACACTTACCAGTTCTATATATGAGAGCTGAAGAGGTGGAGATTTCATGGGGTTGGAAACTTAGAAGCATGAATAAGAACCATTTACAAAAGGGATGTCCTGGAATCAGATAGGTGTCCTCCTGCTGCCAGTCTTCTTCCTTCTCTTCCAGGTCTTTCTGCACCTTTAGGCGTTGGTCCTCCTCCTCCTAGCCCTGTTCCTAGACCTCTTTGCCCTGTTCCAAGCCATCATTTTCTTGGCTGTTTTGGCCCTCTGATTCTCATTGTGGCCCTTTTCTAACTAGTTCAGGACACCGTGGTTTGCTGAATCAGGTGCTCCTGGTTGTAATCCTTCCTGACCTTTACCTTCCTAGCCCTGCTCATCCATGTAGTAGAGCTTCTTGGGCCTCCTGATCCTGGTACATCTGATCCTCACACTGATCCATCTGGTCCGTAGGGTCCCTCCTCACCTAGCTCGGGTGTACGGGTCTCCTAGGACTGGGCCTGGTCATTTTAAATCTGGTCTGGTCCCATTGAGCCTTGTGACTCTGGTCGCCTTAGTTCAACTAATCCTCACCATCCTGGACCCAATACTCACGTTTCTAGTCCTCCTGCTCCACTCTGAACTTCAGGTCCTGGCCTCGTTGGTTCTTTATTTGTTTATTTGATTTATTTAATGCGATTTTATATAGCACGAACATTACCCATAGGTGTCAGAGCGCTTTACAAAAGAACAAGTTGCGTTACATAAGGACTTTGGATTACATGAGTTACATAAGAGATACAAACAGAAAAAAAATGCAATATACAAGTGGAGTGAAAGGAGGGAAACATTGCAAATGTACAAGTTGTAAAGTCACTCAAGGAAGAGATACAAACAGATAAACTCTAAAATCACATAGGAATAGTAGTAAGTACAAAGGTCTACTACATATACAAGTGGTTAGAGTTATAGAAATATACAAATAGCAAATTCACTCAGGATTACATTTTAACAGCGATTAGGCTGAGACAATTATATGTTACATATTTAAAGAACAGGAAATTCTTGCCATCTGTCAGCCAGGTGTTCAGCAGCTCCACCGGGAATCGGCCATGTGGTTCAGGTTCCACTGGATTTAGGCTGAAGATCTTGAAGTGACCGTAAAGTCTTGAGTCCAGAAACAGGGGTTGGGGGTGTGGAGATGATGAGGATGGAATGGTGGGGAGGGAATGTAGCTTGGTTGCCATCTTACAGTAGCTTTACTCCAGCATGTTGCTCATCTACTGTACGGCGGGTGTCAAGTCCGGGTCAGGCATGTCTCGTCTTGGGTGCCATGTTGAAGTCAGGCAGGGCTTATCTAGATGTCAGCACTGTCATCTAAGTCCCCCAAGCCTCTATGATTCGATTCAACAAGAGTAAGAATTTGCCCCACAGGTTGATCTCTACCTTGCAAGGGGGCCGTTCACAATGGTAGTCTGAGGTCCATGCAGGCCAAGGTAACAAGGACGGACAGATTCTGGTCAGTCCGACTGCCATCTTGAGGTCAGGCAGTGCTCAGGGCACCCACGAGGGTCATCGCCCCTGGAATCCGCTCCTGTCCTTCTGACTGTAGGCTGCTGGTTGCCTTTTCTAATTAAAGGCCTGCGGCGGGTGGCTGGTCGGGTCCTGGAGGTTCCACTGCCTGCTTCATCTTGAGGAGGGCAGGGGAGAGTAAGCGACATTTCAGGCTGCTGCTCCCCCGCTTGTCCGACACCCCTGCCCCGCCTCCTCACTACTGCCCGCATACTCACTGGGTCTGCCGATCTCCGGTCGTACCTCGCTCACCGGTGAGCAACTGGATCGTGTCTACCTGCTCGTCTTGTTCAGAGTACTCCGGTCGCCATCTTGCTTCCAGGCTGGCATTTACACCCTGGTCTTAGACACCTGGCTTGGCCCTCATGGCTCATGTCAGCCTAGCTTTCCTCCATCTGGTCCTTCTTTTCCTCCTCATCTTGGTCCGGCTTGCCCTGGTATGCCTGTCTGATATTCCTGGGCCACTGTAACTTGAGGTTCCTTCTCCCCTTGGTTGAGGTCCTTCTGATCCTCCTGGTCATGGTCCTCTCGGCTCTTGTGCTCGTGCTAGTTGCCTGGACATTCCCTTGTGACTCTGTGGGTCCTGTTCTCCTACTCTTTCTCACTTTCAGTCTGGTTTTCCTTGCATTGGTTTTCCTATTTCTGGTTCTAACATTTTGTGCTCTCTTGCTGTATTTGTGGCCACTAGACTTGATCCTTTTGTTTGTCTCTTTGTAGGCCTAATCCTCTGCATTTTGGTTCTCCTGGTCATCCTGGTCTTTTTAGGGCCCCTTCACCTAGCTTTTCCTTTTCTTTCCTGATCCTCTTAATCCTTCTGCATTTGACCTTATTCTTCTCACCCTGCTCATCTGATTCCCACGACATCAGTTCCAGGTCCTGCTTGTTCACTCTGTCTACCTGGCCTCTTGTGTCCTGACCCTCTTAGGCCTACCCCTCATAGATCGTCTTTCTGGTTTGGATCATCCTTGTCCTCCTGGCACTGTGCCTTGTCCTCATGCCCCCCGGCACTGCACCAAATGTTCTGGGCCCTCTTAGTTCTTGCTTTTTGTCTGGGTCATTCTGAGCATCAATTTGATCCAGATCCTAATGGACACTTAGGGCCAGTCCCCTTACTCTTCCTAGCTCTGGCTTTTCTGGCCCTCTTTCTCTTCCTTATTCAGGGCCTGCTACCGCCAGGTACTGGTCTTTCTGCTCCACGTGGCCCTAGTGCTACCGTCATGGTTCACCAGGCATTCCTAGGCCTGTAAGACTCAAATCATCAAGAAAATATCCCTTTAGTATTAACATAAACCACAATTACTTTGCTACAGGCATACTTTCAAACATACACTGTTCAAATTTCACACACCATTCTATAGCAACCCCAACGCTCAAATACCACTGAGTTAACAATATCAAATGCTCACATATATGTTTCAAATCAAGATCAAGAATGTACACAAACTGTTCAAAAGTGGCACCAGGTCACGTTCAGTCATCAATTAAAATCCCAAAAATTATCGCAATTCATACACATAAAAACTTATATCAAAACAAGAAATTTGGGAAAAGGGAGAAAACATACAAGACCAGAACATCAGTCTTTGTATCATGCTAAACAATATATATAAAAAATTGGACACATGATTGTTGGAGAGTTCACCATCTATTGTGTTAATCAGATTTAGCATAACATAAGCATCTACGCGTTTCGGTGGTTTACAGGTTCTAACCACCTTCTTCAGGACAACAAAATATCTTCCATATATAGCTGCATACTATTAAAATATCCCCAATGAAAGCTTAAGCCTTTCTAATTCAATCGGCCCGGTAGATCATATGAGTCCAATATACAACAGCATCTAGGTCATTTTATAAGAGGGTCCTTCACTTCATAAGTAGGCTCAACCATTCTGTTAATAAGATGCCTGCTAGAATGGGATGGAGACTGCAACGCTATGCAGTTCTTCCTAAAGGAAACTGACCCTTCTCTGTGCCACAAGGTCCATTATTTTCAAAGACCTTCAGGTTCCCAATATCCAAGGGCTTCCGTGCCACGCATCAGCACTAACACTGTGTGGGGATTCTGTATAATATTCCTAGGCCTGTTCCAGGTCCTCTTAGTCCTGATCTCTCAAATCTGCTTTTTTCAGTCCTTTTCCTCCTGGCTCTGGTCCTGTTGGTATTCCTGGTTCTGGCACCTCTAATTTCTTGCTTATTCTGATCTTCTGGTCCTATAGGCCATAATCCTCATGCCCCTAATCTTCCTAGTCTACTAGGATCTGGTCCTGATCCTCCTGCTCTTTGTCCTCATGTTTCTACACCAATAGATCACGGTCCTCCTTGCTGTGGTCATCTTGATACTCGTCATCCTGTTCCTCATCTTCTGGCCATTTTGTTACTAGCCCTGTGAAATGGACCTCCAGGGTGTGGTCATATCAGTCCTGATTTTCCTTTTCCTATTTATGCTCGTCCTCCTAGTCCTGATCCTCTTTGCCCTAGTATTCCTGCCCCAATAGTTCTTTGTCTCCCAGCCCTCTTAGCACTTTTCATTCCTCTTCCCACCTCACTGACACGCTTGGCCATGGGACAGGCAATTTTTGTTTTTCATAGTCCTTTTCTTCGAAATAATGTGCCAATTGGTCATGATCCTCTTGGTCCTGGTCTTTACAGTTTGGTTTCATCTGCACTTAGTTCTCATGGACCTGGCTCCTCAACCATCCTAGCATTGTTTATGGTTGTTCTGGCCCTTGTTGTATTGTGCTTCTTATCATAAACCTTGCCCTTCTGCCATTGTGTCCCTTATTGGTTTCCCCAGTCAGGGCCCAACTGTCTCTGTTCCTTTCTGGTCCTCTTAGCCCTGGTTGCCTTGTCCTGATTCTTCTCACACTAATGCTCCTATCCCTGGTATTGCAATTCCTTGTCTCTCTCGCCACTTGTGTCCTTGGCCTCGTGTTTCCCGGCCCTCTTAGTCTGTGTCCTCCTGTTGTGGGTTGTGTTGGTCCTCTGGGGTATTTTCCTTGTCCTTTTAGTCCTACCAGTACTGCAGCTATTGATCTTGGCCCTTTTGATCCAGGTTCTCCTTGTTCTGACCCTCTTGAGCCTGGTAATGTTGGTCCTGGTCCTCCTGGCCACCATTGCCCAGTCGCCTTGCTCTGTCTGACTTTGAAATCTGAGCCATTGTCTCCTAGGTCCGAAGCCTCATGGCCCTCTTAGCCCTGGCATAGTCATGATGCTTTTACTTCACATAGTCCTCCTTGCTCTGGATCTCTTAATGATGGTCCCTTTGGTATTCCTAGTCACTGTCCTGCTTATCCTGGTTACCAGGTACTCCTGGTGGATGCCCTCCAGGTCCTGATCTTAGTAGTCCTCTTCAATCTGGTTCTGACCCTCCTGGCACTAGTCGTCCTACTCATTGCCTTCATAGTTATGCAGGTAGCCTTATGTCAAGAAGTACAGTGTCAGTAAATTCTGTCTTGTCATAATTCCTTTTTTTTTTTAAGTATTTTTTATTTTTCAACAATAGTACAATGTCCAAACAGAAGAAGATTACTTAATTACAACTACCCCCCTCCCACCCCCCACCCGTCAAGGCCTGTAAAATCATTAATGTATTGAGATTAAGGAAGGCGCAAGACACTGCGAGTAGAGCAAAAGAAAAAAAAGACAATGGAAAAAAGAAGAGAAAACACAAACGAAGAAGAGTAGGATGAAAGAGGATTAGGCAGGTATCAAGAGAGAAAAAGAAAAAAAAAAAAAAAAAAAAGAAAAAAAAGAATTCTTTAGGGCATCGCTAGCTATCTGCCCGGGTCATGTTGCCCTTGTTGCTCAATCCAGGTAGAATATTTCCCCCAAACCTCAGTGCCTATCTTCCTCTTTCTTCGTCCTTTCTTGGTGTATATTGCCTTTTCAAAATGGAATGTGGCAACCAGTCTGGCCAGCCATTGTGCGAAAGAAGGGGAATCAGTATCTAACCAGCCGGAGGAGACACATATCCTCCATATTGCCATTGCTATAAAAATCAGCCCTTCCTCCTTAATCCTGAGTGAATCAGTTTGGGTCCCCAGAAGGATGATCGTAGGGTTTAACACAATTGGTTGATTCATTATTTCGCTAAGTAGGTTTTGTATTTTAAGCAAAGTTGGGGCTAGTTTTGGACAAGTTGCGAAAATATGTATTGAGTCTGCCCCTACTTCGGGGCATTGCGGGCATAGTGTTCCTTTCCCGGATCCCCATTTAATAATTTTACTTGGTGTCATATAAAGAAAGAAAATTGTTTTAAAGTGTTGTGCTTGTAATTTAGCGGAAATTAATATCTGTTGTGATAGAAGCAGAGAATTATAAAAGAAACTTTGAGGCGACTCAAGTTTGACATGCCATTTTGTAGAGATGGATTCTAGGTCATCTGGTGTTTGCCTATTGAGCATTTGGTAGATACTTCCGATACGAAGGGTGGTAATATTGCGTAGAGCATGTAATAGTTCAATTTCGGCAAACCCTGCGGTCCCACCCACCTTCCTGGATAGATAGCCTTGGATAGACAGGTATTTAAATAAGTCTTGATTTTTTAGTTTGAATTTAGATTGTAAATTTGTGAAGGATTCAATCCCCCTGGTTGTAATCAGGTCCCCAAGTTTTACTATTCCGGCCCTGTGCCATTCGCAGAAGAAGGACTGAAAATATCTGGTAAGTTGCTGTTATTAACTATGGGAGAATAAAAGTTAAGTCTGCCAATCCCAAATATTCTCAGGATATGGCGGAATACTTTAAATGAATTCATTAATGTCTTGAATTTTACCCGGTTGTAGTACCCATATGTTGTTTCGTGAAGTAGGCAGCCCCAATATTGATCCCCTAGTAAGAGCCGGAAGGGCGAGGGTAGAGATGGCCCGATTGTTGAGTCGTAGGTGGATTCTCTTACTAGTACTGAGCTATATTGTAATACTGCCGCCCAGTAGTATAAAGTTATATTCGGAAAAGACCAGCCCCCTCTTTCTTTTGGGAGAGTGAGTTGTTTTAATGCTCGTCTTGGCTGGGCATAGGCCCAGATGAACTGAGTGTAGATCTGCTGGAATTGGAGAAGTTTTTTCTTGCTAAATTCAAGGGGTATACTACGAAAGAGGTAGAGTAGCTTTGGAAAGTATGTCATTTTGATGACATTGCATCTGCCCACTAGTGTTAAATGGAGGTTGTCAATCTGTTTTAGAGCCTTCTTGGTCTGCACGGCGAGGGGAGCCAAGTTATCTGTGACTATGTCCTCCAGTTTGGTTGAGATAGACACCCCCAAATATTTAGCCTTGGGTACCACCCTGTCGTCAGACCAAGTGATTTTGTTATTTATTAAAATCTGTGTCTTGTTTTTATTGAGGGCATAGCCAGATAGCCTCCCAAATTTCTGGGCCTCGGCTTCCAGTGCGAGTATGGTGTTAGCAGGGTCTGGAGAGGTGATGGCCAGGTCGTCGGCATAGGCCAAGATTTTGCAACTATTGTGAAAGTAGATTACTGGGGTGATGTTGTCATTTTTCTCTATCTGTTTGATGAAAGGGTCCAGATAGAAGGCAAACAATAGAGGCGAGCAGGGACAACCCTGCCTGGTGCCCCGAGAGATATTAAAGGGATCGGTGAGATGTCCATTTATGGCAACACTGGCAGTTGGATTAGTATAAAGTGCCTGCGTTGCCAATATGAGTTTATCCCCGAACCCCATTCTGCACATTACCCCCCATAGGGGACTTCTCTTTTTTTAGGAAGAGCGAAATTCTAGCTCTAGACCAGGAGGCCGGAGGGGGAGTCCCATTGAATATAGATGTTATTACCTCAGTGAATATAATTTTAATTTGGGGAGTAAAGACTTTAAAGAATTCAACGGGGATTCCATCAGGGCCTGATGCTTTTCCGCTCGGAAGGCTGGTGAGAGCATCCAGAATTTCTTCCCATGTGGGTGTAAGATGTAGAAGCTTACTATCTTCTGGGCTGAGTTGCCTTAATTCGATCTCGCTGAGATAATTAGAGATTTCCCTGTCTAGAGCTTCCCTATTAGAAGAGTTTTCTTCCATGTATAATTTGGCATAATACTCCTGGAATTCCTTCCATATAAGACTAGGGTCTGTGATCTCCGAGCCAGAGGGTATTCTGATTGAGTGGATTTCACTGTTAGTAACCTGTTGTCGTGTCCTAACAGCTAGATGATGGCCGATGTTATCACTACACTCGTAGTTTTTTTCCCTTGCTGCTGCCCACTTTGCTGCGATTTTTTCCAAAAAATAGCTCTTATTTCAGCTCTGACCACGACTGCTTCTTGTTGGATAGCTTGGCAGTCTAGTCCTGCCTGAATAGATTGGGTTAGCTTAATTTCTATGTTCCTTAATTTTTCTTGTAGATCCCTGATTAGAGTTTTTTCCCTTTTATTTTTCTGAATAGAGAACCTTAGAGTCTCGCCTCTAATCCCTGCCTTCAGTGTGTCCCAGACTATCATTTGAGAAGCAGATCCAATATTTATCTCCAGGAATTCTTGAATCCATCCCTGCATATGATTTACGTAACTACTATCATACAGTAGGGCTTTTTCAAAACTCCAATTAGTGGCCTCTTTAGGTTGTCCAAGCCCCTTGAAAGTGATAATGAGAGGGTTATGGTCAGATAAAAAGCGAGGTGCGATATCAATTGTGTAGTTGTTGGTAAGTGAGGCAGAGATAAAAAACGTAGTCTAATCTAACTAGGATTTGATGTGGGGCAGAGTAAAAAGTATAGCCGGGTTGTGAAGGATTTTTAGTCGCCCAGCTGTCTATTAATCCATGTGTCTGAATAAGGTTTGTTAAGGCCTGAAAAACTAGGGGCTTCCTATCTTTGTATCTCCATGTTGTGTTATTGGCCCATTCACAAGGTAGATGTATATTGAAATCCCCGCAGAGCACTATGGGAGTGGGCCAGTGCGCTAGTTCACCGGAGACCTGGTTAATAGCCCCGGGATCATCGGCGTTGCTCCCATAGATTGAGCAAAGGGTAATAGAAGAGTTATTTGTCTTGTCATAATTCCTATGTACTCCTGTACCTAGCCCTTTGTATTCTTGGCCTCCTATTTCACTGGCTCCCGGTCATGGACCTTTTCATCCCCTCTTGCTAATTCTAGTCCAGAAGTCCTTCTGGTCCTGCTCCCCTGGTTCATCTATTCCCTGGTTTGCCTGATCGTAGTGCATTCCGCTGCTGGTTCTCCTGGTCTTGGTTATGGACCTTTTTTATTTGGTTTGCAATTATCGGGTCTTCTGGTGCTGGTCCCACTGATTTGGTTTCCCTAGCCCCCCCAGTACCCAGGTCCTCCTGCCCCCATCCTAGTCCCACTAGTCCTCCAGGTCTCCGGATTTGCCAGTTTCACGCTATTCTTGTCAACCAGACCCTGGTCTCCTCTATCATGGCCCTCCTACTTATGGTCCCCGTGGGGCTAATCTTCCTCATCCCACTGGAACTAGTCCTCTTAGTTCCCATGTTACAGTCACCCTGGTTCATGTAGTCTTTGTTACGCTGCTTTGGGATCCCCATAAGTCTCACCCCCAATCAATCTAATCTACGGTCTCCAGGTCCTGCTTGCCCACGTCCTTTCTAGTTGCAGTCTTTCTGGGACTAGTCTATTCTCTTCTGGCCCCTTGGTCCTGCTTAATATGATATCCATGGTCTTGGCCCTCTTGGCTCAGGTCCTTCCTGCAACTGGTCTCCTAGTACTGTTCCTCTTTAGTATGTCTACCTGTATCGCTACTCCTGGCCCTGGTCGTCCTCGGGTCCTGGATGTTGCTATCAGGCCCTCCTTCTTATAATGGTCCAGGGCCTTCTCTTCCTTCTATCCATGGTCCAAATTGCCTTCTTACACTTATTCCTAGTCTTCCTGATTCTTCTTGTCATGGTACCCCTAGTTCTGTTTTTACTTGTCCTGTTCCTCATCTATTTGATCCTAGGTCCCTCTGGCATTGATAACTCTGGTCCTCGTAGATTAGGTCTCCCTTAGCCTGGTTGTTCTTGCCCTATTACTCATTTCTCTGGTTGTCCTAGACCTCCTGGTGGTCCACCTCCTAGTACATATTCTTCTCTCCTACTTATCCTCCAACTGGTCCTACTCCTTCCTTCCCCAGACCCCTCCATAATTACTTTAGTTAGGTACAGCCATAGTTCACCCAGGTGGTTTTTTTGTGGGTTAAAGAATTCTTTTGCAGAGACAGCACTGTCAAGGATAGAAATTAGGGTTCAGAAGAGACATGACCTTGTCCATTTAAAACACTGGTTAACATGTTAAAAATAAAAACTAAATTTTCCAAGATGCAGTGTGCATGTGGCTAAAATGTCAGTGTGGCTGAAGAGACCTAAAAACCACTCTGCTTGGCGTATACTATAAGCAAGTGTGTATATTCACAGGCAGCAGAGTGAACTCCTCTTGTGAATTACCTAGATGCATTATTTACCTGTCTCCGGCTTTCACTTTCCCATTTCACAAAAGCCCCATTACTGTGTCCCACGCAATTTACCTCCTGCAAGTGTCCCAGAGCACTGTGCCGCTAAGCACCAATTACCTACTATACATGTGCCTTCCTCTGGGACCAGATAACACCGGTCTGCATTCCCTGTTTACTGCTGCTTGGTAACTGCTTCTGTGTTGCCAGGTTTGTAATACTAAGTAAGCACAAACTGCCTTACAAAGAAGTCTAAAGCTAGCACAACGCGTTTCATGAGAAGCCCAACAAGAATTCAGCCCTCAAAATTGAAAAGGAGTATCATGCATATTAAAAATAATGGATTCTCATGAGTAAATAAAACGTTTACGAGACATGCTTTCAAACCATAATCATTCTATGCAGGCAGCCAAACAGTCCCAGATTGCAGTGCAAAATATCTGTATGCCATTTCCTGAAACTCTTGAAATAGAAGTTTAATTCCTACATTTCTTATCTGAACATTAAAATAAAGGTTTATTCATAAGTGATTTTACAGTTTTTTTCAGCTGTAAACAGCCTAGCTTCATTCCTGCACTTACCTCTGTACAAACAATTGTATATTTGTATATGCACTTTTATTCAAATGCCTCACACATGTTGCATCCCCATAACAAGATGGCCACCACCCTACCTTTGCTTGTTGTCCCTTTTTTCCAGGTAAATACAGATCTCCTTCACACTATTTATCTGGCCACCAGTCATACTGTATATCACCTATACTATTAGACGGTGGCCAACGAAACAGCAGAGATTAGGTACTATTTTGCTGGCCGCTGGGTAAATACTAAATAGCAGAGATTATTGCTATTTGGTCGGCAGCCAGGATAACAGACATTTCCCCATTAGATTGTTCACTTATGTATAACACTAATGTGTGGAAAAAGTCCATCTTTTGTTGTGGCCCCATACCAATATGTCAAAAAACAAAAGGGCAACCCAATAGTCCCAAGGAACTGGGTATAATCAATAACAAGCAAAAAATTTGCTCCTAAAGGAATAATTTTATGTTATTTATAATTTCAGATTTGTCACAATAGTGAACATGAAATCACAGTACTCAAGAGTCAAATTCACAAAAAACAGTTTCTTTTTTATATATCAAATTTTTCAAACATATATTTTTTCATTTGCATAAATCCTATTCCATATGTCCATCCATGTACAGCAACAAAAATCTGTACTGCTATTCAATTTTAGACACGTGCAGTACGCTTTTGACACTTTTGTAAATGTAAAATAAATTTATAAAGCGCGTAAATCACCCGAAGGTCACAATATTTACAAATCAGCCATATATACATTATTTAACATTTATATACACATTTGCAAACCATTCCGTGATAATAGTATATACAAAAAAGCGTCAGTGTCGTCGACGTTTCGGTCTCACATAAAGCCATTCATCGAGACCATCATCAGGACATGTGTTGCACCATGAATCTATTACAAAACAACATAGGTATAATCAATTATGTACATAAAATCTCTTGAGAACATGATGTAAGTCGTCTGCTCCCACCAAACTAGGTGATATTATTAGTTAGAGTGCCAGAATATATATACAATTAATCCAAACCCTCACCACTGGTGTCAAAAAACAAACAAACCCCTGCCATTAGCCATTTTTTACATGTGTAATTGAGGCAGATTTTGACCGAGTGCCTCAGGTTTTTCTACAATGGAACATTTATACGTCTTCATCATTTTTAAGATACTGCGATGGCAAACTGTGGGGCTTTCGTTACTGCAGTGTTTTGCAAGTACACATACGTGTTTTTTATTCACTGCATTTTCAAAGTGCATTAAGCTGTGATGTGGTCTGAGGCTCCTGGGCTTATATGTTTGTTTGATTCAGAACAGTACATCAATATAGGCAGAAGGTAAGAGCTCAACATGAGACTTGGCTTTCTGCTTGTTGGTAACACATGTAAAAAATGGCTAATGGCAGGGGTTTGTTTCTATAGGACTAAAGAACGTGGGCAAATGGTTGTTGTGAGTATTACAATGATGAGTTAACCAGTGAGTGCATGACATGAAGGGGCATGACCACTGAGTGTATATGTCTGTTTGTTTTATACATGTATCAGTTAATTGGTGTATATTGTGTTGTTTTTTGACACCAGTGGTGAGGTTTTGGATTAATTGTATATATATTCTGGCACTCTAACTAATAATATCACCTAGTTTGGTGGGAGCAGACGACTTACATCATGTTCTCAAGAGATTTTATGTATATAATTGATTATACCTATGTTGTTTTGTGATGGATTCATGGTGCAACACATGTCCTGATGATGGTCTCGATGAATGGCTTTCTGTGAGACCGAAACGTCGACGACACTGACACTCTTTTGTATATACTATTATCACGGAATGGTTTGAAAATGTGTATATAAATGTTAAATAATGTATATATGGCTGATTTGTAAATATTGTGACCTTCGGGTGATTTACGCGCTTTATAAATTTATTTTACATTTACAAAAGTGTCAAAAGCGTACTGCACGTGTCTAAAATTGAATAGCAGTACAGATTTTTGTTGCCGTACATGGATGGACATATGGAATAGGATTTATGCAAATGAAAAAATATATGTTTGAAAAATTTGATATATAAAAAAGAAACTGTTGTTTGTGAATTTGACTCTTGAGTACTGTGATTTCATGTTCACTATTGTGACAAATCTGAAATTATAAATAACGTAAAATTATTCCTTTAGGAACACATTTTTGTTTCCCATACCAATATGTGCCCTATTTTGAAGGCATTAGAACTTTGTGCACTTTACCCCTTCTAAACAGGAATAAAGGGCCAGATGTAGGTAATTTCTATTTACCGATTCCTAAATACCGAATTTTACCGATTCGGTATTTAAGAATCGGTAAATAGTATGTAGGTAAAAAATCAGTAATTATTACCGATTCGGTAATATTCGTTATAATCGATTCGGTATTAACCGAATCAGTAATAAGGAATACCTTCCCATTCATTCCTATGGGCCTGGAGGTCCATAGGGATAAATGTGAAGCCATTCACTATTACCGATTCGGTAAATACCGAATCGGTAATAGGGGGAGCATGTTCAAGGGTGGCAGGGTGTCACATTGACACTCTGTTGCACCCCTGAATCGTGCATGTGTGCACATGTGGTGCACATACATGCCCTAAGGGCATGTATGTCTGCCACATGTCACTTTTAAAAAAGCACTAAATTGATTTTTTAAGGGTATTCGATATTTACCACCAACTTGTAGTTGGTGGTAAATAACGAATCCTTAAATTAAAAAGGCACTCATTTGAGTGCTCCCTACATAGGATTTAAGGATTCTGTAATTTCCCGATTCGGTATTTTAAGGATTCGGTAATTTACGGATTCCTTAAATTACCGAATCGGTAAATTACTGAATACTTAAATCCAGCCACCTACATTAGAAAAAGCTAAATACCGGACCGTAACGGGAAATTTACCGATTTTCGGCCGTTACCGACCGGTATTAAGCTACCTACATATGGCCCAAAGTGTCTTCACTCCCCATTTAAACATGTTCAAATCATCTGATTGGCACACTTATCTTTCCTAAAAGTCCATAGTACATGGTGCAGATATGAACCGCTGGCACGGAATGTTAAATTTCACCTTTGGAATGCAGCACCTATTGTGCAATCCACTACAAGGGCAGTGACACCATAGATTCATTCCTACCCTATGTAGCCTGACAGCAGTAACATGGACCCTTTTGCATAGACCTTTCAAAACCACCCTTTTGAAAGGTAAGAAAACCAGATTTTAAATACTGAACAAGTCACCCTTAAAGCACACCTTGCTTTCCACAAGTTTGGGACCATAATATTGAATAGTGGAACATGTGTGAGAGTATAAATGGCATGTTCCCTCAGTGACTAGGCTCAAAAAGAATTGGGGCTGGTTCGGTTTCAGTTGAGACATAGGTAAAGTGCTGGCAGAGATTTTTCTTTTTTTTTTATCAAATAGTTAATTCTGAGCACTCTTACTTTTGGTGAGTTTTGACCTTAGGTTCAATAAAAATATCTAAAAACAGTTTCTTCCACAAAATTGTGGGCCAAGCATCAACACATATTGCTGCATCTTCTTTAGAGGCTATGTGGGGGAAGTGTGTTTGCACCCCGGTGACAGTTCACCTTCTGAAAGTAAGGCCCCAGGGGCGTCTTTCAGTGTTGCCAGGCATTGCTGCTATCTCCAGCTTCTGAAGGAGGAGCTGGTTGACCAGACTGCAATGTGAAGGCACTGATGTACCGAAACATGTAGGATGTTGTTGCCCTCAAAGATGGACATCTCTATTTATGGGGTTTTATATGTAGTGCAGACTAGACCCCAGACAGGGCAACAGAGTCTGCCTTGTAATATGGCCGAGAGGTTTACATGAAGCTAGTGATAATCAGAAATGCTTCAACAGACTATTAAAACATAGCGAAAACGTATTGGCAAAGCCATAGACGAGACCTATTGGTGATTTCAATGCTTGTTCCTTTTTGGCCATCCTTCCGTCATTGCTTTCGAAATATAAGAATAGCGTTTGTTCTAACTAGCAACACAATTCTCGTGTGACAGTCGAGGTGTGCTTACCTTCACTTTCTGTTCCCTCATTCTCTCCATCGCCTCTTTTCATCTTACTTGAAGGTCCACCATCCAAGTCAACTTCTGCTTTTCTCTTCCTCTCTTGCTCTGTAACACAAAATAATTACAGCAATGAAGGAGCTGAACTGCCTGGAACATTTCTTGGGTGAGTTTACTGAAGGCAATTGGGTAATCTGAATCCAGCCAAGGACACACAAGAAGAGTCACGAGAGAGGACCCCCGTCTTGGGCTTCGTCAAAAAATTAAAGCTATTTGGCAAATGGTATATCTGATGGCTACTCATTGTCAATTAAAGGCTGCTACTGCAATGTCCTCAGTGGCAACTTGCCCATTAGACTAGTGTGTGGAGCAGAGATTTAGCAGTCTGCCAGCCAGCAAAGTAAATAGGCTGATGAATTACAATGGGTTCAAGCCGTCAGCTCAGTCACTTGTACTTACATGCATATTACGCAGACCAATGCCACATTCACCTATTACCAAAGTCCACATACATGTAATAGGGCAGGGAAGAGTAATGATAGCCTTAGGTGTGCTGAATGTTATCCAATTTCTGCACTGGAAAATCCCCAACGTACTCCTTTTTCTTATCAAATGCTGAGCATGACAAACTATGAGAGTCAGTGATAGGAGCAGGGAGGAAACTGAATGGCATACTGAATCTTAGTCTTAGGGTAAGACGGTTCATCTACATAACTGATACAGCCCAAAGGCTGTGGTAGGGTAGAGGGGTATTTTACCATAGTACTTAATTTTAAACATCATCATTCCAAAATACTGTATCTAGAATACTGGCTACCATAATATCACACCTCTAGGAACGTGTATATGTGTGTGTGTGTGTATATATATATTACCTACTGGCGGTCACTAGTAGATAGTTATAGTTAGGACCGAATTTCCATAGGAAGAGCATTTTTTGTTTTGCTTATGACTTTGGCGTTGTTTGATGAATCTTAATGACATTTTCAAAGCTAATTCTTGTCCATACCAACGCCTATGTTGAAGGTTTGGGGTTGATTCTTCAAGGGGGGGGTCGAGATAAAAGGGGAGTCCCAAAACGTGTTTTCTCCATGTTAATTTCCATAGGAAACTTTAGACTAGGCTACAGGTTGAACGGGTGAACGGAATTACCCCAAATTTAGCAGGGAGAAGGGTTTTGGTCTAGAAAGCACGCTTCTGTTTATTTGGTGTAAATCTGTTCAGTAGTTTTTGAAAAATATCGAAATTTACAGATATCGATATTTGGGAATTCTGCCATCTGATTGGCTGAGGCGTTAGAAGCACAAGCTTGGTGCTGATTGGCTGCGAGCGCTGCGAGCGGTTGCAACTAGGAAGTGTTGGTCGCCATTTTGGGATTCTGTTGAAGTGACTAAGGGGAAAAAAGGGCAAATAAAGTTGGAAAGGAGGGTAGGAGCACTGCAACCTCTGTAGGGGAGTGCGAAGCAAGGTAGTCACTCTTACCAGTCTGAAAGTGTGGTGTTGCTCAGAGTGGCATGGTGCTGATATGATATGGTGCTGCACTCGGGTATGAAACCGAGAGCCTGAACCACGAGGTAATTGCTGTAAAGTGATGTGGTCTGTTCTTTGTAGCATACGTGTGAAAGTAGTGTTAGTAGGCGTTTAAACCATACAGGGAGTTGGAAGCGAACTGCTGAGCGCTATTGTGCGTTTATACTATACCGGAAGCGGGAAGCGAAGTACTCACGCCTACCGGTGTGAAGATTTGGGGATGAAACCGAGGTGATTGCTGTAAAGGGATGGGCTCGGGGCGCTATAGTATATGTGTGCAAGTAGTGTTAGTAGTCGTTTATACCATACAGGGAGTGGGTAGCGAACTACTGACCGCTATTGTGCGTTTATACTATACCGGAAGTGGGAAGCAAAGTACTGACGCCTACCGGTGTGAAAGAGTTGGGGATCAAACCGAGCTGATTGGTGTAAATTGATGGGCTCTGGGCGTTGTAGGATACTAGCTGCTGTAGTATAAGTGTGTAAGTAGTGTTAGTATGCGTTTATAGTATATAGGGAGTGGGAAGCGAACTACTCACCCAACTGGTCTGAAGACTCGAGGATTAAACCGTGAGCCTAAATTGTGAGCTCATTGCTGTAAAGTGATGTGATCTGGGCCCTGTAGCATACCTGTGGAAATAGTGTTAGGTTGCGTTTATACAATGCAGGGAGTGGGAAGCGGACTACTCACCCCTACCAGTCTTAAGACTCTTGGATGAAACCATTAGCTCATTGCTGTAAAGTCATGTGCTCTGTGTAGTATTCCAATGTAAGTCATAGTAGAATGTTAGTATGTCATTCGACTAGAATCTAAGTATGTAATGTTAGAATGTAGAGCTGTCATGAGGGGAACCTTGCGGAGTTTGTACATGGTGCTGGAGAAGACGGTTGCCTTGCAGTCTGCTCCTGTTGGTGGCTGTTTCAGGTGTCTTGTTTTCCTGTAATAAATCTACTTATCGGATCCACTGATGTCTGCCTCTTAACTACATAAATTTGGCGACGAGCGGGAGAAGGTAAAAATAAGGCAGCACTCACCAACAGGGCCGGTCCTAGAACTTCTGGGGCCCGGGCGAAAGAGAAGATGTGAGGCCCCTCTAATTTGCATGAAAATCCAGTCGCGGCCAGCATGACTCCCTTGTAGGAGGTCTCGCAGGGGTTCGCGGGGGGGCGGGGGGGGGGGGGGGGGTAATTTAAAAATAAAATAAACTTACCTTCCCAGGTCTTGCGTCATCTCTGCTCCTGACCTGCTCTCTTTCTTTCCTGGCTCTGGCAGGAACAGGAAGCAGGCAGCCTCCCTCCCCTAAGCCTATCACAACGCTGCAATGGCAGCATTGTGATTGGTTGGGGCGCCGACCAGCCAGGCGCCTATGGGGAGGCCATTTTCTCCATGTAGGGTGCATTGGTGCCTACATGGAGAAAGGCCAGAGTGTGCATGACTGGTTAGGTCGGTCCCGGAGGGCGGACCAAATAGTCAGGGCCCTTAGCAGGGGGCAAGGCACTCCTGCTTTGCCCTAAAGCAGACTCCCCCGCCCCCAACCAAACACTTCTGCTTTCTCACAGTGCGAGTAGCAGAAACATAAAATGGTAGTTTTAGCATTTTATGTTTCTGCTTCTCGCTCTGCAAGAGAGCAGTGGGGCAATGATCCTCCACCCAAGTGGAGGAGCCGTCCTTGGTAACATCACAAGAAGTGACATCACAGAAAGTGACATCGCAGGACTATTGATCTTATTTGGCATCCCTGAAGATACCTAAAATGGATATCAGTAACATGAACAAAAAGATAAATATACAAATGAAATAAGTCCATATATTTTAAAACTGTATTAAATGGATTACATTGGTCACATTGGATGGAAAAGCTAGTTGCAGGTCTCACAAAGATGTATATTATTCACTCCTAGTTAACTGATTGTTTCTAGATGAGTGCATGATACAATTTCCAGTTCTGCCTCATAAAGGGGGGAGATCCTGTGAGGTAATGGGGGCGGGGTTATTCAAAATATAAAATGACACAAGAGAAAACCTCTCACACCATGGATATAATTGAAAATTTCAAAAGGCTCCCTTATCTTTCTGTGCAATTATTGTGCTACCTTAGGATGACATTAATACTTCGTAATTTGTTTTAACATAAATCCTCTCTCTCACCAGTATCCCACACGCACAGACTTAGGACAATCTTTTTTGTGTGTAGGCTCTTTAATCGTGAGAATTATGTTAAATGTAAAACACAACACATATAGTAAAAAACATAAGGCCCAAGGGAGAGAATGACATTTGGACATCGCACAACAGGATCGTGGCTGCAAGGTGTAGGAGAGCAGGCCAGCCGTCGTGCAAGCAAGGCAAATTGTGACACCCCACTACCCTCTGGTCAATGACTGAGCAGTAAAATATAGCCATAATGTGGGTGCATTGGACACATAACCCCACAAGACCATGGTCCCATTGCACTTTCTACACTTTTGATATGCTATGCCCTTCAGATGTCGCCTCTTGCCCTAAGCATGGAATTCATGAATCTGTGCTGCCTCTCAGCATTGGACGATGACAGTGAGGCCTAGGGGAGGGTGGGCCTTCCGTGAGCTGCACAGCCATACTGGATCATGGCTGTGCGGTGCATGGGAGAAGGAACCAGTCACATAGTAATATTGCCATGGACTGTGGTGCAAGAAAGAGCCCTGGTGCCACTGCACCTGCTGCACTATTGTTAAATACACCCCCTGAGAGAGGACCCATAGGCCTCATAGCCATGTTCCAGTGCTGCGTATCTCATTGGAGGGTGCCTCCTCTTGTGAGTGTTGAACCATGGCTGTGATGCCCATGGGAGGGAGGGCCTCTTGCAGGCCTCATGGCTCTGTAAAATGGCTGTGAGGCCCATGAAAGAGAGGGCTGTAGCACACCAGTGGTGCCATTGTGCAAAGTGAAAGCATCTCTCACCCTCATCCACTGGCTGCACAGCACAGTAAAGCATAATATGGGAACATTGAGCTCTTATTATGCGAGAGCCTGCTTCCACGCCACCTGCTGCACTACTGATTGATATTCCTCTGTTAGAGACACATGCACAGGGCCAGGGTCCAGCACTCTGAGAAAAATTTAATTGGACCCAGGGATGGGGCCCACACAATGCGTGCCCCTCTCCTGTGCCTCTCAGACATGGTGTAGCATTGAGAGGATTAGGATAGACCCATAGGCCTATCAGCACTGAAGTATGGCTATGAGGCACAGGGGAGAGGGGCCCTCTGCAAGGCCTTTCAGTTCTACACCATGGCTTCAAGATGTGAACCCCCCCCCACCATGAGCCCGAGCTGTAAGGCCCAGGGGAGGGTGGTTCCTCCCTTGCATGCACAAAGTTACGGGTCTAAACGCAAACTACAACAAATAGCCGAAAAAAGGATTAGCAGGGGGAAAGGCCTAGCAGCAAAGGGAGTTAAGGACCTTGTACCCCCCAACAAATCACATTAGCCAGTGCTTGAACATGGGAGATGGAGTCTTAAGCTCTAGCCTAAGAATTTGTACGGGGATAGCAGAGCTTAGGCTATAAACTTTTTGTAAAATCTTCCCTTTGTATACATTTCAAATAGGCCAATTAAAAATGGGCATATACTCAAGGGCATAACTTGGGGTAGGCAACATTTTTATTTTATATATTTGCATTCGATGTTTATAGTGTTTCTCTCTCCATAGATTTGTTTAAAAAAAGTTGCAAAACGTAGCCTATTGCTTAAACTACTAGACACGGTACTGCCCAAATAGACATCATTTTTCACAATCAAGTTTTTCTTAACTACTAATTAAAAGGTAACTTTTTTTCCCCCTCAAAGTTTTGTGGACGCGTAACATTCATGCACTACGGAAATTAGGAATAGAACACTATGAACTCTCCACCAGTGGAGCCTGCCAAACATTTGCAAAACACTTAACATTTTTAACTGACCCGACACACAGCCCCTGGACTGAGAGAGCTCTTTGGACCACAGAGATTAAAAGCTATTTGCATCTTAATTACAGAAGGTACTCCTGACCCTGCATGGTTCATGCCCCCCTTGTGTGCTACAACGCCTTCCTTTCAGCCACTGACCAGCATCTCTTTCGCAGCTCATCAGCATCTGAAAGAGTGAGAGCTGCTTGTCTTTATAAATCATAACAGCTGTCAGGCCCCAAAATGCGTGCTAATTGGCACTAGAGTGGGAAGTGGATAGCATCCCCAAAAACCTGCAAATGCAGACGGGCCTCGCACTACATGTGGGCTGCATGGCTCAGGGGAAAAGGGGCCCCCTCACTGGGGGTTAACAGCCATTGCCCAGTGCTGCGAGGCACAGGGGAGGGGGGCCTCTCACCCTTTTCCTACACATGCCTGCGAAGCCCAGGGGAGTGGCAGCTCTTCCCTGGGCCACGCAGTGCTCACTACAGGCGCAAGGCCGATTGGGAAACACTTTTGGAGGCCACCTGTTGATGGGCTGAGCGCGGGGCCCTGGGCAGCTGCCCATGCTGCCCATGCCTAGCGCCGGCCCTGCTCACCAACATTTCAAAATTGTTAGCGTTGTTCTGAAGACCCGTCTTCTTCATGTAGCTGTTTCTACTCATGCCAGGGTCATTGGCTCATTGAACTATGTCATCCGACTTCTGGTACGATTTATATTTTTGGGTTTTGCACATCCTCTGCTTCTTCACTACATTCTGGTCGCTGTACTACACGTGTGTAAGTAGTGTTAGTACGCGTTTATACTGACAAATGCATCATGGTCCTAGGGAGGGCGACCTCTCAGGAGCAGCTCATACAATGTCCTGGGGTGTGCATTCGCGGGACATTTATGTTTGCCATTAGAGGGCTGGTGCATGGCTTCCACTCTGTGATAGCAAATCCTTGTTTGACTACTTGAAGCGAGAGGAGGAAAACCTCGTATCGCTTTAATAGAGGGGATGTGGATGATAAAAATGGAGAGGGAAAAAAAAAGCAAAAAAAAGCTGGGTCTCACCCATTCATTTAAATAAGGTCTTGGTGGGTAATGTTCCGTGGCCAAACCAATTATTATATTGCAGGGTCTCTGTAGGACTGGGGATCTTAATGTCACATGTAAATTAGGCGAGGAAGGGCACAGAGACGTTTCGAAGTCTAGGGGACCGCCACCTTCCCGGGTATTGTTTACTAAATGTTCGGGGGGTTCAGGGCTAACTGAAGTCCGGGGATCGCCACACTCCGGGGCTTTACTTAAATATGCAGGGTGGGCCTCGGCAGTCCCTGAAGCCTCGGTGGTCCTAGGCAGTGTGTTATTGGTTCTGTAATCACACGGGCAGTACTCATGGTATTATAAAGTGATACACTCATAGAACTCTTGCAGTTGTAGAATTGCCCAGGATTAATTTGTGTAATAGTCAGTTGGATTATGTTTGGTAGGTGCACTGTAATATTACATAGGTTTGCCCTTATAATCTCCTATAAACAGATGATTTTCACAATAAACTATCAACAAGTGTTATCTGAAAAAGAAGAAGATCTATACACTCAGTTATTTATTTGGAGAAAAAAAGTAACCTTTATCAAAACACAAATAAATAGAAACGTAAGTTTAATAGAACAAACAGTATAATATAAAAAACGTGGGTTGGACTCCAGGGGAAGCAGTGTAGAAAACCTGCAAGACAAAGATGAAAGCTAAGTATGTGTGCTATGTGGAAGAGGTAAAGAAAGGTAGTCCGAATGAAAGGACGATAGTGAGAATGGGAGGGAGAGGGAGTGGGTGGAAGGGAGAAGGGGAGGGAGAGTCAAAAGAAGAGAGGGAGGAGGAGACAGAGCGTCGGCCTACTGCATCCAGCCCTCAGTGTTTACCCTCCAATCACCCGTTTGTCTAGGATGCTGGGGTCTGCGAGAAAGAGTGTGGTCCAGCAAGTCCTTAAAATGAAACATATGAGGCCAGAGATTAGGGGCCATATTATCAAGGAGCGGCGATAACATTATAACCGCTTTAGTGGCGGGAAACTGCTGCTGAAGCGGCGATAAGGGGCTTGATAATATGCCGCTGTGAATTCCCATTGAAGCCCAGGTTCTGGTGTGAACCTGGGCTTCTAATGGAATTCACAAGGGCATATTATCAAGCCTGTTATGGCTGCGCTAGCAGCAGTTTGCTGCCGCTAAAGGGGCGATAATGTTATCACCGTTCTCTGATAATATGGTCCCACTTTATTAGCTATGGGAAAATCACTTGCCTGCACCTGTGCAGCCAGGGTGCTGCACCCCAGTCCATTTCCCTGCACTGTGCTCAATTGTAGGTCCTGTACACCAAGGCTTCACTGCTCACCTGCCACCACCGGTGTGTCCCACGACGTGTTGGTCCGGGGTACGTTTGTACGGTAGGAGAGCAGGTCTCCAGTCGAGGACAGTGTCTTGATACCAGGATGGAAGGCGTCAGAATGCCCAGGGAATCATTGCGGGGTGAGCTCTGCTCCGCCCTTTTTTTTTTTGTTTAAAGGTGTTTATTGGTTAACATCGTAGCCATATATACAAAAAAGGGACAATATTTTTTTGACTTACACAGATACAGTATCTGGAAAATCAGTAAACAAGAATATACATTACATAAAATCTGCACTTTCTGTACGTCTATGCATTTCCAATTCCACCATTGGGGACACCACAGGATCACCTCGATATTTATTCCAGTGCAACCATTTCCGGTCCCATTTTTTGGGGCACCCCCTTGCTTGGAAGACTTCAGTTTCCGCCAGCATGCATCTGTCAAGCTCTTTCGCCCACATGTGCACGAAAATCCCCAAGTATCGAAACCCATCCTCCGCCACCACTATGGCGCCACCACTTATGCCAGTTGATCGCATACCCAGAGTATTTGCCGAAATTTGTGAAGATGTCAAGCACCACCGATATAGATTTGTAAGGGGAAGCCAGGTACATTAGTATATTATCCGCATAGGGGTTTATTCGATCTTCTACTTCGTCCGCCCACCTCAACCCTCGGACCATAACATCTCGGCGAACCCAAGCCGCAAGGGGCTCCAGTAAAAGAGAAAACATCAATGGGGACAGAGGGCATCCCTGTCTTGTGCCTCTTTTCAGCCTAAATGTCCGGAATGTATGACCGTTTACCCTCACTTGTCCCAAAACATCTGTGTATAACAACCGAACACAGGCTATAAACTTGGGACCCAGACCCACTCTTTCCAAAACTTCGAACAGGTATGGCCATTCTATGGAATCAAAGGCCATTGAAGCGTCGAGAGATAGCAACGCGGCATCCTCCTCAATGTGTTTCCTACGAGCCATCACGTTATGGAGGAGTCTTAGATTGAGGGCCGTATTCCTTCCAGGCATAAACCCAGACTGATCTGGGTGGATTAATGTTGTGATAACCGCCACCAGCCTGTTGGCCAGGACTTTCGCTAATACCTTTGCCTCCACATTAGTCAGCGAGATTGACCTATAGGAGCCACAGATGTCTGCCGGTTTGCCCAGCTTGTGAATCACTACAATGGTGGCCAATCTTTGATCCACTGACAGCCGACCAACCTCCAGGCTCTCCTCATACATGGCCTTTAAATGCCATATTGTGCGGGAGGCAGTGGCTTTTAGAAATTCAACCGGTGCCCCATCACCTTTCCCGATTTAATCTGTCCTATAGCTTTGCCAATTTCCTCATCTGAGGGATCCTCATCTAGGGTCTCTCTTTCTGCCTCTGAGTATGTCACTGTCTCGGAGGAGCTGGCGTGAGTCCTCAGCAGTGCAATGAGTAGAGGGAGAATATACCTTTTCTAGGTGAGCAGCAAATTCCTCTGCTTTTTCCCACGGGTGTGTCACGGTGTCACCTCCTGATGTTGTCAACTTATGTACACATCTCGATCCATACCTCTCTAACCAAGCCAGTGTCCTGCTCGCCCTATCTCCCATTTCGTATATTCTATGCTGGGTGTGGCGATGCTTAGCAATTATGTGTTCCCTGGCTTTTATCAGATACTCGTCTTCTTTCAGTAGAAGCATATGAGCGGTGTCAGGCGAAGGATTCTGTGCATGTTCCCGCCTTAGGTCAAGAAGGTCAGTTTCAGCCTGTAACAAAAGCTTGCGTTTCTTAGCAATGTATCCCATCTTCAAAGATAAAGCCTGCCCTTTCAGAACTGCCTTGTATGCCTCCCATATTGTCTGAGCGGATGCAACCGAGGCCACATTTTCAGTGAAGTAATTCTCTGTTTGTGAGCGGAGTTCCTCTCTAACGCTCCGCCCATCTTGAGCCAATCAATGCAGTGTCTGAAAAGGGAGAAATAATTTAATGGTGGAAACGTCTTGAGGTAAATTAAGGTTTATTTCAAGCTTAATAGAAAACAGGAGTTGAGTGCATCCTTTGTTTTTGAAGTACAATCTACCAACTGTTAGTGGTAATCGTGGTTCAAAGAGGAGTTGGAGTGCACGAGAATACACCAGGTTAAATAATAATACGTTATACGAAGGTTCACATAACAAAAGGAACAGAGCGCATGGTAGAAGCATAATGTGCACTTGTAATACAGTGGCGGAAGGCTATGTGCAAGTACACTTAGTAACGAGCTCACTACAGTGCCCTAAAAGCCAACGCCACGTGTCTGTAGGGCAGCGCTGCCCGCTGGCTCAGGCCTACAGTACGGTCCAGCAGGTCTTTAAAATGAGAAAGAGATGAGATTGAATCAGGTCAGAGATCCGATCATTACGCACGGCAACCTCGCGTCAGCCAGGCTGATGCACCCCACCCCTCCCACCGCACCGCGCTCAATTGGAGCCCCTGTGCACCCAGGCCACTCTGCTCACCTGCTGTCATTGTTGTGTGAGCAAACACTACGGGCAGCAGTGCTTACAATTCAGTTGAAGTGATGGTTCCAGGATGGTGTACATCTCATGGATCCCTTTCCAAGACGACGGGCAGTAGGGCTCACAATTTAGAGCCAGTGTTGATTGCCAGGATGGTGTACACCTCATGGATCCCTTTTTTTTATTGCGTATTGTGATATGCGAGGTGGATGCAGCCATATCACCTGAGGTAGTGAGGAAGAAGAGGGACATGTGGCGTTGTGGTTATCTTATTTATACGTACGCAAAGTGGGCTGGGCTTACGTACGCCAAGCCAGCGTAAGGGTGTGAATAATTACTCCGGGGACCTGGGCGTTGTTCGGTATCTGCCTGGCCAGAAGTGCACTTATGTGTGTTTCTTTTGTAGTTTTGACCTCGTAGAGTGTGCAATTTACATTAGTGTAGCATGTGTCGGGAGGGCGGCAACTATTGCTAATGAGATGGTATTTCAAAAGATTGAATGGCGAACATCACATTCGTTGTCAAGGTTGTGGATATGCGCAGACACATGTCAATGGTGTGCGGTATTATTGAAAGTGTTTCTATTGCGAAGCGTACACATGTGAATGTGCTCGGAAGGAGGGAGGATCAGCAGTGAGGCTACGTCATACACAGTGATAACGCTCATTACAGTCAAGCAATGCATGTCAAATGTGAATCTGAAAGTCTTACATATAACACACTACTATATTGGTAAAGCCTGACAACAGAGTGTACAGTAAAAGAAATCTACATATTGCTGTTTACTGTTTGTCACATGTGATCTAGGATGTGCCTGTGGCTCCTGATACTTCTTAGAGCCACGAATACCCCGGCCGAAAGAGAGCACAATAATGTGCATATACACACACCAGGGGCATCGTGTAACACACATTTGTTTTTTGATGGAACGTTTGAGATGCATGACAATCACTCGTGGAAAACCATGAATATTGATCAAGATGATAGTTGCATGTTGTGTGTAGTTTGAGATATGTGTATACAGGAAAACACTTTTCAAAAAAGCTTTCTAAGCAGAAGAGGTGTCTCTCATCAAACCCTGTAGAGAGAATGACTAAAATGGGTGGGGTCGTCCAATGTTATGAAGTAATCAAATTCTTTCTTTTAAGGTCACATGGCAATCGCGCACCGAGCGCGCAACGAGGCTGCATCCGACGACATTTTGACAAAATATATTTATCATAATATAAGTTTATTACAGTTATAAATATTTTAGATTATTGCTTGCTCTCATATACTGTTTAAAGTTATTTAGATATACATTTGAGACAAAAAAAACAAGGGAATGGCGTACCGGGCGCGCCACTATACGTCTGTGACGTAACACAGGGCCTGGCAGCGTGTACTCATCGCATACGCAACGCGCAGCGGGCGCGACCCCATATGTACATGACGTAACGTGTGGCTTGGTACTGCGTACCCGTCGGATACCAAAGTAGCAGCTGGGGTGTCTTCATGCGTATATGATTTTACGTGGGACGTGGTGCCACGTACTCGTCGGATACGAAATGCGCATCATTTACATGTTTAGCAATATGGCGGATAGGATTCGTGTGGTGATGGAGCTAGGTACGCTACCGGTATGGGGGTGCAGTTTTTTCAACAAAAAAAACAAAAATATAAATTTTTTGGGGGAAGATATAAAACATTACATCATTTTTCAAGTTAAAAAAAGAAGCATAATAGAGTTCCAAAATATTTTAAAAAATTAGAAAAAATATAGGTTTTAAAAACATTAAAATATGAAATTAACATTTAAAAAACCTTTGAAATTCACTGAAAAACCATAGGTTTTAGGAACGTTATAGTTAGAAATTAGCATTTAAAAAACCTTAGAAATTCATTAAAAAAAGCATAGATTTCAGGGACGTTATAGTTAGTTGAACATTTACCTAATATAAACAACAGAAATTCGCCTGTTATAGTTAGATGAGCTAACTATAACTCGTGCACCCGTAATGCACTGCTGATGATGTCACATATTACATCACTCATGACATAGTCAGTGACATCACTGATGACATCACTGGTGACATCTTAAATGACATCACTGATGAAATCACTTATGACATCATCCACGTAACAATCTGATGCACATACTGATGCTCTAATATAAACTTTGATACACCCATTCTAAAAAACTATTTTTGAAACCATACACAAAAGAATGCCATATACTACATAGCACTCACTATTTCCTAGGTCTACACACACATCCAGTCACTTATACATGTAGTTACTCATCAATACAGGACTATAATATGCACTCATACATCTGTACATGCACTCACACTCTGCCACTCATCCATAGAGTTACTCACACACCTAGTCAATAATGCAAAGAATCAATCACATACCCATTTACTCATGTATATAGTTATACACACCAACTTCGTTATTTTTAGTCATACCACATCACTTATTTATACAGATACTAACACATATTTACTGTCTTATGCAATCACTGATAGGAGCAGACACTTATTTATACACCCACTCTTCAAATAACTTAGTCTCACTTATACTCATTTATATACTCCCACACTCACATATAGTGCCTTAAAACATGTGTAGTTAGTCATAGATATACCACGGAGACATTTATTCACTCACCAACACACACATAGACACACTAACTCACCCATACATCCCTTCCCAGATGAACTTTTTATTCCATACTGTAGTGTAGTTCCTATATTCCCAATAGGCTTAGCGCATTGGAATAATATATACTGTAGTTTAGACGTAGAACTGAGGTCTACTAGGTCTCTACCGAGTATATTAAACTTAATTGTGAGTGCCAGCTAGCTCAGAGGTCACTAGAAACTTTCTCGAATAAACAAGAAGGGATTAGTTTCTGACAACCGCATAAACATGACAACTTTGTTTCCCAAGAATAAGAAGTCAAATCTCTAGAGTTGCGGAAACAATAGATAACTATTTTACTCAGTCAATCCTGCATGCTTGGTTTCACCAGAGATGAAGAGAAATAGAGAGACGGGCGTTTTCAATAAAAGTATTTATTGAATAGTCTTCTTTCTCAAGCATTGGAAATGAACTGCTACAATCGTTACTGGTTATAAAGTACAATGCATATAATACAAACAGTATTATAAAGTAGTACTGTAAAAGCATGATATGGCTTCTAAGCCATAAAGTGCATAAAATGTATAAAATACATACAGTAATAAATAATGACTAAAAGTACTCAACTGGTGCTTCTAAAATACGCCTACCCCGGTGTACCTAACCTAAGTCTAGTGCGAGGAAAGAAGTAAGTGAGGAGTAGCCTAGGTTTAGTAGTTCTCTGCCAGGAATCTATTCGAAGAATTCTCTTAGAAGTCTAATCAGGTCCGTACCTTGGTTTTAGAATGAAGGAGGTCTTGTATCTCTCTCTCATGACTCGATGAAAAAAGACAGCGTCTCTCTCAGTGCGTAAGCTGGAGGGTCGGCTTCCTTCAGCACTTGCTGCTGCAGGGCATCGGGCAAGTAGATAGTCGATCTGCTCCAAACCACTGTGTGTTTGTCTGGGCAAACCTAGGCATAATAATACTTTGAAGGTGCCGAGTTTGACGCATGTTTGGACTTAATAACGTCACTCAAAGGCTAAATTCTTGGAAAACGCCAGGAGTTCTTGGAGAACTTAATATTCAAGCAGGGGGAAGTCCCTAGCTGCTGAAGGCAGGTTTTTCCAAGAAATTGTTGTTAATTCTCGGAACTTAGTGGAAGTAGCCATGCCGTATTTGGGCTGTATGGCTTAGGCCAAATAAGGTATTGAATTCTATGCCTATATAAGGATATGATAAAGTATACCTATATAAGGGCATGAATCGGGAAAATTACACTAGGGTCCTAAATTCGTTTACAACAATACAACCGCTGAATCAACCACTCAGACATCTATGCACAGACTCATACACCCACCCACTCAGACAGTCAGGGACCCATACAGATACTCAGACAACAAATCAATAACCTATATGGACACTCATGTAGCTATTCAGGAACCCATGCAGTTGTTTACACACCAATGGAGAGACTAATACAGGCTTTCACACAGTTTAGTCACTAACCCATGCCTTCAGTAAGACATGTTCAATCACTCAGTTATACAGTCAGTCACGCACCTACAACATAATTCCTTTAGGCACTTGTAAATGCATTCATTTTTCAATACACCTTGGCATATATACATAACACATATTTAAACTTTACAGAAACACACATTCACTGTATGATGTCATGAGTGTTGTCATCAGGGATGTCATTTGAGATGTCATCAGTGATGTCATCTGTGATGTTACTGACCATTTCATGAGTGATGCCCCGCTTTGTCAGGGTCATCCAGATGAATATTAAAAAATCACCAAGTGCTGTAAGAGCTTAATTTCCTATAGTAAGACTGAACGGGAGCTCTGGGAGGGCATCTAGAAATGTTGTGGAAGTACCAGGGATCTATAAATGAGCAATCTAGAGAAAGAGGAGGTGTGACCAAGTGTCATTCTGAACTGCGTGACCTCGCAGTCAGTTAAGATCAAAGGTGTACTAAAGCAGGTGACCTGGGCTTTATGAATGATGGCCACTCCTCCGCCCAGTTTTCCCACCATGTCATGCCTGCAAATAGAGTAGCCCGGGGCAAGGGCCATAATATCAGGGGTAGAGCTCTGATTCAACCATGTTTCTGCGAGGAAAAATAGGGTGAGTGACTCTTCTTCAAGGAGCATCCCAGTCTCTGTTTTATTTCTAGGGAGTGACCTGCAGTTTACGAGCCCCATTTTCCATTGTTCTGTCAATCCTTCCGACTCGTCTAGGTGTGGTATTTTACTCTTCAGCGAGAAGCCACAGTGTTGGCAGCATGCTGCACTTCTGTGGAGACTGACTGGATCCATGAGATGTGTGCACTGCGATGGTAATGTGGGCCTGAGCTGGCAAAGGGTGTCAGAGTTGTACCGTATCTGATTGAGGTCCTGCTTTGGAATTTGAGCAGGGATCCTGGTCCCTGGTCCCGGCCGGGTGCGGCCGGGCGCAGACAGGCTTGCCTTTGGTGTGCCAGTATTGCAGCCGCCATAAATAGGCATGCACGTGCAGCTAGACGGCTAACGTTTCCACTTTATAACCAAGAGGAGGAGCGATCCTCTCTATGGTCAAGGTGGAATTTATGGTTCAAAAAATACAAAGTTCTAAATAGTTTGTAAGCTCATGCAGTGGGGAAACTACATTTCCATGATTTATTTCCAAAATGTCCCACTTTCCTGTTCCTAAATATCGGCATGTATGTACGTTGATCTATTACCCATCATCAATGAGCTGCATGCAAACTTTAAGTCATTGGTTTAGATACTTATTTTTTTTATTTTTTTTGTTGATCAGAGTTTTTCTAAGATTGCAAAGACGGGTTCCTTTGGGAAGTAATAAAGTATTGTATAGACAACCTCAGCCAAAAGGTTAGTTAAGAGTAGCGTAGTCTGAGTCCCTCCAATATCTGCTAGGTTTTCAGTTGCTTATGTGTGACATTTACAGGTTTCCAGTGCATTTATAAGTGAAGTTTCCTACCTTATATGTGTTATTTTTAATGCTTTGTTGACTTCTCTACGAAGCGTCAGTTACCAAATGTAAAGAAGTAAATATTGGAAAGGACCCCTCGTGTAAAATGTGACATGGTTGAATCCACCTTAAAACAGAATGCAATTATCCTGATGTTTTGAGATCCTAGTTATTCCTATCCTTACAGGGCATAAGCCACCTGGCACCTATTTTACCTAAATGTTCTTTTCACTGTGTAAATCAGTGCCCTGCGTTGATAAATGATTTTGGGCCACGATTGATGACGAGCGACACCCTGTACAAAATAAACACACAAGCCAGCAGTCAGTGATTGCCTGCAGTAAGGTACCTCAACATTTGCAGATGTGAACCATTGCCCTCATACTTTTATTGGCCCATTTTGTGTTGTAAGCACCTTTGGTGTCTCATGCTTCCAGGGGGGAGCCAACTCCCTTTTGTCCTTGACCCTGGCTGTCCTAGGACCTTATTTCGAGTTGTGTTTAATGGGAAATCCCTAGATTTCTAGAAAGTGATACAACCAGGGAAATCCACTGGTGGCATTTTCTGGGAAATACTATCCTTGAAGTTAAATACAATAAACTGTAGGTTTTCCACCAGATTCAGCACTTTGTGCAGGAATCGTCAGATTCTGCATTAGCACAATTCAGTCTTTCCTTTTTGTTACTCGCCAGGACTCTTGATATCATCGCCTCTTTCTCTGTCTCCATCTGCCAACTTCCCATTGATTCATCTCTCTCCCTTTATTGTCTTGTTACATCCCGTTTCTACGCCACTCTTTACTCTCGGTCTGCCAATCTAATTTTCTCTCTCTTCCCTACTCAGGCTTACCTCTCACTTCATCTTCTCCCTCCTGCGGCTTCGTCATTCTCCCTTTGTTTGCTTCCTCTCTTACTCATGCTTCTTTTCTAACTGTTGTTTCCTTTTAATATTCTTCTCTCTTTCCTATTATCTGCTCCTCTTAGCAATCTTGCCTTCCTACTTAGTATGTCTCTCTCCTCCCATAAAGAACTTAAAAAGTCCAGATATTCAGTCTTTGAAAGGACCTCTTGTATACACCCCTCATAACTCAAGAAACCAAAATTGATAACAACCACACAATCAAAAGGTATGCAATTTTAAAGATAGAGTAAAAACAATAAATTCAAAAAACAGTTTTTAAAAATTGAACAATTCATTACAAATAATTAAATTGAATGTTTGAAAACAGCAATGCAGTGCCATTCATTAAAATTTTAAAATGTGCCATCACATCTCCTTGTGTATCTTAGTTTCCTTTCTAATGACATGGTCCTTTTTGAACCATTCACGTGTCAAAGAATGCTCTGCTCTCACAACCCACTCTCCTCTTATGTGTCTCATCACCCTTCTAACTCCTCTGCCTCCTCCATGTGTCCCTTCTCTTTTGTCTTTCAAGTGCTTTTTTATCATGCAAGTTAATTTTTCTGTAATTTCTTTTAACCAGCCTTTCTCCTAACCCATAGGCTGAGGAAATATGAGAACCCTTTCGAAAATAGCTTTAACTGATTTTCTTTTCCTATGCATAATGGCCACAAATTACAAGTTTAAGCAAATGCTACTGATTAAGAATGTAACTTTGTAACTTAAGTGGGCTAAAAACAGCATTCAAGATAATTGCTTGGGCATAGGAAGAATATACATCAAAATAAATGCACAGTGCTTCTCCTCTATTTTTTTTTTAAAAAAACAGACCTGTTCTTTACTGCGGCCACAGGGTGTCAGCGGTACCCGGCGCTGCAGTGCTCACTTCTGCTGCTGGCGATGGAAATGGCAGCATGTAAGCAGTATATGGATTGGGCCTCCCGGCGGCTCCAGTGTGTGGCGATCACTCACCCAAAACCGCTAAATAGAAGCCAAGGACAGACCTCGGGTCGACCCATGCATTGACATTGAGCAGCATTGAGGAGGGCCAGAGAGGCGAAGCCAAACCAGTTTGGGGCCCGCTTTTAACGCCTCCCGAGGGCTGGCACCCGGGAGGCAGTAATAGTAGGCATATAACGTGCGATTCGTCCCACCATACTTTGCCTCCCTTTTGGCCCACCACAAAAAGGTACCATACAAAGTGTCTGGTCTTCCCTGCGTAGTCTTTTTTAATTCTCAGATAACGCTCTCTTTATTTGTTGATGCATTGCCAACATTAGACCAACTTTATTAAACCAATCCAACATACATTGATACATTGGGTCGTGCAATATTCGTTTGCACCACTGGTTACAATTGTACTAACAATACAGGATCTCCAGAGCCACCTTGGATGTGGGTTGTACCAGCAGGCCACAACCCATCTCCATTGCTTCCATTCCATTCCAGGTAACTACCTGTCGTCTATGCCTCAGACGCGGCCGCCTGGTACTGCTTTGCGCCTTTCCTTGCGAACAAGCTTTCAACCCCCTTTCACCAAATTGCTTCTTCCAAGCACCGGCATCTCGGGTAGGGCCGGAGAGTCCAGGACCACCAGCAGGACGGCCCCCTCTCCCGCCAGCCCGGAGCCCCATTGGCTGCCCTCCCTGTTCCAGGATGAGCCAGTCCCCACCAAAAAAGGAGTCCTCGCCATTTTTCTAGCCAGGTACCCCGCCAGTTCGACCTTTAACAACAGGGATGGGGGGGTGGGCAACTTGCTTCTAGCTGCGACCCGCGGCGCCCGAGGCAAGAGGACAAAGAGGGCTTCTCCCTTGTGCTCAGTCTTCTTATTCTTTTCCCTGGTGGAGGCTGCCTGCGCACCTAGGTGACGCACTAAGAGCTTTCCCTACCTCCTCATATTTCATGTTGACCACTCCCCTGTGCACTGGCCCAGCCTCTTTCTAGCAGCCTCTCACACGAAATGCCACTAAAGGCCCCCTTCCCCTAGACGCGGGGGGGGGGCTCTCGGGACTACTACAGGCCCGCAAAAAAAACTGGTGCCGCGTTTGACTGGCGACATTTTGTAATGAAGAAGTTCCATGCGCATTTGCACAGCCCAAATTCAAGGAGGGCCTTTCTTCTGGGATAGTTTAAAGGGGCAAAGGGTGGCACAGTTTGTATAAGCTGTGCACCCCGGAAGGGAGGCTGAGGAAGCTGCCTGAGGTCAGTAAACAACAGGCAGCATGGCGGAGACAGCACAGAAGAACAACAGCTAGGACGAGCGCAATATCATATAAAGAGGAGACGCTCAAGTACATGTCCTTCGGGATGCCTTAAGTCGGACACTGGGGGAGCAGGTGAATGGTCCGTAAACGGAGTCAGCGCAGGGTGAACACGCAATTGCAACCCAGGCCAGGCACAGAGCCGCCAACACATATCTTGGCAGCAGCCGAGGGGCAGAATAGGTGTGATAGAGCGCACACAGCACTCTAAAATGTAGGGGTGCATTATGCTCATGGTTTAAACACATTTATCTATATTATAATGTGTGCAGTATTTTATGTTTACCAAATGCATGTATTCAACATCGTAAACATAGAATCATAATGTATATCTTTAAGTAGGATTTATATGTATTAGAGACACCATCCTTTTTGTATGCATATATGTAGAATGATATTATATTCATATTAAAGTAATCGTGTGTTAAAGTTGCCTGCATTGTAGGCCCAGAGTTAGAAGTTGTTTACAGTTTCGAAACCCTCAGCTACTGAAGAAATAATTAAATGTATCCTTGTATATGCCAGAACAGTATGCTCTGATCCCATTGCAGGTATGAAGAATTTACCATCATTATTTTAGTTTAAGGAGATAACTGGAATGTCTTTGAACAGTCTGAGAAGTGAGAGGGGAGGATATATTCTGTGCCTGGCCTATCTACACTACAAGGTCGCAAGAAGCAAGGAAGATTTAATTAAAGAAGTCATGGAAAACCACCACAGTCCTGGAGAAGCGAAATAATTTGTCATGTGATACATTCAGGAGGGGACTGAGTTTATCCTTTTGTATTATGCGCGGGGCCAGAAAAAGGGCAGACTTCTAGATTTTCGTCGGAGAAGGAACATCTTAGGAGCGAGCTCCATAGCTTTATGCTATTTTGACCCATTTGACGTGAGTACTTCTAAGGAAATCTACACGTGCTGACACCTTTGAGAAATAAGATAGGGGAACCAGCGAGAAATACCATCAATGAGAGTAGTATAGGGAAAGACAATTTATGCTGCCCTTCCTAATGAAAAGGGATTTGGATTCCGCCTCCATCTTGGGTTGTGTACTAATCTTGGGGTTTATTATTCTGTTTCTCCTATGCCGAATCAATTATATGCGTAGATTTGGCTCTGTAGTAATTTTCCTGTACCTATATTCGTTAATACTAAGGTGTGTATATATTCAGCTATTTTTGGCCTTATAATAAAAACCCATAAACTAGAATTTGGAGTCTGGTCTTTACAGCATGACTACATTGTAAGTATAATTTTTACGTGTTTCTTCCCCTCGACAACTTTCAGTAGGCAAATAAAAGACCATCATAGCTGAATTTGGAAGGTAAGGCAAGGCTCAAATTTGGCTTAATCAGGTGCTAGTTACCCACAGGAAAGAGAGACTACCATGATGGGCGCTGTCAGAGGGTGCTGTCATGGCAATGAGCTAAACCTAGTGTTTGTTAACTTTATCAGATATGCACCAAGTTTGTGTTGATCAATAATTTGTTCTGATAATACTTGACATGTGAATAAACGGTGCCCGTTTTGCACCAACAAATGACTACTGTTTGCAATTAAAAAAGGGTAAGGTGCGTTGGGCAATACAGTCAGGTGGCACCTGCTGCCCCCCACAACATATGTGGCGGGCAGGGGAGTTGTTTTCTCTCTCAGGCAGTGGTGAGGTCTGCCTGGCAGCAGAGGGCATGGGAGGTGTATTGCGATTTATATATGTATTGCAATTTATATAGCGCACGTATCACCTGAAGGCATCAAGGCGCTTGCCTTGGGAACCCGTCCTGGTATTCCCCTGTGAGATATCCCCAGCAGGGTATCCACAAGGTGAAAGCCAGGCATCCCGCCACGAGGGGCAGTAGTGGAGATTAAGCAAGCTATTGCCCAGAGTCGCAGAGTGTGAACCCATGAGTCGAGTAGGCACCGGAACGAGAATTATCGAGTCCGTGGAATTTTTGAGCCCAAGACCCGCCGAGGCGGGGAATTGAACCCTGGTCCAGGACCGATCTCAGCTTCCGGGTCTGCCGCCTCTAACCCCTGAGCCACACTTCTCCACTAAAGTGGTAGCAGAACTTGCAAAATCACTCTGCCTGGAGCCAAACAAGCATGCCGAGCTCTACCACAGAGCAGCTCTTACGGGCTGGGCCTGAACCGGAGGCGGCACCACTCTGGCAAGGATAAACACAGGCCCGGACTGGCCGTTGTGGGCACCGGACAATCTCCCGGTGCGCCGCATGGGTGGGGGCTAGTTTGGGGCCCATGGGGGCCATTTTGTTACAGGGCCGTAATTGCAGCATAGCTTCAAAATCGGCCCTGTAACAAAATCGGCCGAAAACTGGCCCTGGCAACGAGCTCAGCCGCACCCTCGGACGGGGGAGGGGGGGGCAGCCGAGCGCTTCGCCAGGACCGGTTTTGGTTCCCAGTCCGGCCCTGGATAAACAATGATGTTGCCTAAGGGGCAATCAAATACACTGCATTGTCCCAGTGGGATGGCGCCTTGCCAGGTAGCAGGCAAGGTGCCGACCCCTCAGATCCACGTGAGAGCAGTCACTGCCATGTCCAGATAGTAGATTGTGCTTGTTCATCAAACCATGTGCTGACTACATTTATGCACAGAGCGAGAGGCGGCTGGGTTCAGCATGATTAAAGCCGCGATACCAATAATAATACAGAATTAGTTAGAGCTGTCCATGTCGGATTGCTAATAATTAAGAGGTCAGGGTGTATTTCTAGATTGCAACAAAGGGCATTCACTGCCAGCGAGCTTGCAACTTAGATGCAACTCATTGTTCGGCTTGCATCGTAGGGTGGTTAGGGCAGCACAATTAATGCATTCAACTGATTTTATTGTCTAAATATCCCACAGTCCTGTTTTAAAATGTTGGCACATATGCCTCTGATGCGTGGTGATTGGCAGGGCTAGGCCAGTGAGAAACAAGCACACATTTGCATCCTTCCATTTTTAGGTTGAAACCTACTAGACAGCGCAGTTGTCTGGTTTGTTTACTAAAGACATATTGGGGACTTTCAGAAAGCTTCCCGGGAAACGCATTCCGCCCATGGCATACCATTCATTAGCTTTGTGGTTTATTTATAACACATTTTCTGGATTTCTGGATTTCTATTTGCTGGCTTTATTTGTTTTAGGCTGTCCAGGTTCAGTTCATTTTTTCCAAGGAGCAATGCCTCACTACATCTCCTTGAATTCTTCCTTGAGTGCTCCTTCCTGTACCTGTACGCAGGCCTGTCAATCTTGTGTGTGTCTTGTCACATTTTCTGTGCATTCAAAGACAGAGGACAAATGTCAGGCTCTGTCTTGGGGGGGGGGGGGGTGTGTGGAGCATGGTGTTTATCTTTCTTTCTCCAACTTCAAAGTGAGGGGATTTATGTGACAAGCTTGCTGGAAACTGGGGTAGAGGAAAGGTTTTTTTTTCTAGCACACAACGACTTTTTAATGAACTCTGCAATTATTTCAGAATATATCGCAAACAGCAAAGCACAAATGAGACATTTTTGTTAATTCTGAGTGGGTTGGGAACAAATTATTTAATATGATCAAACAAATCATTTCACTAGGTGATGCCATTGCCACACAATTGTTTGTGCACTGTAAATGCTACCACGCCATGCAGGGGCACAACAAGACCCGATGTTCGGGGAGGGCTAAAACTCCCAGCCAGGGCTGGTCCTAGCACAGGTCGCACATGGTGCTACAGTCTTTTTTAGTGTGTTTGTTAAAAACAAGGGGACCCCATACAGTAGAACCTGGGGTAAAGAGATGCTTTTAAAAGAACAATGGTTCGAGGTAGGCCTTATGAGGTCCTTAGAGGAGAGTAGAACAAAAAGCGAGTACTTAATAAGTCGCTAGGGAGCAAAGGTAGTAGGTACAGGTAGGAGTTTTTATTTTACTCTTTTTTCTTAAGGATATACATAAATAATTATACTGTATTGCAGGTGCTCAAGTGAATAGTACGGTGCAGGACGTGACATAAGTGATCAAAGTGAACAGACTGTCACACAACAACAACAAGGATAAAAACACAACAATGATGTACAAATAGAACGAGTGAAATTCCTTGGGTAGGTCGACGGCGTTTCGATCTATATAGCTTTAGATCATCATCAGGACAGATGAGCCTCCTGAAACTATAAGAATTTCAATTACACTTTGTTTCCTACATGTATGCTTAACTGGCATTCCTACATGTGTGCTTTAACTCGCAAATGATTTTGTGCTCCCGGGACAATAGAAATTAAAAAATTAACGCATGCACATGTTCATATCTTTACACATGCGCATTTGGTGAAGAATTAAATTAAAAATAAAATAAGGAGGTGTATAGTTTAACCTCATCTTAGTGTGTGGCGCTTATTTAATCAAAAAGTTTGCATTATTCGAAGCAATTATTTTGTAATAAATTTAAACTGTACCTTGCCGATGCATTTGGGCAAGGATGATTATTTTGACAGTACAGCTGATTGGATGTCGCTGTTCTCAAGAGAATCTGCAGGTAATGTAGAATAATTTTAGACATGGATTGGACTTGGTAACTTTAAATACATAATAACTAATTTATAGTTGTTGGGTTGGTCTAGGGTTTTAAAACAGTATCTAGTAATTCTGATCAAGTTAACAAAAGGGCGGGCTGGAAAATAACCATATTAACTTGGCAGGTGTAAACACTTACACTGTAGTTAATGAGTTTGGATCTTTCAATGGAGGGATTCAAGTAGCGCTCAGTCACTTCTACTTGGACAAGGGTCCTACTTGAACTTTTAGAGTGAGAAAAAGTAATTAGGACCTTTAATTTGCTGTTAGTCACAGCTAGGCTGAAGAGGACAAGGCTACTTACTTGAAGGGTTAAAACGAGTAGAACCCGAGTTAGTATAAGAGGGTTTCCGTTAGCGCGTTCGTCGCTATTGCATTGAGAAGATATTGGCGCCTGAAACTGCAAAAACCATTTCGTCAGTGCGTGGCTAAGATTGAAATTAAAAGAGATTCAAATACGCTAAGCGTAGCCCCGTGGTCGGCGGTACACTTACTTAATCGTGGCAGTTCGGCGTGGCAGGAGAAGGGGGTCCGAGTACCTCTTTTCGCAGTTGCTCACAACTGTGTGGACGCCAGTGCCTCCATTATTAGCGTGTGGAAGTTAATGCGCGCGCAGACACGGTAGTGTGTCAGACGGAGCATGCGCGGTAGGGACTATTGGGAGCATGCGCTAAGGGATAGTGTTGGATTTGGGCACATGCGTGAAAGGATAAGTGTTGGTCAAGGAATTTAACCTAGGGGTTCGATATTGGCGCGGCGGTGTTAATCATTACGGGCCAGAATCACAGCGTTCTAAGTAGAAAACTAATCTATTATTGGAAGCAATAAACATAACCATAAGTGAACATTGTTGAGTACATTTTTGGAAAGCATTTTTTGAAAAAACATTCAATTGTCACATTCATGAAGATACTGATGCAGCTTGGTCAGTGGGTAATCAGAGTACATGGCTTAATGGATTCACAGAAAACTTCACTTGGTGTGATTCAGGTGCACATGTTCCATTCATCAAGTGAATTGAGTCCTTTCTCAATTGTTTTACAATAGAAAATCCATTTACATTCCAAGCGATTTAGTATTGTTTGTTGATTGCCTCCTCTGGCATTTGGCATCAGTTTGTCAATAACCTGCCACCTCATGTCGTGTTCAGAATGTCCCAATTCGAGGTAGTGTTCCACCAATGGGGCCGTTGTCACTTTACATCGGATCCTACTCCTGTGTTGAGATATTCTTGTCTTTATCTGTTGAGTCGTCTGTCCGATGTATAGTAGTTTGCATGGGCACTCAATACTGTAAATCACATTTTTTGAATTGCAATTGGTGAAAAAATTAAGAGTGTGCTTAACGCTTCCATACTCGAATACTTTAGTGTTGGTGGTGAATTCACATGCCATGCGCTTATTACATTTAAAATGCCCTAGGACTCGTGGTAGATTCAATCTGGTTTCAATTGTGTTATGAACGATTGGGTTGCTAGCTGCTCTCACTAGATGGTCTTTCAGGTTACGACCTCTTTTGAATGAAAAAAGGGGGAGCCCGGTGTTAAGCTCTAAAGGATCTAGTACATTCCAATGTTTCTTTATCATTTTCGTGAGTTTGTTGCTAGCTGTATTAAAGGTGGTAACACAAGTAATTTTAGATAAGGTTTCCTTGGGGTGAGGTTCAAGTAAATATTCTCTGTGTGTATACCAGGCCCTCTTCATGGCCCTTCTTACCAATTTTCTTGGATAGCCTCTTGTAGTTAGTTTTTTGCAGAGAACTTCTGCTTCAGTGAAAAAATCTGTTTTATATTTGCAATTTCTCCTGATTCTCAGGAATTGACCATAGGGTAATCCATCCCTCAGAGCCCTGGGGTGTGCACTATGGTATTGCAGGAGGGTATTACGTTCCGTAGGTTTATGGAACAGTGTGGTGTACAATTGTTCTTCTTCACATTTAATGGTCACATCTAGGTAGTCGATTTGGTGTCTGTTGTATGAGTGGGTGAATTTAAGGTCTGTTTGGTTGGTGTTAAGCCATCTACAGAAATTGTCTAGTGATTCTTCATCACCACTCCAAATCATGAGGACATCATCGATGTATCGATGCCATGACTTTATTTGATTGCGAAAGGGATTTGTGTTATTGAGGATGACATTAGTTTCTATGTCATCCACGAAAAGAATCGCAAAATTTTTTAGTGCTCCCTACCGCATTTCCTCACTACCACTCACCAACAATGCACCTCATCTCTCTCTATAGCACCTTACTGACAAACATTTCAATTTTTTTATAGCGCTACTCAGTTTACTTACACTCAATTCTGTGATCTGCATGATCCATGTTCTTTGTAGCCCTCTGCACTGTGTGGGTGACAGGAGTGCCCATGTGAGTGCAAGGTGAGCGATGCAACAGTGTGAGAGTAGGGTAAGCGGAGTGACTTCAGGGTGAGTGAGGTGACCATATGAATTTGGGTGCGGATGAAAGTGCAGAGTGGGATAAATGAATGCATGGTTAGTGATGGGCTTGTTTAAGTGAGATTGCAGATTGAGCAGTAAGGGGGACAGGTGAGTGAAATGTCACATGAGTGCAGGGTGGGTAGTGTGCTCATGTGACTGCAGGGTGAGGTAAAGGGTGAACAGCGTAAGTGCGTTGCGAATGCAGAGTAATCAGAGTGCAGGGTGAGCGGGTGAATGGAGTGCAGGGTGATCAGTGTGAGTGCATTGTGATCTCTGTGTGCAGGGTGAGAATGAAAGTGAAGTGCGAGAATGAGGAGTGAGTTGTCTGAATGCAGGGTGTATTCCCAGACACTTGAAGTAACTCAGCTGGTTACTGACGGCGGCGTAGGGTTTCAGATATAAATTAAAATATACCTATTATGGCATTAATCGGGGATCGAGGGTGGAAGAAATAAATAATGTTCTGATCCTGAAAAAAACTTCCAGTCTTGTGATTAGGGTTGCTAGCTCATTATTTTGATGTCCCTGACGGCACAAAAATAAGCATTTACTTAAAGCCGCATTTTCAGCACTTATCTGTGCATATTTCAAACAGCCAATATAAATATAAAACACTTTTGAATTGTGTTCCAGGGCTGCTTGAGTGATCCATGGCTGATGATTAAAGGGAACAAAGACAGAAAAGTCACATTACAAATGACTATACCCTTTTTTATTTATAACTCTGGTGTCAAGGCGAGGCCTTTGCAGGCTCTTTAAACAATACGTGGCAGGCATTTTTCTTTTGGCAACTCTACTTTATAATCCTTTTCATAAAATGCCCTCACACTACAACAATAAATGTAAAATACCAAATGTAAGGAATAGGCAGAGTGGGGGCCCTGGGGGTACTGGAACCCAAAAAAAAAAAAAAACGAATCCTTGGTAACCAGTTTACAAAGGTAAGTAAATATGCAAATGGCCTTTGAAGGCCTGTGAAAAACGTGGGCGTGCCGGAGATAAGACTCCAGACACTGCCCAGCCGAGCCCATAGCAGCTCAAGCTGCAGCAGCCCGGGCTGAGACACACAATAGGGGGCTGAAGCCCTTTTAGCCCTATGGGTGTTGCACGTCTGACACCATGCATGCTCCACTATATGCCTCTCCGCTACTCTCTACTCTGCACTATGAGTGAACCTCGAATAAAGCAAAATTTGACTTGACTGACTGATGCAGAGTAATGGCGTAAAGTGGTGTAGAGTGCAGTGGTGCAGAGTAGATTAGAGTGTCGTACATTGATTGGCATAGAGTTCAAGGCGTGGAGTGGTTCTGCATAGGCCGAACAAGCAAATAAAAAATGGCCAATTGTTTCCTTATGTACTCTGCATCACTATACACTAGTCTGTACCACTCTACGCCACTGCACTCTACTCTGCAGCACTGCACTCGATGCCACTCTACTCCATACCACTCCACACCAATACACTCTAGGCCACTGCTCTCTACTACGCACAACTCTAATCTATGCCACAGCATTGTACGCCGCTGTAATCTTCGCTGCTGCACGCTATGCTGCTGCAATTTATGTCACTATACTCTGCAACACTCTACGCCAGTGTGCTCCACACCAGTCCACTCTACTATACTTAGCACCACTGTATGACACTGCACTCTACTCAGCACTACTGTACAGCATGTCACTGCACTCTATGCCAATAGACTCAAACCCACTCCATACCAAAGCTCTACTCTGCAACACTGCACTCTACTCCACTGAACTCTACCCCACTCTACTGCACACTATGCCAATGGCTTTACGCCACTGCACTCTATGCTACTCTGCATTGTTTCACTCTATGCCACTGCATTCTGCAGCACTCCACTCTGAGTCTACACTCTATTATGCAACCCTCTAATTTACACCATTCTACGATGCTACATTGTATGCCGCTGAAATCTATGCCGATGCACTCTACTCCACTCTACACCACTCCATGGCACTCTAAGAGACTCCAATTTATGTTGCTCCACTACACAACACTCTCTACTACACCACTTGTAGCCATGCTGAACAGCAGCACGCGGGTGCACAACATGGGTAAAACACATTGGCAAAGCCACTAGCTCTGGCAAAGGCAAGATCTATTGAGTTTGCCAATGCTTGATCTCTTAGCCTCAGCCTACAGGTGCACTAAAGCACCTCAATTCTAATCTTGGGTACACCCACTACAGTTCACTACTCCGATTTACTGTTACCCAAACGCGATCTGCCCCAGTCCTCCCCTCCCAGTCTATGCCCTCTGAACTCACCTCGCCACGCCTTCTCCGCGCGCTCCAGCTCCTCCGCCACCTGCTTCTAGCCCACGTCCCGCAGCGCCTGCAGCGCCACTTCCACTGCTTTGGCCGTGGTGTGATGAGCGATTATAAGATCTGCAATGTCAGAGGAATCTTCGGCGTCCTCCACCTGAGACCTGCAGACTTTGAGGTTCTCGTCGCCATAGCTTTTATTAACTCCTTGGACGCTCATGACGAGCTCAGCTCGTCATGATGTACACCTCCATACACTCATGACGAGCTGAGCTTGTCATGAACAATGGGAAACTCAATAAATCAGCACAGGAGGAAAATAACACTAGCATCGATGGTGTTAACCAACTTGTTCTTGACCTCTTTCATGCTTTTGCTGCCGAGGTTATCGAGAGCTTTCTTTATTGCTTCTCTTACGAACTCGTCCATCGCCATTATCCCGAAGGTATGGGGCAGAGACGTCACCGCCAGCGAGACGCCACAGGCAGCTCCCGGTTCCCGCCACTTAAATATAAAGGTGTGCTTGGGGGCGGGGGCGGCTCCCAGCTATCCAGCGCTTTCCACCTGTGATCCGGCCACCTGTCAGCTTCTTGGGCGGAGAGAATACGAGACGTTGACATCGTTCAAGCGTGAGGCGGGCTACTTTCTCACGCTCTCTTCTTTCTTGCGCTTTATTTCCCGCTGTTCTCGAACCTTCACGTCAACTTTTCAAGAACAAAACATTGTGGGTGACAAATGCGCGTCCTGCACACACGGCCAGGTGTACTGTCGCATTTGTCCCAGATGCTAATTTCTTCGCAGCAGATATTTGAAAAATATATGTATAAGTTGACGGTCTCACTCTGTTTTTCCTGACTCTGTCCCTCCATCCCCTTACCCAATCCTTGAACCCCAGTTTATGAGTTCCCAGAGTTTATTTTCCCCCAAATTCGAGCACTGATTCACAGTCAACAGAAACTATGCACAACATCAAACGGAATGGGCCATAAACATATAACTTACATCATCAGGCCGTCCACCAATCACTGTGGTCTCAACCCAAGGGTCGGATCCCTGATCGTGGCGTATGGGTATTGCCCCACGTCATGAGCTATTACACCCCAAACTCTTTATTTCAAATGTTACCCAATAAAAAAAAATCTCTGTATGCCACGCCATGCATTGCTTCCTTTTTGGATCGGGTCACAGCTATTCTCTCCCAGCAGTAGTCATGGTTGATTGGCCTCTTTGAGGACGTTGGGGCGTCGCCCCCCTATACTTCTGTCCTCCCGTTCCCCCCCCCCCCCCGACCCACCGCCGCCCCGCCCCATCCTCAGTACTAATCTGAAAAGTCCAGCAATTATTTATTTTCCTGGCCAGGGCGTCAGCTTTTTTACAGTGGCGGTCCAGTTGTTAAGTGCCAGAAGAATGTGGGTGGGGTTAAATAGTCTTAATGTTACATAGATGTGCCAGTCATACACTCTTCAAAGTGGCAGTGTGCATGTCAGGCAGATTGGGGCGATTAGCTAGGTTGTGGAACTGAGCATGTCAGATTGAACTGTATTTTGCTGGGGCCAGCCTGACACATGCAGTTCAGACTTCTGCAATCAACAATGTCAGTAAGATGTGAAAGAAAAGCACAGACACAGCCCCATAGAGCTCAAAAGAAGCGCTGTGTTTGCCTGCCCCAGCCAATCCTAGCGCTGCTCTAATGCTGTTTACTATAATAAACATAACGAGCGCACTGCTTGGATTGGCTGGAAAGAAGTAGCACTTAGTTTTCATGGGCCTGGCCTGAACATCATTACAGCCGCGTAGGGCGGTGGATTTTGTAGCCTCAGGTGTGTAAGAGTTCAAAGAAACTTGTTGACGTAAGCGTGTTTTTATTTACAGACTACAGTACTCGCAATAAGTACCAATATTAAATTCCTTTTGTAGAGGTGACCAGGACCCATTTTATTTATTTAAGGAAAAACATATACAGCTTATTTATTGATAGCAGTTTCTGATCGAATTTTAGGGGCATTGTCTCATGTGATTTATATGATTGGCTATAAGGGTGAGTGTGTTATGACCTATGTTTGAAGTCTTTGGAGTGTGTATCTGTGTATTGCTGAAAACTGCCCAATCTGTGTTGTAAACAAGCGTAGAGCTTAGCTTACTCCTGCCATTACCTACCACAGAGCGGTTGGGCAGGGTCAATAATAATAGCCATTGATGAGACCAAATGACATAATATAGCATTCATTTGATTTCCGTTTGTTTCATTAGTGCCTGGTGTTATGAATAGGTTCGAGGCACTAACAAAATCAAGAAACACATTTAGCTTCCTTTTGTGTAAGTTAAGAGTGTGACAAGGTAGCACTGCTGTGTATTTGTCAATAGGGCCGCTTATCTCTCTTTCTCAACCTCAGAAACTTTAAGTAAGCCTCCCAAGTCTTTGAACAGTGGGGGGTGATTGAGAAGGCCTGATACCAAATGGGCATTACGTGCCTGTTACGTGCAGTCCTGTGTAAAACAGACAAGGACTGAGGTTAGCGATAACAAGGTGCAGAGTTTACCTTGGCATCACAGCCATCAGTGCCCGGCCAGGGCCTTAGTAACTGGGAGCGCCAGCCATTCTTTGAAGGGGTGGGAAACACCCGCTGAATACACACTGAAATGCAGGGTTTGAGGTTACACCATCCTCTTGCTTTTGTGTTCGAGCTGCTGCTGGGAATGCTTTGATTTTACAGCCACTCCTTCCTGAGATAAAGCCACTCTGCAGGCCGACCAACACGTCCCCGCAGGGGACACTAGTAAGAGGGCGGCCCCCATAGTGCCACAAGATGGCACACGGGGCAGCCCAGCGCTCTGAGACCCCGGAGGGTCCCGCGCGTCACTTCCGGCCTGGTGTGGGCGGGGTAGAGTATATATTCCTCCCCCGCCCACGAGCGGCCTCTTTGTCCGCTGTCCCCTCACACTGACGCCGTTTTGTTTCTGTCGCGCAGCCATGCGTTCTGGACGCGATGTCCGGTTACGACGGGGGTCGTTGTGCCATTTGTCCGTCGGGTCTTTTAGGTGAGTCAGGGTTGAGTGGGCTTTGCTTTTTGTGGTACCTTCGGGGTTTTGGCTCTTCATGCGTGCGTGTATGAGAGCTGCCGCGTGGGACTCAGTCTCCCGGCGGGGAACCCGGCATTGGCGTTTAGAGCTGTGCATAGACTGCAGGGCCCGGCCGTACTGCTGGCAGTGCTGGGGGGCAGTTCTGGCGTGTGTTTGTGGCGAGAATTGGAGGCGGTGGTCAGAGCAGGGGCCCGACTTCCGCCACGACGTAGTGGAGGATAGAGGCTCCTCATCTGCGCCTGATGCAGCTCTGTTGCAGGAGGTTGTTGGTTCGAGATCGGGTAGAGGATGAGCTTTTGACCTTTACCCAGGTGCTCGTTTTGCGGGATGTTTTAGGAGCTTGGTCTTCCCCCCCTCCCCGTTTATATGCATCAGGCAGGGAGGGATTCAGGACGCCTTTCTCCTTTGTGGTCTGTTGCTGTTTTTCTGGGCCAGCTATCCACCTTTATGCATGCCAGACGCCTCGGTCTGATCGTTCGGTCACGCCGCTAGATCAGGCATCCCTTGTCTGGGATATGCGCTTACTAGTCCAGTGAGCCTGGGAATATCGGTATAATTGTGGTATAGGCTTTTTCGTGTTGTGCGCTCGCTGGTCTGTGTGCGGTAGGTGTATTATTGTCTGCTAAGCAGTGTTTAATGTTTATATGGCGCCCCTGGCGGAAGTAGTAGCCCCTTTTGGAATCCAACTAGTAAGCTATGCTGATGACACCCAGCTAGTTGTTTCTCTTAATCAGGTGGAGTCCCTCCCTTCCAATCTTTGCAGCTGCCTGGAGGCGGTTGCGAAATGGATGGACTTGTCCCACCTGAAATTGAATGGAGGAAAAACTGAGCTGATGCTACGAGGGAAAAAGGCCATATTCAATAATTCGACACACTGGCCCTCCTGCATGGGCTCTGGGCCCACTCCAAAGACCGAGATTACAAGTCTTGGTTTCTGGTTGGATGCAGAGCTGCCATTTAAGATCCAGGCAAGAAAGACAGTGGCCACCTGCTTCGGATTGCTGAAGACAATTCGAAAAATCCTCCCTCAGCTACCCGAAACAGCCAAGAAAACCATAGCCCAGTCCCTTATCCTATCTAGGAAATGCACTTTATCTTGGAGCCCCTGTCTCGGTTACCCGGCAACTTCAGGTTGCCCAGAACTCTGCAGCAAGGCTACTTACGGGTATCAGCCATCGCACATCAGCCAGACCCGCGCTTCGCGCCTTGCACTGGCTCCCCATAAAGGAGCGGGTTCACTTCAAAACCCTTTGTACGGTCCATAAAACACTTTACGGGAGAGGCCCCCCCCATTTTAGATGACATGATTAGGCCATACAAACCACCTAGGAATCTTCGTTCGAATCAACAAAACCTTCTGGTAACTCCCAGGATCAACAGGGCCCGCACAGGGGGTCGTCTTTTTTCGCATAATGCGGCTAGGTTATGGAATGCTCTTCCTCCATCTCTCCGACAAGAACCTAACCTACTCGCCTTTCGAAAAAAGCTAAAAACTTTCCTGTTCCCTAAAATCTAGATAACACAGGCCTCTGCATCTTTGTAATCCATCTCCCTCTGGTTAGTCCTAAGCGCTGGGATGCTTCCGAGTAGCCATGCGCTATAGAAGAGCCTTTTAATAATAATAATAATAATAATAATGATAATAATAATAATAATAAGCGTGTTTATTTTCTACCTTGATGGTTATGGAGGGCAGACATAACTTTTTAGTCAGAAACTTCTCTTTGGCAAGCACATTTCGCTCCGCACATCCGAGATTTTCAACACGGTTATTCCCATTTACATTGCAGAGTCCGATACCTATTTTGTGTCCTGATAACAGCATTTTTCTCTATGTGCAAGTTATGCAGTCGACTGTATTTACATATGTGTTCATATGTAAGACGCTTGTATGCAATCTCATAGGGTGTTCAATTTGGGTGATCGTTTCTCATTTGTCCATCAGAACAGTTCCTTCTTTATAGTAGGCCAGCCTTGGCTCCTCCTTGAGGACCCTTTGAGATCCGCTCATCTGCTTGCCACTTCAGGACTTTGCTACGCTGTTCTTGTCTCAATATTGTTTTCGAGCGGTGTCCCTGCAGCATCACATTTTATCCTGCTCCTGTGTTGCAGATTCTACATTTCTCCTTTTGCCGGTAAGCAATTTAGAAGCACATCTGAGAGTTTGCACGTGGCGCGAGTTTCTCTACCCTGGTACGGGATGTTTTTCCGGTATGGGGCAGGGCTTTGAGCGTCCTCTTATGGTATTGAGGGTTCTTTCACCCGGATCAGGTGCGGTAGCTTCGGTCCAACTCGCGCCTTCCTAGCTGGGAGACACCGGTGTGCATATATCGTTGTTCATGGGTGTGTGGGTTCATAGAAACAGTTTGTCGAGCTCGTGCTTCTATCGTTTTACTTGGGAGCTGTTTGGTGGCTCGAGCTCATAGAGGAGCCGGTGTTCTGTCTACATTGTCACCCCTGTCGTCGTGCGCACCCCCCTACGCCTGGCGGTGTACCCTCTCCTCGTAAATATCCGTATAGGGGGAAAGCACAGCCATCTTGGTCGGTCTAATTCCCCAAGGGTGGCGGTGGCAGGGGCGTGGTGCAGCGTGCCAAGAGTTTCGGGTCGTGCCCGTGCCCTCATTTTCTTTTTGGGATGCAATTAGAGGCCCGAGTTAGCTCCCTCAACGAGCGGTAGACGGAGATCGGGAGGTTCCCGGTTTTTATCTTGGGTTCAGCAGAATGCTGTTGATCTAAGTATGTGTAGGAAGGTGGCTACCTGACTATGGTTACCCCAGATTTTTTGCCTTGTGTTTAGCTGGTTTTCGACTTAGTTGGCCTGGTTCCCTGCTAATCAGGGCCCCAGGCTATCTGCTCTCTCTGTAAAATGGATTCCATGTACCCTAGGTGCATAACTAGATTGGCTTGGGTCACCTTATCAGCCCCTGTACAGAGCACTATAGGTGCCCAGGGCATAGGTGCATCCAAGGCCTACCAGGGGCTGCAGCATATCTTTTGCCACCCCTGGCTGGCTATCTAAATTGACACAACTGGCTGATCACTCAGCTGGGGCAAGTGGGTGTAATCACCCCTTGCTTAGATATAGTATACCTATATCTAAACCTATATCTGGACACATATATAGCCTGTAAGCCACTCCTATGGAAGGCCTCATCAATCCTGGAGGCAGAGTGCGTGGTTTTATGTGAGATGGTGCTCTGGCATGAGCTGAGCCTGTCTGCAGCTGTCGGGAACAACTCCCTAAGCTGATCCGGGATAATGCCAAACCATATACTATTAAGTGCATTATAATCCTCGCGGTTATATGTTAACTTTGGTTTGGCTTTATCAAAACATGTCGTGTAAGGTGTCATACGAATTGGAATACTACCCCCTCGCCAGTCCTGGCGACGGGGGTAGCATTCCACCCCTCTAGAGGGGACGACATGTTACTTTTGCTAAAATGCGGTTGATTTTTAAAAGAGCCTCAGATCCACAAAATGGATGCTTCTGCCACAGACACATGTCTGACCTCCTGCTGCTGACCGAAACTCAGCAGAGGAGGCCTGGACAAAGGAGTTCCTGTCACAGGGAGGTGTGACACCACCCCAGACAGGAGATAGTGGATTGTAGCAGGGAGGTTTGAATGAAACCAGACAGTGCCTGGGGAGCACAAGGCTTCCCCTTGCATAATCCTGTCAAACCGGTTCTGGGGCAGCCCAGCCCCAGCTCCAGTGAGACCTGGACAAAGGAAAGGGGGTGTAACCACCCCCCTTCCTGGTCCCACCCATAGGGGAGGGACCTAGCAGGAGATCCACCCCTCAGATTGGAATAAGAGGGGGAGCAGTGCCAATGCAACTCAGATCATCCTGAAATCAACTTTAAACTAAGAAGAAGACTGGACTTCGACATTCTGATGATAGAAGACTGAAGAGCATCTCCCTTGTGGCCTAGGAGGGGCCACCCTGTGAACACAGGCATCACCCAGCACCTCGACGTCTGCTTTGCCGCCGCCTCCCGCCGGAGCCCGAGTGCAGAGCCTGACAAGACCCAGCTTCCCAGACTTCTCCCAGCCCGATCCACAGTCCCTGCAAAGAAGGGACCCGTGGAGGCACCGAGAGACGTGGGAGCGGCCATCTTGAAAGACCCACGAGACGCTGACTGCGCAGCACCCGAGGCACCCTCGACTCTGTGCTTTGGGGTTTGAGAAGCCCCACAACCGAGCAGCATTTGCACCAAAGACCAGCCCTCCAGCATCTCCACGATCTGCGTGGGGCCCTTTTGCTTTTTGCCACTTGACTCGCCATCCCGGCCGCTTGTCACGTGGTCAGCGGCCATCTTGGCGACGAAACCTACAATTTACACTGTGGGTCTGGTTGCTCCAGACCTGCCCTCGCTCCTGTAGAAAGGAGTAGCCGCTCTGACCTTGCTGGTCCGAGTAATAAGCCTTTTTCACTTTCCCCGTGGCTTGCATTAGCCAAGGCTTGTTTGCTTCAATCGAGTTGCCGACACCGCCATCAGCTAGAGCCTTCGAGGGACAGCTCGTGATCGACTCCTGGACGTCCTTGACCTCTTCGTGTCCACGTGGCTGCAGAGAGAAGCAACCTCTGATCACCTGTTTGCACCCGACTTTGCCTGGTTCCAATCTGGTTCCACGGTGGTCACTGGTCAGTGACTTTGAACATTGTCCCCTCTGCTTTCAGGTCTTCACCACTTCAGATCCACCCTTGGATCCACCGGACACTTCTGCTTCACCTCGCCTGCAGCTGCAACAGCTTCAAGCACCAAGAACCTGCGTGCCAGAACCCGACGCCACTTCGACCCTGTGCACCCACGGCCTGTGGGTGAGGTAACATTGCAACGCCGGTGTTCCCACACTGGTACACACCTCTAGGGTCTGTGTCTAAAGTTTTGTGTTCCTAGGTTCAGCGGAAGTATCTTTTAATTCACTTTAACTGACTTTTACGCACCATTGACAGTGCATTGGTGCGCGCCACACTTTCCGTGCTGCACCCGTCTCCTGTGGGCTACTCCCGACTTCATCATTGCTAGTCCTGACTGCTCCCAGCGAATCTCTAGGCCCTAGGCCTAACCATTGTTCGATAAGTGTTACTTATACCACTTTTTTAATATATGGTCTGAGTGGCCACCCGCCCTCATCCATAAACGTGCAACTTTATATGTGTAACAGTGCTTTTGATTTAACGCTTGTGCCCCTTTCCTCATAAAGAGTACTGGGGAGTAATTTAGAAATAAATACATATATTTTTATAATATATACTTGTGTGGTGTCCTTTCATTTGATTACAGGATTGTATGTGGTAAAACAGCTCGCTTAACACGACCTCTTAAGTTAAGCCTTTAAGGCTGCTTAGTCCATGCTACCACTAGGATAGCTTGTCTAACAAGGTTGACTTACAACCAGACATCTTTGGGGTTTGTTTGGACTGATACCCAGTGGTTCCAGAATTGGAAACACTACATATCAGGCCAACTTCTCACAGTATGCACCCCCAACTTGCTTAGAATCGTGGCAATTCATCAATTTACGCTTGTTTCTGTGGTACAAAGCTGTTCATCATTCCAGCTGGCATTGCCGATGGGGAGCCGAGTGGCTTGTTTTTGCGGTAGGTACTGGGCTTCACGGCAGCCACAGTTGCTGTATTGGGGGGCTGCGGCGGGGATCAGTGATCTTCCTCAGACAGCCGGGCTGTTGGTGGTAGTCCCTACAGCCTTGCCGCATTTTAGACCGGGCCCGTGGAAGTGAGTTTGGAGGTGGCCCAAGAGCTTTATTCTAGGAGGCTTTCAGCCCTAGGTCTCAGGAACTCTGGATGTGGGCTCATGCGCGACCTCGTTCCATGAGATCTTAGCCGCGCACGTTAGGTGCAGGAATTACCCCCCCCCCCCCCCCCCCCCCGGAGGCCAGTTTTTCAGCTACGGTGCCTTTCTTACTCAAGGGGTTGGGAGGACAATGTCGGTCTTCCTATCATTGAGGGAGTGTTACCTTTGCGGGGGTAAGGCTGACCGGGCACGGCGGTTTTATCGGCATTCTGTGAAGGTGTGCGTTTACGTCATACTGTTCAGACAGTTTCCCAGATTAGAATGCGCGCTGGGGTACACTCTTTCAGGTATCCGCTAGCATGTATCATCAATTATGTCCATGGATGATAACTCTGGGGTTCCAATGTTGTGGACATTTCTGCAGAGATAGCACGCTTTAGATGACGTATGTTTAACCGAAATTTTCCTAAGTAGAGACCATTAACACTGAGTATCTCAAGAGTATATAGAGAACTTTGTCTCCGGCCTACGAAATGGAGCATCCTGGTGAGGTGTTAAGATGTCCATGGCTTTATTTGTTTTTGCCACACATGAAGCAGCACGGGTGCTTTTCAACTAGAATAGTGACATGAATGCAAGTACACAAGCGTACTATGTACAAGTAGAGGCGATTTGCTGGAAGGCTTGGCAGGCAGTCTAACATGTACTTAGATCCCGTAGGCATTGGTGGCACTGGTGCAAGCATTGGAAGCAAAGTCTGTTAAGAGGTAGCATCACTGGTTACAAGTGTCAGTGACGTGTGCGTGTTTTAATGAGCTCCGGATTTGCATCAGCTGCGGATACCATTCCTGTGCCATTTGCCGTTTTTGGAGACTGTGTCAGGCGCTGGAGGACAGTGGAAGTGCGCCGAGGCTCATCAGAAGCGCTTTGGAATGCGCTACCTTCCGCCGGACCCGCTCCGCGGGTCCTGCTTCACGGAGCAGTACCTTGCTGTTAACTGACCTCTAAGCACCAAGGGCTTCTGGCTGACAGGGCTGCGAGCGAGCATACTGCTGGACTCCAACTCCCAAGAGTCCCAGCAGTTTCTATCACCGATCCCACCTGGTGACGCTCTCCCTGTAGGCCACGCCCCTTGCTACTGCGTGAAAAAGCTTCGGATTTGCATCAGCTGCGGATACCATTCCTGTGCCATTTGCCGTTTTTGGAGACTGTGTCAGGCGCTGGAGGACAGTGGAAGTGCGCCGAGGCTCATCAGAAGCGCTTTGGAACGCGCTACCTTCCGCGGGTCCCGCTTCACGGAGCAGTACTAAGAGACTCCCTCCAATTTATGTTGCTCCACTACACAACACTCTCTACTACACCACTTGTAGCCATGCTGAACAGCAGCAAGCGGGTGCACAACATGGGTAAAACACATTGGCAAAGCCAATAGCTCTGGCAAAGGCAAGATCTATTGAGTTTGCCAATGCTTGATCTCTTAGCCTCAGCCTACAGGTGCTCTAAAGCACCTCAATTCTAATATTGGGTACACCCACTACAGTTCACTACTGTGATTTACTGTTACCCAAACACGATCTGCCCCAGTCCTCCCCTCCCCGTCGCTGCCCTCTGACCTCCTCACCTCGCCACGCCTTCTCCACGCGCTCCAGCTCCTCCGCCACCTGCTTCTCGGGCACGTCCCGCAGCGCCTGCAGCGCCACTTCCGCTGCTTTGGCCGCGGTGTGATGAGCGATTATAATATCTGCAATGTCAGAGGAATCTTCGGCGTCCTCCACCTGAGACCTGTAGACTTTTTGAGGTTCTCGTCGCCATAGCTTTTATCAACCAACTTGTTATTGACCTCTTTCAGGCTTTTGCTGCCGAGGTTATCAAGAGCTTTCTTTATTGCTTCTCTTACGAACTCGTCCTCGTCCATGTCCATCGCCATTATCCCGCAGGTGAGGGGCAGAGACGTCACCTAGGCTCCAGCGAGACTCCACAGGCAGCTCCCGGTTCCCGCCGCTTAAATATAAAGGTGTGCGCGGGGCGGGGGCGGCTCCCAGCTATCCAGCGCTTTCCATCTGTGATCCGGCCACATGTCAGCTTCTTGGGCGGAGAGAATACGAGACGTTCACATCGTTCAAGCGGGAGGCGCTACTTTCTCGCGCTCTCTTCTTTCTTGCGCTTTATTTCCCGCTGTTCTCGAACCTTCACGTCAACTTTTCAAGAACAAAACATTGTGGGTGACAAATGCGCGTCCTGCAAACACGGCCAGGTGTACTGTCGCATTTGTCCAAGATGCTAATTTCTTCGCAGCAGATATTTGAAAAATATATGTATAAGTTGACGGTCTCACTCTGTTTTTCCTGACTCTGTCCCTCCACCCCCTTTCCCAATCGTTGAACCCCAGTTTATGAGTTCCCAGAGTTTATTTTCCCCCAAATTCGAGCACTGATTCACAGTCAACAGAAACAATACACAACATCAAACGGAATGGGCCATAAACATATAACTTACATCATCAGGCCGTCCACCAATCACTGTGGTCTCAACCCAAGGGTCGGATCCCTGATTGTGGCGTATGGGTATTGCCCCACGTCATGAGCTATTACACCCCAAACTCTTTATTTCAAATGTTACCCAATGAAGAAAAAAAATCTCTGTATGCCACGCCATGCATTGCTTCCTTTTTGGATCGGGTCACAGCTATTCTCTCCTAGCAGTAGTCATGGTTGATTGGCCTCTTTGAGGACGTTGGGGCGTCGCCTCCCTATACTTCTGTCCTCCCGTTCCCTCCCCCCCCCGACCCACCGCCGCCCCGCCCCATCCTCAGCACTAAACTGAAAACTCCAGCAATTATTTATTTTCCTCGCCAGGGCGTCAGCTTTTTTACAGTGGCGGTCCAGTTGTTAAGTGCCAGAAGAATGTGCGAGGGGCTAAATAGTCTTAATGTTACATAGATGTGCCAGTCATACACTCTTCAAAGTGGCAGTGTGCATGTCAGGCAGATTGGGGCGATTAGCTAGGTTGTGGAACTGAGCATGTCAGATTGAACTGTATTTTGCTGCGGCCAGCCCGACACATGCAGTTCAGACTTCTGCAATCAACAATGTCAGTAAGATGTGAAAGAAAAGCACAGACACAGCCCCATAGAGCTCAAAAGGAGCGCTGTGTTTGCCTGCCCCAGCCAATCCTAGCGCTGCTCTAATGCTGTTTACTATAATAAACATAACGAGCGCACTGCTTGGATTGGCTGGAAAGAAGTGGCACTTAGTTTTCATGGGCCTGGCCTGAACATCATTACAGCCGCGTAGGGCGGTGGATTTTGTAGCCTCAGGTGTGTAAGAGTTCAAAGAAACTTGTTGACGTAAGCGTGTTTTTATTTACAGACTACAGTACTCGCAATAAGTACCAATATTAAATTCCTTTTGTAGAGGTGACCAGGACCCATTTTATTTATTTAAGGAAAAACATATACAGCTTATTTATTGATAGCAGTTTCTGATCGAATTTTAGGGGCATTGTCTCATGTGATTTATATGATTGGCTATAAGGGTGAGTGTGTTATGACCTATGTTTGAAGTCTTTGGAGTGTGTATCTGTGTATTGCTGAAAACTGCCCAATCTGTGTTGTAAACAAGCGTAGAGCTTAGCTTACTCCTGCCATTACCTACCACAGAGCGGTTGGGCAGGGTCAATAATAATAGCCATTGATGAGACCAAATGACATAATATAGCATTCATTTGATTTCCGTTTGTTTCATTAGTGCCTGGTGTTATGAATAGGTTCGAGGCACTAACAAAATCAAGAAACACATTTAGCTTCCTTTTGTGTAAGTTAAGAGTGTGACAAGGTAGCACTGCTGTGTATTTGTCAATAGGGCCGCTTATCTCTCTTTCTCAACCTCAGAAACTTTAAGTAAGCCTCCCAAGTCTTTGAACAGTGGCGGGTGATTGAGAAGGCCTGATACCAAATGGGCATTACGTGCCTGTTACGTGCAGTCCTGTGTAAAACAGACAAGGACTGAGGTTAGCGATAACAAGGTGCAGAGTTTACCTTGGCATCACAGCCATCAGTGCCCGGCCAGGGCCTTAGTAACTGGGAGCGCCAGCCATTCTTTGAAGGGGTGGGAAACACCCGCTGAATACACACTGAAATGCAGGGTTTGAGGTTACACCTTCCTCTTGCTTTTGTGTTCGAGCTGCTGCTGGGCATGTACGAATGCTTTGATTTTACAGCCACTCCTTCCTGAGATAAAGCCACTCTGGTGGTGTGTGTTATTCCTCTAGATTATCCCTGTGCTTCCAAGTTTGAAGACGGACGCGTACGCTCTCGTAGATCTACTAAACCCAGGTGGAGTTAGCGCCCCGCTTCAGCGAACTCTCTGTCGTGTTAATTTTTGGAACTTTAGATTGCGCCCTCGGAGCGGCCATGAGCACCAGAGCCGACCTGTTAGACGCCCTGCAGGCCCTGACGGCCGATCAGCGGCACACCTTTACGGTGCTGCTGAAATCTACGAGCAGGATTGAAGTTCATCAGCAGAGCTCTTTGAAGTCTGATGCAGAGACGTGTTGCAGCATGAGCAAAGTGGGCACCCACCCACGGCCCCCACCTATCAAGACCCCCTCCAAAGTAAACTTTCTATTTACTAGCTCAACTCTATTTCCATATTTCAGCCTTGCCTCTCTCTGCCTTCCTCTACCTCTTAGACTCTCTCACTTTGCTCAGTTGCAAGGATTTTTGGGTGCCGGAAAAGGCATATTTCAACTGGTTATGTGGAGAAAATGGGTAGTAAAATTACAAACGAATTCCCCAAACTATCTCTTGCCTGGTGTAGTGTTGTGGGACCATGTGCAGTTGGGCCCTTATGTCACTATACTCTGCAACACTCTACGCCAGTGTGCTCCACACCAGTCCACTCTACTATACTTAGCACCACTGTATGACACCGCACTCTACTCTGCACTACTGTACAGCATGTCACTGCACTCTATGCCAATAGACTCAAACCCACTCCATACCACAGCTCTACTCTGCAGCACTGCACTCTACTCCACTGAACTCTACCCCACTCTACTGCACACTATGCCAATGGCTTTACGCCACTGCACTCTACGCTACTCTGCATTGTTTCACTCTATGCCACTGCATTCTGCAGCACTCCACTCTATGAGTCTGCACTCTATTATGCAACCCTCTAATTTACACCATTCTACGATGCTACATTGTATGCCGCTGAAATCTATGCCGATGCACTCTACACCACTGCACTCTACACCACTCCATGGCACTCTAAGAGACTCCAATTTATGTTGCTCCACTACACAACACTCTCTACTACACCACTTGTAGCCATGCGGAACAGCAGCACGCGGGTGCACAACATGGGTAAAACACATTGGCAAAGCCAATAGCTCTGGCAAAGGCAAGATCTATTGAGTTTGCCAATGCTTGATCTCTTAGCCTCAGCCTACAGGTGCTCTAAAGCACCTCAATTCTAATCTTGGGTACACCCACTACAGTTCACTACTGTGATTTACTGTTACCCAAACACGATCTGCCCCAGTCCTCCCCTCCCCGTCGATGCCCTCTGACCTCCTCACCTCGCCACGCCACCTCCGCGCGCTCCAGATCTTTCGCCACCTGGTTCTCGTGCACGTCCCGCAGCGCCTGCACCGTCACTTCCGCTGCTTTGGCCGCGGTGTGACGAGCGATTATAAGATCTGCAATGTCAGAGGAATCTTTGGCTTCCTCCATCTGAGACCTGGGGACTTTGAGGTTCTTGTCGCCATAGCTTTTATTAACCAACTTGTCCTTGACCTCTTTCAAACTTTTGCTGCCGAGTTTATCGAGAGCTTTCTTTATTTCTTCCCTTACGAACTCGTCCTCGTCCTCGTCCATGTCCATCGCCATCGCCATTATCCCGCAGGTGAGGGGCAGAGACGTCACCTAGGCTCCAGCGAGACTCCACAGGCAGCTCCCGGTTCCCGCCGCTTAAATATAAAGGTGTGCTTGGGGGCGGGGGCTTCTCCCAGCTATCCAGCGCTTTCCACCTGTGATCCGGCCACCTGTCAGCTTCTTGGGCGGAGAGAATACGAGACGTTCATATCGTTCAAGCGTGAGGCGCTACTTTCTCGCGCTCTCTTCTTTCTTGCGCTTTATTTCCCGCTGTTCTCGAACCTTCACGTCAACTTTTCAAGAACAAAACATTGTGGGTGACAAATGCGCGTCCTGCAAACACGGCCATGTGTACTGTCGCATTTGTCCCAGATGCTAATTTCTTCGCAGCAGATATTTGAAAAATATATGTATAAGTTGACGGCAGAGGCGGATCCTCCATGGGGGCGTTTGGGCGCCGCCCCACTACTTTCTCACCGTGCGAGAAGGCAGAAACAAATAGTAGAGAACTACCATTTGTTTCTGCCTTCTCGCACGGCGAGAAAGGATAAGTTCGAGTTCCTGCTCGAGACAGTGGGAGGGGTTACTCGAGGGAAGGGGGGAGTGGTTTTCCTCACTGTTGTAAATACAGTCTGTTTGGCAGCCTGAGAGGCTGTCCAAACAGATAGTATTAACTGTATTCATAACAGCGGGGAAAGCCGCTCCCCCCTGCCCTCGGGTAACCCCTCCCACTCTCCCTGTTCTCTGTATGCTGCAGCATACAGAGAAATCACGTGGTGATAGGGAAGCCGGCCGAACCAATTGCAGCGCTGTGCTGTGGTAGAGCCAGAGGGGAGGGAGGCTGCCTGGCTTCCTGCATGACGAGTCTGATGAGTCATGATGACGATTCCGAATTCAAGAACTGAACGGCGGCGGGAGTCGGAGCGGACTTGGAGGCGGGAAGCCGGAAAGTTAAGGTAAGTAGTAAAGTTTCTTGACTGTTTGACTTATGACTGTTTTATTATGTATTGAAATGTCTTCCGACCTTTTCACATGAAGCGGGAGGCCCCTCTCCGTTTCCTGCCCTAGTGCCCTTTGATGCTCACTTTCCCTCCGTGTCCCTTCGACAGTCTCTGGAGAGAGAGAGGTGTCGGTGGCCAGGTGTGGATTAGGGCGTTATGGGTTAGACATTGTCTGGTGTGCAGACTCTCTGATGAGTGTTACCACAGAGCCCTGTAAAGCTGCGACAGCTGTCATCACGCCCCGCCACTTTCAAATGTCACCAGCCGCGACTGGTTGACGGTCTCACTCTGATTTTCCTGACTCTGTCCCTCCACCCCCTTTCCCAATCCTTGAACCCCAGTTTATGAGTTCCCAGAGTTTATTTCCCCCCAAATTCGAGCACTGATTCACAGTCAACAAAAACAATACACAACATCAAACGGAATGGGCAGTGTAAAGAGGTGCAACTTGTGTCGCCTTTTTTAAACGTTGAGTATCCCCCGTGAAATAACTGTATGTGGTGTAAACATGAATTTCCTTAAATCGTGAAACAAAACAGCAGTAGGAATCAGTGTTTTCACTCAGTATGCACTCTATCGAAGTATGTTACGCTTTTACTTCTTGCTGCAGACAAAAGCCCTGACCACAGGGCACACACTGAGAATATTTACATTAGGTGTATAAAATAGTGACCTATACCAGAATGTGACTGACTATGATTTTTTTTTTAAATCATTCATCGAGTTGTGGATTATGTTGAAAGTGCAGCAAATTCACTGGAAATTTCATACTGAAAAAGCAGCAACCCCATAATTCTATTTCAGGACAGGAGGCTCCGATTATGCTTAGTCTCATTTCTTTACTGACACATAGCAGCCAATCACATTACAGTAAAGAAAAAACAGAGAAATACGTCATGTATGAACCTAGGGCAACCATAGAGTACACCCATCGTATATAAACAGTCTCAGAGGTAACCACTTCCTCTTTCTTTGCTGCTCCGCAGCCAGTTAAGTGCATACTTGTTATTCTTTTACTGTTTAACTTGTATTGTTGGTTTAATTAATTACCGCTTTGTGCGCGCTGTATATTGTTGCTTTGGCGCTTATTTCCGCGCTCTTGCTGCCGTCTTGGTCGTCTTTCCATACACTCGGCCGGCGCGTCGGTGGGAGCGTGTGTCACCTCCCGGGGTCGGGCACTTGCTGCCGGTTGTCCCGTAGTTTGGTGGAGGGAGTTGGGGACTGTCCTGCCTCGCGCGCGTTCAGCGCGAGCCGGCTCCTTAGCTGTCGGGCGAGCCGTGTGCCTGCGCATGCGCGACCTTTGTCCCTAAGGGCTTTTCCTCGCGCAGCTGTGTTTTCTGTCAACACAGCGCCGGCTCTTGAACGCGTCTGTTGACGTTTGCGCCCACTGCCTGTCAGCTTGTCCCTTTTGACGCCGGAGCTTAGAAAAAGGTCCCGGTTGTGAAATTGCATAGGCTTTGCCTAGAGTGGTGATTTTTTGGTCGGCAAGCCTCCCTCCACGCTTTAACTCTTGTGTTCTAAGCAGTTTTTCTGCTTTTCTTGCTGACTGTGAGGTTTTTCACTCCCTCGGACTGTGTCACTGACATACCGGATTCCTTGTCACCTAGTGGGCTGATTTACTACACTCCCAGTGTACCATGAGTGGCTCCTATCATTTTGAGGAGGAAGGTGACTTTGAGGAGGAGGGGTCTGACTTTTTTGAGCAGGACCTGGTGGAGGCACTCGACAAAGGGGTGCAACTCTCTATGAATAGGGCAATGGCTCGCGCCATTACCCCCCTGAAGCGCCATTTGACGCAATATGCGCAACAGCAAGGGTGGCTTCCCTCAAAGAAGTCCTCATCTCCTGGGAATCCCCATTCTTCGGACTTTAGGAAGTTGGCTCGGTCCTTGTCCTCTAAATCCAAGGCTGTCCCTGTATTGGTGGAGAGCGACGACCATGATGCTTCCTCCTCCTCGTCGGAGGTTTTGCCTCCTCCTCCCAAAAAACGCAAATGCAAAGAACATTTTGTGGATGCCCCCTCGCGGCCTCCTGTTTTAACTTTTGAGCCCGAGGATATTGTGCACCCGAATTCTTCCGCCTGGCTTCCTTCCCCAGCTGTGGCTGAGTATGTTCAGCAATATATCAGGCACCCTTTTGATAAAGATGTACGAGCGCGTCTTCGCTCAGAGTGTCCGCGGCCAGATTTGGCGGACAACCTAGCGGACACGCCGGAGGTTGACCCTACCATTCTTACATACATGACCAAATTTTCCAAGGACCCCAAAAAGGGTCTAGATCGTTCCTGGCGGGCTTGTCAGGATAAGCTTTTGGACCTTTTAGGTCCTATCACAAAAATGTTGGACCTGGGCTTCCGGGCCAAGGAAGCATCCTCCACTGTTGATCCTGACGAGCTCATTCAGTGGGCACAGCGAGCCGTCTGTTTTTTAGGGAACGCCAACTGTGCCCTATCAAGTGAACGCCGGCGTTCTATTCTTTTGAAGCTGGACCCAAAATTGTCCGAACTTTCTTCATCTGAGGCAGGGGCTGCTGCTCAGGGTCTTCTTTTTGGTCAATCCTTTTTAAAAGAGCTCACCCATTTTGTCAGCACTTTTAGTAGTATTGACAAGGCACAGGCCTCTTTAAAACGGGCCATGCGTCCGGTTTTTAACAAGGCCGGACGAAACTGGGGACGTTCGTCCGGCCGTGGTCAATACCACTCCACTCAACGTGGGAACCAGTCCCAAAAAGGAGGCCATCAGGATTCCGGTTATGCCCAGCGGTCTCACTTCTACCCTTCCAAAAAAGGACGTGGACAGTTCAAGAAAGGAGGCTCAGGTGGCTACTCTGGCGGACGTCAAGATTCCGCCGCTTCAGGTGAGGCTTCTTCCTGCATGCAGTGTTGTTCTGGGGGGCAGGATCCGCCATTTTCTAGCCAATTGGCGCGCAATCTCAGGCGATGCTTGGGTGCTGGAAACAGTTCAGGGATTCAAAATCGAATTCTATCATCCCATTCACCAATCTCGTCCTCCCTTCCCTCTTCACTTCTCACAGGAAAGTCAGGAGTTCATCACAGAGGAACTCAAGTCTCTGGTGTTGAAGGGGGCCATTGTGCCGACAGTCCGTCATCCGCAGGGCTTTGCCAGCTCGATCTTTCTGGTAGACAAGAAGGGAGGAGGTTCTCGGTTGGTCCTCAATCTGAAGGACTTCAATACGGGGGTAGTTTACAGGCACTTCAAGATGGAGGGTATCCATCTGTTGAGAGACCTCTTGAGGGAACGGGATTGGATGGTTCGTTTGGACCTCAAAGATGCTTATCTTTCGGTCCCGATCTTCCAGCCACATCGCCGTTTTCTGCAGTTCCAGTGGCAGGGGACTTGGTATCAATACCAAGTCCTTCCCTTCGGCCTTTCGTCGGCACCGTGGTGCTTCACGAAGCTGTTACGTCCTGTAGTGGAATCGCTCCGCAGTCGTGGGGTTCGTTTGATCATTTATTTGGACGACATCCTCCTTCTGGCGGATTGTCCGGTCCGACTAATGACTCATCTGGACTGGACCATAGATCTTCTCCAGTCCCTCGGATTTCTGGTGAATGTTCCCAAATCTGTGCTTCATCCTTCTCAGGTCATCGATTTCTTGGGGTTCAGAGTCAACTCCATCACTTGTCAGCTGCTGCTGCCCCAGCAGAAGATTCGTTATATCAAGAAAGAATTGAATTCCATTATCTCGAGTCCGACTGTGTCATTGAGATTGTTAGCTCGAGTAGTCGGGCTTCTGGCGTCTTCTCTGCAAGCAATATTTCCAGCGCCGCTACATTATCGGGCACTTCAGCGCCTGAAGATTCAGCATCTGCAGCGGGGCCTCCGGTATTCCGATTTGATACCCCTCTCGGAGGAGGCCAAGCTGGAGATGCAATGGTGGTTGGATCACATGGAGGCCTGGAACGGCAAAGCCCTCTTCGGCTCCTCCCCGGAGATTGTGATCGAATCGGATGCCAGTCGTTGGGGCTGGGGAGCCCGTTGCGGTCCGGTCTCGACGGGGGGACGGTGGTCTCCGCGGGAACTTTCGCTCCACATCAACTGTTTGGAGTTGCTGGCGGGGTCATTTGCGATCAAATGCCTGTCGCCTCTTCAATCCCACTGTTGCATCCTTCTCCGGATGGACAACGTCTCCGCAGTGCGTTACATCAACAAACTGGGGGGAACTCGGTCGCGATTGTTGGCAGAGATTGCCAAGGAGTTCTGGCATTATTGCCTCCAACACAAGATCACTGTTATTGCAGAGTACCTTCCCGGGTCTCGCAATATAGTGGCGGACTGGAACTCCAGACATCTGAGGGACTTCAGCGACTGGAGACTCCACCCCAGGGTGTTTCGCCAACTGCTTCGCAACTGGGGTCCGTGTCTGATCGACCTCTTTGCGTCCCGGCTCAACGCCCAACTTCCCCAGTTCTTCAGCTGGCGACCGGATCCGGAGGCTCTTGCCACCGATGCTTTCCTTCAGACGTGGCCGACATCCCTCTGTTATGCGTTTCCCCCATTTATGATGCTCCCGAGGGTTCTGGCCTACGTGACGCGCTTTCAGGCGGAATTGATTCTGATTGCCCCTCTCTGGAGGGCTCAACCGTGGTTCCCTGCTCTTCTAGAGATGGCATGCGACCTGCCCTTTCTTCTTCCTCAGAGAGCGAATCTCCTTCTAGATCCATTGCAGAATCCGCATCCCCTGGTTCAGTCAGGCTCCCTCCTTCTCCTGGCGTGGCGAATTTCGGGGAACGTTGGACGGTGCCAGGCCTTTCTGAGGACGCTGCCAGATTCCTCAGCAATGCCTGGGCCCCTAACACTCACAAGCGCTACAGAAGTTCCTGGAAGCGTTGGAGTGATTGGTGTGCTCAACGGCAAGTTGATCCCACATCGGCTGATATCTCTTTGATATGCAATTTTTTGTCCTCTCTGTCCTCTTCTTCGGGTTTGGCTTATTACACTGTCAACAATTTCCGTTCCGCCATCTCGGCGGGTCATCTTCCTGTCAATGGCAAGCCAGTTGGGGAACATCCTCTCGTAGCCCAGCTTCTGAAAGGAATTCGTATGGCTACTCCTCCTAAGCCTAAATATGTTTCCCTATGGGATGTTTCTGTGGTACTTCGTTTTCTTGAAGCTTGGCCGATTAATTCCTTATTATCTCGTAAGCAACTTTCAGCCAAGCTTACTATGTTGCTGTGTTTGCTTTCCTGCAAACGCATTTCTGACGTCCGCGCTATAGATCTAGCGGGTCGTAGTTTCACGCCTGAGGGTGTTTCCTTTCGCCTTTCCCGGCGCACAAAAACTAACACGGAGGTTATTTCGTATCCTTCTTTTCCGGCTCGACCCAACCTTTGTGTGGTTCAATGCCTTAAGGAGTATGAGGTGAGTACTTCTCTTCATCGATCTGATATGCAGGGCCAATTGTTGATTGCTTTGCAAAAACCCTTTCGTCCCGTTGCTCCAGCCACTTTGGCCCGTTGGGTAAGATGGCTTATGGAGGAAGCGGGCATTGATGTTTCTGTTTTTGGTGCTCACTCGGCTCGGGGAGCCATGGCCTCTAAGGCTTTTTCATTGGGGGTCTCTTTATGTGACATTATGAAAGCGGCTGATTGGTCCTCAGATTCAGTGTTTAAGACATTCTATTTCAAGCCTGTTCCTACTGTTGCTTCTGTTGTGGTGGACGAGCTTTGAACAAGCATAATCGGAGCCTCCTGTCCTGAAATAGAATTCAAAATTTGCTAACATTCGTGCCAAGAATTTTCAATTCTATTAAGGACAAGGAGGCGAGGATTATCCCACCCTTTGTATATGCATATATCTATTATATTGTTACTATGCAATGCTTCATAGTGTTTTCCTGATGCAATGTAATGAATGCTTTGATTTTGCTCTACCCACCCTTTATTTGCTAATGATTACACAGGATGTGTATTACGGCTTTGTGTCTCTTTTCAGGCTCTGATCCCAAATGAAGTTGCTCCGGCTCCGCCTTTGTGGAAGTTCTGCTGCGAGTTTCTTCTTCTCGTTGGACTGCTTCTGTTCTTGTGGCTTCTGGAAGTTCCTCCTCCTCCTCGTTCGGATTTTGGCCCTTTCGGATGATGTTCTCCGTGGTTTTTCTGATGTTCAATTGGTTCTTCCTGCTGGATTTGGACAAAGAAAGAGGAAGTGGTTACCTCTGAGACTGTTTATATACGATGGGTGTACTCTATGGTTGCCCTAGGTTCATACATGACGTATTTCTCTGTTTTTTCTTTACTGTAATGTGATTGGCTGCTATGTGTCAGTAAAGAAATGAGACTAAGCATAATCCTCGCCTCCTTGTCCTTAATAGAATTGAAAATTCTTGGCACGAATGTTAGCAAATTTTGAAGTGTGCTTTTCGATTGACCCTGCCTATTCTGGGAAGCCGACACTGAATCCAGCAGTGCGGTAGTCTTGACATTAAAGCCAATAGGCCTTCTTATTGTCGCTGTAGCATGGTGTGTTGGCACTGAGGGGATATTTATTCCACGGTTACAGACTGTGGTCCTCTGCTTTTGCAATGGCTAGTTGTCTCCCAGTTCCTACAACGTTGAGTTGCTGAGAAATACATTTCATTTGTGCATAAATACGCTGGAGTGCGTGGTGTAAATAATGTGTTGGATTGCGCAGGATGTGGGTGTATCCATGTTTCAATGAGGCATTTTTGCACACAGGTGTGCGAAGCGCCAACGTTTCGCCAATGAAGAATTAATTCGCGTTTTAATGCTGGTGTCAAGGCCACCTACAATGCGTCGGCAAACCTTTATTCGGCTGAATTCAGGACCCTTAAACTGACGCAGATTGTGCTTTGTCAGGGAAGCAAAACTTCACGTTTCACTTTTCTTTTCTAAGCAATGTCTATATTGTGTTTGCTGTTGCGTGGGAGAGGCCACAAATCACGACGTTCCCTCCCACAGACTTTTGTCTACTCCCTGAGAAAACAGTGTAATTTATATCCTGGTATTAATGCAAACACGAGAACAAACAACATTCATACACCGGCGCTGCACTACTGAGCACGAAAGCTCAAAATAGCTGCGCTCACGTCACGTTTTGCTTTCGCATTTACCACCAACATTTAGCTGGTGATGAAAACAGCCGCAGGCTGACATTATGGAAACGTAAAGCAAAATGAGTGCACATTCAAGTTTTACCCAGCGGTCAATATTACCCTCAAGTGCTTTCCCAAGGTAGCTAAAGAAACAGCACTTTTGGCGAGAACGTCGTTTGCCCAGAAACACTACGTAGTTACGTTGAATAAGCAATTTTATTCACGTTAATCTGTGCGGAACAGAGCTGGTCATAGCCCGGCATCAAACGAATTCTCCACAGAATCGGATCAAGTAAAATAGATGGATGGGCGCGCACATTTTTACTGAACGACCCCCCCCCCCCCCCCTTTACATCCCAGTTACTCTAAGCAAAGGGTTTCCATTTTGTTTTCAATTTCCACAAAATGTACATTTTTATCTCTGAAATTCAAGGTCTTTAACACCACTTCAAGCGAGGCCACAACGGTCATTTGGACATAATAACAAGTTATGAAACCGAGAGACTTGCCAGAAGGTCACGGGCCCACTGGAGGCCGCCGCGCTGGGACAGAGACATCCATCCACTCTTGTGACTGTCTCTGCTCAGCCCCGACAGCCTTCCGGAAGCACCGGCTTCTCTTCCTGTTCTCCTCTTGGCCAGACTTTTACTGGACATGAAAGGCTCAACAGCATTGCTGAAAGGAAATGAACGGGACACTTCTCGAGCGTACTGAAGCCCACCTCGAAGCACTCACTTGAAGAGCTTGGGAGGTGCCTGCCCGCTCTCTCAGCCAGTCTTCCCGTGAGCCCGAAGGCGCTGTAGCGCCGGAGGCGTGCGCTCTGAAGCTGTGCTTATAAGACTTCAAAAACCTCTCCGACTCAGTGTCTCTCACCCACCATGCCATGTCAGACAGAGACCCCCATGTGCAAATCATGAGCAGCTTTTAACATGTAAATAACTGGTCCGCAGACAAATTAAACATTCAGTGTAGTGTTCATGTCCTCAGTCGGTTTCATTACACGTGTCGTTTTTCCCACTGACTACTGGGCATGTACATTTTATTATCCATACCGAGGAATTAGATCAGGCTGTGATTATCGAACATATTTGTGACTGGCTAGTTCATGCTTGCCTTCATTCCCCAGGCGAGAGGCATGAAAACAGTATCTCAGACTGAAATTGTGATTCCACTGATTTTAGAGGAGGACTTGACTTATGTCCTTAGCGCCTTTCTCGGTGATAGATACGTTGAGTTTCTGCAACATTTAGAGTGATCACACAGGCTTTGTAAGAAAGAATGTGTTAATGAGCCGGCAAAATACGCGGTTATCACAGTCATATTATCATGAATAAAATGAACACTGACAGCCTTATGATAGGTTTATGAATGCTGAAGAAAAACCTAAGGGGATGATGGACGGAGCGTTGACAATACAAACACTCACCCCCAGTCAACTGATCTGGGTTTAAACCATCACCGTTCTTTAGCACACTCCGCCACCCCAGTTCAGACATGGCCATATGCAAATCAGTCTGACCCTGTGCCTCATGGGAACAGTCCAGCCCAAACTGCCAAGCCATGTCTTCCCTGGACCGGAAACAAGGTTCCCAGGACCGGTTACTGGCATTACAGCCGTGTTCAGCCAGGCTTGCTTGAATCCAGTGGCAAAGTGAGCAAGGGACTCACGTCTGAGCATACCATGCCAATTTAGGGCTGATCCAGCGCCACTAAAGAAATTCTGTCTCAAATTACACCACTCAATACCACAATACTCACCGTTATATAAAAACTCTCACAAGGCCCATAAGAAACTGAGTCAGATATTAGGCAACTGGATCATGTGGCCTAATTAACCAAACTATCTAATTTTATATACACTATATATGCAACTGCAGTATAACATTTTTAACCATGATAAAAGAACAGAAACATTTAATTAAGCCACCCAGGTCGATAGATTAACTGATGGTAACGTTCAAAAGAAATCAAGACCAGCTTGACATTTTTAAACTTTTATTTAGAATGAAAAGGCATTTTAATAAGTAATCTTTTTATTAGCATTAACTTTCATCAGTTTATTAATAAAGGCACATTGATCATGGCAATTCAAAATAATCAGAAGCATGAATATTAAGTAAACATTTTTCAAACCCTAAATCTATTTCCCTAACTGACAGCCTAAAGGGGAAAATGCAAGTTAAAGCCCTATTAATGCTTACATGAAAGAATAGTCCATCAGCATGTCATCGTCTCATGGGAATCAGGAAGTGCGGGGCGGGCTCCTACGAAGGAGTCAGTTTTTATAGTTTTTCTAATTAACTAAGTATCTATATTACTAAAGAACACCAGAAATTCAGCCTCACGATTGGCTAAGCCATGTCAGTCCACCTACGTGTCACTTGTTCGTGACCAAAGTCCGGGGCACATCATAAGCCCCTATTGTTTATGAAATTGAACATCCCAGCTTCCTCAAGATCGCAACATTAGCCGGGAATTAAACTTCTGACATCCTGAATTTGGCAAGCAAAGCAGGCTTAGTGTCCTTGGTGCACTCGAAGAAACGTGAAGACTCGACGTCAAATGTCCTGCACATCATTCTTTTATTCTTTTGGCAGGAAACATTCTTTTAGCCCAAGAGCATGAATTTCACTTATGTCAAGTCAGAACACGTCCTCAGCAGCTCTGCCAGTCAGGCTTCTTTTCAATAAAGGCCCACTCGGTTAACTAATGTTTAAAGAAACACAAGACAGCAATTAATTAGAGAATTGAGACCCATTCTGTTTCCCACCCACCATAGCTAAAATTAACCCATTAGTATAAGTTATCTAGCAAGAAGCACACGTATGCGGTGAGAATATATCTACCATTCTTCATTTAGGCCAGCAGGATTTTCCACGAACCTGTGCAAAAATAAAAAGAGACACAACATAGACAGGAGCACATGTAAAATAAGCACATGCCATTAATTAATCATCCTCATTAATGTTGACAAGGACATAACATCGGACAAGGTTAGTAAATTATTTTAAAACAAACTTGCAGATGCAACATAAAGCAAATAATATTAGTCCTGTGTGTCTTTACTCACTTTTAATCTAGGTTAAATTAGTGAAAACCATGCACAAACATATTAATAAAATTATTATTATGGAAAAATGACTTCACGAGTCAGAATACAATTATTCCTGAAACTCGCTCCATCAGGGCGAACAAAGAAAAACCAAAGGGGATGATGGACGGAGCGTTGACAATACAAACACTCACCCCCAGTCAACTTATCTGGGTTTAATCCATCACTGTTCTTTAGCTCACTCCGCCACCCCAGTTCAGACATGGCCATAATCAAATCAGTCTGACCCTGTGCCTCATGGGAACAGTCCAGCCCGAACTGCCAAGCCATGTCTTCTGAATGCTGTCAGATTGATAGGCCATTGGCAATGAGTCATTCTGTTTCCCATGTCTCTTTATGTGCTGCACATTCAGCTTGAACATGGACACTTTCAATGGCTGTCCTGCTATAATGGACATATTTTTAGAATGTTTGAGTCAGTATGGTAGTAAGCGGTCAGTGCTCTTGAATCTTTATTAGTTTCACAAAGTATTTTTTGCAGAAGGCCCTGATCTTCTATCGTTGTCGGCTTCTTCAAGCAGTGCAGCCAGGAAAAAGTACCCAGTGTTCCCGGGTGTAGGAGCACGAGGTCAGTTGTGACTGGTCGGAGCAGAATCCCTGATGTGGCTAGACAAGCCTGTTACCTTGAATACCTTGCTCTCCGCTATATTATTTTTATTATAGAATCTGTGTAGTCTTCGGGTTTTAAACCTATATTCAAGTCGGAGTGGCCTGATTACAGCATAATTTACTAAGAAAGTCCGGGATGGTCTTATTTCATGTACCTCTATTGTTTGCACGTGTCTGTTTTAATTTCAGTATTTGCGGGATCAGTGTCAATGTTCCCAGTCCCACTGGCTTTTCTGTTCACTCCCTGGAGATGTAAAAGAGAGGATCCTTGACAATTCCTCTAAAGTTGAAAAACAAAGCTGAAAATGTGTGATAATAGCTCAGCTTCCTAATTTAATGATGTATTTATCTTGGCCGCTGTGCTACACAACCCAGTTTATCAAGTAATGAAAGAGTAGAAGTTCTAAAGAACCTTTTAACCACCCACCGGGCGGAGAGGAACATTTTGAGATGGATTGTGCATTATGATGCGCTATGCTATGATTTTGAATTACAATCACATGTAAAATTGTCTTTAGGTTAAACTTTAAGGATGATACGTATTTTGGATTCTAAATGGCTGTTCATCTCATTGCATCATTTTGGCCTCTGTTAAAAGCAGCTTGTTGCCAGTTACTTCTTTTGTTCTTCAAATATTCAGTTTCTGTTGTTTCAAAAAAGTATTTGTTATCGATGCCCTGAGATAAAGGCAGAACAGTATTGAGTCCTTTCGCGACTGTGGTATCTTGTGGCACTTTACTTGATCTTGCATTCCCCACGAGTTAGCTATTTTATAATGCTGTTGTTCATCTGTATTTTTGTCTGTGCATACTTTGAGGCTTGAGCCATGCCAGGTGTTTATGAGGTGCTTTGATTGAGCACGCAGGAGCTAATTCTAAAGTCAAACAAAGTGCCTGTCAGTGGGTTGGCCTCTCCGCAGAGCACCCAGAACAATATTTGTTTATTCCATTTGCAATGAAATTCTGTGGAAATGTGTGTGAAGGGGGTGCACTGATGTCAAAATCTTTACAAGGCAAAAGTAAGAGAAAAACTAAGTGCTTATATTTGAGGGAGTGCAGTGCATGTTGGGGGCGGTGAAGTGACAGATGTGAGGAAGGGCATTCGGGGAAGAGTGAAAAGAGGATGCTGAAGAGGAAAGAGAGGGGGTTGAAGATGTGCAGATGGGCAAGATATGCAGAGAAAAAGAGGATACATATCTAACATAAAGAACACATAATTGAAGGCCAAAACTCCTTCCACAGGCCTCAATGCTATTTAATTCTCACACTCACTATTTCAGATTTTAAACATTTTCAATGTTAATTATTTATAAGAAATCATTGTTGTTACGGATTTATCTTAAACAGCTAACACCCAGTGACAAAGCCAACCATACTGACAGGCTTTAGGCGTATGTCAGTTGCTGTGCCATTTATCTAGATGAAATTACATCTTAGAGAGAAACCAAAATACTGATCTGATGGCACACTAAGGGAATTACAGAAATGTATTTGGCATGTTACTTCATTGAGAGCACCCATTTTTTTCATCTCACTTAAAGACCTGTCAGCACATATTTCTATATGACTGGTTACAGCCAGCAGCTGTGGGTGCTTCCCGAAGTCTGGTTAGAGCATATTTTGTCAAAGTTAATACTGCATGCAGTGCAAGACACTGGGCAAGCATACATTTTAAAGGCCTAAAGTTGTCATGCAGAACAATATACATATTACAGTAACTGTTGAACAAATTAATGCAAGAATGTACGGGCAGTTTTTAATGTGTTTAATATTTCAAGACTATACGTTCCCACTGCTTAATAAGCCTTGCTTTATGCTGCATTCATTTGCTTTAAAATGCACCATTTGCCAATCTTTTTTAAATTTATTTCTCAGGAGAGGGATTCTCCCTAGACCCCATATTTGTCCATTGAACTTGTTCACATCGCTAACTAGTGTTTTCTATTGGAAAGGGTAGAGCCAAAGCAGTCTTGCTTAGTACCCTAGCCCTCTTCAGAAGTCAGACTTGCTTGGCAACCCAGAAATTCTTTGAAATAATGTATGAGTTTTATTTTATGAATGCCTAGAAGAACTGAATTTTTAGTCCATTTATCACAGAAATAGTGCTGAAAATCGCACGAAAAAGATGCCAATTGTTTAAAAATGTCTTCACAGGGTAGCACCCCCCGAACCCCTTTTATTGCCGTCGGGCTCGATTGCTGCGCTCGCTCGCATACGTTGATTCGTTCTGCTTACGCCTCACCAGTTTCAAATTCCACCAGCCGCCACTGCCCTTTACAGTGTGTCGGCTCCCTTTGTGGGTCGCACGGATCGTACACCTTCTACAAGGCTTTCCAGTGCAGCTTGGAGGGCAGAGACAGAATCCCGTGCCTTGACGACTTCTTCTCTGTGCGGTGCCAGCCCAGGGGGCACCCGGTATGTATTGCGGAACTGCAGCTGCTGTGGCAGTAGAGGACCAGCGATCAGCTCCACTCCAGCCCCAAGCTGTACTTCCTGCAAGAGCACACTCCAAGAGGCCGGGGCAGAGAGCACGGCCAGGTAAGGGGCGTTATTAAAGGGTAGAGCCTGCTGGCAACAAGGGTTTCAGAGTTGTGGATAATGACCGTGCTTGTGGGCTGCAAAAAGCACAAGGCATGCTATTATAGTTCTGTGATTATTGGTAGACGAACCTGAATAGCATCTGCTTCTTTTATGAACATTTTTCTTGTATACAGGTTTCTGAGACTCACTGAATTCATTACACACAAGAAGGGGGGACAGGGAGCGTTTAGGAAGAAACAAGCGGGTCCACTACCAATGCTCCCAAGAGTCGCTATGTATCACCAAAGGTAACAGTTCCCAAAGTTATGAAGTCTGCAGCCGGACTTTGGTTGCGAGTCAAGGCTTCAATAGGCGAAGAGTTAAGAGAGAGGAGGAGAGGGAGTAGAAAAATAGGGAGTAGAAATGTCTCTAAGTGGTCAGGTTGAGATCAGATGAAGCAGGGGGAATTTCTCCTTTAGGTATTATTGCCTTCACACACTCTTGCGAGTGTCATGCTTCATCATTGGGCGTTGCTCCTCGTGGGGGTGGCGCTGCAGTCCTCCACAGGCCCCGCGAGAGGGATCTTTATTGGAGATCTTTTAGGAGATGCCACAGTTGTGCATGTGAGTGTGTGGTCCGATAAAAGATGTGAAAGTGATTTTAAAAAAATTACCCTACTGGTACCTAACGAACATACCCCCTGTTGTATGTGTTGTTACGCCCTAGGTTTAGTTTACAGCCTCAAGGCACTGTTTTCTTAAAGGCCTTCAGGCAGGAAACTCACTTCGTCCTAATCTAGGTTGGCAGTGCTTACTTTACTCGCTAGCACATCTCACATTTATATCAGACCTTTTATAAAACTCCCTTTTATCAGCTCCACATAGAGTACAACCTAATCCGGAATGAATTTAATCATTCTTTTGTCACATTTCAAAGCTACTAATTGTATATATGGACATAGCTATTTGAATGTATTTTTGGTACTGTTTGCATGCAATGCATTATGGGTAGGGTGGATTCACCATATGTGACCAAAACTTTATGATGCTCACTAGGGACCTCTAGGAGCAGCTTGCTGTACCGCACTTAGACATGCAGTGCCGGTGCCTTGCTCATTAGGGACCTCTAGTAGCATCTTGCGGGACTGCACCTAGACAAGCAGTGCTTGTGCTCACTACTAGACAAGCAGTGCCGGTGCCTTGCTCACTAGGGACCTCTAGGAGCAGCTTGCCGTTTTGCACTGAGACATGCAGCATCAGTGCCTTGCGCACTAGGGACCTCTAGGAGCAGCTTGCGGTAATGCACCTAGACATACAATGCTGGTTCCTGGCTTACTACGCAAGCATTTGCAATGCACTAGGTCTCGTATTACTTAAAGTATGAGCTATTGGCATTGCATTTTTATTTGCAATGCCAATACCTCAAACTATCAGTAATGCGAAACCTAATTCATTGCAAATGCTTGTTTAAGTGGTCTGAAGGATTTAAAAGTGCTTTACTGGCCCCTGAAATATCGGGTGTGTTTTTATTTAATGCATATATGTAGTTCTTGAAGGGTTTATTTATATCAGGAACAAAGCGTATCGGCAAATTGTATCACTAGTAATTTTGGGTGCACTACAATGTATTAGTGCTTTCTTTTGAGGTTGCCATTGGGTGTTTAAATGATGTAGTGTGTCATTTTGTTTTTAATATTTATGTCTGTTTGTGTGGGATGGAAGGCAGTCCACAGTCTTATATATGTATTCATAATTTGAAAAGTGCTTTGCTGGTATCTGAAAGGCAGCATGTTTTTTCAGTTCATTCATTTGTTTAGGTCTGAAAGTTTTTAGTGGGAACGGAGGTGTAGCCACATTGTTTCTAAATTTATTTTCACTTACTACACTGTTTTACACAGATTTATTTTGAGTGCATGTTTGTGTAGTTTAATAATACATTAACAAAAATTACAAGATGTTACTCATAACTTTATAACAATTAGAAGGGAGCCCTCATTTTTATTTGGATATTTTCTTATTAAGAAGACCTTCACTATATTTCAAAGGCAGCATGGCTTTCCATGTAAATTATTTATTTTGGTGTGAAATTAGCAATTTATCTCGGAAACAGAGCGTGTTGGCATATTCTTTGATTTAAAAATTTCTCGACCGCTACAATCGAACAGTCTTTTCTGTTTTTCCCCTCAATGGTTAGTGGGACAGAAGAAAGTTCTACTTACGCTCAAGGAAACACAACTTACCAATATTCAGCTCTAGTAAGATAAAAAACATTAAACCATACTCCAAAGTACCACTCAAATACAGTCTATAACACTAAACTCAACAAAACACGAAAACACACATTACCAATCAAATAAACACCTCACAAAATCACACTATAGCACTCAACAATACTATTCCATGCAGCAACACTCTACACAACACACTCTATGCCACTTACTATACAACACACTATTCCACTCTACATGTCCACTCTACACAACTCTATTTCACTCCAGCAGTCTATACTACTCCACTATAGTCAACACCACTAGACTTTACAACGCTCTACCACACTGTAAACCAGTACACTCTCATAGAACACTACACTCTTCACCATTCCACTCTATGCCACTGCACACTCACAATCAATAGACCTTTACAACACTCAAAAGCATTCAAAAAAGTTTCTACACTTTAACAATATACTACACTCAACTCTACTCTCTTCCAATATAAAAAAATATACTCCATACATTACACAACATAACACTACACACCACTCCATAACACAGCATAACACTCAACTCAACTTAACACCACTCTACTTCACAACACACCATAACACTATATTCTAGTCAGCATTTCCATACTTCACTCAATCCCCCTTCACAATAATCACTTCAAACCCTACTGAATAACAAACATACTAATATACACCAGATATAAAACATATTGGCAAAGCCATTGGTGTGGCCTATTGGCTATGCCAATGCTTGTTTTACAAGTTGCACTTTTTGTGCAATATTACGATTTGTGATGTGAGGCATTTGTGCTCCATGTGGGGTGAGTGGAGTTTCTGTTACATGGATTTCCTGTCTGCAGCTGCTGGAAGAATCATTGGACCTGCAGGCCTTTTTTTGATTGAGCACATTGGAAGGGCTTGTGGCATCCAGCCCTGTGAGTCCCCGTGGTAAAGCTAGGACAACAAACCTCAGGGACCAGCTTTGGCACTAGTCTTTTAAATTCTAAATCACAACGTACTGTCTGTTCACTGTCCCCTGGGCATGGCTTGCGCGCCAATCAAGATGGCCACGTAGCTTTAGAGCTCTATAAACCAGCACCAGATGTCTTTCGCCCTGAGAGAGAAGCACTTCACATTTTGAGTATTGGACGTCAGGCATCATCTTTTATCAATGCGGTGAGCCTTCTGATATTTTTAAATGCCGCCTCCATCGCTTTTCGGCATTTTTGACAACATAATTCGCCCCTGCTTAATAAAGGCCGCCATTTTGTTTTCTTTCATTTCAAACACCGTGTTTCCAGATGATGAGAAACACTTTCTATTTTTGTTAACGCAGGTTGGCTACCTTATCTCAAACAATAATGGAGCTGAGAGGGAATACGGAAAGGGTCGCCCTCCACTCACAGTCAATACTACACAATGAGACCCAATCCAAATAGCGAGCTAATGTATCAGTGACTCAAGGGGGGTCAAACACATCCTACTCCCCACTGCTCTCTTATCCACATAATAATGAGATAATGCACTGTGCTCTGCCCTATTTAAAATATCTGTTCTCCAGGACAACGCATCAGAACAAAAATGCTCAGAGTGACCCAAATTGTAGAGGTTCACAACAGTCCATACCACACATTGGACCTTACTCTAAAATAGAGGAAAAATGTGCGAGGAGCAAGTGACCCCTCACGGAAACACCACCAAGCGGGGTAACTGGTATGCAATTTCCAGACAGGCCCCTGTCTCATCATCGGTGGTCACTCGCTCCTCGGGAAAAGAAAGGTGAAAGAAAGGAAGACGTGTCCAAAACAAACAACGTATAAAGTGCTAAAGTGAAGTGCAGAAAAATCTGCTAGTGACAAACACACACAGACATAATAGTAGAGTGCCTAAAACCACACACAATACACCAATCCCTTATCCACTTTTATTCGTAGGGTGGTGATCGCGTGCCTTTGAATAAAAAAGGCTGGTAGCTAGTCATGCATACCATTACCTACAGTGCCGACATGTTTCACTGCTGTATATCGTAGAGCAGTTTCATCAGGGCTGCACTCAAGTGCTGCCACTTCACTCTTTTTGGACACTCGGTTCTGTAACGTGCTGTCGAGGGAGAACAGGTACGTAATTAAAAACATGTAGACTCAAGGGTGGCCAAAGGTATACTATGAAGGGATGTACAGAGTGGTAATCTGAGGAATATTTACCCAGGAGCAGCCAAGCTTTGCATACCAGCCACTCCGGTATTTACTGGGGACCTTAGATACTTCAGACGTAAGTGTGCCCCTTGATTTGTAATAAAAATATTTTATCTGCAGATGGAAGAAACAGATACACAATCGTAGTTTACATTGTGCTGTTGTGCCCCGTAGCACCTCATATATGTTACACCTGTGCTCCAGACTAAGTACCAAGAGCCTTATATATTCAGCGCTGACCCCACAGGCTACTGACTGCGGTTGATACCCCCTAGTAATGGTAAAAAGCTTGGGCGCTGGTTGTAAATACCATTGTACAGCGTACCAAACACATAGACCCACAGGTTATCAGCCGTGCAGCCAAAGCGATCAGAACTTTCCTACTCACTCGCGCTGGTTGTAAATGCCATTGTACAACGCACCACACACATTGACCAACAGGTTATCAACAGTGCAGCCGAAGCGATCGGAAACTTCATATTCAAAATCGTGACCCGCTTCGATATGTGCATGAGAAGCTCCGAGGAGCCGACAGGCTCAAACATGCTGTATTTAGCCCAAAACAACTAGTCAAAAGCATACTTCCCTGGTATTTGATTCAAGGTCCCCGCCTCACCGTGACGAGCTAGGAAGACGCCTTTCCTCAGCCGTGCCGGTGGCCTCTGCGCGGAGCACTGAAAATTGCATACCAGTTACCCCGCTTGGTGGTGTTTCCGTGAGGGGTCACTTGCTCCTCGCACATGTTTCCTCTATTTTAGAGTAAGGTCCAATGTGTGGTATGGACTGTTGTGAACCTCTACAATTTGGGTCACTCTGAGCATTTTTGTTCTGATGCGTTGTCCTGGAGAACAGATATTTTAAATAGGGCAGAGCACAGTGCATTATCTCATTATTATGTGGATAAGAGAGCAGTGGGGAGTAGGATGTGTTTGACCCCCCTTGAGTCACTGATACATTAGCTCGCTATTTGGATTGGGTCTCATTGTGTAGTATTGACTGTGAGTGGAGGGCGACCCTTTCCGTATTCCCTCTCAGCTCCATTATTGTTTGAGTGCTTTGTACGGCGGCTCAGCCGTGAGAGCTTAGCATCCCCCTACCTGGAGGATCGGTTTTTAAAATTTTAAATTTTTCATTACATGTGGACCCTGTGGTTGGTGAGGTGCTGTACTACTGAAACAGATTTTCTTCTGGGGGGTGTGTAGGAACCTGTGACTAATTGCGTCCTTAGCTCTCTCTCCCTTTCTTCTTCTCATTCTTAGTGTAGGTGATGGAGCAGATTTCCTCTGCAGTCAGGCATTGTTTTATTTTTGTGCTTCAGACAGACTGCATTTAAATTGCCACGCACATTTTGGTGCAAGTTAAAAACATGGCACAATATGAAAGTGAGGCCAATTCAGTCTGACATGCTTTTGCTGAATTAACATGTGTTTTTGCAATGTAGAGAAAAGTGGCCTTTTTAGCTTTGAAGATTAATAGAATGTGTTTCTCTCTTCCCAGCGCATCCCATGTAATCTAAATCCACTATTCCTGTCTTAAAAGACTTTGACTTGTTGCATATTTTGATAAATATTTTCAGTTAATAACACCTCTTTTACTTTGTTGCACATTGCACATTTATTTTACATGTTGTACATAAATAATGGAGTTTGGAAACATAATGTGCTGATTTACATGAAACTAATAGTATCTTTGTGTTTATTTTATTTTGGGGCCTACCATTAAATGGCTGCCTGTGAAACCATCAAAAGCTATGGCTTGCTTTGAATGAGAAGGGAGCATGCGCAGACTGTGGCAGCTTTCCTCATGCCAAGAAGTGAAGGACAGCTTGAACTGTACATTCTTCTGATTGTGCCAATGTGCCAGCTAACTAAAGTATTCGTCCTACTGCGCTGAGAAAAGGAAGGATGAAACATTTTCCCTAGTAAATGTTGCAAATGTTTATAAATGTATTATTCATGTATGCTTCTTTTGTTAAAACTGTTTTTTTTTTATGCGTCAGGAAAGTGCAAACTCATGCCATCATGATTAACCAATCAACATACAGGTTTTCCTGAAATGCAACATTTTGTGTAGTCTGCCAAAATTTTGTGTATAAAAACTGACAGGGGCGGGCTTTTTCAGCTCAGCTGGCTTCTTGCTCATTTTGGCTTAGGCTTCTATGGGTTAGGTACGAGAAACGTCCCGGGAGATTGCTGAGGGTTTGCGTCCGAGGAGAATCAGGGGGAGGTTTCTTGCTTCCACGTCATATCTTGGCCACATTCCTTTGAGGTCTTGTGAAGGGCGGGCTATCTCACTCCCTGCTTGCTCTTTAGACACAGACAGATGCAGAAGAACAGCTGATTAAATAGAATTAGATGCTAAACTTCAGTTATGCTTAGACAAATTAATTAGGTCTGAAAAGATTTTTTTTGACTTATGCATTTATTTTTCTTAATGGGAGATTTTTGCAAACTATTTGATTTTTGATTAGCCTTGCAAGACTATATTTTTCTTAGAAACTCTTTGAGTCTTGAATGACATTTTGCGCCACATTCCTACATGTTATGCCTATATGCAGACTGTAATGTGTTCTGTATTAATGCTATTTTTCCTGTTTTCCAAATTCTGTAACCTGATTGATATTTGATTAATGAATAAAGGGTCAGAGAAAAATTAACTTTTGACTAGAAAATAAAACCCTTTAAATACTCAACAACTCTCTTTATTGGCCTAAAATAATAATTGCATTTTTGACTGTTCATCTTTATTTAAAGTCTCCTGAAGGTATTACATGGTGTGAAGGGCCCAACACCTTTTGAGCGGTAAATTCGAGGTAGCATGAGGGTTTTGCATTGAGAAATTACCAGAAGAAATTACCGCTCCATCATAGGCCCCTACTTATCAATGGATAAGAACTGTCTGGCCTTCACAGAGGAACAGATAGCGGCTATCCTAGCAGGCCCATCACTACTACCTGACAATCCATTACTTAGCACCACCACAGCTAGGGAAGAATGGGAGAAGCTTAGTACCCTTAAAAAGAGGCAGGTTAGGATTGCTTTACATGGGGCGCTTATGACTGAATACTACAATGCAGGCGCGGCCCCAGCTAGTTTACTTGTCAGAATAGAACCCCGCATCTTCCTTGACGATAGCAGGTTTAGGCGAGATTGGAGCTTCATCGCCAACAAGTGTACTAGAGATTGGCTGATTTTGATTATCAGCACGGCCAAGCGGCTGAGTGAGGAACTACTGAAAGAAATACTTGAACTGGAAAAATCGATACAGAGGGATACCACACTGTTGGATACTAAAGAACAACTCCAAAGGATCCAGGAGGACCTTTCTGAATACAGGAACTATATGGTAACCCAAAAATTGAAGGGCCTCACTCGTAATCTGGAGAGATACACACATGAATGGGCTTTTCCCTATGTGAAGGACGAATACTACACAGCTCCTCAGGAATCCCAGTCCTTTGGAGGGAGACAGAGGGGCCGAGGGGGCAGACAACAACCAAGACGAACCCCCAATCAGTGGACCTTCGACAACACGTCCAGTGAGGACGAGGAAGAAACACCTCAAGGTAATCGGGTGAGATTCCAACAACAGAATCAAAACAGCGAGGACTTGGGGGCACTCCTTAGGTCTTTTTTAGCCCAAGGCCAAAGAACAACCAACCGTGGAGGAGGTCAAGGAGGCGGAAGAGGCAGAGGAAACCACACCAATCAGCCGAACCAGCAACGCCAACAATGGCAGACGTTCTCGCCCAGGTTGACCCGCAGCAGAGGCCGGACCCAGAAGTAAGCGGCAACATCGTAGTGAATCTTTCGGATCATGTCCTGTCTGAAAATGAGAAAAGAGTACTGAATAAAGGTTTGGGTTTCATTCCTACTCCTACTCATGACGCATTTAAATGCAGAATTGAGTTCCAGGAAACAATGAGAAAGATTAAACTGAAAAAGTTTTTCAAGGACAAGCAACCACTAGAGAACATCACCTATACTTCTAACTTGAGGAAACCTTCCACTTTCTGCCCACCCTCTTCTATGGTTAGCCCAGAAATAGTGGTCTTTGAGTCTCTTGTCTTACAGGACATAGAAAAAATAGAACACACGCAGAGACAGTTTCATCACAAAAACATGAGCAAGGAAGACTGGGAAGCAGTCAAAAGCCTCCAAAACAATCACACGCTGACCATAAAATCAGCAGACAAGGGCGGTGCCATTGTCCTTCTCAACACCACTGATTACGAGGCCGAAGTACTACGCCTCCTGAGTGTTAGGACGAATTATGTACCGCTTAATAAAGATCCGACGGATGAATTGTCAAAAACCATCCGAGACATGGTCGGGGCGGCTAAAGAAAGAAAGTGGATTTCGGTCAAAGAGGCGGAGTTCCTTGTAAACACCAGCCCTAGGACTCCGTCTTTTTACATCCTCCCAAAAATCCATAAGCCCATTCGTCCACCTCCGGGGCGCCCCATTGTGGCGGGTATTCAATCCATTCTGGAACCGCTATCCCAATATGCGGATTACTTCCTTAGAGAGTCTGTGGTCACCCAAAAGTCATTTGTAAAAGACACTACTGACATCTTAAATGTACTTGAAGACATCCAGTATGACCCGTCAAACGAATTCTTTGTCACTATTGACATCGAATCCCTGTACACTTGCATTCCCCAGGACGCGGCGCTGGTGGCAGCGGCCCGCGCCCTGGGTGACCAGGAATGCTTCTATGATACAACTCAGACATTCGTACTGCAGTGTATTGAGTTAGCCCTTACTAAGAACTATTTCTGCTATAAAGACCAGCTTTACCTCCAGGTGTCTGGCACCTCTATGGGGGCTACAATGGCACCCAGCATAGCCTGTATCTATGTTGGACAGTTCGAGGAACACATCATCTATCATAACAGCAACCCCTGCCAGAGCCATATCCGGCTCTGGAAGAGATATATAGATGACGTGCTTTGCATCTGGTCAGGAACGGAGGATCTCCTGTTGGAATTCCTTAACTGGCTGAATGCACAAGATGTGAACCTCAAGTTTACTTGGACATACGACAGACATAAAGCAGTGTATCTTGACCTAGACATCGAATACAGCATGGGCACCATTAACACCTGTGTACATCAGAAGCCCACAGATAGGAATTTCCTACTCTCGTACGATTCCTTTCACCCTAGAGCCTTGAGGGACAACTTGCCCGTAGGGCAGTTCCTGAGATACAGACGCAACTGCTCCAACACCAGCACCTTCCTGGAACAATCGGAAGTACTTACATCTAAGCTGACTAATAGAAACTACCCTATGAAGGTAGTAAAACAAGCCAAAAAGAGAGCGCTCAACACCCCTAGGAGTGCTCTTTTAGAGAAGGTTATCAAGAAGAGGGATGACTGTATACCTGTGGTCATGACGTTCGATCCTATGGCCACCAAAATTCGTCAGTCTATCCGCAAGCATTGGTCCATTCTGTCAAACAGCGATTTCCACATGCCACCCCGAGATTTGCATTTAAGAGGGCGTCCAACTTGAAGGATAAACTTGTACATTCAAGAGCCCCCCAGGCATTAACTGATCATAATTCCACTGTACCCAAAGGCCACTTTCCATGTGGTACATGCTCGGTATGTCCACTCACTAAGAAAAGCAAAAGCGTGAGTCTCATATCAGGGAAGGAATGGTTCCAAAATCAGTTTAGTAACTGTAACTCCACACAAGTGGTATACAGGTTAACGTGCCAATGTGGATTACAGTATATAGGTCTGACTTCGCGCAAGATCAAAGTGCGTATACAGGAACATCTAAGCACAATCAGAGCAGGTAAATTAACAACTAAGCTTGTTCAGCACTGTTCCACTGAAAAACACACCTTCCAGTGGACAGTGCTTGAGAAGATCACAGGCTCCCCTCAGAACATTGATGAGATCTTGTTAGCCAAAGAATCACGCTGGATCTATAACGAGAAAACTGATAGAGTTGGGCTCAACGAGATCATTGAATGGAACAGGATCAAATTGTGAACCTCGGTCTTATGCTGAAATAAATTGCCTTTCCTCTTGCCTAGACCTACACAGGGACCCCCTCTATGTCTATGGACCATGTCCCTGGGCAACCCCTAGGTTTACATACTCTCAGGCTTTGTGAGGAATGTTTGCTTTGGCTTGTGCTCAACTGGTGCCCAGATTCCAGATTCTATAGATGCTATATCAGATGCCCCCTGTGGGCTAGGTCCTTATCCAGCGTAGGACTCCCGGGCTCTGGGTCATACTAGAGTTCTCTTGGATCTCACCACACTAGTCCTTTTATGCCTATTGGGCAAGTTGCATCTAATTATGAATATTATACATGTAATTATGAATATTATGTCCTTGGTCAGGACTACACTAGTCCTTTTATGCATATGGGGCAAATTGCATGTAATTATGAATATTCTGTCCCTGGTCAGGTGCTTATCCAGCTCAGCACATCCTGCTCGTCTATACACTGGAGCACGGTTGGGTCTTACTACACTATTCCTAATTTTGAATAGGGGGCGAATTTTATGCAAGTGTGAGTATTATGTCCCTGGCCCCCAAGCCTTTATTGATCAGCCAGGACCCTGGACGGGACATCGTTTCAGTGGTACAGCACCGGGTTCCCTGGATATGGTTGTGCCATTGTAGACCACTACAGTGATAGAAGCCCTTTGACTAGGCTAAGATGGCCGCCACGCTTGGAGGCGCGATCACGCGGTTTGACGCGATGGGCGTGGCTTCGCCGGTGTTTTTCAGTGCTCCGCGCAGAGGCCACCGGCACGGCTGAGGAAAGGCGTCTTCCTAGCTCGTCACGGTGAGGCGGGGACCTTGAATCAAATACCAGGGAAGTATGCTTTTGACTAGTTGTTTTGGGCTAAATACAGCATGTTTGAGCCTGTCGGCTCCTCGGAGCTTCTCATGCACATATCGAAGCGGGTCACGATTTTGAATATGAAGTTTCCGATCGCTTCGGCTGCACTGTTGATAACCTGTTGGTCAATGTGTGTGGTGCGTTGTACAATGGCATTTACAACCAGCGCGAGTGAGTAGGAAAGTTCTGATCGCTTTGGCTGCACGGCTGATAACCTGTGGGTCTATGTGTTTGGTACGCTGTACAATGGTATTTACAACCAGCGCCCAAGCTTTTTACCATTACTAGGGGGTATCAACCGCAGTCAGTAGCCTGTGGGGTCAGCGCTGAATATATAAGGCTCTTGGTACTTAGTCTGGAGCACAGGTGTAACATATATGAGGTGCTACGGGGCACAACAGCACAATGTAAACTACGATTGTGTATCTGTTTCTTCCATCTGCAGATAAAATATTTTTATTACAAATCAAGGGGCACACTTATGTCTGAAGTATCTAAGGTCCCCAGTAAATACCGGAGTGGCTGGTATGCAAAGCTTGGCTGCTCCTGGGTAAATATTCCTCAGATTACCACTCTGTACATCCCTTCATAGTATACCTTTGGCCACCCTTGAGTCTACATGTTTTTAATTACGTACCTGTTCTCCCTCGACAGCACGTTACATAACCGAGTGTCCAAAAAGAGTGAAGTGGCAGCACTTGAGTGCAGCCCTGATGAAACTGCTCTACGATATACAGCAGTGAAACATGTCGGCACTGTAGGTAATGGTATGCATGACTAGCTACCAGCCTTTTTTATTCAAAGGCACGCGATCACCACCCTACGAATAAAAGTGGATAAGGGATTGGTGTATTGTGTGTGGTTTTAGGCACTCTACTATTATGTCTGTGTGTGTTTGTCACTAGCAGATTTTTCTGCACTTCACTTTAGCACTTTATACGTTGTTTGTTTTGGACACGTCTTCCTTTCTTTCACCTTTCTTTTCCCGAGGAGCGAGTGACCACCGATGATGAGACAGGGGCCTGTCTGGAAATTGCATACCAGTTACCCCGCTTGGTGGTGTTTCCGTGAGGGGTCACTTGCTCCTCGCACATTTTTCCTCTATTTTAGAGTAAGGTCCAATGTGTGGTATGGACTGTTGTGAACCTCTACAATTTGGGTCACTCTGAGCATTTTTGTTCTGATGCGTTGTCCTGGAGAACAGATATTTTAAATAGGGCAGAGCACAGTGCATTATCTCATTATTATGTGGATAAGAGAGCAGTGGGGAGTAGGATGTGTTTGACCCCCCTTGAGTCACTAATACATTAGCTCGCTATTTGGATTGGGTCTCATTGTGTAGTATTGGCTACCTTATCTACCTACACTTAGCGGTGAGCCTATTGATACTTTTAAATGCAGCTTTCCTGTTTTTGGCAACTTCTTAAGGCGCAATTCGGTCCATATGATTATGACCGCCATTTTGTTTCTTGTTTTCCTCACAGCACCCAATGTATTTCAAGATGATTTCTTTTGAGTCAGTTCTTTCCTCTTAAGACTCTGTTGTCATTTATTTTTGTAAACACGCATTGAGATTTTTTCTCTATTGAAGCAAAGCTCCCTTCACTGTTCCTTATAGTTCGAGTGTAGTATGGTTAGTCTTCTCGACGAATAACCACCATTTTGTGCTCCCCTTGAGTTCTTCTTCTTCTTTTTTTATGAAGTGAAAATATATTAATAAATACCATCACTTCCTTTGACCTTGCAGTTTCCTGAATTCCGTGAGCTAAATTATTTTCCCCTCAAGGAGGCTCTCTCAAATTACAATCCTTTGGTTTTTGTCTCCTAAGAGTTTGGTTTATTCTTCATGAAACTCCTTCATAATTGTATGGGAAGACTGCGGAACACTAAGCTCTCTCCTTCCACTAAAGTTGCTGCGCTTTCAGACTCAGACTCTCACTCTAATTTTAACGAATTGGATGACCCCTCGCCTCACAAACCTTATCAGGCTTCAGGCACCATTCCTAAAGCACAACTTGCAAGCTCATTACCTGAAATATCTACTAAACGTCCAAAAAAGGACCCCCCCTTCTCCTGTGAATTCTTCCTCTGCCTCTATGGATTTAATTCTTGTAGAGGTCTGGGGTCTGAAACCTTTCATAGAGGACAGTAATAAAACTCTGCTGTTTCTTCATGACAAATGGTCTTCGCTGGACTCGCGAGAGCTCGTTGTGGAACAAACAACAGAATCCCTCCAAGCTTCTGTTCTGCATTTCCTATTTGGAATCTGAATTATCCCTACTTAAAAAACAAGCGGAGGATTTTGAAAACCGAAATGCAGGAATAATCTCAGACATTATGGTCTTCCTGAAAAGGTTGAGGGTTCCAATCCAACTGATTATTTTCAGTCACTTTTACCTAAGCTTTTGGACTTACCAACTACTCTTTCCCTTAATATTCAAAGGGCCACAGAATCGGTCCTAAAACCTCTTTGAAACCGTGTGGTGTCATCAAGCTTTTCCTGCAATACACAGATCTCCTTCAAGTTCGGTCAGCCATCAAATCTGAAAATCAAATTTTTTGGGAAGGTCATCGTCTTTTTCTTTCTCAAGATGTTTCTAAAGTCACGGCAGATAGTCGGAAGAAGTTTCTTGATCTTCGTCCTCAACTGCATACTATTAATGCCAGATTTGGTCTCCTACATCCCTGCCTTTCCAAAGTTACTTATAAGGAAAACACCACAACATTTGAAGACCCTGCGGCATTACAAGAATTTCTTCGACTTCCTGGAGCTGATGTTATGGACACTTCAAAACCAGCATGATTATTATATTTGCCTCATGTTGTTTTCCAGCTATTTCCAGGAGTATAAATCAGTGACTAGGGTTCCCCAGCACATGTTCAAGGTTGATCAACAAGATCATTCTCAACATTTTGAGCAGAGATTTTGGGGGTGGTGGTTTCCATACTAGATATTGTTAGGGTGGCCACATGGGCATCGCACCATACATTTGTAAATCACTATATTCTGGATATAGTGGACTCAGGATCTGGTAACTTTGGTTCTATGGTGGTCAGAAAACAAATGAAGTAACTGTATGAATTATATATAATTACCAGCATATGCACAGTGCAAAACATTTTCATTGGCTGCTTGTGGTTTCCTCACTAAGGGGGGTCATTAGGATGGCGGAAGGGCCGCCACTGCCAGCCATGCGGTGGCGGACCTTCGGACATCAGACCGCGATGTTCCCACCGCCAAATGAGGTTGGCGGTGGGATCCGCTTTCTGACCATGGTAGACGCAAAGACCGTCCTCCATGGAACCGTCACAGGCAATCATTCCGATTGCCTGGTGGAGTGGTCTTCATCCTTGAAATGGTGCCAGTGCCTAGCAGGCACCGTCCGCCAAATTAGGATGCTGGCTCCAGCCAGCTTTTCCATGACTGCAAAACGCCATTGAAAAGCTGGCGGGGATTGGTTTCGGGGGCCCGTTGCGGGCCCGCCTAGTGTTGGGGGGAGGTGTGGGTGGACAGGGGGGGCACCCATTGTACCCCCTGCATTTCACTGCACCAAGTGGCAGGCCCCATGTGGTGCCTGCCACGGTGTGCAGCGAAATGCAAAACATGGTATTTTATCATCACTGGGAGTGCTGCTGTCAGCAGCACCCGCCACAATGCTAAAATGCACAATGGGTCCGCCCTGGTGGCGGTCGCATTCTGATTTATGGTGCGGGGCTGCCGGATGCATGGCAGATGGACCCGGTCACCACCACGATGGCGAACGGATTCCAGTCCGTCCGCCATCGTAATCGGACTTTAGATAATGACTAGAACGAGGTGGTCTTATGAAGGGGTAATGAAACTATTACTTTCCGGTAAGCAGCATTTACTCTCACTCACACAAAATAAAATACCATTACAAGAAAATGAAGTGAGCAAACCAGTGCTAGATTTGATTTCTTACTCAAGGGTACAACAGACAATACAGTTTTGCTGTAGAAGAAGCAAAGAAGAATGTCTCAGTTTAGTCTGCCTGAGTGCCTGTGTTAAGAAAGTCACAAACAATTATTTACTTTTCATTTTATTTCTCCTATTGCTTTTCGCTTGGTCTAGAAATGCAGGCCTTACAAGCATTATTTTTACATTTTCAAAAATGAATTCGAATTACAATCATATTTGATTTTTTGGCATTGTTTTTAATCTATCACTGTGTGTAATAACTGGCCAAAAATATTGTTTGCCTACCAGTTAATATGCATATCATGACACATCCCCTGTCTATCCGTTTAATGCACGAGTGAGTGACTGGCTGACTTGGGAAGTATGTGAGCACCATATGCCTGGGAGGGAGTGAAACACATGACCAGGGCCACTGGAATTATGCGATTATGCAGCCGCTACGTTTTTTGTATAATTATCAAGTTGCTGCATTTTCCACATAATGTATCATCTACTGCATAATCTGCAAATAAAAAAAAATGTCTATAGCTAAAGAGGTTCAAAAGCTTCTAAAAACGCAGCAACGTGTTTTTCCGCACAGTGGAAGGCCCTTTGCAAAGGTTGACTGGTAACTTTTCTGTAGTTTATTGCTAAATGTAAATGTAAATGTATTGGCGTTTATATAGCGCACTACTTACCCGTAGGGTCCCAAGGCGCTTCGACCGCTGCGAAACCCTTCCTGGCTTCCCTGAGAGATGGTCCCTTAATGGGTATCTCCAGGGTGAGACCAGGCATCCCCGGCGGTCTGGTGGGGCCGTTAGTGAAGATGAGGCAAGCTAATGCCCAGAGTTGCCGAGTGTGATCGCTGATCAGAGTGGACACCGAGGCGAGAGAGTTATCGAGTCCGCTGACCCTGGTCCAGAAACCTGCCGCGCCGGGAATCGAACCCTGGTCCCGGGCCGTCCTCTGCTCTCGGGTCTGCCGCCTCTAACCAGTGAGCCACACTACTTCACTACATTGCTACATGTGGGTGTTATACTGGTCCTAATGATGTGCAACTAATGCGCAAACAGAATTAACAAGTGTAAACATTACAAAATATTGAAATAATACTATCACAAAATGTACAACAGCAACATTTGTCTTTTCTGGCCATATACTTTACACAACCTTGGCACATAATTTGTCCCTAACGTGTCACATTATTCCAGTGGCATTGTACATGAGTGAACACTTTCTACATACCAAAACAAAATATTACCAATATTACTTGTGGCCAGGTGGTCCAGTAGTATGTGTGGCACCATCAGCCGATTATGTACTCTTCATTTTTGAGTTTTTGAGGCAATACCTTCAATGTCAAAACCAAAACTACAACTCCCAGAATGCACTGCAGTAGGACGTTGATTAGAAACTCAGGGCTGGCTGTAGTGTCACGCTTGGCATGGGACCATTCATTATCTTTTGAATGCCTGAAAATTACCAGCATCACTTCAGTGCAGGCAAATGCAGAAAAACACTGAGGAGCATCTGGCTATGGGTGTTTAAGAAAATACAGGCTGGCTTCATCTGATGCAGTTGTAAAAGTTCCCCAGGGTACCACCTTCCTGAGGGGTGAACACACCTACAAATGTTATACAGTTTACTTAGGTGATTAACACCCAAGGGTCTGCAGGTGCTGGTTTCTTAAACAATATCTGAGTATAACAAAGGCTGTAGACATGTTGTAGTTCTAGTTTAACCACATCGCTGCGGCGGCTATTCCGCCGCAGCGCTAAGGGGGCGGGGGGGCGCTCGGCGGGCGCATGCTGGTGACGGAACCGCTCCGTCACCAGCAGCGGTTAAGCTGTGGTCATGACGGAGCGGTTCCGTCATGGCCCTGCCCGCTCAATAGAACGCGCCGCGCCGGCGCGGCGGCCGGGCCATGACGGAACCGCTCCGTCATCAGCACAGCGCCACTGCGGCTGACGACGGAGCGGTTCCGTCATCAGCATGGATAGGGTTAAATCACAGAGGGTCCTAAGAGTAAGATGGAAAATGCGAAACCGTGAGAGTGACTGAGTTATACAATGTGAGATGGATTTTTTTAAAAATACAGAACAACTATGCAGACCCTAACAGAAGCCCATAGGACAAACTGCCAATGGCTGCGATATTCACCATTTAAATGAAATATGCAAGTTTTGCAGGTACTTCGATTTATTCAGCATTCTTTATGGGAATAACATAGCTGTTGTGGGTTGGCAGTACACACACTACAAACATAGACACTTTCTGCTAGTTTATGGAATATTACTGTTTGAAACGAGGAAACTGCAGACTAGAACAGCAGGAAGTTTATATGTACACATTCTGTCTGTGAGTGATAGAAATAGCATCTTCCTCCTCCTGTGTGATACACCACCTCTCGCAGGCAATCCTTTCTAAGTGAGTTTTATGTCGTATTCACACCAAGTGCTACAGTGGTGATTTGGGGACGTTTTACTCAAAATTATGAGTGAAGACCATTTACATATGCAAATGTTTACTGGTAAACACACAATTCTGTTTGTTTCAAGCAAACACTCAGAACAATGACGATATGGTATGCTGGGTCTAGAATTTCAGTATCCTTTCACTATCACTCTACAGGTCACTTTGCTGGCATTAAGTCCCTTGCACCATGGAAGCAGGCGGATGGACACTGGGCGGAGCCAGAGACGTGAGGAGGAAAGGAGGCTGCAAACACGCCCAATGGGGGACCGGTGGGAGGAACTTCGTCAGCCATTCAAGGAGCTTGGGAAAGAGGATGAACGCCGGCCTCACAGTCCTGTGTGATTTGGGTGTATTATTATTATGAGGTAGATTAGTTCATACTGTATGAACCTACCTTACCTGGGACATGGTTGAAGATGGCTATTGGTTCAATACCGGTTGTTTTTTGTTTGTACCAGTGAAAACAATAAAATATGCCTTTACAAAAAAAATCTGGTTGCTAAAGCAGCAGTGTATAAGTCACCCTCAGGGGCCTAACGCATGCCCCTGAACCATCTGTGGCACATGCCCCCCCCCCCCCCCCCCCCACAAGTGATGAATCTCTCTGAGTAGAGTAATTTGCCTTTTCTGGGCTTTGCTAAAACAGGAATGCCAAAATGTTCATTCGGAACACAAGTCAGCGTAGTAGATGGTCAAGATCAAGAGGAAGCTGGTTCTAAAGTACAACCCCCTAATAAGAGAATGGTCTGTACCAGTTCCACAGAGGTGGGTGTTGGGTACATTCAGAAGAGTGGAGTTGATGATCTAAGTTGGAACTCTGGTGCTCAAGAGACAATCACAGGGCTTTAAAGATGATGTATTGGTTAGTGGGGAGTCACTGAGGTTTTCCAAGGGGTGCTCTAAACCAACAAGAAGGAGGCGGTGGATCAGTGTATTTAATAAAAACTTTGCATGATGATACATGCTGATGTGTAGCGTTGAGAATCATCTGGTTGCTAACTATTCATGTTGTCGACATGTGTGTAAGAAAGTCTGATCCGTTCACACAAATAGGTCCAAATTTATGAAGCCTTTTATTGTCCTTGTGCAGCTCAAGATGATGCAAGGACAACACCAAGGCATCAGTAATAGTTACAGAGCCATGTTAGGTGCTAGTTGAGCCACCTTGCTTGGTTTGGTATAGAAATGTAACACACCATAGCTGCTTCTGCTCCTACATTACATTTGAAGCTTGTGTGTGTGTGTGTGTGTGTGTCTTGTAAAGCGCACTGCTACCCGGAGGCGTCATGGCGCTATAGACCGCTGGGGAACCCGTCCTGGCTTTCCCTGTGAGATGTTCCCTCCTGGGTATCTCCAAGGTGAAACCAGGCATCCCCGGCGTTGATGGGGCCGTTGTGGAGATGAGGCAAGCTAATGCCCAGAGTTGCCGAGTGTGTTCCCTGGTTAGAGTAGGCACCGAGGCGAGAATTATCGAGTCCGCTGACCCTGGTTCACGACCCTGCCGCGTCGGGAATTGAACCCTGGTCCCGGGCCGTCCTCTGCTTCCGGGTCTGCCGCCTCTAACCAGTGAGCCACACCACTCTACCTTGGAGGTGTTCAATAAGTGGATCGTGGGCATTCCCATGCATCCACCCGTGGATTTTGGCTCAATCCCAGATGTACTAAAACTAGTAAACCTGGGAATGTGTCAAAGTGCTACGCCCGACCCTTTGTAATGAGGAGAAATATGTATATTTCTTCTTGTTACTTTCTCTTTCTATAGGTAGTGCATTCTGCAGCACACATCGAAAAAGGATAAGGCATCTAAGGATTGTTTTTGGGCCGGAAGGTATCCCTTCCTGCACATAAGCAATCCTGCCTGCAACACAGGCACACTGGCACTAGTGCCAGGGTGCCTGCTATGGCCCTAGGCAGCACACGGTGCAGCAATACAAGGAGAAATCAGAAATACTCCAGATCTTTGTGAAAGTGGAGAATTTCAGCGCTCTCCCTTTTACCCAACATGGGCAGCAACTTTGCTTCCCACCCTATGTTGCTTCAGAAATTAGTAAATATGATCCCTAACATAGAATATTTAAGTGGGTCCTATGCAACTGTCCCCCATAGCTTCTTGGCTATTGTCTTGGTGAAGGCTTTCTTGATACCATCGAAAACATGAGTTTATTTAATTCATATATCTATGTCTTGCTACTCAGGCAATAGTTTTATTTTGCTTAAGAAATTGTTCCTTATTTAAAAAGAAAACCGAGCTATCGACTCTCAGACACCTCTCTTTATCCATTGGTCTGTTCTTGTGTCACTCGCATTTCGTTTCTGCCCAGTACCGCCTACAGCACGGGACAATGGGTCAGCCTACTTTGGCTACTGACTAGCTTCCCTTTAAGTGACTGCATTCATCCCTTTCACAAAGAGCACATACACACACAAGGTAAATGTAATGTAAATGTATTGGCATTTATATAGCGCACTACTTACCCGTAGGGTCCCAAGGCGCTTCGACCGCTGCAAAACCCTTCCTGGCTTCCCTGAGAGATGGTCCCTTAATGGGTATCTCCAGGGTGAGACCAGGCATCCCCAGCGGTCTGGTGGGGCCGTTAGTGAAGATGAGGCAAGCTAATGCCCAGAGTTGCCGAGTGTGATCGCTGATCAGAGTGGGCACCGAGGCGAGAGAATTATCGAGTCCGCTGACTCTGGTCCAGAAACCTGCTGCGCCGGGAATCGAACCCTGGTCCCGGGCCGTCCTCTGCTCTCGGGTCTGCCGCCTCTAACCAGTGAGCCACACTACTTCACTAGTTCCCTTTAGTGCAGTGTTTTTTGTTTTTACTGTATCATTACTTTATTATTGACTTTGTTTGTAGAGCTACCAAATGAGAGCACAGAGCACATTCCAGTTTTATCAGTTCCTGTCTCTTTCTTTCTTTCTTTCTTTTCTTTTCTTTCCTTCCTTTGCTCCTCCTTCTTTCCTTCTTTCTTTCCTCTTTTTCTCCTTCGTTCCTTCTTTCTTGCCTTTTTTTTCTTTCTTTCTTTTTGAAGAAGCCAATTCCAGACGGATTGACTTTTTTTAAACTCTGTGTTAGCCAAGACTTTTTGATTTTAATAAACGTATGTGTATAACATAGTTTCTAATAGGGGTTTTCAGCCAGACTGAACCCATTAGTTTGTGGCTGTATCGTTCCCATTTTTGTTCTGCCCAGCATGCATCAAGAGGCAATGTGCCAGTCCACTTCAGACATTCAACCATTATCCATGAGTTATGGCTTCATACACTTCGGAGCACATCACACACACAAACTAGTTTCCTTCAGTGCTTCTCAGTACTATGGAAATGTGTGTTTTTTTTAGACTAAAACATTTTTTTTGCCTTTGGGCAATGTTTTTGTTCAGATTCTCGAGGGCCCTGCTGCTTCCCAAACAATAACGTTTTGCAAAGACCATGGTAAAACAAAGCAAGAATCGCCAATAAGGCTAGCGGCCAAATATTAGCTTTGCCAAGGCTCGTTTAATATGATAGTCAAGCGCTGTAAATAACAGGTGTTGTTTAACTTAGTAGTACTCGTTATATTGACCTCGAAACCAGGAAAGGCTTAGATAGCTGGCCCCAGGTGGGAATTCCGTCTATAATTTGTGAGTCACACAAATAACTTTTTCTCGGTTCACTACAGTTTCGAACCAAGAGGGCTTCTGCTACTCCAGTGCTTCACGTTTCTGATGTCGGACCGGAAGTTCTGCTTTGCAGCGTTCCATCCCCTTATCAGACATCACATAGAGGAAGCCATCCTTCCAGTTCTGGAACCCGACCTCTGACGGTGTCTGACAGCTGGAGCAGTAATGCTGATAGAAGCCCTCACAGGCCGTTTACAGGATGTGTTATCGCTGGCTCTCGCTCTAGCCAAAGGAGTGGGTGAGTTACACGACCTCTGGGCCGGGCCACCATCTAAAGTGGTTCACGAAGAAACCCACCCATCTTTTAAACTCCCTGAACCTGCCAGAATCCCACCTCATCCACTCCCTTGGCCTGGCTGTGTTTGTAGAACTCCCATAGCGGGCCCAGGCAACAATGTTCTATTCTCAGTGTGAGTGGTACAGACATATTGAGAGACCAGGGCATACTTTGTCCAATCACTGCCGTCCAATCTACAAAGCTCGAGATTAGACACACCTCTCACCAGGAAGTGCTCTGAACAAAGGGCACAAGTACCAGTTTCCTTCTGGAAATGTCATTAACATTCAAAATGGTGGAACTTAAGGCAGCAGTTGAGAAGGGATTAAGTCCACCTCAGGTTCCTGCTGTCTTCTTTAAATGTTGCCCCCGGGCTCCCTGCACTTCCCGCACCGCCCCCAGCCCCTGTCATTGTGCCCTCACTCTCTCCTCATCTCCAGCCTGGGCATTGTGTGGTGTCACCAGGCCCTCACTTAATGCACCTGCACAGGGTAGCGCCTAGAGGGACAGCTACACCGGCAGCTGGCCGTCTGGGGTTGACCAAACCAAGGATCCAAAATGGCAGGTAAAACGCGAGTCTTTCTTCTATTTCTAGGAAGGGGATGCGGTGTTGAGGGGACTTAAGTGGGAGGTGGAGAATGGCGCGTGGGAGATGGGGAAGTGAGAAGGGGGTGAGAATGACAGAGGAGGGAGGAAGGGGGACGGAAGATAAAGCTGTAGAGCCCTCTGACCTCGACGGCTGACCAATCAAACTTTAAACTAGCAGGGCTTGTGGTCCTTCGGTTATTCAGCCCTTTGTGCACGGTCAAGTACGCCGTGTAGCATGAAATACTGAACATAACTTCACAAAAGTAAAACAACCTTCAGATTGTGCACATTTTCCACAATTATTCTATTTTTCCGTCTGCGTGTACTTAATAAATGTATGTGTTTTTAGAGCATCCCTAATAACTAGTACAAGAACAGTTTGTTTCCGTAATGGGTGTGTGTGTGTGTTTCAACAACATAAACCAGTGTAATTAAAGAACGCATGCAATCTTTTCTCCCTTCAAGAGAAAATCACGTGTATTCTCTTTCTCTTTCCTAATTTCAAGTTCCACTCATGTTAAAGGTACTTTAATCTTCATAAAACGGATTTGGCATTGGGTGAAAACGTCGAATTGTACAGACCTCTTTTCCCTTTGAGTCCAAAGAAAGGATCTATCTGTATGTGCCCCCGCATTTGCTACTGTACTGCACTGTACTAGATTTGTAAACTTCTTTTTTTAATAATAAAAAAAACTTTGAATTAAAAAAAAAGAAATTAAATGCTAAACAACCCAGAAAAAAAACGTGTAACTTAAAAAGGTTTAGATTACAAAATACGTTATTGATATTATTAGAGTCAAAAATAAAACCACACACAAACGTGGCGTCAGAGAAAAGGGTAAGGAAGGGGTCCCCCATTGAATGATAGTTGCCTGTTTAAATCAGGGCAATTGGGGCATTAAGCCAATGGCTAAAAGGTTAAGTGGTGATCAATTACATGAGACTATCAGCTTACAAATTGATGGAGGTAAAGAGGGTACAGGTGTGGATGGCTTTATACACCAGGGTGAGTGCATAACCACCCTTCTAGTTGCATTTATCTAGCGGTATGTCCTCTTTCTGGGCAGGTTAAATCAGGGCCGGACTGGCCTATAGGGCAACCATTCAGTGACAGATGGGCTGATATGACAGGTCAGTATACGGTCTGGTTTTCTGGCTGTATGTCGGTCTCTTTTATGGTGTGCTGGGCCGGTTTGTACTGTTGATTTGCCTAATATTAAAATAAGCATTGCGTGCAGCGAGCTGAAATCCATCCAAAGCCGTTTCTCTCCTACTTGGGTCGATCATCTTGCAAAAACTGACCTTCTTGCTCAGTGAGATATCTGTAAACAGGTAGTCTTTAACTATGGGGACTCTTCAGGGGATGGTGCTAGCCTCGGGTAGGCCTTATAATATGAGTGGGCAGTCATAGTTTTGGCCTGTAGTATTTACTGAAGAAATGTAGTGCATTAGACTTTATAGGCCTAATGTACCCTAAATTACAGTTTTGTCCAACTTAGCCCTAAAGGGCAGTGAATTACCAACTAGAGGTAAACATGCACCCCAAGTGTGGGTTTATAGCCTCATAGATCATGTCTACACTCCACATGACACTGTACAGTTCTTAATATTTCCCCAGCTCATAATCAGTTTCCAGGCCTTTACCCTAACCATTTTGTCCAACTTAGCCCTACAAGGTGCAGTGAATTACCAACTAGGGGTAAACATGCACCCCAAGTGTGGTTATTTATATCCTCTTAGATCATGTCTACACTCCACATGACACTTTACAGTTCTTCATATTTCCCCAGCTCAGAGTCAGTTTCCAGTCCTTTACCCCAGCTTCCACATAGCCCACTCACTGTACAAGTTAATTTCTGTACTGTCCAGCTATGAAAGGAAGGGGTGGGAAGGAAATCTGCATCTGCTAATCAGCTTGTCACACTGCACCTGTGCCTGGCAGGCCCAAAGGAACAAGGAGGAAGGCCAGACCTCTGAAGCTAACACAAAAGGGGCTCGCCTTTGAGGTTTTTGTGGGAAGGAATTAGGAAGATGTGTCAGCTGGGGGAGCCGAGGCTCTCAGGGGTACTCTATCCACAGACAACCTGAAGTCACCATATGCTGTGCAGGAGAGTTTGACCAGGGGTTTGGGTGATGATGTGCCACCCTCGGATAGGCCGAGGAACTCTGTCTTCTATAACTGCCTACCTTCATCCACAATACCCTACACAAGGGTGGGACAGATGAGAAGACATTAGACCTGGGAGAGACAATGGCAAATGAATGCCACCTAGAAGGAGCAGCCACTGGATGCCACTGCAAGGATGGACTGAATGACTTTACCTCCAGCTTATCCTAGGGCTAGAATGGGTCTAACCAGGGCCAGTGGTGCTGGTCCACTTATGCCCCCTGAACAGTAGGGAGAATTGACCTTCTGGGGGGACCCTGAAAGCCTGAGGAGTGTGTCAGGGATGGTGGTTTGCTTCCTGGCTGTGTAGAGGCTGTGGAAGACACCCTCCAAGCAGAGGAGAGCCTTAGTAGCACAGGTAGTGAATAGATTTGGAGCAGGGATCCTTGAAAACAAAGGGCCATATTATCAAGAAAGGGCGATACATTATCGCTGCTTTTATTGGCAGGAAACTGCTGCTAAAGCCGCGATAATGGGCTTGATAATATGCCCTTGTGAATTCCCATAGAAGCCCAGGTTCTGGTGTTAACATGGGCTTCTATTGGAATTCACAAGGGCATATTATCAAGCCCATTGTCGCCGCTTTAGCAGCAGTTTCCTGCCAATAAAAGCAGCGATAATGTATCGCCCTTTCTTGATAATATGGCCCTACGTTCCCCAGGAAAATCACCTTTAGATGCCTTGGAGGCTTGAAGAGGATGTTCCTGGTGGCTGGAGCATGCCATGATCAGCAAAATAACACCTTCCGTCAAAAAATTGGTTCTACATGACCTAGGGCCAGATGTAGGAGACCAAATACCGGTCGGTAACGGCCGATTTCGGCCGTTACCGACCGGTATTTGGGTATTGAAATGTAGGGGGCCTTTATTTTACAGAATCGGTAAATTTACCGATTCGGTAAATTTACTGATTCGGTAAATTACAGAATCGGTAAATTTACTGATTCTGTAAATCCAGATGTAGGTGGCACTGCAAACAGTGCCACAGGCCCCTAAGAATTCGTTATTTACCATGTAATTTTATTGCATGGTAAATAACGAATTCCTGTGTACATGCACATCTGTGCATGTACACCTGTGCCATGTGGCACACATACATGTCCTAAGGGCACATGGCACACAAGCCAGAAACAGGGGTGCAACAGGGTGTCAAAGTGACACTCTGTCCCCCTTGGCAATTCGGTATTTTTACTGATTCAGTAATTACCGAATCGGTATTTGCCATTGATTCCTATGGGCTTCAAGGCCCATAGGAATTAATGGCAAATACCGATTGGTAATTACTGAATCGGTAAATGCCGAATCCTGCCAATTCGGTATTTGTTACCGAATAATTACCCACATCAGATTTACCGATTCATGGATACCGAATCGGTAAAATTTGGTATTTATGAATCGGTAAATCTGATTTACCTACATCTAGCCCCTAGGAAACAGCCTTGTCCCCTAGGTTCACAAGCAAAGAACAAAGCGTGTGGCACTTAACAGCCAGACCTTAGCATTCTCTCAGGGAGATCCAGCCCCAGTGGGTGGGGGGAGGGTGGGGGGGTACACAGACAAAATATCGAGTTTTAAATATCGATATACCAAAATATCGAAGTTTAAATATCGATATACACAAATATCGAAGGTAAGTAATATCGACAGTCTAAATATCGATATTGGTATGATATCAGTAATATCGAAGTTGTAAATATCGATGTTAACAATATCGAAATTAATAACTTTGATGTTACTAATATCAATTTTTAAATACATTTAGTGCATATTATATTGTATTTATTATGTTTTATTATTTATTTTTAATGTAATTTAATTAAATATTGTCTTTTACTACTGTAGCGGGTTGTGGGTTTATAGGGGAATAGGGTGGGAAGTAATTTAATTATGTTAAATTCATTATTAATTAGTAGGAATTATTAATTAATTAATTGAGAATTAATTTTTAATTATTTTTAATTAATTGATTAATTGATAAATATGTTCTGTAGCGGGTTATGGGTTTATAGGGGAATAGGGTGGGAAGTAATTTAATAATAATTAATTAATTGATCTATGTTTGTACATATTTTAATTAATAATTAATTGGTACTTAATTTCTATTAATTAGTTAATTAATTATTATAATTTTTTACATATTTATAATTATTAATTAGTTGGTAATTAATTATTATTAATTATTTTATTACATTAATTATAGTAATTTTTTATATATAATTTATTGTTATTCTTAATTAATTAATTGGGCAAAATAATATGAATTATTAAATTAAATTATTTACAGCAAATGTGCTAATATATTTACTTTATTGTTATTGTTAATTAATAATTAATTGGTAATTAAATAATATTAATTAATTTTGGGTACAGGGGTATTTTTAGGGTTCAGGGTCAGTTTTCAGTTCATGGATACAGGGGTATTTTTAGGGTTCAGGGTCAGTTTTCAGTTCATGGGTAAAGGGGTATTTTTAGGGTTCAGGGTCAGTTTTCAGTTTTTGGGTAAAGGGTTATTTTTAGGGTTCAGGGTCAGTTTTCAGTTCATGGGTAAAGGGGTATTTTTAGGGTTCAGGGTCAGTTTTCAGTTTTTGGGTAAAGGGGTATTTTTAGGGTTTAGGGTCAGTTTTTAGTTTTTGGGTAAAGGGGTATTTTTAGGGTTCAGGGTCAGTTTTCAGTTTTTGGGTAAAGGGGTATTTTTAGGGTTTAGGGTCAGTTTTCAGTTTTTGGGTAAAGGGGTATTTTTAGGGTTCAGGGTCAGTTTTCAGTTTTTGGGTAAAGGGGTATTTTTAGGGTTCAGGGTCAGTTTTGGGTTTTTGGGGTACAGTCGTACAGGATAAAAATAAAATAAATTTAAATTAAATCAATTAAATGAAATTAAAAAATATAAAATTACATTAAATTATTAAGTTTTTAATTTATTTTAAATGTATATGTATTAGTTTTAATTTTTTAATTATGTTTTAATATTTTTATTTAATATTTGTAACATTATATGTATTTTATAATTATTTTTACATTTTTATTAATACATTTAAAAAAACGATATTTTTAATTTCGATATTTTTGTACTACGATATTATTTTTTCGATATTTTTGTACTTACCTTGTTAGGGATAGGATTCCGATATTTTTGACTTCGATATTTTTGTTCCGATATTTTTGTATTTCGATATTTTTGATTTCGATATTTTGTCAGACATTCGGTGGGGGGGGGTGTTGGAAAAGCAACATAATTACATTTTTGATAGGCAGATGGCGTGTGTGTAGGGGCCCACTCTCCAAGCCAACTTTGACCCTGGGGACTCCGCCTTCAAGAGCCCAACACAATAATGCTGAGGGACCCATCCCTGGAACAAAGAAGATACAGGAAAGGGGGACAATGCGCTCCCTCCCCCCCGAAGGTGTGTCGTGCGTAGTTCCCGTGCCTTTGTCTGAGTGGAGCAGGATGCACAACAAGGATGCAGGCAGGAGAAATCTCTTTCTGGCTCCCTCGCTAGCACCAAAAGACGTATTGGAGTGAGCAGGGAGTCAGCTGGTCAGCGTGAGGGTTTCCTGCGCTGCCCCTGCAAAAGGCCCACCCCAGGTTCCCACTTAGAGGGGCAGAGGCTACAAATGGTTCGAAATGAAAAATGCTTTGTGATGCCACATGGACACAATGGGCCAGATGTGTCAAAGGGTTTTGCCCATTCTGTGTCTATGGGGAAATGTGTTGATACATATGGCCCAATATGAGAACACAAAGGAAAGCCACAAAGTAAACAAAGAGTGGTCGAAGCCGCAGATTAAATATTACCTGTTTCTGCATGAGGGCACATATAAGCCCCTGTGCTAGGCTCCTAATTTGCCTATTGTGATCAGTGGTATCCCCAGTTTGGGCAGGAGCACTGCCATCTTTGTTTTTCAAGTAGTTTGGGGGCTGCAGGAAGTGCAGCAGCACCCTCACCCTCCCAAAAATGTTTTTGAAACCTAGCCCTATGTCTCCTATAGGGTTGTACTCCTGCAACAGGAGAAGTTGTGTTACTTTCCAAAACTTTCTATGAGCCTGAGTTTTTGCTTTTGAAGTCTAGAGTGCAACAACCTTTTGTGGTTGGTCCTATGATTGCAGTAGTAGTTGTCTTATAAAAGTAAAAGAAAAATACTCTGAACACATTACTTATGTTGCATTGTTCAATTCAATACTTTATTGTTGAAAGTTAATGTTATACAATGTACAATTTTATAGTAAAATGAATGCGAGTGAATATTGGTGTATATATCCAATTCACTTCAATGGTATTTCACTGTTGAGTTACATTACATGACTGCTTTTACTGATGTGGTAACACCCTCACGAAGCCAGTAGGCCTACCTTATTGATAATAGCACTCTCTTATGTTATGATGTTGCATCTAGTATAGGTGCGGGGTTTTGCGGTTACGGGATCAGTACCCACTAGGGGAGTAACATAACAAGAGGGTGTCACCATAAAACTTTCCATCACCGGATTTTATTCATTTGTAATTTAATGTGAAGTGTTTAGTAGTGTGTGTGTAATAAAAGAGTTTTTCTTTTTCAAAAGAAAAAACACCAGCTGGACAATAATTTATTGAGTGTTGTTGTGTACCAGCGTTCTGGGGTTACTGGCCGACACCACTTCCCCCAATCAGACCTTCGACTGCTGTACTTCGTTAGCCTGAGAGATTCAAGTGCTACAATGGGATACTTGGTTCCCAATAAAAAGTAAATAGCAGAATTATCACTTGGGAAGGACTTACATTCTTCACAACTAATAACCCAATTTCTTAGCGAGAATGAGGCATAGGATATGGCAGTGGCCCCCCTGCAAGGTACGTGGAGGCCCCCCCTCCGGACTCTATCAGGAGCTCTCTGCCGATGTGCTTTGCTGAGGGGCCCCCTGGAGCATGGGGGCCCCCCGCACCACAGGGTCTGCAGGAGCCTGTGTTACGCCCCTGGGATATCGAGAGGGAGTAGTGGAAAATGAGAAATGGTGAAATGAGGACAACATGGAAGGCAGGGCTGAAGGGTGTAAAACAACGCTATGCAGTCACGAGGGTTTGGGGCGGGGGAGTCATGGAGAATGTAAAATGGCAATACGGAGAAAAAGTGCTAGAGAATATTGAATGGTTGGATTTAAGGAGAGTGGGTGATGCGTTAGGGGAAAATAAGGGTGGATGAGAACATTGTGTGTGGCTATAGGGATTAAGGAGGAGAAAAATGTTGGACATCAGCATTGTGTAAGGTAGCTAGATGAGAGATCAGAGGAAGGGCATGTGGTGAATGAGATATGGAAAGTGGTTAAGGAAGATTGCGATATGGGGATGTGAGGAATGTAGCCTTGCTTGCATGTCCAGCACGCCACTGGATAATCACTGCAGGATGAGAAGACAAGGGTCAAGCGGATGTAGAATAAGAAAAAAGTGGTGAGTGGGTTGGGGAGGGGTGACGTAACACCCCCAAAAAAGGAAACAAACATAAAAGGGCACAGGGGGAACCCCCTGTAAATAAAAATATTAGAAAAAGAAAGCAAGTAGTGGAAACTGCAGAATGGAAGTTTGACAAACAAAAGAGCAATATACAGAATGCAGGGAGAGGAAGGGCCGGTGAAGGGCCAATCTCACCATGGAAACTCACCAACATAAAGCGTGTGTTGGGGAGTCTCGCTTGCTGGGATGTCCTGGCACCAAAACATACTGGGTCACTGTGGGGGACAGAAGGGAGCTTGTTGTACCCTTAGTATAGCAGTTTCCGCAGCAATCCTCACTTCTGTTCTCCACAGCGACTCAGTGTCTAGTCAGGCCTCCATTCGTTTCTTTCCATGTTGCTATTGGTTGCAAGAGTGAGAGACTGAAATGTGGAGGGCACGGCACCACCCGTGTGTCTCCATGCAGGTAAAGGGCCTGCATGCAACATTGTGGGAGGTGTGGTTGTGTTCTCTCCTCTCCTCTGTGGACAATGATGAAACACAGTTGTCTCACACTTGCCTTTTGCTCAATAAGCCAACATGCACAGTGTAGGTGTGATTCAGTGCTTCTCTGTGTGTTATATTCATGAGGTATTTCTTATTTTGCAGTTGCAAAAGGGAGAAGGTTGACTCATCAAAGCCCTCGTCACCGGACAGGAAGCAGGACTGTTGCCAAGCATGGAAAGGCAGCCCCCAAAGTGTTGGGAAACAAGGGAACCATCTCGGGTGTGTATAAGTTCTAAAACTTAAAAATACTGAGTGAATGTTGTGGACACAGAAAGCTGACCCCCAAGGCATCATCATTTTAATCCAAAACTTTACTGTATTGAGGTGAGTCCACCTCTTGAGACAACCCGCTGCCCACCTCCACAAGGTCTTCAACTTGCTCCTACGTACCTGATAGGCTCCACTCAAATCTATGTCAAACCTACAAGTGGTTTCAAATCAAATCATAGTTTAGTTTATTTCAGATTTTTAACAATAAAAAATACTGTAAGCATAGAATGAGACAGAAAAACAACCGTAATACTATCGCAAACAACCACCAACATGTAGTTGGTGGTTTTTGCGATTCCTTATGCCATATTTGCATAACTTGGGTGCCTCATACATTCCATTTAAGAAATCGCAAATTGCGATTTCTTAAATGCATGCGCAAAATAAGGAATCGCAAATTTTGCGATTCCCTATTTTGTGAAGTCGTTTTTCTTTTATACATACCATTAAGCCTAATTGCGATCACAAACGCCGAAATTCTGCGAATTTCGGCGTTTGCAATCGCAATTTTGAATGATACATATGGCCCTTTTGAGTGGAACTGCACAGTTTTATACTGCGCTCACAATATAATGCTGAGCAAATCAACCCAATGCTTTGCGTCACCAGGTAGCGCCCATGCATATCCTCTGTAAATAACCCCACTAATGTTCCAATAATTTTTAAAACGTATTTTTGCTTATGGGAATGACTGCCTATATGAGACACGCCTGCCAATCCTTCTTGGCAAGTTAGAGAAACAAGATCACATTACATGTACCTTTCCCCCAAGATACAAGACTTCCTAACTCCCTCTCTAAATAAATGGAAAGTAGACCTGTTATTGATGAACAGAACTCCTCTAGAATAGGAATGATAGCAATGTATATGGACCATTTATTATGGTTCCAAATTCACAACAGCACGGTTGCAATGCAGATTCCTATCCATACAGAGGACTTACTGCCCCATCCAAGCTCCAAAAACGTGGTGTCTTGTCTGATAAAGCATTTTGGAGTAATAATGAATGTACAAGGAGGCCCCTCACACAAAAGCTACTCCATACTAAATGTGTTTCACCGCTAAGGGGGCGAGATTGTCTACCATATTGAAAATGTTTTTTGAGATATAGGAGTGAATAAAACCCTACATTTGTATGCAGCAGATCCCCTGATTCCACTCCACAACTAGTTAATTTGGACCTGCTCCTAATAGACCTTTATAATAGCAATGGGCCTGAAAGTGGTTTTGTTTGAATAAATGTTAGTCAGAAATGTGCTACTCCACATCTGGAGGGTCTTGTTACTATTTACACATTCTTCAGAAAACACTCCCGAAAGATTCTCCAAATCTACCCAGAAAGATAGACCATTTTGGGACAGAAATATATGTTTTTTTATTGACTCTAACAACCCAAAATAAAAAGAATCAAGAGTGATCTGGTCATAGAGTTGTATGCCAGCCTGTAGAGCAATAAAAGAAAGGGTTGTGAATCACTTGTGATTTCACATGAACTAAGGGCTGATCATCAACTGGATGGTCAGCCTTTTGTATGGTGACAGTACTTACAGCTCCATGTAATATGAAAATTGACTCAAGAAGAAATTAGAGAAATAAAGAAACTAGATATTCTTGACGTGTAGCTAAATTTGTCTACCAGATGCTCAAGCTGGCAATAGGAAATTCAGTGATTTATTCATATTTTTGGATCTACCGTGCTAGTTATTACTTAGGTCAATCTTAGTAGGATCAATCAAAAGGCCCTCATGGTGATTCGCCTTCATCCCTTTGGTAGGTGTTTAACGCAGCAAAAGGTTACCATCCACCTAAGATAATGCTGCAATTCATGTCCATGGGGTCCTTATCGGTAGAGATCTCTCATGACTATGATGCAGGCTTTAAAGTTTTTAGGAGTCGGTTTCAGGATAAACATTAGTGCAAACTTGCTACCGGCTTCCTACTGGAAGATTGGAGAGACAAGCTGAGACATTATTGTTGTCAATTTTTAATAGGCCAGACTGGCATCAGCGAACTAGGTAAGCACCAAAGTCATTGGGGTATAAGAAAAGTGGCCCATGTACATGATGCATTCTTTTGTTCTTCTCTTTCAGGCAGAGATGATAAACGTTGTACCTTTGGTAGGCTGCATTTGCGCTTCTCAGTGAGATACACTTTACAACATCAGCATTTCGAAGAGGAGATGCAATTGACAATCCATATTTCACCAATTGGTGCTTCAATGGTTGGATCCTCATGACCGGTTAATGTATTTTCTTCTTCCTCCCTTCCTTATTGTAATGACGGATGCTTCAGGCCTAAACTGAGGAATACGCTAGGAAAACTGCCCTTGATTTCTTTTTCCATCTATTCAGTGGAACTTTAGGAAGCATCTTCATTGAATGTAGCTGTCTATAGTTCTGTTAGTACTCAAAAACTTTGCTTCATTAGAGCGGCACTAGGGAGCAGGGTTTATGTTGGCAAGATGGTGGTAAAAGGGTATTTGAACAAACTGCTTGGTTCACAATTCTTGTCTGAGACTATGGAAGTTTGTTCCAAGCAGAGATGCTATGTCTTTAGTTACCCATGTCAGAGATGTGGATAGTGCTCAGTTGGACAAGCTGAACAACCGAACAGGGCCTGTCCAACCGCGCAAGCATTTTGGCCAGATCCAGCCAGTTGTTCAGGGTTGTGCGTTTGGTTCAAGACACCTGTGTTGGATTTCTAAATTTCAAGATGTGGGGTCCTATGGCAATGATACCTGGATTCACCCATCAACAGAATTTCTCCTGTAAACATCCCTGTCTGTCTCTCTTACTCCTAGAGTCTTGACAGAGCTTGAGAGGGGGAGTTTCTGATATTTCTGGTGGTTCATCTATGCCACATACTAATCCTATCAGAAGCTGATTTTCTTGATAGTTCCTTGTCTACTACAATTATCAGTCTTACTCCCCTCTGGGTGCCAGAGACTAAGGCAATTGGCAAGGGAGTGAAAGCACTACTATACAAAAAAGGGCTACCGGCACCTAGCCGTTGCTCTACAATTCTTGAAGCACAGCTTTCACCCTGAAAGCATATAATAAGCATTGGGCTTCCTTTGGAGCTTGGTGCAAGGACAAGTGTTCGCTGCTATTGGAATGTGACTGTAGTAAAATATGGCCCTTTCTATAAGTTGGATTTGATCTGAGGCTTGCAACCTCTGCTTCCCAGGCAGATATCAAGATATCAAGACCCTTAGACAACCTAGAGACGAGCTGGTGGAACGAATGCATTTGTTGTTAGTGTGCACCAGTGTTAATGAACACAAGACGTATAGACAGACGCATCTGTCCTGATGAGATCCACAGATTGACACAAGGGTTCAAATGTCGATGACACACATTGTGTTGTCTAAATGGAGATCTAAAGCCATGATGGACTTTAGACAACTTGGAATGTTTTGTGTAGTTATATCCTCACAGTCACTAGTATGTGCACTGTGCCATCTGCACTATTGTCTATTGTATTGTTAATGTAATATTAATTGCCTGTGACTTATGATTACAGAGCTTGTTGTCTCCACACAGAGTGGCTCTTCAATATATTTGTTTGGAATATATTACTTTGATTGATTTGTTCTTTCCAGTGGGATATAGCAGTTCACCTGCTAGATTCAACCCCGCCCAACCACTGTGTTATGTTAATTTTGTTATAAATTAGCATTGCTTTTCCTTTACAAGGTGCACATCAAAGTGCCTTCTTGCAACAGTAAAACTAATTAAAAAAACGGTAGCAAAAGAGAAAAGCACTGGCAAAGCCAATAGTTTAGAGTAAATATCTTACTTTATCAATTGTATAAGGCAAGTGGTATCCTTGTTAAAAATATCTGTGTTGTTAATGTCATTTACAAAAATATAGTTTTAAAAAATATCTTTTTTTAATTATCTTTATGTATTTTCGTTTATATTTTAATTGTATATGTTAAAAATTGTTTGTATAATTGTTAATGTTTTTAAGTATAGTTTGTAATTGTTAGTTATTTTTAAATGTTATGTAATTGTTAAGTGTAATTATCTGAAAGAGACACGTTAGTGATAGATTCCTTACCTTAGAATATCCCCAGGCGTCAGACTGGATCCGGAAAGTTTTGCGTAGCAGTACCCTTGCGCGTCGGTAGGCGTCGTCTGCGGCTCAGCGTCCGTCGTTGGCGTCGTGGGCGCCGTGATGACGTCGTCGGAGTACTTAGAAGCCGCCTCCGCGTGCTGACGTCAGTTCTTCTTTTTTCCGCGCCAGCCAGCGCAGATCTGGAAAAAGCAGTAACCCAGTAAATTTTTGACTAACTTTTTTGAGATCACTTTGATCCTTCTCGAAGTCTTGCGACTCCGATCGGTGCCGTAGGGATGCCTGGTTTCAAGCATTGTGACGATTGTGACCGCACCATGTTGGTCACGGATCCTCACCGCCTGTGCCTGACGTGTCTAGGCATCAACCACGACGACGAGGCCTGCCCCGACTGTCGGGCCCTTTCGAGGAAAGCCAGGCGGGAGCGGTCCCGCAGGCGGCTTGAACTCTGGCAGTCGGCCCCGCGCCGAGTGAGATCCCGGTCCCAGTCCCACGGGAGGTCGAGGGACAGGTCGCGGGGATGGAGCCATCACAGCTCCAGGAGTCGGCACCACTCCTCCGGGTCCAAGTCGTCAGGTAAGAAACACAAGAAGTCTAAGAGGCATCATCGCTCTTCTGACTCCCCCCGACGCTCCCGCGACGCGGCCGGGGGTTCGGGTGACACCGCCCACGCGGCTCCTCCGGAGTCGCGGGCATCGCGTCCCGCCCCATACCCTCCGGTCCCTGGGCTGAACGCGACGCCGGAGGAGATTGAGCGCTTCCTCATGGCTATGAGGTCCCTTTCTCCTCCGACGGGCTCCGCGGTGCCTTCGGGCCCAGCGGACCCGTCTGGGGGCCCTAGCGGGTCCGGGGCTCCGACCTCGACGCCGTCGGGTGCTTCGGCCCCGATGCCGCCGGCGCCGCAGTGCCCGGTGCAGCAGGGCCCCACGATCCCGACACCGCCAGTGCCCTCGGGCCCGGCGCCGCAGGGAACAGCGGCACCGGCGCCGCCGGCGCCTTCTGGCCCTGCGCCGCAGGACGCCGCTGGGCCTTCCTCGGGCTCTGGATCGTCACCGGTGGACCTTACGACCCCCCCGGCGCCGGTCCGTCTGGTGTCACCTCCAGCGCCGTCTTCGGGCGGCGCCGCCCCCGATACCTCCTTTGCTTCGGTTCCGACGTCGGGACGGCGTTTGGAGATTTTTACTTCTATGAACCGACCTCATTCAATTACAACCCTGAATCTCAGGAGATGGGTGATGAGGAGGATTGGGAGGGGTCTAAGGACCCTCTGGCCAAGGAGTGTCAGTCTCATGCGGACTGGGCAGGAGACCTTGGGGAGGCCAGTGGCCTGGACACCTCTCCGGACACTGGATTTGTCTCTCCTCCTACCGTGGCTTCGGAGGAGGGGGCTACCTATGGTGTGGTGTTGACGAGGGCTGCCAAGGCCTCGCGGCCGTGAGGACTAACCTCCTCACAGAGGTCCTTAAACCGCAGTCATGCTCGGCTGAGCCTCTGCTGCCCTTTAATGAGGCCTTGACCGATGTTCTTTTGGGCACTTGGTCCAGGCCCGCTACAGGTTCGCCCGTAGATAGGGACGTGGCCAGACGCTTCCGCCCGGCTCCGGGCGACCCATGTTTCCTGTCCTCCCACCCCACCCCCGAGAGTCTGGTCATCCAGGCCTCTAATTCCCAGACCGCATTCCCGACGGCCCCGCCGGACAGGAAATCCAAGAGGTATGAGAATTATGGAAAGAAGATATTCTCCTCCCTTAGTTTGGGACTGCGGTCTTCCAACACTGCATGCCTCTTGGGCCGCTACACCCATTCTCTGTGGGAGACGGTGGCGGAAGTGCTGCCAGAGTGCCCGTTGGAGGTACGGGCCAAACTCGGCCAAGCCCTTGTGGAGGGCCTAGATGCAGCCAAGTATTCCATCAGGTGTGGGCTGGATACCACCGATTTGTTAGGCAGAGCGATGGCTACGACAGTGGCGGTGAGACGCCACGCCTGGCTGAGATCCGCCAATTTTTCGGCAGATGTCCAGAACACTCTGATGGACATGCCGTTCGATGGCCGTCGCCTCTTTGGCGACAAGGCAGACCACGCGCTTGAGCGCTTTAAGGACTCCAGAACTACGGCCAGTCCTTGGGCCTCTCTGCCCCGCGCCAGCAAACGGGTGCCTTTCGCTCCTTTCGTGGCCAGGGAAGGGGCGTCCCCACACGTGCCGCCTGCCACTCGCCGCAGACTGTCGTCCAGCGCGGCGGCGGCCGTGGGAACCGCCGCGGAGGCGGTCGGGGAAACAGGCGGAGTCAGTCCACACATTCCACCGCAGCATCCACCTCTAAACCCTCCTAGTCCGTGCTTTTCGGCCCATGTGACGCCAGTGGGAGGCAGGGTTCGCCATCACCACTCTCACTGGCGCACTGTCACTTCGGACAGGTGGGTGCTGCAGATCGTCCGGAGGGGCTACTCCCTCCCCTTCGAGATGACCCCTCAAGCCATGCCACCGCAACACCACCGCGTATCGGGGTATCACTTGCGGCTCCTGCAGGAGGACGTTTCAGCCCTCTTGGCCAAGGGGGCCATCGAGTGCGTTCCTGGGCCAGAAGTAGGACGTGGTTGCTACTTCCACTACTTTCTGGTACCCAAGAAGGGCAAAGGGGGCCTACGCCCTATCTTGGATCTGAGGAACGTCAACGGCTTCCTCCGGAAGGAGAAGTTCAAAATGCTGACTCTGGCTCAGGTCTTAGCTGCCCTAGACCCAGGAGACTGGATGGTAGCGTTGGACTTGCAGGACGCGTATTTCCATATCCCCGTCCTGCCGGCCCACCGGCTTTACCTGCGGTTCACGGTAGGCCACGAGCACTTTCAGTTTACCGTGCTCCCCTTCGGCCTTACCAGCGCCCCACGGGTGTTCACAAAGGTGATGACGGTGGTCGCAGCTCATCTGCGCAGGTTGGGGGTCTCATTCTTCCCCTACCTCGACGACTGGTTGTTGAAGGCGTGCTCGCCCCAGACAGTCGTCAGCCACCTCCAGACTACGGTGGATCTCCTGCACCAGCTGGGATTTTCCATCAATTTGCCGAAGTCGCACCTGTGTCCCTCTCAGAAGCTCCTTTTCATCGGAGCGTTTCTCGACTCGGCGCAGTTTCGGGTTTACCCGCCCGAACAGCGGATTTGGGATATACAGGCTCTGATTCCAATCTTCCGGCCTTTATCCCGGGTTTCGGTCAGGTTGACGCTGCGGCTTCTGGGGCTGATGGCCTCCTGCATCCTTATGGTGCATCACGCAGCGTGGCGGATGCGGGATTTGCAGTGGGACCTGAAGATTCAGTGGACCCAGCATCAGGGCAACCTGTCTGACCATGTCCTGATCTCGGAGGGCACTGCAAGACAGCTGCAGTGGTGGCTCACGGACCGCGATTGGGTCAACGGCAGATCCCTCTCCCTTCCCCAACCGGAGCACGTAGTTGTGACGGACGCGTCCCTCCAGGGCTGGGGAGGCCACATGGGAGAGGCAGAGATCAGAGGCCTCTGGTCTCCGACGGAGTCCCGGCTCCATATCAACCTTTTGGAGCTGCGGGCGATTCGTCCAGCACTGAAGACATTCCTCCCGTCTGTCCGAGGGAGTGTAGTGCAAGTGTTCACGGACAACACCACCGCCATGTAGTACTGCAACAAACAGGGCGGGGTGGGGTCGTGGACCCTCTGCCAGGAGGCTCTGCGCCTCTGGCAATGGCTGGAACATCAGGGCGCGTCTTTGATGGTTCAACACCTGGCTGGTTCTCTGAACGCCAGGGCGGACAAACTCAGCCGCAGGTGCATGATGGATCACGAATGGCGTCTGAACTCGGACGTGGCGCAAGGTCTCTTTCTGCAGTGGGGAGAGCCTTGGTTAGATCTATTCGCCACCGAAGAGAACGCGCGATGTCATCAGTTCTGCGCGTTGGAATTTCTAAGGCGGCACACTCTCAGAGACGCTTTTCGTCGCGAGTGGAGTTGCGGTCTGTTGTACTCCTTTCCGCCTATACCACTTCTGCCCAGAGTGCTGAAGAAGATCAAGCGCGACCGGGCACAAGTCATCCTTGTGGCTCCGGACTGGGCACGAAGGTACTGGTATCCCGAGCTACTCAGTATGTCAGTCGATCCCCCGGTTCCTCTGCCTCTTCAGGAGGTCCTTCTGTCACAGCAGCAGGGGACGGTCCTCCACCCGAACCTGTCCAGTCTCCACCTCCATACTTGGAGATTGAGCGGCGACAGTTGCGGCCATTTGACTTGCCTCCTGAAGTCTGTAACATCATTCTGGCAGCCAGGCGTCCCTCCACAAAGTCGGTATACGCCTGCAGGTGGAATAGATTTGTGGCATGGTGCACAGCAAAGGCTGTGGATACCCTTAATGCCCCCCTTTCTGAGGTTCTCCACTGTATTCTCTCTCTTGCCCAGCAGGGCTCTGCTCTGGGCACGGTCAAGGGCTATCTCTCAGCTCTTTCAGCCTTTCTGAGGCTGCCTGACCAACCTTCTTTGTTCAAGTCCCCTATCGTTAATCGATTCCTGAAGGGCATCACTCATACGTTCCCTCCTGTTCCCTTCGTGATCCCTCAGTGGGACTTGAACCTGGTTCTTACGTTTCTGATGTGTGCTCCTGTTGAGCCCCTTCACAACTGTCCTCTTCGCCTTCTTTCTTTGAAGTCTGCCTTCCTGGTAGCCGTCACCTCTGCCAGGAGAGTGAGTGAGCTCTAGGCTCTGTCTTGTAAGCCTCCTTTCCTTTCAGTCCATCCGGACAAGGTTGTTTTACGAACAAGGCCCTCCTTTCTACCCAAGGTAGTAACGGCCTTCCACATTGGGCAATCCATCACTTTGCCCACCTTCTTTCCGCTCCGCACCCCTCGAGAGAGGAAGAGAGGCTCCACCGTCTGGACCCAAAACGTGCGCTCTCATTTTATTTGAATCGCACACAACAGTTCCGGGTGGATGATCAACTCTTTGTTGGATACGCGGGCGCTAAGAAAGGGAAAGCGGTGCACAAGCGGACCATCTCCCAGTGGATCATCTTGTGCATCCAGGCGTGTTACTCCTTGGCTAAGAAGGAATCCCCTGTTGGGCTGAGGGCTCATTCCACTCGGGCCACAGCCACTACAACTGCCTTGGGCCCGAGGTGTGCCCTTGCAGGACATTTGCCAGGCGGCTACGTGGGCCTCGCTGCAAGTCCGGAGGGATGGCTACTTTGGCCGTTCCGTCCTCCAGGACTTTCTGGTGTGATTATTGGTACGCAGACCCACCACCACGGGGTTGGTATTGCTGGGGTATCTATTCTAAGGTAAGGAATCTATCACTAACGTGTCTCTTTCAGATGCACAAGTTACTACTTGTGTAAAGATATATCTGTAAGAGACATTAGTTAGGGATAGATTCCTTACCGACCCACCCATCCTCCCCGTTCTGCGAACCAATATCTAGGGTTAAGGTCATCCCCTTTCAGGGCCCTAGTTTCATGGCACCAGTGTTGGTTTTTGGCATGGCTCTGCGCTTCTGCTGCGGAAAAGCTGTGTCTAAGAACTGACGTCAGCACGCGGAGGTGGAGTCTAAGTACTCCGACGACGTCATCACGGCGCCCACGATGCCGATGAGGGACGCGGAGCCGCAGACGACACCTACCGACGCGCAAGGGTACTCATACGCAAAACTTTCCGGATCCAGTCTGACGCCTGGGGATATTCTAAGGTAAGGAATCTATCACTAACTAATGTCTCTTACAGATATATCGTTACACAAGTAGTAACTTGTGCTATAGTTCCATACCGGGTTGGGAGGTTTGTAGTGTTACAGGGTGGGAGGTTAAGTTAAATAATTATTAGTAATTATTATTTAATTTGTAATTAATATTAATAATTTAATTGATAATTGTTTGTTATATTTTAGGTGCAGGTTGTTGGGGTTGCAAGTGGAAAGGGTGTGAAGTTAATTCATTATAGTTAACCAATAATTTGTTATGCATATTAATGATTTCATTGATAATGAATTATGTAAATTGTGTAAATAATATGGTGTGGGTTGTTGGGTTTTTTAGGGGTACAGAGTGGGAAGTTAATTAAGAAATAATGTATTTATAATTTATTATTGATACATAATTATGTAAATTGTGTAATTATGAAATGTTTAAGTTATGTGTAAGCTGTGGGTTGTTTAGTTTATAGTGGAATAGGGTGGTAAGTTAAGTACTAATTAATTAGTAACTTTTATTGAAATAAATAATGTATTCATCATTTTTCAAATAATTTATCAATTATTTTTTATGTTATATATTAGGTTTTTTTGTTGTGTTGGTAGGAGAATAGGGTGGGACATTTTTTTAAGCATTAATACATTAAAAATTATGTATTTATTTATTAATAATCGTTTTATTTATTACTTAATATGTTAGTTGTGTTGTACTTTTTTATTTCAATTACATTTTTATAGTTGGCTGCTATGTTGTTGAGAATATAGCGAGGCATTTTAATTAAATTAATATTTTTTTTATTCATATTAATTATTACAAATTGTAAGAATTATGTATTGTTTAATCATTTTTTTTAAATGTTGACATATAACTTTTATTTTAAGAATTTTATATTTTTGGTTAATTAACAGACTTGTTAAAATATTTTATTTGTTTGAAGTGAACTACTCTCTCTACTGCTGCACAGAGTGGAGTGGGAATAGTAAATGTTAACCTTCTGGAGTTCAATGCTTTCTTTACTGTTGCACAAACTGGAGTGGGAATGGTAAATTTTACTACTCTGGTGTCCCAACACTTTTCTTACTTTTCCATAGACTGGAGTGGGAATAGTAGATTTTACCCCTCTGAGGTCTTACGCCTGTTTTACCGTTGCACAGACTGGATTGAGAACAGAACATTTTTCCCCTAGGTGTCTAACGCTTTCCCTACTGTTGCACAGACTGAAGTGGGAATAGTAAACGTCATCCCTCCGGAGTCCAACACTTTCCCTACTGTTGCACAGACTAGAGTGGGAATAGTAAACTTTTCTCCTCCGGTGTCCAACCCTTTTTCTACTGTTTGAAGATTAGAGTGGGCATAGTAAAGGTTACCCCTTCAGTGTCAAATGCTTTCCCTCCTGTGGAACAGACTGGAGTGGGAATAGTAAATTTTACCCCTACGGTGTCCAACTCTTTCCCTACTGTGGCACAGACTGAGTGGGAATCGTAGGGTAGAGGCTGTTGCCTTATGGTTAGAGCGGTCGACCTCGAAGCTGGGGAACCCGGTTCGAGTCTCGGCAATGACGTTCAACATCCTGTGATTCTGGGGAAATCACTTAATCTCCCCGTGCCTAAAAAAAATGAATGTGTCCTTGTGTAACGAAACTGGTGCTCATGTGAAGCGCTCTGATACCATATATCTTCGAGTCCAGTTCGCTCTATATAACATTTTAAAAAATAGTACATTTTACATGCTCATGTTCCTTAAGTTGTCTTCTTACTTACACAGTGACTTTTGACATACATTTGTGTGTGTGTTTGTGCAGGATAATAATCTATGCAACAGTATTGCTTACATTTCCACTTCGTAGGCACGCTATTACGACACCTTGAACATTCTGTACTAGGGATAAAGTTAATTTTGCAAATGGTATTGCTTAGTGTTGTCCAGTAGGCGACAGCTATCACAATAGGATAAACAATAGCGGCCTGACTGGCGTTTGGCATTGCAGCATGCGTGTAGTTATTATATATAGAGAATTATTTCCTTGTTAGAGGAGCATTTCACTAACACCGGGAGGTTGCTGCGTGACGGGATTCTAGGCCAGCTAATTCCTGTTTACCCCTGCGAAGATGCATGTCAAACTTATGACCAAGCTGGACAGCCTGATGACACTTACCCTCAGGTAATGGGGAGTTAGACCACCTGACAGGGATTTGGAAGATCACCCACCCTAGGCAAACTAGTTTAGGAATCTCTAGGTAGGAGTACACAAGCATATATTCCTGTCATAGCACAATGGCGGAATTGTTAATCTTTTTCACTATTTTCATAATGCCAATTATGATGTTCTGTTGCATTCTACTGATTATCGCAGTACACACATTTTATACAAGCATCGTAATGCTTCAATAAATGTTGAAACACCTTGCTGAGTATATCTTGTGTAATTCTTTTGGTTGCATGAGTAACCAAACGCAAGGGTTCTAGATCTGTTACCACAATTTCTTTGGTGGATCAGAGTTGTCATGTTCTGAGGTTGCACACACATTGGTTACCCTGTAACGTTAGGGGAACAGACGGTGCACTGTGAGCTAGCAGGACTATAGGTCAACATATCCTGAGTGTGTGCACACAGTCAGTCTGGCACAATCCTGATGTTTATGTTGTCCAAAAAATGCACAGGTTTACCAGGAAGGTATAAGCTGTATGGCACTCCCTTTAAGCTGAATGTAAAGCAACAGACTACTCTTTGTTGGAGAAGTGGTCAGGATCTGGGACAACATTCTTCTCAACAAGGCCTCTCCATCATCAACTACTTTGTTCTGAGTCCCAGGGTTTGTGCACAGCAATAAGGCTACGAGGGGCTTGGGAAACTAAGAGGTTCAAAACTAAGGGGCCGATTCCGATTTAAGCCAGAAGGGCTCCGAACCATGTTCGGAGCCCTTCCGACCGAATCGGTCAGTCCCGGTCAGGTTCCTTCCCGACCAAGCCATTCCGATGGGCTCGGTCGGGAAGCAATCCGACTCGGATTTCCGGATTACGGATGACAGGCTTGGAGAGCCTGTCTGCAGTCCGGAAATCCTCCAGTACTCCCCCGGTCGCCTCTGTGCGACCGAGGGAGTACGATGGCAGCTTTTCACTGCATTTTCGTGCCGGTCTGTCCAGCATGGAAAGGCAGTTGGAAGCTGTCTCTGGGAGCCCCCAGCAGGGCCCCCATGGGTTGCATCGTACTACCAGGGCTGTAACCGACAACAGCAGGTCGGTTGGTTCCAGCTCCGACCCGATGTCGGACGGACTTAGGTCCATCCAACATAGAATTGGCCCCTAACTGGGGACAATAATGATTCTGACTTGGAATGGATCTTATTATCTCTTATTGAGGTGCATGACGTCTTCTAAGTCAAAGCCATATGTCTGTCAAAAACTGACCATTGTGTATTTTTTGTCATTTGCAGGACATAAACAGAAGGCAACAAGAGGCAAAAGTTCTTCCAGGACAACAAAGGATGCAATCCACTCAAAGAAGTCAGAGCCTGGAAACACAGACAAGAAGGCCAGAAATGAGAGCCTTTCTAGCACGCTAAAAGGGAGAAGCAATTCTAGTAAGACCAAAGAAGGAAGCCCTCACAGGGGACAAGAAGCAGAAAACCCTGCAAAGAGGGCGAAGGTAAGAACTCCTGCTAAGAAGGCAAGCACTGGGAGCCGGACACGCAAGACTCCAACTAGGGATCCTCCCAAGACAGTGAAAGCTAGCGAAGTATCTAAGAAGCAAAAACAAACCCCCATTTTGCCTGTAAGGAAATCAACCCACTCTGGTAAGTACACCTTGAACCCATTTGCATTCCAACTTTAGGACTGCAAAAAGGCCACATAAATGTCCTCTCTAACGATCAATATGTAGTAATGCAGATGCCACCTAAAACAAAATGGGTCTAGAACAATAAAAAACAAAGGAAATGAGCCTAGAAGTTGTAGCATTTGGAGCTATCTAGATTAAAGCCATTGAGGTCTTTAGAAGTCAATAAGTTAGATAAGTTAGATTAAGTTGCCAGTATCTAAAAGATGTTGAGGTGAACAATTCCAGATTATTTAATTCCTGGTGGTGAACGTCGTCCATGGACAGAAGAGGACATGAAAGCAGGAAGATCGGAGATAATCACAATTAGGAAATCAGTATTCCTCATATAAAACATCAAAGGTGAAGAGAACATGTTTAACATTTCAAATTAAGTGTGAGGATGAAAAAACATAACCTTTAAAAATGTATTGCTGTAATTAATACCTGATATTTTGGATTCTTTCTTCACCACAGAATCCTTCTATCTACATAAATGGTATTCTTTTTCTTCAACACAAGCCTACATTGTAAAAAACATCAGGCTATCCAGAAAGCACTCACCACCCTGATTATACTTCTAAAAATGCATGGAAATAGGATATGTGCTGTAGCTTAGATTAACACCCTACATATTGTCTCATTATTATAATGGCGGGCCGATCGGTGGCGATCCGGCCGCCATCTGTACCTGATTTACCCCCAGCCATATTAGTATGGTGGGGGGTACCGTGGCGGATGGAAAGACTGTCCGCCGCTTTTCCGCTGGCAGGCAATAGTTATGATCGTTATGATTGCCTGCCATGCGGATCTGGGGCACAATATTGTGGCAGTGCCGTGCAGGCACTGCCATCCATATTAGGATGTGCATTTTTCATGGCCTTTCAAGGCTGGCAGAAATTGCATTGAGGGCCAATTATGGGCCCCCGGGGGAGTGGGCTGCACTTGGGGTACCTATGGTACCCCCCTACATTGCCATACACAAGGTGGCAGGCACTGCATGGTGCCTGTCACGTTGTGCATTGTAATGCACAACATGCCTCTTTAACATTGCAGCGGGTGCTGTTGACAGCACTGCCCGCCGCAATGTTAAAAGGCAAGAATGCGCCCGCCAGTGTGTCAGGTGCATCCTAATTGGCTTCGTGGGACTGTCGCACCTCTTGCGGTCGGTCCAATTTTCTATTACGGTGGCGGGCGGACTTTCGTAGTGGGGCCCAAAATGTTTCACACCTTGAGAGCTGCATGGTTATAAACAAATACATGCAAAGAATCTAGAAATTACGTCATTGTGGGATAGGTCTGAAATTAACCAAAGCATGCTCTCTGCCCGAAAGCTGCATTGTTATACCCCTATGAAGCCTGGGAACAAGCTATGTATTATATCATCTTAGGTCTGACAACAGTCAAAGCATTCCCCAGAGCAAGAGCTGCATTTATTTGCCCATGCAGTGCTGTTATAAAGACCATGTACTCTCAGATGAAGATCTGCAAATTACCAAATTGTTTACAACGCTGAGAGCCACATTGTAATAAACCCTATACTTCCTGGTAATGCTCTGTATATTACAGTAGATTAGGTCTGTAAATAACCAAACCATTCACCCAGGACTGTCAAAAGCTTTTGTGGGGCCAGGGCCAAAAAAGATTTGGTGCCTTTATTCGATTGCCATCTAAGTTGCAACACATAATTAAGGAAGCAAGTATGCTCTGGAAAAAGAAACTAAGGCCCTCATTATGATGTCAGGCGGACACCTCAGACACGCCATCAGTGGCGGTCCACCCGACATCCAGGGCATCAGACCGACTACCATATTACGATGCAGGCAAATGGAGTGATAATGTCGAAGGAAAAACCACCGCCTCCGGCAGGATCATAGATCCCGTCAGGACAGTGGTCGGATTCCTAACCCTACAATCGAGCTGGTGCCAGCGCAGGCACAGCCGAAGGGATTAGAATATCCCTCTCCGACTGCCTGTTCATGGCGGTCCCACCTCAATTAATAAGCAGATGTTTAGGGACTTTAGGGTCCCAAGCAGAGTCCCTGTCGCCGGTGGACCACTGCTTGGTTGCCGGGGGGGGGCACATGTAGTGCCCCCACACACATCCAGGCACCCCGTGCCACGCACCATGGTGCAAGGATGTGCACAAAGTGCCTTTTCCTACTGCGGCTTGTGACACGGCACTTACTCTGGGCTGCAGTACAAGCCACAGTAGAAAAAGGGGGTGTGTCCTGTTTGGCCAGGCAGGACCACCGACTCATTGTTGGACAGTTCCTGCTTGACACAATGGTGGGTGGCGGTCTGACCGACGGCCATCGTAATGAGGCCCAAAGTATTGTTGCTACATAGTACTGTAGCATCATTAGGTGTGTCAAGCAGGAAGAGGTTAGGACTGCTTTTTACTATATAAATAGATGTCACATAAGTGCAGGCTGCCATTAAGTGTTATCTCCATTAGGAGCAAAGAGCCACAGCTACCCCTTCCCTGGTGCTTATGAAGGCCCTGCATTAACCATCCTGAAAGCTGCATAGTTATGCTCCCTATTGTAATTGTTCATTTAGAATTTCAGAGTAGGTATGTGCACAACTGAAGCTCCTTGCTCTCATACAAAAAAAAAAAAATATATATATATATATATATATATATATATATATATATATATATATATATATATATATATATATATATATATATATATATATATATATATATATATATATATATATATATATATATATATATATATATATATATATTACCTACTGGCGGTTGCCAGTAGGTAGTTATAGTTAGGACCTAGTTTCCATAGGAAATCCGCGACATTCTATTGAGAATAACTTTGGCGCCGGTGGACGAATCTTTGCGAATTTCTCAAAGAAGATGGCCTGCTCTGCTCCGCTCCTTCCCTGAAAGTTTGGGGGGGATTCGTCAAGTGGGGGCTGAGATAAAAGGGGGGTCCCAAAACGTGTTTTCCCATGTTATTTTCCATAGGACGTTTACACACGGCTACAGCTCGAACGGCTGAATGGATTTATAAGAAATTTGGTAGAAAGGTAGAGTCCGGCTCGCAGATTACGCTTTTCTTTGAATGGTGTAAATCTGTTCAGTAGTTGCTGAGAAAATTAACTTTGAAAAAATATATATTGTTCTACATTGGGCTATATATATATGTTAGATCCCAAATGTAGCCCAATGTAGCCCAATGTAGCCCAAAGATGGCCACCAGAGACAAAAAAAAACAAATGTAGCCCAAATATCAGCCAGATGTAGCCCAACTATTGCTCAGTGACAGAAAGTCCCAGAGTGTTCTAAAGAACAACTAGAGTGCTAACAGTCTTACTTATGACAAAAGTATGGCACACCTGAAGTCATCTTGATTGGAATAAAGTGTTAACACTTAAAACATTTAATTTGCAAAGGAACAAAATGAGGGGGTTCATTTTGCCATAGAAATTATGATTAGTGCTGAAGAAAGAAAAATTAGGGCACATTTTGAGTGACTTCTCAAATCCTCTTATATTTCATTAAAAAAATTCTGATATGCAGTCTCCCAAGATGGCCACCAGAGACAAAAGAGCCCAAATGTAGCCCAAATATCAGCCAGATGTAGCCCAACTATAGCCCAATGACAGTTGTTAGGACCTAGTTTCCATAGGAAATCCGCAACATTCTATTGAGAATAACTTTGGCGCCGGTGGACGAATCTTTGCGAATTTCTCAAAGAAGATGGCTGCTCCGCTCCGCTCCTTCCCTGAAAGTTTGGGGGGGATTCGTCAAATGGGTGCTGAGATAAAAGGGGGTCCCAAAACGTGTTTTCCCCATGTTATTTTCCATAGGACGTTTAGACACGGCTACAGCTCGAACGGCTGAATGGATTTTCTTCCAAATCACTTCCGGTCGCCACATCTTCCGTCACCTCCTCTTTAGCTAATGTCTTTCCGTGCTTTCAACCAGTTACCCAGGAACAAATAAAAAACACACTTCTGACCATTAAATCAGGTTCACCTCTCGACCCTTGCCTCAGACCAGCTTTAGAAGTTATCCTACCGGCTCTCACACAGGTCTGCAATCTGATACTGCGGTCAGGCCAATACCCTAATTCGCTCAAAAACACGCTATTAAAGCCGCTGTTAAAAAAACCTTCGCTCGATAAAAATGAGCTGAAAAATTACCGACCAATTGCCAGCTTACCGTTCATTGCTAAGACCATTGAAAAGATCATGAACACTCAGATCTCTGAGTTCATCGAGGTTCACCAGCTCCTGGACGATACGCAGTTTGGGTTCCGAAAATTTCACGGGACCGAGACCGCCCTGATTAAAGCCGCGGATGACATCAGGGAGATTAGGGACCAAGGTGGCACTGCCATATTGGTGCTGCTAGACCTATCAGCGGCTTTTGACACGGTCGACCACAACATCTTGGTCGACCGTGTCCAAGGATTTGGCATTTGTCACTCTGCCAAAAACTTAATAGCCTCCTTCCTTGCCAATAGAACGCAGGCGGTCATCCTAGGACCCTTTCAATCAGCACAACTCTCCGCCCCTTGTGGTGTCCCTCAAGGCTCTTCCCTTAGTCCGACACTTTTTAACATCTATGTGTCGGACCTAGCTAAGACCATCAAAGCTCATGGGATGAGCCTTACCTCGTACGCCGACGACACCCAACTAGTGTTGGCGATCAAGGGTGACGGAGAGCAAGTAGCTGAAAAATTTAAGAAAGGGCTCCTAGACATAGGAGACTGGATGGAAACCAACTGCTTAAAGCTAAACTCAGAGAAAACTGAGGTGCTTATTTTCGGTCCATTGTCCCCAGCCTGGTCCACCAGTTGGTGGCCAGAGACCTTTGGTACCCCTCCCACACCGACCTCGAAGGTCAGGAATCTGGGGGTTATCTTCGATGATGGACTGAATTTCATGGATCACGCCAATAAGACAGCATCCACAGCGCACCTAAAACTTAAAATGATTCGCAAAATTCGTCCTTTTCTACCCGAATCTGCGATCAAGACACTGGTCTCGGCTCTTGTCCTCTCATCCCTGGATTATTGTAACGGTTTATTTCTCAATGCGCAATCTCGAGTCACCACAAAACTTCAAACTATACAGAATGCAGCAGCCCGTCTCATTACCGGCAAAACAAAGTTCGAACCTATTTCCCAAAACATAAAAGACCTTCACTGGCTGACTGTACAAAAAAGGATCCACTTCAAGGCTCTCTGTATAGTCTTTAAATCAGTTAATAATCGAGGACCACATTTTTTGAGAGACAAACTTCAACTTTACACACCGACAAGAGCTTTACGCTCAGCCACTCTTAATCAACTGTCTGTTCCACGCACCAAAACAGTGTCCTGGGGAGACCGTCGCTTTCTGGTGGCGGCCCCCAGACTTTGGAACACCTTGCCTCTCAATATCAGACGAAGTGCCACGCTGTTTCAGTTTCGTAAACTTCTGAAAACCTGGCTGTTCTCTCATTAACCTTGCTCAACTGTCATCCTGTTTATTCTTCTCTCCCACTTCTTCAATAATGGTTTTCAGCGCCTTGACGCCTAAGGGTATAAGTAGCGCTTTACAAGTGTCAAAAATAAATAAATAAATAAATTTATAAGAAAGTTGGTAGAAAGGTAGAGTCCGGCTCGCAGATTATGCTTTTCTTTGAATGGTGTAAATCTGTTCAGTAGTTGCTGAGAAAATTAACTTTGAAAAAATATATATTGGGCTACATTGGGCTATATATATGTTAGAGCCCAAATGTAGCCCAATGTAGCCCAATGTAGCCCAAAGATGGCCACCAGAGACAAAAAAAAACAAATGTAGCCCAAATATCAGCCAGATGTAGCCCAACTATAGCCCAATGACAGAATGTCCCAGAGTGTTCTAAAGAACAACTAGAGCGCTAACAGTCTTCCTTATGACAAAAGTATGGCACACCTAAAGTCATCTTGATTGGAATAAAGTGTTAACACTTAAAACATTTAATTTGCAAAGGAACAAAATGAGGGGGTTCATTTTCATTTTGCCATGGAAATTATGATTAGTGCTGAAGAAAGAAAAATTAGGGCACATTTTGAGTGACTTCTCAAATCCTCTTATATTTCATTAAAAAAATTCTGATATGCAGTCTCCCGAGATGGCCACCAGAGACAAAAGAGCCCAAATGTAGCCCAAATATCAGCCAGATGTAGCCCAACTATAGCCCAAAGACAGTAGTTAGGACCTAGTTTCCATAGGAAATCCGCAACATTCTATTGAGAATAACTTTGGCGCCGGTGGACGAATCTTTGCGAATTTCTCAAAGAAGATGGCCTACTCCGCTCCGCTCCTTCCCTGAAAGTTTGGGGGGGATTCGTCAAGTGCAGGCTGAGATAAAAGGGGGGTCCCAAAACGTGTTTTCCCCATGTTATTTTCCATAGGACGTTTTGACACGGCTACAGCTCGAATGGCTGAATGGATTGATAAGAAATTTGGTAGAAAGGTAGAGTCCGGCTCGCAGATTACTCTATTCTTTGAATGGTGTAAATCTGTTCAGTAGTTGCTGAGAAAATTTACTTTGAAAAAATATATATTGGGCTACATTGGGCTATATATATGTTAGAGCCCAAATGTTGCCCAATGTAGTCCAATGTAGCCCAAAGATGGCCACCAGAGACAAAAAAACAAATGTAGCCCAAATATCAGCCAGATGTAGCCCAACTATAGCCCAATGACAGAATGTCCCAGAGTGTTCTAAAGAACAACTAGAGCGCTAACAGTCTTACTTATGAGAAAAGTATGGCACACCTGAAGTCATCTTGATTGGAATAAAGTGTTAACACTTAAAACATTTAATTTGCAAAGGAACAAAATGAGGGGGTTCATTTTGCCATAGAAATTATGATTAGTGCTAAAGAAAGAAAAATTAGGGCACATTTTGAGTGACTCCTCAAATCCTCTTATATTTCATTAAAAAAATTCTGATTTGCAGTCTTCCAAGATGGCCACCAGAGACAAAAGAGCCCAAATGTAGCCCAAATATCAGCCAGATGTAGCCCAACTATAGCCCAATGACAGAATGTCCCAGAGTGTTCTAAAGAACAAGTAGAACGCTAACAGTCTTACTTATGACAAAAGTATGGCACACCTGAAGTCATCTTGATTGGAATAAAGTGGTAACACTTAATACATTTAATTTGAAAAGGAACAAAATGAGGGGTTTCATTTTGCCATAGAAATTTTATATATATATATATATATATATTCACTGAAAAAAACATAGGTTTTAAACACGTTATAGTTAGGAAGTAGCATCCAAAAAACCTATGAAATTCACTGAAAAAAACCAAAGGTTTTACACACGTTATAGTTTGGAAGTAGCATTTACAAAACCTATGAAATTCACTGAAAAAACCATAGGTTTGACACATGTTATAGTTAACGGGACATTTTACTCATATAAAACCAATGAAATTCCCCTGTTATAGTTACTTCAGCTAACTATAACTCACGCGCCCGCAAAGCACTGCTGATGACGTCACATATTATATCACTCATGACATGGTCAGTGACATCACTCATGACATCACTGATGATATCTGAAATAACATCACTGATGAAATCACTGATGACATCATCCTTGTAAAAGAGTGGTAGACCTCCTCTCAGCGTAATTTAACCTTAGATACACACATTTAAAAATAGAAGCTAAAATGTTCAAAGCATGAGTGATGTAATATGTGACGTCATCAGCAGTGCATTGCGGGCGCGCAAGTTATAGTTAGCTGAAGTAACTATAACGGGGGAATTTCATTGGTTTTATATGAGTAAAATGTCCAGTTAACTATAACATGTGTCAAACCTATGGTTTTTTCAGTGAAATATATAGGTTTTGTAAATGCTACTTCCAAACTATAACGTGTGTAAAACCTTTGGTTTACATATATATATATATATATATATATATATATATATATATATATATATATATATATATATATATATATATATATATATATATATATATATATATATATATATATACTCACATACAGAGAGACCCAAAATCTCTGCTCTTAATCTCACTCACCAGGAAGCATAATTACAACTATACAACTACGAAGAGTTAAAGGGAATTTGACCAATGACCCTTTGAGGTAGGGACCTACTGCCCCCAGTGTGACCTTTGGCAGTATCTGGTTAGTGAAGATTGCAGAGACATTGGTAGCCACATGGAGTCGCTTTTTGATGACCACTAATGATTAGGGAGTTGTAACACATCTAGGGGTCGATTAGGATCGCGGACGGACTTGCGTCGTCCGCGACCCCAGAGCAGGAGGGAACCTCCGCATGGCATGCGGAGTTCCCTCCTGTGCAATTAGGATGTGACCGCCACCCTGGCGGTCACATCCTCTATTTTTAACATTGCGGCGGGTGCAGCTTCAAGCTGCACCCGTGGCAATGTTAAAAATGCACGCATTGTATTTGCATGCAGAAAGAGGCAGGCACCGAGCGGTGCCTGACGCTTTCTACATGCAAATGCAGGGGGGTACCATAGGTACCCCCCATGTGCACCCCCCACCTCCCCTTCACCTAGGGGGCCCGCAACGGGCCCCCGCAGTGAAGTTCCGTATGCTTTTCCACGGCGGAAAACCCGCCGCGGAAAAGCATAACTCACTCCTAATATGGTGGACGGTGTCTGGAAGACACCGTCACCATATTAGAGCTTTTCCGTCGCGGTTGTAATCCGACCGCGGCGCAAAAGCTGCGGACGGAAACCAGGACCCACCAGCCATCCTAATGTGGCGGTGGGTCTTTGGTCAGTCCGCTGCGGTTTTTCCGCATCCTCGGGGCCGGCGGTGGCTTCCGCCGGCCCCGAGGATGCGGAAAAAACGCTATCGTAATGACCCCCCTAGTGTTTTGGGAATGGTCAGAGCGATGGGGAAGGCCTTGCTCTCCCATTTTATGGTTCTTATATTTCACAATGATTGGGATTATCAATATATTTTGCTCAGATACCAACATTAATTTTCTTTCTTTGCACATCTACCTCTTTCCCATGTTGAAAGATTCATAAACACTGTTTACTAAAAATTGCATCTATTGATGTCAAAAGCCTGCAACATTGTGATAAAAGCCCTAAGATTTCAGATTTAAAAAACCAAAAATGTAAGTTTCATTACCATAAGTTCATAGTTGTAATACTAGGGTGTCTTACATGAGAAAATAATGTTATTCTAATTTTGCTGCGTCCCTATCGTTTTGGTAAATAAAACTTTATATCCATATTATTTTTTAAATCTTTTTTCAAAATGTATATTCAATCACATCACATAGCAGGTCAGTGGTTTATGGCAAAGGTTATGATTGATAGCATGTATTAAATATTTATAGACCAACTATGTATTATCCCATCCAGAAACATTTCTTCATCATTACTTGAATCGTCTCATTTTGGTGCAGGCTTTACTTGCATGCATTCACACTATAAAATTCCTTAATTTCTTGCACCCCAATGATTCCATTATTAAAGAATTAACAGTATTTCTCCTAATTTTTATCCTGATTTTCCTTTGGTTTCCAGACAGTTCTTTTACTCTGTTTGCACCCAGTTATTGATACACTTGGCATGTTGGATTATGGTATGATTTCTTTTATTCTAAATATATAAGATAATAAATCACCAAATAGCAGTTTAATAAATTCTGATCCTACATTAAATACAGCACACAAGAAAGTACTACAGAAGATGGCAAGTGACATACACCTGTTGCACTGACTTGGTTTGCATTTAAACAACAATATGTACAATTAATATGTTCTTAATTGATAATCATTAAAAATGTATATTACAATATATGCATATTAGTATTTGAGTCATTTACTCATCTTTTATCCTAATTTAGAACCCCTGTCAATTGAAGGCATTTATTGTTTTCTTTCTAGATTTAGATTAATGAGAGTGTGTGAAGAAGTCTTGTTAGATTCACAGATCTCTATGACAGAAACTGAAGATGCTATTATAGATTGAAAACATCCTAAAACCCCAGGCCCAAAAGGTTTTTTGGCTCTATTTTGAAAACCTTTTTCAGGCAATTTCCTCTCCTAAAATTGTTTTTGATAGGTTTGTGCTGAAAGGTCAATTCTTATCGTTAGGAAAGCACTCTAATATTATTATTAATTATTTTAAATCAAATTAAAGTCCAGTCCAAATGATTGTTCATATAATTATGGTCCAGGATAGTTCATATCATTGTGGTCCAGAATAGTCAAGGAAAAATGTCCGACACACACATAGTTTCAAATTCTGAAAATATTATTGTACCTTTCTTAAAAAAACTGAGCCTTCAGCCAACAAGTTTCATTCCACCAGACTTGTTCAAAGCTGCAAAATCATATACACAGCATTAAAGTCTTTTTTTTATTAGTTTTATTCTTTTTCTTTTTACGTTGCTGAAGTTTCAGATTAACTGACATCACTACGGAATCTATAATTTCCAAAGACTCCTGTAATGCCTCTTTAGTCATGTCAATATCAAAAATCCGACTTAATTGAACTGCTGTATGTGTGCCATCGTCACTAACAGCTGCTAAAAGTTTCTGATAGGTTATGCCAATAGTTCCTCGGCCTGAAATGTGAAAAAATAAAGATAGTATCTCAGAATGATTCGGCATTTCTAATAAGCCCTGACCGTGGATGAAGAAATCCCTTACTTGCAAGTACTTATAAAATGAATTCTGTAGCAACCCATACTCCTCTTTCAGGGCTAAAAATGATCAAAATCCTGGTCTGTTATACAATTGACCAAGCTGTGTTATGCCTTTACGCTGCCATCCTCTCCCAGCGTGGTCATGAAATATGTCAGGCAGCATGGGATTTCCCCACAACATAGTATATATGTGCAGCTCTGATAATGTATATACATTACGAACGTCATGCCATATCCTAGTAATGTCCCTTACTACCTTAACCTCATAGCTGCTAGTAAACATCTCTCCCCAGTGCTGCGCTGTCCATTGGAACTAGTGCTGAATGGACGTCCAATGGTCGTGCGCAGCACTGGGGAGGTAGTGCTGCCGTTGGCCAACGCACCGAGGCAGCACTTAAGGGGTTAAATCATACCCGCTTAAAATAATTGGGGTCAGTTGTTTTGTACAATAAAACCCCAGCATCTAATCCACAAACCCGTTGGTATGAAAGCCAAACAGTACCAGTATCTTTGTATCAGTAGCTTTGTATTTGGCCGACAAATGCGGCCCCGAAATACAATTTGAAATCTGGGAGCTTAAAACCACCTTGTTTATATGGTCATTTAATATACTGAAGAGTTCTCCATGCAAGCCGATAGCCCCAAATAAAGCTCTGTCTAAACGCTTAAAAAATGTCAATGGTACCCATAGCGGGATCGTGCGTAAAAAGTACAAAAACTTTGGAAGAATATTCATTTTAACAGCATTGCACCTCCCAAATATACTAACGGGAGGCTGGTGCCAACAACGCAATTTTGACACCACCTTTTTTAGCTTTGGCTCATAGTTTAATGTAATCACATCATCAACTTGGCTACTAAGACAGACTCCAAGATATGTTGCCATTCTTGTAATCCCTAGTGTTGCTGGGGGCGTTTCAAGTTGAACATTTTAAATCGTCTGTGTCTTATTCAAGTTTAGTTTATAGCCAGAAAAGGAGCCAAATCGCTGGGCCTCTTGTGTGATCTCTGCAATAGCGTTTACTGGTCTAGTAGAAAAGAATGCAATATCATCCACATATGCGGTTAGTTTTAATTCCAGACCATTAAGAGACACTGGAGGAATCTCAACATTAAACAACAGATGTTTCATAAAAGGCTCACGAAAAAGGGCAAACAATGATGGGGATAACGGGCAACCCTGCCACGTTCCCCTTTGAACAGCAAAGCAAGATGAGGAGGGCCATTAAGCTTGACAGCGGCAGTTGGATTTCTATCGAGTTTCTGAACTACCGAGATGAACCTTTGACAGAGACCAAATTATGACATTGTCGACCATTAAGTTCCTCAAACCACTCAGTCAAAGGCCTTCTAAGCGTCCAACATCAGCATCCCAATATGTCCATTTAGCTGGCCAGAAACATTGAATGCAGCAATAGCTGTATTAATGTGCGCAGCCGTGTCTCTACCTGGGACAAAACGATGCGGCTTTCCTGAAACAAAAAGATGTCTAACTGGAGCCAAGCAAAAAGCGAGAATGTTTGAGAAGATTTTCGCTTCAGCATTATTCAGCGATATGGGCCGATATGAACTCATATCCTCTACTTGTTTCCCCTTTTTAGGAAGGACTATAATATTGGTAATATTCCAGGAGGAGGGGGCATCCTCCCCTTGAATAATTCTATTACATAATGCAAGGAAGACAGGTACCAATATATCTTTAAAATGTTTATAAAATACAAGCGGAATGGTGTCTTCGCCAACTGCCTTGCCAGCCGGCAGAGCACTAATCCTTCCTCGACTTCCCCAAAAACTACATCTTTTTGCAGGGGCTCAGAGAGCAGTGGGTTCAAAACAGGAATTGCACTCTCCTGTATGTAATCCAGAGCGATTTGCTGACTAAGGAATGCCGAATCTCTACATAGATCTGCGTAGAATAGCCTAAATTGTTCCGCTTTTTTCAGTAGTTTGAGTGTAAGCAAGGCCATCTACCCCTTTAATTAATTTAATATGCGATCTGGCCCTTTGATCCGAAATCTGATTTGCCAGCAGATGACCAACCCTTTTCCCATATTCATATTGTTTAGATTTGTACTTATGGTAATTGTTAGTTACTTTATCCCTTAACCTTCTCTTAAGCTTGGCTCTCACTTCAATAACCTGCTGATAAATCAGCTGTTCGCCTGTATCATTTGCAGCTATGGTTCTAGCATGTTGTTGCTCCAAATCTAAATATAGCCTGGTTCCACCAAACAAACACTCTGTTGATTCTGTTTCATAATATATTGCAGCGCTGCGTAGCCCCTCTTACATAAACCTTCAAACAGTTCCTACCTACAGCAATAGGCGCTGTGCCCCAATTATTCCCTATATACTCCCTTAATGTTCCTCACATGAATTCCACATACTCTAAGTTACTGAGGAGATGTCTAGGAAAAGAGAATTCCCATACTGGTTCTTTAGCCCCCGGCTGAAGCAGCACTGTTAGCATCACCGGGTTGTGATCTGATGTAATTTTAGGACATACCTCTATGAATGCATTTTCCAGCATAATATTATTCGTGAAAATCATATAAATCCTGGAATAATGTATAACCCGCTACAGTTGGAAATAATCTCCTCCAGGCGTCCCCCAGCTGATGTATATGTAGAAGTTCTAAAATAGCTGCCCTGGTCCTACACATTCTAACACGAGTTGTAGTGTTTGTGGTGTCAATCTTCCCATCTAAGATACAATTAAAGTCTCCCATGACTATCAGCTCGCCAGCCCACTCCAGTAGTTCCAAACATAAATGAAAAATGACCTTAAGGCAATCAGTATTGGAGCTGTATACCATACATACTGTAACCTTGCACCCATAAATCAGCAATTGGGCAATTGCCCGTCTCCCTTTAGAGTTGGCCATTGTTCGAAGCACCGTAGCACTACAATTTGTACCCTTCATTAAAGCCACCCCTCAAATAGAAAACAATTGTGAAGTACATACAATTGTGTCATATGCAAGCTGTTTTAGCTGAGGTCTGTCCTTGAAAGCTAAATGTGTTTCAGCGAGCCCTAATATATGAGGTTTGAATACGCGGTGTTCCTCCATTGCTAGCTGATGCTTTCTGGCCTGATTGAGCCCTGATACATTCCAACACATGTACGTAAACTCGATCCAGTCATCTCCCACCTCATTACGTACCCCTTTCCCAGATCCTCTACCAGTGTTACTTTAGCTGATCTGTGGCAATTTATACCCCTCCCTCCCTGACCCACTTCTCTACTGCCGCTCCGCCAACCCAGCCAGTATCGGCCTGCTACCATTTTCAAACCCTCCCACTCACTTCCTACCTCCCCCAGTACCTACAAAAAGGCATTGCCCCCTTCCTTGCTGTCCCAAGGTGACAGCCCTGGGAAGAGGCTCCCTCTACCTCCCCCACAGACCCGAGACCCTCCACGCCCTGCCCGCGCCTCACAAAATATGTCTCCCACGATGATAAAACAAGACAAAAAGCAGAAAAAAATATTTTAGGAACATAAGTCGAAAGCAGTCACAGGTTATTCCTCTCTATGTTCCAGAAAGTACCACCTTTGATCATTGAGTCATTCCTTGACAGTAGACTGCCACTTTGATAAGGCTTGTTTAGCGTTCTACTCGTTGAAGAAAAAATGTGAGCGGCCATCCTTAATAATCTTTAAGCGAGCTGGTTCTTGCTGGAACACTTGTGAACATACAGTTTTTAGAGGATCCAATAATTGACAAAACCTCCATCACTTGTCCATTTTGGCTTTACACAGGTCAGAGCACACAAATATAGACATAGTGTCCACCTTGACAGAGGCCGATGGACGCGCCTTTAAATAAATCGCTGACGTAGCAAGAAATTGCCCAAAACTCAAGAATTGGCTGAGCAAAGTTGGACCTAGCTTGGTTACCCTGCAAAATGAACAAAGGCAATCTATGTGCACGCTGAATCTGAGTATCCATATCCCAAACCGCTAGATCAGGAAAAGCTTTCTGTAAAAGCCTGACGATGAAAGCCCGGGGATCAGAGCCTTCCCTTCCTTCCAGAATACCAAAGATCCTTAAGTTCTGATGCCATTGCCGATTCTCAAGGTCTTCACTCTTGGCCTGCATAAGCATCATTTGAGAATCCTGTGTTTTTGCAAGATTCACAGTGTACGTATTGGCCTCTTCCACAGCTGCAACGCGTTAATGCAAATCAGTAACCTCAGCGAAAAGCTGGGTAACCGTGGATGTGACATCCGTTAGTGCTTGCTTTATCTCTCTACTGTCAGCCTTGGCCTGTTGGTAATAATCTTCAGCCTCCACTCTCTGAATAATTAACACTTGCATAATTCTAGACAGTGAAGGCTCCTCACTGTCTGCTGGTTGCTGATCCTTAGTAGAGATTTCTAACTCTAGTGCGGACAATGGTATATTTACAGAATGGGAAACCAGGACTGGGGGTGTTGAGGAAGGGGCAAACATAGTTTCTGCTGCTTGTACTGGCAGCCCAGCTGAAAATGGAGCAGGGAGACTTTGGGAACTGCTGTTAAATTCACCTGGCAGCCTTTCCTGACCATCAGGACGGTCAGGGGAAACAAGTACAACACTAGGAGTGGATGCAGATATTGTTTGCTCGACATCAGCTCCTACTCCTACAACTACAGCCGTTGCAGCTGTTGCCATATTGCCAGAATTGGATAGCCTGGTAATAATGGGCTTAACTTCTCCCTTTGAGGCTACCCATTTACGCAGAGGTCTAGCCCCAGGGCCGACCTTTGCAGTGCTTGCAGCTGCCTCCTTGAAATGTCCCAATGCATCGGTCACTTGATGCTTCACTCCCCACCTCGAACCTTGCCTTCTTTGCCTGCCCTAGTGACTTTAGGGCTCTTTGCTTTTGCACCTCTACTCCCCCCCTACAGAAGCATTCGTTTTTGGCCTGCCAGAATCCCCTGCCTCGTTGGTGCAACTGGTCAAGGTGCCTTGCTGATTCAAATGTTCTGCCTGATAGCTAAATTGAGTACACAGCAATAAAATCAACACTAAATAATTCCACACTTAATAATTCTTTAAAATCCACCCTTCATGTCATGTACCACTAGAGAAATCAATGATTATTCAATTTTACAAATTCTCTACTCTAAACTATCAATCTTCAAACACCTCTTATTCTCTACTTAGTTGATCCCAGATGGCAGAGGTCACTGTCTCTACAGATAACATTTTCTATACATTATACACATATGCGACTCAAAGCCATGGTATACAATGTCTCATCAATAGCACACTTAATAATTCATTCATTTTCAAAATGAATATTCTATCATTTTTGATAATGTATTGTAAATACGTTTTTCATGACAGCCTATATGGTACTTGTTACATATTGCCAATAAGTTGATCATAGTTTCCAGAAAACCTCGGACGTTATTACATCGTGAGTGGGTTATTCCAAATCTCATCACACCAAGTAACCTATAGTTTAAATAGTAATTTATTCAATGTGTCTACAATTATATGAATCTATCAACATTATTTCAACATTTTTTCATTGTAGATATCCCATAACCTGTACAAGTTACACGTGATTCATATTTTTTATGATTTCTTAAAAGATACACGAATTGTCGAATGTTATAGAAGTATTTCACATTACTATTATACAAGGCCCGTATTTGCTCATAATTTCTTAAAATTAAAATAATATTGGTATATAAACCAAGTTGATAAGCTAATCATCACCCGTAATACGTGCAATCTATATTTAAAGAGTTTCCCAAGGTTGTATGGTTTAAGTATCCCAGATAACAATCAATAAGTTTTTCTATACCCAAAACAGGTTTCTCCTTCGGAGTAAGATTAAGAGTAGCGTTAACTCATTGTCATGTTATAGTGGCATATGTAGTACTATACGCATGGCAAAATTATTGTCAAGGATTTTACTTCTCCGTCCCTAGGCATCTCTGCTCAGTCTCACTCAGAACCTTGGCTGACTGAACTGGCACATTATTTTGTAGATAAAATAACATCTATTCAAGCCTCTCTTGCCATTTACTCAAAACAGCCTCAGGATGCTGCTCTTGGTGCCCTCACCTCTTCACAACCCACCCTCCGGGAATTCCCGCAGCTGAGCCTTGCTGCCTCATTAGACCATCTGACAAGCTTGTAGTCTGGCTCTCCTCTAGATCCTTGCCCGGTCTCTTGCCTTAACAAAATAGCCCCTGTGCTAAATGGCCCCATCAATTCCATTCTTAATTCCTCTTTGTCTTCTGGCGTAGTCCCTCAGGCTTGGAAGAGTGCTCTCATCCTTCCACTCATAAAAAAACCAGCTTTGGATCCCATCATACATGCCAACTACAGGCCTATTTCTCTCCTCCCTGCTCTGGCAAAGGTGGCGGAAAGACATGTGCACAGATCTATCTCTGACTTCATCGAGAATAACAATCTGTTGCACCCCACTCAATCTGGGTTTCGTGCGAATTACAGCACAGAGACCGCGCTACTTGAAGTCACCACTGCCATCAGAGAGGTCTTGGATACTGGAGGAAAGGCCATGTTGGTCATGTTGGACCTGTCGGCGGCGTTCAACACCGTTCCCCATGATACCCTCCTAATTCGACTCTGGGATTGTGGTCTCCGGGGGACGGTGTGGAACTGGCTCAAATCATTTCTAGCTAGCCGTCGACAAACGATTTGGGCGCCACCTCACTCCGCAGTTATGGCAACTCTGGAAGTAGGGGTCCCTCAGGGGTCTATTCTTAGCCCCCTGCTCTTTAACATCTTTCTGGCCCCCCTTGCAGAGGTTGCGGAGTCGTTCGGCGCTCAGATCGTGTCTTACGCTGACGACACCCAGCTCTTGTTCACATACGACAAGAATGAGGTGTTTGATGGGATCCGCATCAGAGGCTGCCTAGAAGCAGTCTTTGATTGGTTCAAAAGACACGGCTTAAAATGCAACTCCGATAAATCGGAGCTGCTTTTTTTTGGATGTGTCTCTGAACCAAACTGGAAAAGTTGGTGGCCACAAGACCTGTTCCCACCGGTTAATGCAAGTACCAAAGCTAAAAATCTAGGTATCGTTGAAGGGGCCCACTAAGATCACGGTAGCCGTCTGGCATGCAGCCACTGCTGCGCTGGGATGGAAGGATACTATTACCAAGCTCACCCCGCTTTGGGATTCACGTGCTCTGGGCAACCTTCGAACCAGCAAGGGGTTCTCCCGCTGGGACGATATTGGCATCTCAACAGTGGGAGACATGTGGGACCATGGGGCTGTCATCACGTTCGACCGCCTAAAGGAACTCTACGAAATGGGACCACATGAAACCTATCGGTATGTTCAAGTTCGGCATGCTCTGCTGGCGGTTATTCCGGTGGGGTCAACTCTCCCAGAGTCGTCCCCGCTAGAGGATCGCCTCTTGACTGACTATATGGTGGAAAAGGCCACCTCCCTTACCTACCGGAAACTCTTGAATAATTCCCCAGACCCGCTAGTGCCTCTTAAGGGAAAATGGGAACAGGAGGTGGGGGAGATGGATGAACACGAATGGAATGAGGCACTGGCATCCCCTAAAGAGGCGGGCATATCCTCTAGAATGAGGCTCATCCAACTCAAAGTTCTGCACCGGACATACTACACCAGGACATTGCTTCACCACATACAGCGAGCCCCTGACCCCTTCTGCTTGCGCGGCTGCGGGGAGGAGGGCACACTACTACACACACTCTGGGACTGCTCCCTTATACAAACATATTGGCGTCAGGTCATGCGCACCGTCTCACAAGTCCTGGAGGTCTCCGTGCTTCCAGAGCCACGTCGCTGTCTTCTTAATGTGTGGGAACCAACTGACCTGTCCCGACATGGCCGCCTCTGGGTGACGATTGGTATGCTGATGGCTAAGAGGGACATCGCGCAGCGCTGGGGGGTGGCAGATCTACCGAAGGCCTCACAATGGTGTGTGAATATGGATAGGGCCATGGTCACGGAGCGGGCGGTGTATTTTTCCAGGGGGTGCCCGGCCAAGTGGAACAAAGTTTGGTCCCCATGGAATGTTTACCGGGGTGAGATTTGTGAGCCACTCCCTGAAGGGGACACACTAGAATCGGATGAGGAAGAGTGAATGTGAGGGGAGGGCATGATGGTGGGGGGGGGGGGGCTGCACTGGGAGGGGGCGGTATAACGGAATGGGGCGATTGCTTGGTATCTACCAAGAAGTGCAAAGCGCTATTGGAATAGACTCAGAAGCACACTTCCACCTAACTGGCATTAAGTTTCCTGTGTCGATGGCAACGTGTTTTCCCGAAGTTTGAATGTTTTCCTTTTTTTTAGGTATAAAACAGAAAACGAAAACCTCATAATTTGGCATGGACCAGTCGCGATTCCTTCTTCACAATTTCCTTTTGGAGCCTCATCCTTAGGTCCTCACGACCGCATGTACTGTATTAATGCATATTTTTTTGCCTATGCGCTTTCTTAGCGGCCGGCCCGGTTGGGTTGTAGGCGACGAGCTGTGTACTACTCTGTGAAGACTCAATAAAGGTTTTCAAAAAAAAAAAAAAAATCTAGGTATCATTGTTGACAATGAGTTAACCTTTGGGCCTCAAATATCCTGTCTTTCGGGGAAATGTTTTGGGATCCTGCGGATGCTCAGGAAATTCCTCCCCTTGATTTCTCTGAACCATCGAAGGGTCATTGTCCAAGCACTTGTCGGGTCGCGTTTGGACTATGCAAATGCCCTCTATCTAGGACTCCCTAAATATCTTGTGAGGAGACTTCAAGTAGTCCAAAATTCAGCTGCCAGGGCTATTTATGGACTCCCTAGACGAGCTAGTGCTTCAGACTTGTTGAAGGAATTGCACTGGCTTCCTATACCCAAGAGAGCTCTCTTTAAAAGCCTGACGCTGACCTACAAGGCCCTTCATGACTCAGGCCCTAGGTACATTAGGAAGCGCCTTACTCTTTACAAGCCGAGCAGAACTTTGCGATCTGCCTCCTTGTCTAAAATGGTTGTTCCGTCCATCAAGCGAACCAGACAAGGGGGGCGCTCTTTTCATTACCTGGCCCCGCGCGCCTGGAATGAGCTTCCCATTTCTCTCAGACAGGCCCCTAGTCTGATGTCGTTCAGAAAGGCATTAAAAACCTGGCTGTTTACCAGTTAACTTCGCTGTTCCTTTTATTCTGCAGTTATGTTTCCTCTTCTCAAGGACCTCTTCGCTAAAGCGCCGGGACACTCCTACTGGAGTAGCCGTTGCGCTATAGAAGAACCCAAATAACATAACATAACATAACAAAATTACGCAAAACTCACTACATAAATGGTGATCAACACCTAGAAAGACAGGCCTATGGCCAAACCTATATTGTTTATTAAGCAGCTAGCATTGTAAACTGAGATGAAAAAAGAAAGACGTGTACAATAGAGATAACATGGCATGTCGTATAAACTGAGCTGACGTGGCAATCAAAATAACGATGGATTAAACCCAGATATGTGACTATGACTCCGTCCATTATTTTATTTTATGATGTTGCTATGAGCACCTTAAGTGGCTACAGGTATGCCCAGTCATGGGTCCCTTGCTCGCTGCGCCACTGGATTTAAGCTAGCCTGGCTGATGAGGGGTGATACCCCGAAAGCAGTCCTAGGATGATTGTTTCTGGTCCCGGAAGGACCTGGCTTTTGCAATTCGGGCTGGACTGTTGCCATGATGAGCAGGTTCAAGACTGATTAGCATATGGCTGTGTCCAAACGATGGATTAAACCCGATCTGTGACTGTGGATGAATGATTGCATTATTCAGCATTCCGTCCATCATCTGTTCTTTTTGCTTTTGTCACTCTAAGGAGTAATACCCTGAAACTGGACCCAGGATGCTTGTCTACTGTCCAGGAAGTACCTGGCTTGGCAATATGGACTGGACAGTTCCCATGGGGAGCAGGGTCAAGACTGATTTGCTTATGGTTGGGTCCAAACTGGTGTGATGTGGCGGGCAATATAGCAATGGATTAAACCCAGATTTGTGACTGGGGGTGAGTGTTTGAAAACTTTCAACACTCCGTCCATCATTCCAACGGCCCCCGATACACAAGGGATGCCTGGTTTCACAATGGGATGCCCAGGAGTGGACACCTCACAAGGAAAAGCCAGGAGGGGTTCCCTTGTGGTAGGAGTACAAGCGCCGGGATGCTTACGGGTTACTGTTCGCGCTATACAAATACAACACATTTACATTTACATTTATATTCCATTTTATTTTGTGATGTTGCTACGGAGTATAACCAGCCTGGAACCACACCATTTAAAGTCATGACATCAGTGCTTCCTCACACACTAGATATAAATGTCAGCTAGCTTCAAAAAGTTTTTCTAATTTCAACCTATGCAAAAGTTCAGAAAGTGACCATATTTAACATGGGCCACTCGCATGAAGCATACGTCCTTACCCCTCCTGTAAAGCCCACTATAAAAAAAAGGAAAGGTTGCGAAAATCTGCACCCCAATAACATGACCTGAAATTCAATAAACTCCTCTGATTCTATTGAACACAACCTATTCCAATCCACTGTACTTACTGTGAACACCATCCTGAAGTGGGCACAGATTTGATTCAAAATATTTAATGAGAATATTAGATTGCTTTCCCAATCATAAGAATTGATATGACAGTGTTCTTGCATTGCAAGAAACAGGGTTTATTTACAGTTAACCCCCAGGGAGTCTGCACCTAACTTTTGACTCAAATGCAGCACTAGTGGGGGGATGCGGTGAAATCAACTGTCTTTTGCAAATCATTGTTTGTACTGAAAGATGAAAACATGAATTGCTTGTATTCTAGGGAATGTTCCGGATTTGTTGCAAATTATCATTCAGTTTAATTCATTGATTTAGACTGTAACATGTATTATAAAGCTCTTACTACTTGTTGACAAAAATTCCTAGACAATCATGTAAATAATAAATAGATGCTAAATATGTGTCTCATAAGCATAAGTAGTAGTGTCAAACAAAAACAATGAAAAAGATTACAACAAATTATATGAAAATCTCTGTAAATACTAATTTCAGGAATTGTGACTCTTTCCTGACGAAGGTGTTACTCACGCCGAAATGTGAGTCGAAAAGTATACAGCCTTGTCTATTATGTTCTATGGAAAATATTGGTTGTTTTTATGATGTGTATGATCTTTTAATATAAGTGTATAAAATATTACTATGTATTCGATATTTGCACAATTTGTATTGCAAAGTATGAATAATTGAATGAAATATTTCCAGAGTTTTTTTTATATAATTTGTTTTCATCTTTTTTTGTTTGACACTAATACTTCTGCTTATGAGACACATATTTAGCATCTGCTTATTATTTACATGAAAGTCTAGGAATTTACTCTCATTGTGGTTTACCCGTCCTAGAAATTGGAATTATTCAGGGGGTCCTTGTTACTTTCAAACAATATTACTCTGATAACATTGATTATTACACTGATTAGTCAGGAATATATCAAATGTTTAAGATCCCTAAATTCTTTTAGCTTTCTTTGTACTGAAAATGGGTTTGATCATGTCTGATGGAATTTTTTATTTACTGTCATGCATAATTTAATTTAATTAATACGGTGACATGCATATATGGTGCTCCTTCTGTTCCCATTTCTACACAGATTGCTGATTCTTATGTATATTATTTTATTGGCTTTATAACCTTCACTTTGTGCAAATCATCTAGTACTATCTAATCTTGAATATAATCTCAGAATATACAAGATTATCTGGCTATCAAATAAATAAAACAAAATGAGATGTTCTTCCTCAAAACAGTTTGCTTTTCCTTTATGTTGGGAGATTTGGACATCCTTTTGGTTAGTTCTCACACTAAAGGCATTTTAAATATATTTATTTTTAAATGTTGACAATCTTTTTGTCAAGCTTAGCCTATGTTGTAAATCTGCTGACCCAGAGTCTCTCCAGAGGTATTGAGAACTCGAGTACCTCACATGATGCAGATAGGGAAAAAGGGGAACGGGAAGGAAAAACACAAGAGTGATTTCTGTGGTGCTGATTCATCTTGAATACATGGTCTGGACTGACGTCTGCTCGCAGACTGGTGTGCTGTGACTGACTCTTAGGCAGGGAGTGAAGTGATTGATATAAGTGCTTAAAAGTTCATGAACATGCAACACAAAGTATAATTGTACTCAGTGAGACATCAACATCGTCTGATTTATTAGCTTACCCTGATCCAGGGTGGGAGAGACATTGATGAGATCAGATGTTGACCCGGATTCCAACACTGATTCAGCTCTGAAGAGCAACAGCAGCCAGATGGTTCGCAAAAAACATATATAGAAGACTTAAGCCCAGTAAGCACAAGTTCAATGTTGCCCATCTTCCAAAGCTTCCTTTCCTTCCCTGTAAGTATTATGTAATTCTATGATTTACATGAGGGATGACGCCACAAAAGCATTTTGTAAATGGCAGGTCCAGACAGAGCTTAATTTGCAAGAGTCACTCTGTGACCCCTTTGCGGCTCGCCTCTGGACTGAAATCCTGAAATCTCTAAAGGGGATGAGGTCCCTTTTCTGTTCATGTCAGTAGAGTGGAGTTGATACTTTTAAATTCATTATCTCCGCAAAAATCTTTTTAAATCAATATATTCCCAAAATCATAAATTTTGTTTCCTGTTTCCCTCCAGTTTCAATTTTCTAAAAAATATGTTAGGATATCCCCCATTATCTGACAAAATAAAAATGCTGTGTTGACTATATCATCAAGAGGCTAAATACAATTGTGGTGCTAGTGTGCATAGGTTCAGTTTTATCACAAGGCTATCATAGTAAAACAAAAGTACTTTATGTCTTTATGTTCAAAGATACCGTCAGCAATTTTGTGCTTAAATAGTTAATGATTGAAGAGTATTATGTTTATCCATTATCAAAACTTGGATTATTAACTATATTTTTTATAAGTAAAGTTGTAATTTCATCAACATTAAAGGCATTCTCAAAATATGATAATTCCTTTTCTAGTTAATTTAGTTTCTTTTAATTTTAGGTTGTTGCAATCTCTTAAATGTTCTAGTAAAATAACATATTCGTATTTAAGAATTATTTTCTTTATAAACAATTTATAGGTATCATAAATCTTCTTTTAACTTATGCTTAAATAATGAATTTGAGTGATCTGCCTGCAGAACACTTTCCGCATTTTCTATAGTCGAAGGGTGCTTTTGAACCTCCGTCTCTGTAGCCTAAATACAGTATTTCAGTTATTTTCTTCACATATTATCTAAAGTGTTTAAAATATTACAGTCTGGGTACTTTAAGAGTAATGTCTTGATGCAACATAAGAAGAAACCAACTCTTACAGAATTTTCTCAGCACTTTCGTTTGCAACCATGATCTTTTCTTAATTTGTGATGCATTGTGTACTCCCAAACATTTTAAAGCTGAATTGTTAAGAACACCCGAACATTGCAAAACAAATGAAGATGATTGAACATCTCTTCATATGTCATTTTGATGTAAAGTGTTAACTAACAGTATTGTGCAAATACCTAGAGAAGTAAGAATCCAACATAAATTTGCATTTTTGGTACTACTACAAGCAAAGCAGTGTATTGTATTTATTAGCTTTGTACAAAAGGTCCAAAAGAAGCTTTGTGAAGGAGGGACCTATCAGAGCATGCACTAGCTATTGAGATAAGAATGAGAGCAGTACGTATTGATGATAAGGTAACAGAGCAACTTGTCTTATAGTCAGATACGCTATATTCATTAATAGAAACTGAGGCAGTGATATGAATGAATGAATGGTATTATTTATAGAGCGCAACGTTCACTCCGAGGAGCATCTGGGCACTATTGGAAACTCGAGTGAGGCTGTGCAAAAGGAGATAGTTAGAGCCGTCAGGTAGAAGGTCAGATAAGTGATAGCACTAACTGATCGGGGACCCCAATGATCTAGGTTTTCAGGGAGTTTTTTAAACAGGAGTTCAGACTGTGCCAGTCTCAGATATGTGGGCAAGGTATTCCATGATTTTGTTCCTAGGACTGCCATTGACTTTTCTCCGCTAGATAAGAGGTGGAAAGTGGGGGGTGTGAGGAGGTTTTCCGAGTATGATCTCAGGGGCCGTTGGGTAACGTATGGTTTGATTCTGGATTTTAGGTATTTGGATCCTGTATTCTTGGGGATTCTAAATATTATTAATAGGATTTTGAAAAGAATCCTTTTCTGTATGGGCAGCCAGTGAAGGAATTGAGTGCTGTTGTGGCTGAGGACCTCCTCTGTAGTTTTAATACCAGCGAGGCTGCTGCGTCTATCTGTAGTATTTTCAGCACAACCTTGTTTGCTCCTGAATATAGGCTGTTGCAGTAATCCAGGCATCACAATAAAGATCATTGTGGTCCTTTGATGCCTCCTAACAGGGGATTTTGAGTAAAGAGACTAGATTTAAATAATTGTAAGAATGATTAATGGTGACATAGAGACAATGATGGCAGAGGAAATCAAGCAAAGCACTGATGATTGTTTTTTTGTGAAAAAAGACTCATGGTATAACTGCAGTACTCCTTTGGCTGCAACTCTATTCATTTTATTTTTTTCTAGATATACAACATGGGATGTTTCATTTGGTGTTGTCACAATCTATAGCTTTGTATCCCCTGGGGATTTGTATAAGTTACAAAATGGTAACAAAAGAGTTCTGCTTCAGGGACTTCGGAAAATACAGACTAATAAATTCCTGTGTTTCATTTTCTACAAAGGAATTTTCCCCTCCTCTACTCATTTCGGTTAGAACTCTAAAACGTTAAAATCTGTACTGAACAAAAAGAGAAGTAAGCTGTTTGAACTCTTACAGGCAACAGACATTAAATCAATTCCCTGTAATTGTAAATCTACTGGTCTTTTGTGTCACAAGTCACATCTTCCTTGTTATTTACCAATGCAGTGTGTTTTTCTGGGTGGTCTCCCTTAGATAATAATGATTTTTCTTAAATATTCATTTCATTCAACACTTAGCCCCTTTAGCTGCCCCAAGCAAAAAAAGATTTCAATATACTTTCATTATGTTCATACTATATTATTTTTTGTTATATCAAAATGTTTATAATATATTTTTGAGGACAAAAACAACTAAATAATTAGGTTTGGGTTGGTATGAATCTCCTTGTTCTTATGAACTGAATGCTTTTTTTCTTCATAGCTCTGAGAAGCCCAGGGAACTAATTTAAGTTGTCTGTGGCCTGCCTTCACTAAGACAGCTCAGGCAAAGCCTACACTAGTGTCAAAGATTCACCGGGCATAAAATCATGGGTTATTTTCCTTGCCTGATACCTGTCGAGTGAAAGGAAGGAAATGGTGCTCTCAACAGTGCATCCTCACAGGGACACACTGCTCCAGTGCCTATATTATGAATCTTAGAATTTGAGAAGACTGTAATTTTACTTTTTGGCTCAACACTTCCTTACAGACACTACTGTGCTCCGTTTTTATGTGCAGACTTGACAATATCTTAATATATTTTACTTTTCAGTAAAGAAGAAAAGGTTGGCCAAAGAGGTGGAACGGAAAGATGTGCGCACAAAAACAAATGAGAGACATTCTAAGAAGAAAAAAGAAGGAAAATCCATCAAGACACCAAAAGAAGAGAAGCCATCCAACACACCAAAAGATGGAACTCTACCTTCCATGACAAGAGATCAACACACAGCTAATAGGCCACGAAGACTGTATGCGGGATATACAGCAATACCAATACGACCTGTCAGGAAGAGGAGAAGTGACACAGTTTCCATGCAGGGGAAAGATAGTAACTCAGCTAAGATTTCTACAAATGGGATCTTGACTATAAGATCCACTGATCCGCACATGGATACGAGACCTATTCATACACTTTACACATTAACACCCATAAAACCTGTTAGGAAGAGAAGAGATGAGAGGATTGCCAGGGTGGCAAACACTAAAAATCCATCTGGGACTGCCAAAAATGTAACCATTGCTTCTAGGATGAGAAAGAAAAATACAGCTAATATGTCTTACGGTGGAACAAACATATCCCCTGCAAGGGCTAAAGGAGATGAGTGTTTTTTGAAGATAGCCAAGTGTGAGAACCCTTCACAAATGATGCAAAACAGCAACCCAACTGTGATGGCAGAAGATTTGAATAAAGGACCTTTTCCAATAGCTCAATACAAAACCAATAGAGCAACAGGTTCAAGGATAGCAAGGATGAGAGATGAAAGCCAGGCAAGCCCGTCACAAGATTGGCAGCAGGCAAACGTCCAAAAAGAGCAACACAGAAGCAGCAGCATGACAAATGGGAGCGCTAGGAGTAGGAGGGTTAAAAACCTGGTCAAGTCTGCCGACGATTGGACTCAGACAAACTTCTCAGTAGACCAATACACATCTAACAGAAGAACAAGTACAAGGGCTACAAGAAGAGATATTAAACAGACAGCTGCGGCAGAGAACTGTAACAAGGCCAACTTCTCAGCCGACAGATACACAACAAAAAGAACCACAAGTGGAAGAGCTCCAAGTAGGAGTTTTGAAAACCAGGCCGAGACAGTAGAAGATTGGAAGCAGCCGAACTTCCCAACAAACCAAAACACATCCAATAGAAGGAAAAGTGCCAGAGTTCTAAGGAGAAGAGTTGAAAGCCATACCAATCCAGAAGAAGATTGCTACATCATTGACCCACCTGCAGGCATGTACACGGGTAAAACTGAAATAAATATGAGACCTGCTAAGAGGAGAAGAAGTCAGAGCCGCTCTAAGACGAGAAGAGATCTAGAGAGCACTAATATGCCATTCAGTTTGCATGAGTCTAATTTGTCAACAGCTTCTACACCATCTTCCAGGTGGCGAATTGACAAACCTACTTGGACAACAAAAAGAGGTCTGATAGTGTCTCCACAAAGGCAGCAGACCCCAGGTAGGTAAAATTTGTACCCTCAAAAGCATCTATGTCTTCCAGCTGTTGGCCTCTCCTATACTCCCGGAGTGACATAGGGCATTAACTGTAGAGTAAACACAAGAGGCTTTTGGTGCTTGATGTAATGGGCTATTACAGTGCTTTGTGATGGAAATATATGCAGACCCCAACCTTGCTCTGTGAGGAAACGAGTAGACCACATATTAATCACTAACTCCCATCAGCCTGTGCAGGCCTGGACTGGCCGTTGCGGGCACCGGGCAATCCCCCGGTGCGCCGCAAAGATCGGGCAGGTTTTGGGCCCCTGGGGGCCGTTTTTGTTACAGGGCCGTTTATGCAGCATAGCTGCAAAATCGGCCGAAAACCGGCCACGGCAGAGAGCTCAGACTTCCCCCCGGGGGCCGGCCAAGCACTTTGCCGGGGCTGGTTTTGGTTCCCAGTCCGACCCTGAGCCTGTGTTTATATGCCATTGTTTCATGGCAATCCATAGGAAACCCCAAGTCATATCAATATGTAATCATACTGGAAGACAGGAGTATGCTCTTCTTCGTTTCATGAGGCCTTAGTGGTCTCCCACCAAAATGTCGAGGATCAATCAGCCTAAGTGCTTGATGGAGGGTTCTGGGCCCTTGATTGGCACCTCTAAGCTTTTTTGCAAGCTTAAATCCGATCTGCCAAAGGTGTTATCACCTAAACCCCAATCAGCTGGATTTTTCCTGGGGTGAAGGACAGTGTTAAGGATTTCAGTAGATGGCCAGTGGATTGCTTGAGAAAATCATTCCTCTCACTCCTGAATGTGAGTGCACCCACTGCAAATGGTTGGGATGAGTACTCCTTGGGTTCCCTAGACACTAGAGTGGAAAGCTACCAGTCTCAGGACCAGCACCCATTCTAGACTAAAGTAGAGGGCTGGCCAAATACCTTAACTAGCCTAGAAGGATGGCAGCTATGTGTGGTGGCTTAAGCATGCTTCTCACTTCCTGTTCCTCTTACCACACACTAGCACAGTCTTGCCTATTGAAAGTAGCCTCATTCAGCAAGACTTGTGGGGGTGTATCAAGGTTCCTGTTGCTAGATGGACCTATACCCTTGCCAACACCCTCGCCCTGCTCAAGAAACCCTCCAACAGCTACACCAGCAAGAAAGCCAGCTGGTTCACTGAAGACTTCCAGGCCTCCAAGCAAACCTGCCGAAAGCCACAGAAGAACTGGCTCCATGAACGAACACCGGAAAGCTACGAAGCCCACAAGAACGCCGCCCGCAGATACCATCACCTCATCAGATCTGCCAAAAGGGCCTCCTTCAAAGACCACCTAGACAACAAGGCACACAACAGCAAAGAGCTCTTCAACATAGTGAAGGAACTCTCCAACCCCAGCTCCAACACCAACGACATCCCACCCTCGCAAGACCTGTGTGACTCGCTGGCCCCCTTCTTCTACAGCAAAATCGCAGACATCCATGACAGCCTCAACGCCATGACAACCCCGGCACCAACTGAGACCTCCGCCCCCACGACCACCATCCGCACCAACCGCCTGCTCTCCTGGACCAACATCAACAACGATGACACCATCAAGATCATGAACACCGTCCACTCTGGATCCCCGTCAGACCCCTGCCCACACCACATCTTCAACAAATCCAGCACCACCATCGCATCCCATCTCCGAAAAAACCATCAACATTTCCTTCGAGATAGCAACCTTCCTGGAGAGCTGGAAGCACGCCAAGATCAACGCCTTACTCAAGAAACCCAAGGCGGACCCCAAGGACCTCAAGAACCTCCGACTCATCTCCCTGCTCCCGTTCCCGGCGAAGGTCATCGAGAAAGCCGCCAACAAACAACTGACCAGCTACCTTGAGGAGAACAGCATCCGGGACCCATCCCAGTTCGGGTTCCGTAGCAACCACAGCACTGACACTGCCCTCATCGCTGCCACTGACGACATCAGGACCCTGCTAGACAATGGAGAAAACACAGACCTCATCCTCTTGAACCTATCAGCCCCCTTCGACACGGTCTGCCACCGCACAATCCGAACACGCCTCCACGACGCCGGGATCCAAGATAAGGCCCTGGACTGGAGCACCTCCTTCCTCTCCGGCAGAACACAGAGCGTCCGCCTCCCCCCCTTCTGATCCAAAACCACTAAGATCATCGCGGGCGTACCCCAGGTCTTATCCCTCAGCCCAACGCTGTTCAACATCTACATGGCACCGCTCGCCCACGTCACCCGACTGCATGACCTCAACATCATCTCCTGCGCCGATGACACCCAGCTGATCCTCTCCTTCATCAAGGAACCGCACACCGCCGAAACCAAGCTCCACGAAGGAATGAAGGCAGTCACCGAATGGATGAGGAATAGCCGACTGAAGCTGAACCCGGACAAGACGAAGGTCCTCATCCTCAGATCAACCCCCTCGGCCTGGGATGACTCCTGCTGACCGACCACACTCCGAACAGCTCCAACACCCACCGACCACGCACACAACCTAGGGGTCATCCTTGACTCCACCCTCTCCAAGACGAAGCAGGTCAACGCCGTCTCTTCCTCCTGCTTCAGCACCCTCCACATGCACCACAGGATACACAAGTGGATCCCCACCGAAACGAGAAGAATGATCACCCAGGCCCTCGTCATCAGCAGACTGGACTACGGAACCGCGCTTTACACAGGAGCCTCGGCCAAACTCCTGAAACGGATTCAAGACATCCCTCGCTGCAGCCAAATCACACCCACCTGAGAGACCTGCACTGGCTCACCGTCAACAAGAGGATAACCATCAAGCTCCTCACCCACGCACACAAGGCACTCCACAACACCGGACCGCTCCCTCACCACCGTCCCCCGCATCCGAAGAGTGACCGCCGGTGGCAGATCATTCTCCCACCTCACACCAAGACATGGAACACCCTCCCCATCCACCTACGGCAGACCCAAGACCTACTGACCTTCAGAAAACTCCTCAAGACATGGCTTTTCGAACAGTAGCAGCATTCCCCACCCCTCTGCGCCTTGAGACCCTCACGGGTAAGTGGCACGCTTTACAAATGCTATGATTGACTGCTTGATTGATTATATTTACCGGCCCATACCTCAGATTACCTTTACTGCCCTTGGAGACCTCCTCAAAGCCAGGGTCCTCCAAGATGGCATATCCAGGGGGTAGGGAAGTACAACTGCTCACTGCCTGGGATCCTCCATCAGACGTACTCATTCTTACTGGCATTTTCTTGTGTTAGATCTTAGATACACCTGTTCATTCCCCCGACCAATCACACCTATTATTCATGTACAGTAAGAGCCAGGCTATCGTAGGCAGTCTACCCTTCACCCTGTTGTTATGGCAACAATCATGAATAACATTCCACCTTTAGGTTGGCACTGCATGTCAATATGTTGGGCCAAATAGGGCAATCTTATCCAAATAATCTGTACTTGAGCTTATGACCTGGGTATTCAAAGTTTCACACTTTCACCTGGAAAAGGGAAATGAAGTTATTTCTATATATAAATGTAAAAAAAAAAGAACATGCACATTTGTAATAGGACAAGTTTGTAACTCGGCTATCTCATCAACAGATCTGTATGCAGCAAGTTCAGCATTAAATTTGAGATGTGCCAAGAGGGGCAGAAGTTCTAGCCCGAACAAGGCATCAAGCGAGTTACATATGGCCAACATGAGGTCCGGTTCACCCACATCTAGGATGCCGACAGTGACAATGCCTGCTCAGAGGTGGAGATTTCAGAACAGTGCCTGGACAGCAAACCCAACCCCAGGAGGTTCCCAGCAAAGGGAGAAGTCTCCAGGTATGTGAAACATGATCCCTCACAAGCAGAATCCTTTTATAAAAATATTCACTTGTGCAGAGGGGTCAACAGTGAGACTGCGCCATCACTGCAAAGTTAAGGCACTCCAATGTCAATTTCCAATATATTATGATACCAAAGGCTTTACCTGTCTCACAATCAGCATCTTATTTGATTGCAAAGCCAGCAAACACCACCCTAGCATAGACATTAAAATGCTTTTCACCCTCTCTTTCACTATTGTGCCATACAGATGCCTCCACTGATGTAAACCATTCTTTCCACTCCCAAACTGAGCAACCTGATTGGCCTCACTTCATTTGGACTTTCTTTCAATTTCGGATAATATATTTTGGGATATTATTAATTGGATTTGCTTCAATGAGGAAATCCTAAATATTGCTCCACTATCATTTGGATTAATCTCATGTGGTGGTTTGTATTTAAAGGCTGTTGGTTTATGGTAAGAATTGTGTCTGGTTTAGCCTTAGCATTTCACATTTAGAGATTCAGGATAAGGTTTTAGTGCTGGTCATTGAAGATTAAACTTAGTGGTTTTAGCTTAGGCGCTAGGAACTTGGTGTAATTTGAAATGTTTTAGTTAAGGGGGTTTACCCTTAATGGTTTAGGTTTAGGCTTTGGGGAATAAGTTACAGATTGCATGTTCAGGGTAAGGATTTATAACTTAAAGCCTGATTTAACGGTTAGCAGACAATGTTCTCAGTTGCAACATGACGGGTATCCCAACTTCCTTGTTACAAGTGCCATAGGATGTAATGCACTTTTAATAAGATGGACTGGACATATGCCACATTTGAGATGGAGTAACTCTAAATCAGGCCCTTAATTTTATATTTAAGAGTTAGACATGGAGTTTTCGTTCCCGATTTATATCTTGGTGGTATGAATACTCCATCGCGACAGAGTATCCATACCGCCAAGACTACTCTATCTCTGCTGTGATTAAACTCCTCAGATGGCCAGACAGAGTAAGAGCTGTCAGAGGTTGACCTGTAATTCTACCCACTTAGATGGGCGATATTAGGGGTCAGTTTTCACTGCACATCACCACCAGTTAAAACCTGGCTCTAAGGGGCAGTGGAAACTACAAATGCATGTTTGAAAACTGGGATACTAACAGTCTCAGGGCGCTCCTCACTAAATATCAGGGATAATATGTGCTCTGTAATCAGTCTAAGTATGGTGCATCTAGAGGAGGGGCGTGTATCCTACACCCCAAATTTTCCGTTATACACAGAAGTCAACAGTTCAATATACCTCTGAGCACTCAACGATACATGCTTTGGTCTAGTGTACCGAAAAAATATATTCATGTGCTCTAAATTACTCAGAAGTCCACAAAATTCAAAATAGTTGCAAATCCATTCTTTCAAAATAAATGTCTCTTGTTCGTCTTCAAAGATTTATTCCAAAGTTCCACGAAATTTCCAAAGTTCCAGTTATATATCTTCAGTACATCAATTTCAGTGAGGATAATACAGCTGCCATACACTTGCCAACACGTGTTTCGTCGTGTGTAAATCTAACACATAGACTTCCTCAGGGCTGTAACAAGAATATATATTGCCCACCATTAGAATACTTCAAATCATAACATTTTCAGGAAAAATAGGTATAGTCCCCTTCACCTCAAGAAATTATTATGTGCAAACTGTCATGTAGGCATTATACGTGAGAAGTTCATAGAGAGAAAATATCCCACGAAAATCCAAAGATAATAGACACATTTTAATATCTATGACTACCTTATAACCCAGTAACATCAAAACAGGAGGTGGTTGCGAATATTCACCTGAAGATAGTAATCCTCTCCTGTAAGTATGACCTCCTCTTACTGTTAACTCGGCAAAATGTCTAAGTCATAAAAACCAGACATTGTAAATACAACTCACAATCCTGCTGTCTACAGCTCCCTCAGATCTAATCAGAAGTAATTTCTTCATAATAAAACTCATATATTTGAGTTTAGCGTATATATATTACTGCAGCCAAGGATAATATCCATAGTGGTCGCCAGAGCCTGTGCTTACTCCAAGCTAAAGTTAAACCAATATAGTACGCACGCTAATTCTGTTCCCTAGGCGTAGGTATATCAATCTCACTCACCTAGAAAGAACGTGAATACAAATATTTCTTCATATAAGGTGTGCCACTCTCTAATTCAAATAACCTAAAAAACAAATTACCACATTTATTTTGTACATCGCTAGAAAGCAAGTCTTCTTTCCAATTTGAAATATCCATTACGGCCCCCCTTGGTTTATACTAGGGGTTACGTAAATATTATTACTCATAATGTGGTAAATAGATCATTATTTGTTGGATTTCTATAACAAAGAAAATAGGAACCTGGGAAAGCAAAATTGCGTAAAGGATTAAAGAGCCATAAACACTCTGATGCCAATGAAGTGGGGGAGATGGAATGGAAACAAACCAGGAAGAGAAGGGAAAAGTCAATTGTCTCCACGGAGAAGTAACTCTACATAAAAAAGACATACAAAGGAAAAAACTACCCTTGAATAAAAACCCCCACAAAAGTGAGTCAGGTGGGGTAAAAGGAGGGTCCTCATTCACAAAGTTGATTAAAACCTTTGTGGGGAAACATTTTGAAAGGATCAAACTGATAGAAGAAGAGCAGTTGGGTGGAGAAAAACAGCTAACATCTGTCAGTTTGGTATCCCTGGATTTGGACTCTCCAAACCAAACTCATCCCAATATTTCTGAGCTACTCTTGGACCTAAGGCCATCCTCATCACCCAACTCTTTTCTCGTTCTGACGATCAAGAATCGGAGGGTGAAGGGAGAGGCATAGACGGTGACTCTCAAAGTAAGGAGTTTAATATCCATATAAAGTAACATCTTGTAGAGGAGGAAGGAGTAGAAACGTCCCATGATAGAGTAAATGACTCTTCGGATCCATCTATGGCTAACTTTGAGGTCACAGGAACTTTAAGTACCTCAATGCTGGAAGTAATGGTAATCCTGCAAAAAACACTGCAAGGCCTGCTGGAGGTATTGGTAATGAATAATGACATTATAAAAACTCAAAGAGAACAGTTCCAAATTATAGTGTTGGAACTGAAACAAATTAGAGAGCTCCCATCAGACAACTCCCAGCAGGAAGGGGTGATGAGTGGTACCCCAATGCAGAAGTAGGAGCACGGTGTATTTATATCACGATAGCCAAATGATTGTAAAGAAACAGGGAGAAATGAGGAGGTATGAGCAGTATATACCACAACAAAGGAGATGGAGGAAAGGTCCAAAAAAGGGTTGAACCATAAAACATTCGGGGAAAAAGGAGGTAGCTATGGAAAAGAGCTTAACAAAGGTCCTGGTAGCAGCTTTGGGAAAAAATATCCCTGTAAGGGGAACAGCTTTGTAACTCAGAAAATGTGGAGAGGAGGAAGAAAGAAGCAGGAGACTCTCGGGATAGAAAAAGGAGCTTTAGGAAGTATACTATGAGAAAGGAAGAGGGTAGCAAAGATTTGAGGATTGAGATGGGAGGGCAATGAGGAATAAGAACTTATAAAGACCTAATGGGGAAGAGGAAGGAATTAGAACAACTTGATAGACGGGAGGAGGATATGAAGGGGGGCCACAAGAAATGGAGAATAAAGCCAGACAGGATATGTGGTTATTCTTTGAACCAAAATGTCAGGGGAAAGGTGGGAAAAAAGTGAGGAAATTAAATCCATTAAATGGATCTTAACTGCTATTCTCCGTATCGAAATGTGCAAGTCTACGGAACATAGGCACTGAGAATCTCAGAGAAGTGGGTTTACTGTAAATAGGAAAGGGGATGAAGTAGTCAAGGTTCTTCTATGTTCAAGGTTAGTAAAGTCAGCATTAGTAAATGCAGAGCATGAGTTACATAAGGAAGGTATCAGACTAGTACAGGGGACAGGAAGGCTAGACTGTAACAACTATGATAAGCCAGTCTTTGTGAATCATGCAGGGCTGGGTTCCAGACAGGAAAGATTGATCGATCAAGGTTGGGATTTCAAGGAAGATCTCGAAATCAGCATAAGATGTAATGAAACAGACAGACATAGGGAGGGTATACTTACTGCGAATAGATATAGTGTTCTTGCATCCCTGGCCAATGAGGAAGATGGTTGGTGAAGGGAGATCGATTAGGAGATAGGGTCATTGCACAACCTGGCTATATTGTCCTAGAACATAAATGGATATAGCAGAATATTGAATCTGAAAAGCTTTAAAGGAGCCGTTAAAAGTAATGAGATTCAAGAATCAAGCATGAGGGATAATAAATAAACAATGTGGGACTTGAATGTAAGCCATAACCGCAGGGACCAGATAGGAAGAAACCAACAAAAATACAAGAAAGGATAAACAGGGGCAAACTAAAATGAAGCAAAGAATCACAGCAACTAAATGACACATTGGCAGCCATCTGCTCCATTTTTGCCTGGAACACTGACTCTCCCACTAACTCCTTGAAAGTGTTCAGGTTAACCTGGGAGTCAGGCTGTCGAGTGAAACTTATTTGCTCGATCTGGTATTTGTGTGAGCCCAACCTTAGCTACCATGTCTTCCATACCTTTCAGGCCTTTCAAACCCTGCAAATGAATTACTGTATGGAAGGTTTTCGAATCATGATAGTTGAGATTTGCGAATAACTTATAATGGTGACTAGTCAGAATTCTGGACATTTTGAACAATCTGAGCAGACAGTATACCCTATCAGCACAAATATAGTAAACTCTAACCTTTTTTCAAATGCAACGTTTCATTGATTTGATCCCAGATATATAAATTAGGCACAAGGCCACAATTGCATGAGTGAACTTGGTAAATATACAGCATAGTCTCCCCACAGAAAACAGCCCAGTGATCACACTGTAAAAGCTTCTTTCACCACCACTAACCCCATCACCCTCCTGCCCCACTCCTAAAGCCGGAACAGATCTTTCATAGATCTGAATTTCATCATCCAGAGAATGGAGCAGGTCTTTATGCTGTTTGAGGAGAATTCCTCTAAATTAGGACCACTCGGCCCATATTTTGTGATGTTCTACGGACACCCTTGGGCCATGTGAATGGGAACTTCCAAGCCCATACAACAATCTAAGTGTCTGCACTTTTCCATAACTTGACAATGTCCCTCTTGGCCCCCACCAGCCCCAACCACATCGGAGCAGCCTATTATCTCTATCAATTTATGTGGTGATATGGAGAAGAGTGAATTTGGGACCCTGAGTAGTGCGGTCTCCATATTAGCACTCGATCCAAGCATGTAAGCACCCCCATCACATGCCCAAACAGTATGTATCAGATCGCTCTACCGCTCGCTACATCTCATACATTTCAGCAGAACTCTCTCTCCCATCTTCCATGATCATTCTCATGTGTAATTGACTGTAAGTATTTCAGTTTGATGAGTCAAAACTGAGAAACAGTTGCTGCTCCCTTGGGGAGAGGCATAAGCCTCTCGCCCATCATCATACCTTAGGGGTCCCAAATTCTGACCTGTTTTAATCCTTTTCAGAGCAGTTGTCAGTTTTTATTAGAAACTGAACAAATTTACCCCAAACCACTTAAAAGGATCTATATTTGCAAATTATACGTCTTCGTGACAAAATGTAGTGTAGATAAAGTCCAGTGGTTTGGACTGCAGATGATTGCAAAAATGTACATTGGGGATTTTGCATATATGAATTCAAAAGTGTTTTTCCACATACTTTTTGAATCCCAGGAACCATCCTGCATCAAATTTGTAGTAAAGGGCTAGACTAAGAAAAGTGAATCATATGTCAGATGCCATACAGGTCAGTTGAATGACTAAAAATTCATTAACAAAGCAAAGGGCTTTTCCATCACGACATTGACCCTAATCATAACCGCAGAAGAGCAAATTGTATTTACTGACAGGGAAGTTATTTTGTTTGTTTAAGATGAGAAAAAGAATGTTTGCTAAACATAACCACAGAATGTCCTTTAAAATCCATCAGTTAAAGGGATGTTATGGTTGTGATGTAAAAACTAAAAAGATAGTGAAATTTGCATCTGCGTGATAAATAAGAAACTCATTACCTCAATCCAGTTACCAAGAAACATTTTCCACAATATTTGCTATTACATTGTCACCAATGATCCTAGTATCTTCATCTCAACCCATCCATCACATACCTTTATAGCTCACATCTGGGCCTCCCCTCCTACTTTGTGGCTATTGGTGTCTTGGTAAATTCATGCTAACAGGTTTCTTAGTTTTTGGGTAGAGTTTTTCGTGTAACTCTTGAAATTTACCAGCTAAGGTGAGCCACACACCCAGAACCTTCCCCTCAATTTACGCCTCATGACCTCACACATGATGTCACAGATGTCGTCTTCAATGATAACACTGGAGATATCACACACCATTGCTTACATCATGCATGAGAAAATGATCAGTGCATAGTTACGGCTCAACATAGTAGACAAATGTCGCTATTTTTTGAGTCTTAGATCGTGACTATAAAGTCCATTTTATAAGCAAATATTTTAGTTTTTGTTGTAATGGTCAATAGTTACTGACCTTAATAAATCACCAAATTGTAGCTGAACAAAAGCTTTGCTTGTGAATTTTATTGATTTTCTTATGCTATACTGAACAAATTACTAGCATTTTTGCCTGTTCCCCTGCCTTAAGTGCCCACTGTTGCACAGAATCCTCATGTTTTCACCCCAATATCTAGATTCTTTGGTTGTGCCCAGTAAACATTTGAGACAGGGAATTGCTGTGGGCCATGGTCTACTCCCAGGCCTTTTCAGGAAATGGATCATGAAGCTGGACTTGAGGTTCATGTTTCAACTGTAGCGGAGCCACTGTGCTCAACACCAGCCTACACTGAGGTGGAACGTGCAAAGTGTAGGCACCACTTGGCAGACGTCTAAGCATTTATAGAGAATATGTTGCAAATGGAATCTTGCTTGTGAACTACAAGTTCTAGAAAGCCTGAACTGTCAAGTTGCTTGCAGATGGCAGTGGCCATCTGAGATTATTGACTGTAACTTTCCATGTCCTTGTTAGGCAATCAAGTTGCTATGTTGCAGCAGCCTTTAATCCACGGATCTGTGAGTGGTATTTGTGGAGCAAAGCTTCTTGAGAATTTTCTGAGGACAACCAAATCAAAGAGAAGTATTCTGGAAATGAATGCGTTTGGAAAATTGAACTTTGAACTAAGCTTGTTTAAAGAACTAAACTCTCGAACTCTTCTCTTTAGACATTGACAGCAATAGACTTTTATACCAATTGCAGCCTTTTGAACTTACGTTTTTTAACAATAGGATTTCTTTTGTCAACGCATCCTTGATAATATTATGAATACGTGATGGGTGCTAATGTATCATTGATGCTTAGTAAGTGATATATGCATTGTCAGGCTAGGGATTTACAGGCATTCACATATAGGACTATAGATGGATATCAGTAAGTTACGGGGGATGTTTTCCACCAAAGGGTTCTGAGTGACATCAAATAGACAATGGTGCTGGTGCTCTCTTTGTTTGTAATACTCAGGACTACAGTACTCAGCGGACAGACTTCTGTTATGATCGGTTACGCCTTAGTAGAATACAAAAATACAACTCCTAGTTCTCTGAATCTTCTTACGTCATAAAAGAAGACACTGTCGGAAGAATGAGAAACATTGTGGAAAGGCAGGAACCATAGTTTAACCACATGGGTGCTGCTGACGAGCTGAGCTCGTCATCTGGCGCAGCGGAGCTGCCCTCATGACGAGCTGAGCTCGTCACGGCCGTTGGAACATTCACATGCGGGGCTAATTTCCCCGCTGTGCTGAACGTTCTAAAAACGGATGTGGCGGTGGCGAGCTGAGCCCTGAAAACACCGGAAAACACCCCGCAGCGAAGGGGCTAAAGAAGCATTGTGCCACTACATCTTTCTGGTTAATCTGGATCCCTTGAGTTTCTGCCATGCTCTGAAGAATTTCTGTTTCATCTCCTAAGCGAAGGATTTCTAATTGCAGCTGAGCAAGTCTTCAACATCTGAAGATGTTTGTTTCTGACTGTTTGAAATTTCCACTTGATTTAGTGGATTTCGGTTAGTTAATAAGTGTAGTTATAGTGCAGAAAATGTATTGTTTTTTTATGCTTGCCATTAGCCTGGACATTGGTTCAAATAATTTATTTAGAGAGTACATCTTCTCCAATTATATGAGTGTATTTTATGGACTTGATAGAAGCCAGTATGGGCAGCACAATATTCTGTACTTTACCTTAGATCATTGTCACATTCTAACCAGGGAAGATATTTTTCAATTCCTTTTGTGAAGTACCCCAGAATAAAATTTGAGCAGATTAGTTCATTCTCCTTTTTTTCTTGTACAGATGTCTCTGTTTTGCCACTGAAGTTTTACCGTGAAGCAGATGAGGTTCCAGAAAATCCTTTTTGTCATAATTTATCTTAGGTAGCCTGTCAACTGAAAGAGTTACACATGTAAAGGGAGTGGGTTATAAAAAAAAAAATAGAAGAGGTTGTGAAAACAAGCATATTTTGAGATCAACAACTAAGCAACAATTTTAGAGTAAATCGTAAATTTGTTGATGGTCCAGTGACAATTATGAAGATTATGTACTAATGCGTCTTAGCGCAAAACTTGCTGTCATGTAAATGTGTGTTGAACAGCGGGCGAGAGCCCTGATTACATTACAAAATCGATTACAGTGCTGCAGGAGAACAAGTAGTTTCCTACTATTGAAGTTGTTACTCTTCTTGTGGAGATGGGATTTATTTTGGAAATGCAGCAGAGTCAGAGAAGTGTTGAAGTCTCTATGGATCTGGTCCAAGATTGTAGCTGCGCAAGTGGAGACGGCCTTGCTTTGATCAAAACTGAAACGATCCGTAGGATAAAATACATTTTTGTGTCTTTAGGAAACAGGATATCACCAGTACTCCTACGCCTGGAAACCTATTGAGACTAAGAACAAAGAACCCTCTTGTTCCACCAAACCCGTAGTTCATTGGTGCAACCAGAAATGGTTGGAATTAGAAAAGGCAGAACTTTCCACAGCACACTGCCAGAATTCCAGCCTATGAGGAAACTGCAATGTGATCTTCACTGATATTCAAACCTGCAGATAATGACGGGCAATTATGGTGAAGGACAATCAGAAAGAAATATTCGACCAGTGGTCGGTTGCACGTCAAGCTTTAAGAAGGGTATCATTACAGTTCTTGCCATGGGAACGAGGCGAGGCAAATATCTCACAAGTGTTAGTCACAATAATCACTGAGTGTCTTTCAACAAACTTCTTTACTCATAATTCAGAAGAATGGTCTGGAAATGGCCTCTTTGAGACAGCTCCATCAGAATTCTGAGAAATCCTTCATCCTCCATTAATCCAAAATATGTGTTTGAAGTTAAACTTTCACTTTTTTTTTACTAGTCCACAGGACGAGTAGGAGTACCATTACACTAGTCAGTTTTGGGCTGCACTTGTTCAACAGAGAAATTGACAAGATTAAACCCCATATGTCATACATTACGCTAGTAGTTGATTTATTGATTAAATGTGAGTTAATTACAACTAAAGATGTCTTGCTGTAAGATCCCTTTCTTTAGGTTTTTACACAAAAAAGCATCAGCCAACTCCTTAGCATTTACCGAGTGACGGTCCTTAGAACCTGCTCTTTGGTGTAGAGTTGTATCTCCTCCATACCTCCTGTATCAGACTTGGCATATTGGATTTTGAACTACTGTCATTAAGTCATTTCTACTCATCCTCAAAAGAATGAAATACTGAGTTAGCCCGACCAGACTCATAGACAGTGAGCCATTTCAAAAGCCAACAAACTTCTTAAAGACTCTCCACTTCACCATGTACCAGCAATCCAGCCGGGATCACATAGATATACTCTATCTAATGATTCATAAGTTGTCAACGAGAAAAACACTGATAGTGGTTTACTTGATCATGCGTTGTATGTATGTAAGGCATACAGATCTCTGAGTATTATAACACCGATCATGAAGTTTTATAAACACACAACACAAAATAGTTTTTGAATCTTAATAAATTCTGATTATTGTGCATCTCAATGCAGCTTGTCATAGTAACCTTAAAAGAGTTAGAGATGGAGTTAAACATACAAGGGTACCCATGCATGCAGTGCAGACTACATACAGCTGATTACAAAAGGTGAATAACCCCCCTGAGCTATTTTACCAGGATTTTAATTTGTGGCCAAAATGTTACACAAGGATCTCTGCAATAAACGCTGTAAATTAACTGTGACCAGAGATTATACACCAATCTCTGTAGCAAGGTCTTCAACATCCTAAGATATTTCACATTACATTATATTTCTCTGAGTCTTTCAGGATAATTGGGTGCCTTAATAAATGTTTAATGATTCGGTCTAAGACCAAATATGTTTGCCACAACAGTTTACGATCACCTTTTGTCTTATTGTCAATTTATTTAGGGACATATTCTGTGAAGATAGTGCATTTGTACATATAGGGTAAAACCTGACTCTTATTGGTACTCATGATTGCACCCCCATGACGTCACCCTTTCTGACTCAACTCCTTTGCTTTTCATTCAACGCATTCCAGCATTGCTCCTCCTAAATTTGCATTGTTGAGTTCCTTCAAACCAGACTAGATTCTACTATTTGGCCTCCACTAACCAATAAATTATCAATCTTTCTTCATATCAAAGCTTTATAACGCTGTAGGTTTATACCAACCATCATACCACTCCAGAGATCTACCCACCTGCTTTCGCAGTGGCAATTCCATAAAACGCAACATTTCACATCATTTGGCGGCGTTTAGATGCTAGCTAGGCTTGTGGTGTCATGGACTCTTTGAATTTATTTCTAGTTCCCTCCCCAAACCCTAGCAAACAATTATTTAAAAATGTTTGTCAAGCACTTTAAATACAAAGTTCAAGTAAGTTAAAATAGAGGTAGGTCAGTGATCAATCCTTTGTGATCTTTTTTAATTGTAATGGTACTATTTTGTCAACAGAATCGCGCATGACTACCCCAGCACCAAACGTGAGACCTACTCGTCGAAGAGGGCAGTGCCCTGTCAATGCGACTAAGGAGTTTCCGATGGCCCACACTCGGTGTGGGTCGTCCATTTCTCCCAGGCCAACAATTTCACCACCGGCTCAGAGATGGAAGTTTCAGAACGAATTCTGGACACCGACAACAACCCCAACCCAAGGAGGTTCCCAAGAAAGACAGCAGTCACCAGGTATGTGGAGCATGTATCTCTGGGGAGGAGTCACAGATGTATCAGGGAATGTAAATAATTCTCAGCCTATTTCTGCAAATACGTTGGTCTAATATTTCCTTGTTTAAAAAAATGTAAGGTAACAAGGTAATCGGTGGCACCAAAAGGCCTTATACAGAATCCCACCCGCTGTTGGGAATAGCTTGACATTACCTTGACATAGTTCTATCACAGAGGCCGCCCTTTTTTTAGGTCGACCATGCCAGACAGCACAAGTTGCCTGGTTGCAAAACACCTAGGGTCCGATTTACGAAGGTAACTTGCATGTAGTAAAGTTATGAATGCAGAATCTCCATACTAGGGGCAGTGTCTTGGCACTCAGGGAGGAATCTCTGAACTGCAGTATGTTATGTTATGTTAGTGACATTTGTAAAGCGCAACTGTTACTCAAGGGTGACCTGGCGCAAGCTACTGTCCTCAAGAAGAACCGTAAATATGAGACCAGGATTATGCATCAAATAGCCAGGTTTTTAAGGCCTTCCTGAATGCCAGTAAATCCGAAATACTTCTTAGATGGAAAGGGAGGTCATTCCAGGCCTTAGCTGCCCCGGCCACAAAACTTTTGCCGCCCCAGCTGGATTTTTTTGTAGGTGGTACTGTCACCAGTTTTGCTCCATGGGAGCGAAGTGGTCTTTTAGGCACATACCACTGAAATTGCTGCTTTAGGTGGTTAGGACCTACGCCATGAAGGTCTTTGTAAACCATGCAAATTGATTTAAACCATGCAAAGTGATATACACACATTTACATTTACAAACTGCACTTGTTTTTTAACGGGTAGCCAGTGAAGTCTTCTAATATCCCTGTATACTGAAACAAATTTGGATGTACCCGTGAGCAGTCTAGCGGCCACGTTCTGCAGAAATTGAAGTCTATGCAGAAACCGATCCTGAATGTTCAGGTATAGACTATTACAATAGTCTAGCCTTGACATAGTTAATGCTGTAATTACTGTTTGTTAACTATCCTTAGGCAAAAAAAGGCAGTATTTTCTTGCACGTTTTTAAGAACATACGACGTGGCTGAGATTACTGCATTCACTTGGTCACCAAAATTGAGTTTATCATCGATAAAAACTACCAAGTTTTTTTACCTTGCTGGTAGGGTTTCGAAGAGAGCCCAAGGTATCAGGCCACCAACTTGAGGCCCTGAAGTTTAACCTCCGTTTTATTTGAATTGAGTTTCAAACAATTATGAGACATCCAATTACCCACAGCTTCCATACAACCATGGAACCGTTTTGCTGTCCCTGTTTCCTGCCCAGGTAGCAGCAACGCCACAATTTGAGTGTCGTCAGCATACGTAGCAAGCCAAAACCCAAAGGATTGGATAAGAGGAGTCAATGAGGACACATAAACATTAAAAAGTGTAGGGCTCATGGACGACCGATGTTTGACTCAACAAGGCAACAAGAAAGAATTGGAACAACATTTTCCAAATGAGACAGTTTGCCCTCTGTCTGAAAAGAAGGAGTTCAGAAGATTCCAGGCTTTACCCTGGACTCCGCACTCCCGCAACCGGGCCATCAACAAATCATGATGGACCATATTGAATGCTGCGCAAAGGTCCTATATAATCATAGCAGCCTTACCTCCTGGTCTAAGACTTCCCTAATCGCCTCCGTAGATTTTAAGAGGGCAGATTCCGTACTGTGCCCCACTCTAAACCCATAGTGCGTGGAATCCAGTACTAGTGGTTCTTGTAAATAAGAACTTAATTGTGCATCCACTCTTTTCTCTACCACCTCAGCTGGCAGAGGGAGATGCGAGAGAGGTCGAAAGCTGTTTGGATCCATAGGATCCAAACAGGGCTTCTTAAGCAGGGGTAGTATTGATGCTATTTTCCAGGCTTTCGGCAAATACCCTACTGCGAACATTGCGTTAATAAGAGAGATGAGTGTCAGGGCAATAGGTTCCCGGGCCAGTTTTAACACTGCAACCAGACACAGATCATAATGGGAATCTGATTCCGCCGACATTAAGAGCTTATGAGTGTCCATAATGGGCAACCGTGCAAACTCATCAAGAGTAGAGTTGGGGCTGAAACCTGTTTTGTGTCCCTCTGTAAGTCCATTATCCCAGTTGTTGGGCTTTTAAATGTGGAGTAAATGGCCTCAATTTTATCAAAGAAAAACTTGGCTATTTCCTCTCACAAAACCCTGACTCGTAAGAAAATTAGGTGAGCAGGGATACGCCAGGCTAGTTACTGTTTTGAAAAGTTCTTTGGCCGAGTTTTTAGCAAAATTAATTTGGTTGGCAAAAAACACTTGCTTTGTCTTAAGAAGTAGCTGTTTGTAAATAAACATTTTTTTCCAATCATTTATACTCCTTCCTCCAATTCCTCTCCATACGTTTACAACTCAGTTTTCACTCTTTTAAGTTCCTGCGAGTACCATGGAGCGGAGGGTGGTGCCCTGTTAGCAAATAGAACTTTCCTAGGGGCTAACTTGTTACCAGCTGCCTCCAGCCAGTTATTATATAGAGTAGTCGCCTCAGCGATATCTATGGGTGATTCTTCTAAATCACAAGCCTCCACTTTGTTCCATGCTCTGAACTCCCTCTGTTTCTTAGCTACGTTTCCAGCAATGTGATTGTTAGAAGTGGCTAACTCACATAGAACAGCCACATGGTCTGACCAGACTGAGGGCAGCAGGCCTGTGAATGAAAGGTGTGGGTTGTTGGAGAAGATACCATCCAACGTGTGCCCCACCGTATGAGTAGCCCGATAACCAACTGCTTTAGTTCAGCACTATTCATTAGATCTATCAAGGTCGCAGTATCTAGTTCTGAATGGGCCTCCAGGTGAAAATTAAAATCTCCCAGTATGGTATATGAGCTGGCACACAGCCCCTTTTCCATTAGATTTCCCAAAGATGTTGAAAAAGGGCTCCTAAGGCCCGGCGGCCTATAAAGAAGGATGCCCTTGAAGGTATGATGGTGGGAGTAGTTGAGGCTAAATTCCAGTGCCTCACATTCTGCATTAGAAGCTGGATTGAACGTCATTTTTATTGAATTATGATAGATAACTGCTAGACCACCCCTTTCCTTTCCAGTACGGGGATTCTACACCGAGTGTAGAGATTCCACCCCAAGTGCTGAGACTTCTCACTTGTAACTCTTTGTGAATCAGGTCCCTATTGCGGGCTTACCAAATACTCACAAGAGCTTAAATCTTGCCCATTTGCTTGACTTTATTGCCACTCTTATTTGCTTGATTCAATTGTGTTTTTGTCAATGATTTTTCTTGTCCCAGCTTCTATCCTTCCACTGCCCTCATGCGATACCTTTCCCCTATCCACACCCACCATTTGCTTCTCTACTTCCCCCATGCTTGGGCTCCTTTTTAAAAAAAACAATTTGCACTTTTGTGCTATCAAAATCTTAATTTTTGTATTTACCAGTCCAAGTGGCATCCACCATCTTGGATCAGTAAATAAAAAATTAAGGAGAACTCCACCCATAACATACCACTGGTGTGCCCATGCATTCTGAAGAATGAATTATAGTAAGCGCACAACAGGACATTCCCTCCTCCCCAGCTACCATCACCTTGCCACCCCACTACGCCCAAAAACTCTCCGAATTAGGGTATGTTGTCACGGCGTAGCCTTTTATTCAAATCAATCCAAGTAATTTCGGCACAGACCATTACCAGGGAAAAGTAACTTTCTTGGATATATAACAATTATTCACAGCATCACTTTATATTCTGCATCAAGATGTCAATGACAGCAAGAAAATTAGATACGACATTACATTTCAACTTTATATCTTTTATACTTGTAACTCAGCAGTACACTAAAACTTTGCCGTACATCTGAACTTGGCCGTCTCGGCCCACCAAATTTCACTCTGCTGTGCATATTGCGCAGGCAGGCCCCAATGCACTACAGCCAACAGTTACATTACTTGACATCCTGGGCACCGCATACCGCACCGGCCCACCGGGGTACCTGAACACAGGTAACCTCCCCAAGATTCTACTCAGTCCCTACATTGTGGGCTAGGGCAGTGGAGACCAGGACTACCGGCAGGTCAGTCCCTCCTCCACGCCTACCCAGGGCACACATGGAATCTACCCCCTCTTGGGGTCCATCGAATGGCTGCACCTCCCTTGTTGTGCATGCCCCTTTGTTGTTAATTGTCAGCCCTCCGCCTCTGTGAAGCCTTGCTTTTCTGCCGGGTGGGTGGGTGGTCGACGATGCTCCTGTAGCCCTGCTGTGGTCCGAGGGGACAAAGAGAACGAAACTCCCCAGCCACAGCCTTAAATATCTTCTAAGTTTTGTTTCTCTGTGCCACCCCCTGATGTCATCAACCCAGCCAGCCCATCCATATCCGGGCCCTCGGAGGAGTCTCAGCCCTGTGGTGCTACTAAGGGCGCCCCTCCCCTAGGCGCGGGGGTCGCCTCTCAATACATCAACACGCATGCATGTGATCGTTGAATGACACAGCCAATAGCTGCAGTTGTTTCATTGTCTCTTTTTTTCATTATGCTGCACAGTGCTGAGAAAATGCTCTAAGCAGTAGAGCTTTGCGAAGACAATAGGTCTGAAAAGTGAGACTTATTGGCTTTTCCAGTCCTTGTTTAATAATTGGCTATCTCGCTTGCTTCCAGAGCAGCCCATTATCATTCATTAAAAATGTTCTCGATTCAAATGCTTCCTACCCTCAGCCATCTGACAAATTTTGGAATTTTTTCAGAATATATGCTGCGATGGAAGGAACCAGAAGTGGTAAAACTGGCTCAGTGGCATAATGCTTCCAAAGTAGCAGTGAGATGTGTTTGACTGTCAAATCAAAAGGTGGAGAGTAGAGGTAGGCAAAGTGGGGACCCGTCCTCCACGTTACTATACAAATAATCAAAAGGGGTCAGCTCAGTTTGGAAGAAGGGAAAAGCGGTTTACCCTTGCAGGAACACAGAGAAAGAAAAAACCCTCACCCACCCGGGTTTGGTGGCATGCTTCATCATAGGGTCCATCCCTGCCCTTTATGGACAGGGGCGATCTACTATTAACGGATGCGAAGGAGCACTTAATTGAAAAAATACAGGGGTGCCCCTATACACTTAACCACCTATGGTGTTTAAGAAGGGAGTGGATTTAGTGAAGAAAGCGAAAAATTAAAAATACCAGATTAGTGGGTCCAAAAACAATTTTACTTCCTACCCCTAAAATGGTATACTAAAATCGGGGGACGTGTGGGAAAACCCTAGGCGTGAATACCTATTGTTTCCCTTTATGGTCAACTAGTTTCATGCCCTACCCCAAGGCATTACGTCAGGACCTAGAAAGAAGAACTGATGTTCCCACTCCAGTTGTCACAGTGAACACAATAATAATGAAAAATAGAAATAAATATACAGCACCTAATTGGTCTGAGTTAAATATCAAAAGACCTGTAAGGGTACAAAGGAAAAGAGGTTAAAAAATGCACAACCCTAAGGTCTATATTATATTTAATAAAACCGTGGTAATTCCGTGGTTTGTGGTGGTGAAATATATTTTTCAAACCATGCCTACTGTGCGTGAATCTGTAAAAAATGGGACTCACAAGACAATACAAACACAAAACATAACGTCATGTCACCGGCATTGTCGTGCTAAGGATACATACTTCAAATGCGACCATCATTTGGCCCCATGAGTCCTTCGAGGAGTTTAAAGAGGGATGCCTGTAGTCACACCCTACAAACAAAGCCAAACAGGGAGATCCAGAAAAATGTCAAGAAAGCAGTGTTTAGCTGCATTGAAAAGAGCGTGTGTCCTGAGATGGGCAGGACGCCCCTACTTACTTCGTCAAGGCTACTCCCTCTCGGTAGACCTGTGTGCACTCGCTTTTGGCTCCATTGTTACTGGAGCCGCGGGCGGGGTATCTATTTAAACATGTGTGCATTACGCTTGCTTCACAGTGGAAAAAGAAAGACTAGACCGCGAATTGTGCTACTAGTTCTTACTTCCGGGTCAGATTGTGATTCAGGTTGAGGTTCAGCGCACAAAACCAAAAAAGTTACATTGGGTTTTTGTGACGATAATAGATGGTGGACAAAGAGAATCTCATCTCTATTGACGTGACTCTCAAAACGGAATTCATCTTTTCGAAATGGTCAACAACAAAATCTTTGGTAAAAACTTTATTGACAAAAGATCAGTGGCGGACACAAAATTCCACCATTGTGTCTTCTTGTTACTGTTCACCTGTGTATGTTATGTACTGACATATTATGGTTGATATTGTACGTAAAATGATGTGAATTTATCCTTAGGTTAATAAACAGTGTATATATGGTCGGGGTCCATAGTATGGCCGGACAGTACCGTATTTGCTAGGATCCAGTGGTCTTAGTAATTGTTGGGATGTTCAGAAACAAAGAAAGAAGCCCCTCTATCTCATCTGTTATGCAACCAAAATGGTTGGTTAAAATGCCAAAGTGGATTCAAGGGATGCGCATACTACCGTTTTCAGAATTGTGAATTAAAATGCGCCTTTACCTTTAACAAGGGGTTTAAATTACATGTCATTAGAGGCCAAATATGACATTTCTACCTGTTGCCAAACAAAAATGATCACTTGTTAAATGTAATAAGGTAACCAATGCTATCCTGTGTGAACGGGGTTATACTACCAGGACATTAAAAACTTCAACGTACACGCCCAACATTTTAAATATACTTTATCCTGCCCTATGTGATGCTTAGGACCTCCCCTTGGGGTGACTAGTGTGTATTAATAACGAAGGTTTAGGCCTGGCAAGAGGTTTATTTTGCCAGTTCGAAATGGCAGTTCAAAACTGCACACAAGCTGCAATGGTAGGCCTGAGACATGTTTTGAAGGGCTACTTCAGAGGGAGGCACAATGAGTGCCACAAGTAGCATGTTAATTTACAGGCTGTGGGTACATGTCAGACCATTATACTAGGAACTTACCACTAAATTAAATATGCAGTTTGGGTGTAAGCCAATTTTACCATGTTTAGAGGAGTGAGCACAAGCACTTTAGCACTGGTTAGCAGTGGTAAAAAGTGCAGATCCCTAAGGCCAACAAAAAATAATTCAACATAACAAGAGGAGGGAAGGCAAAAAGCTTGGGTGAAACCACGCCAAGGATGTCAGGTCTAACAAATATCTATTTACAGAGGAGGACTGAAGCAGCTTTTTCTAAACCAGTGTGGCATCTTCCAAGAGGTGGGGATATTCTCTCCCAGACAATGCCATGCTTTGTATATGGTGAGGTCTGGTGTAGTTGTCTCCTGCATGCAATGTGGTGCCCAGTCACAAGCTGTGATTTGCATAGTTATCTCCTCTACACTGTCTTCAAAGGTTGGGACTCTAGTATTATACTCCTCCAGGGAATGGACATTTGTGCTATTAGGGGCTTAATTAATTTCCTCTGCAACGAAATATGATGCATACCTATTAGTGAGAGTGCAGTAATGTCTCTTTGCTGTTCCCAGCCCAGGTGATGTGTGAAGTAGTTGCTTACACAAGTCAAAATATTTTCTTTCCAGTAGCCAGAAATGGAGTGGTGCTTTCCTTCGGGTTAATGTGGGTGACCTGGTGATATCCATGCAATGTGGTGGCTTCCTGCAGGTCCCAGATATTTTTTCTGATAGGCAGAAATAGAGTGGCGCCTGCCTCCAGAGTGAATGTGGCAGGGCTGGTCCGCTCAACTCGATGTGGTGTTTTCCTGCAGGTGAAGCCTGAATGGTTGTCTACGCTCTTCAATATCTGGGACACACTGATGCCACATTTCTTTCTTTGATCTTATCAGTTTAAGAACCTTTTTATAATTGGGGCTGCACAAGATGTTTAACCTACCTAGATTAGTTGTTTATGGCATATGTATCTGTCCCTCAAACCCTTCTGGAGCTCCCAAAGAGATTGCTTGTTCTTTCTTTAACTGTGATCGCTGTTTTCCTTTTTTGCAGTACTGAGAAGCAGAAGAGGTAATGCCAGTAATGCAGTGAATAAAGGTACTACCACAAGGAGAAATGTGGCTTCTCCATCACAGAGTGGCACCCTGGAGAGCAACGTTCGACCCCAGCTGAGCCACTCGGATGATGTGATATTCCACGAAAAGAGCCAGCGCCGATATCGCAACACCCGAGGTGCCAAGAGCAAGCGGAGCCGCTCCGGCATAAAGTATTGGTTATCACGCATATTCTAAAAGCAGTCATGTTGTCTCTAGCCTAGCCCAAGTACAAACCATCCCTGGAATAAGAAAGGAGTTCTGTTATTCTGAGATTGAAGATATCAATAAAATAATCAATATCTGGTCCATTACCAATCTGACTTGGCTTTTGCACAGTAAATATTTTTAATGGGGGTATCAGGTTTTATAGTCAGCATTTTTTTAATCATTAATTAATGCAAAGAACTATGTTTTTTTCTGTAAATGGGCTGAAGTGAAAAAATCTATGCCACGTGTGATTGGAAGAAGCTGGTCATATGATGACAACACCTTGCAGGTGGTGGCTGTTTCTAGGTATTTGATTATAGCTTCTGTGTAGTGGAAGTAAATGAGCCAATGATGGCAATGGCTGGAATGTGGTTAGAATGCCAATGTAAATAATGTCAATATCTGGTGCACAGTAGTAAGACCTGGACACATGTTGGCAATTAAAGGCATTATATAAAATTTCCTGAAACAATTGTAGCAATATCTTACATGTGGTGGTGGGAGTACCTAGGCATATAGGAATAAGTGACATTTGGAGGAAATAGCTAGGCATATGACAAGTACCTGGTAGGTATTGGGCACTCCTAAACATATGGCAGTACTTGTCTTTGATGGGGCATGGAATGTGGATTGAACATAATCGGGTGAATACATATGATATTCATAAGGCAGCTGAGCAGGTACCTTATGTAGTCCAGATTGTTGATGGTACACTGTTGGCTTCAGGGCCAGTCAAGGAAACTTCCTTTATAGTATAGGTTTCTTTCGGGGATCTTAGGGAAATACTCTGTTTTGATTTAATTTCCTCTCCAAACTGTGCTGTGAGTTTTGGAATTCCTTGGCTGAAAAGGCCCAATCATTATCTGAATTAGGCTATTGGAACAGTATTTTCATCACAGTTTTGTCTTATCATTTCCATATGTCTGAAAGTGTGCGCTCTCCTAAACTGAAAAAAACGTTGTTGCTTGAAATCTAATATTGATAAATCTTTTACAGTGACAGGCCAATATCCTGCATATGATGAGGCTTTTGCTAAAGCTGAGGTGTGTTATCTTCCCCTGCATCAGAAGTATGATTGCAAGTACCAGTGAAACAAGGTGCTGGGGAGCATGGCCAGGACGCGAACCCAACAAGGTGCACCTGAACTCACTCAGAATTACCAGAAATGCGGATTCAAGGGAGCTGCCTCCGGAAGTCCCCAGGATGGGGTGGGGTGGAGTGCTGGGTTCCCAGTGGTGGCTCATGTTCCTGCGGGAGGTGGCCGTTGGGTGTGGGCCTCCGTGAAGGCCAATCATCAAAGTGGCCACTGCCACCTGCTTATGCGACTGAGAGCCCTTCCACTAGAGTTGGCATTCTTCTCCGGCGCCGGAGTGTCCCGGGTCCAGCTGCGCCATCACGTTGGCACGGAAATAAGGCCCGGGCGGCGAGGGGAGAGTGCAGTAGTTCTGGTCTTGGCATGCATGTGTGTTCGTTGGCATCGGCCCTGTGAGAGGCTCCCATTGCGCAGCCGAGAGACTTTTGGGCAGTGTACTCACCAGCATTGAACTGCCGGTAGCCTTCGTTAAAGGAGGTGAGAGGAAGTAGTGGGCATGGTGGAGGGGCCAATCTGCGTGTCCTATTGGGGGGTTCTACCGCTCCCTAATATCTTTGAGGTGATTAGCTTCAGCCGGGAGACGAACAGAATAAAGTGTTGGGGAGGCTGGACTTGTCCCCACTCACCCCCTCTCTGTTGGAGCCTATGGCATAACCCCACCCTGCTGACTTTGAGACATCTATGGCAGCGCAGAAGGGTGAGGAACCTAATCTTGCCTCCATTTTCCCCTCTTCTGCTGAAGCCTGGGAGCGTGGACCCGAGGCAGGGTTGGATTGATGTGGCCCCTGCTTGTGGCACTGTGAGGAGGTTGGGTGCTAGAGGGAATCCCTAAGAGCCGGCCTGGGGTCCTTGAGTGGAGGAGAGCTCGGGAACAGATGGTGGGCCCGAAGGGCCACTGCTCATGGAGTACACTATTGCACAAGTCAAGGGAAAAAATGTGATGTCCACAAATAACAGAGACATGCTTCATGGAAACTGAAAGGACAGAGGAGGGGGGAATGGGGTGGGCTCAGACCAGCCGCTGGTTGACTCTCAATAAAAGGATGACCCTTTGCTGCATGCACCAGCCACGAACGCTGATCTCCTTACCCTGGTACAGGAGTTTCGCCGGGAGTTCTGGTCCTGGAAACAGGATGTTGGCAAGGCTGTAGCAGATATTGCTTCTGGTACAAAAGAATTCAAGACTCAGCTAGACAAAGTAGAAACAGACACTACCATGATCCAGGAGCAAGACACAATGTCGCAAACGGTGTCCCTACTGGAGTCCAAACAGGCAGAGCTGTTGGACAAGGTGGATTATTTGGAAAATCAGTCACAGCAAAATAATATTCTCATGCAAGGGGTTTCAGCTGAGATCTCCAACTGGGACTTGGAGGGCTTTGTTGTGGACTAGTTTAAACATTTGCTATAGAATGCGGCCCCAAAAGTCTCCATCATACCGTACACATAGGGTCTTCTCAATATATTAGCAGCAACGGAAGCTGACACCGGATGTCCCCACCATAGCGCATTCTATAAAGACAAGGAAGTCACATTCTTTTTTAATTTTTTTTTTATTTAATGCGATTTTATATAGCGCGAACATTACCCGAAGGTGTCAGAGCGCTTTACAAAAGAACCAGTTGCGTTACATAAGGACTTTGGATTACATGAGTTACATAAGAGATATAAATAAAAAAACGTTTTGCAAATGTACAAGTGGAGCGAACTGAGGAAAAAATTGCAATTGTACAAGTTGTAGAGTCATTGAAGGAAGAGATACAAACAAATAAACTCTAAAATCACATAGAATTGGTAGTAAGTACAAAGGTCTACTACATATACTAGTGGTTTGAGTTATATATACAAGTGGAGTGAAAGGAGGAAAAAAATGCAAATGTACAAGTTGTAGAGTGACTTAAGGAAGAGATACAAACAAATAAATTCTAAAATCACAAATTTAGAGAGCCATTGTCAGCCAGGTGTTCAGGTGGTGTTGCACTCAAGGGTGGTGGTCTTGGGTGACTGAAAGTCTTTAGTCCAGAAACGCCTACGGATCAATTAAAACATGAATTTACTCCACAGGCTAATGTCTGGTGGTCTCACGACTTCCCAAATCATGTAGAGAGGGCGCCATGGCAGAGGCAGCTTGCCGAAAACGGGACCGCGGGAACGAGCTCCCCTGTAAGGTGGACCACCAACAGGACCCCATGGTGTTTTGGGGCAACCCCCCTCGATTTTTCAGGATCTCCCCTCGCAAATGCTGGTGCGTAGGCGGGAGTTTAGAGAAATTATATCCCACCTCAAAAAGGAAAGTATACAATTTTGCGTGGAACACCCTTTCCGATTATGCTTTACATATGAAGGAACCTCACACTTGGCGAAGCAAAGGTAATCTTGGGCCTTGCTATTGGCTCAAAGCTAATCGATCTCATTCCAAAAAGAGGAGACTTTGACATCAAAATGAAATAGAGGAACGATGGCCCTCACTCTCGCAGGATGGAAATTGACATATGCTGCCTTGCCACATGGATCTGTGGCCCTGGTGGCCCCAGCTTGTTCAGACCTGAATTTCCTAGTGTGGAGATGGAGCGGAGATTCAACTCAGGTTTTGTAGGTGTCTGGCAGCCTTCTCCGTACGGCACACCGAGAGAAACCACTAGCACTATCGGCGGGGGCTCGATTTCCTTTATTGGAGCTTGCCCTCACAACAGCTGTTCCGGCTGCACATTGTTGACTTTTTGTTTTCCTTTCCTTATTGGTTTCAAATTTGTGATTTTATTTTGAATTTTAGATTTTGACTCACAAGATGATTTGGTGTCAGTTATGTGTTGTTTTCGTCTGTTTTCACTTGTTTTACCACCACATGGAATTCTCAACACTTTCTCATACTTGGGGCAACATAATATGAGCCGGGGGCCCAGGTCCCTCGTCCGACTGCCATCCCCACCAGGCAATGCATCACCGGCACTGCACTATACTAGAAAGCGGAGAGTGGCCATATAGCCATATAACCTTCCTAATATGCAGGGTCTGACTGTACTTTCCTTAAATACCCAAGGCCTCAATTCCCCAGTTAAATGGAGAGCTCTGCTTGAAGGCTGAAGCACAAAGATATTGATATAGAGATGTTACAAGAAACTCACCTCCTACAAAAGGATACACAACAACTTAGATCATACTGGTTCCCATCCTAATTGCATGCTACCTACACGACAAAGACGAGAGGGGTGGCTAAGCTGTTTCGCAGAAGCCTACACTATGACATAGATGTGAACCACCAGGATAAAGAGGGTAAATATATGGGGCTAGGACTGCATCTAAGGTCCCTACACATCGCACTCTTTGACCTCTCTGCATCTAATGAGGGCTAGGAACAATTTTATGCTGAGGTATTGCCCACCGTATCACACTTCAGTCAGGGACACCTTCTTATCAGTGGCGACTTTACCACAATTTTAGACTTGGGGAATATATAGGGCTCCATCATTGCCTACACATCTCACTTCCCCCCCATCTTTACTACAGGGAAGTGCAGATCTCGACCCGGTGGACGTTTGGTGACATCAACATCCAGGCGAACTGGACTATACATTTTTTCACATGTCTATAGAATGCATTCCTGGATAGAATACTTTCTGTTATCACATGACCTGGTACCGGCCTGCCTCTCCATTAAAGCTAAGACTTTATCAGACCATGCATTGGTCAAATTGGAGCTTAAGAAGCTTACCCCACAACCACCTTTCTCTAGACAGTGGCAGGCTAGCAAAGTGGCTCTCTTGGGTACATAAAAATTGGGAGGCCATAACACATTATTTTCATGAGAATGCTACATTGAAGGTCAGCTGGGATACAATCTGGGATGCAGCTAAAGTTGTAATAAGGATGAGTTATTATCCCACATGGCAACATTTGAACGGCTAGGAAAGCAGACAAAACAAGACCTAGAGACAGAAATAAAGCGTCTTGAAGCTCAACACAAAATAGACAACTCCCTGATGACTCTTAGGGTACTTAGAAAGGCAAGGGTAGAGCTGGAGCACTTAGTAATGAGGAAGACTGCAAAGAAACTTTTGTACACTAAACAGAAATACAATGAAAAGGGCAATAAGGGAGACAGACTTTTGGCATACAAACCTAGGCAACTTTACTCCCGAAACCATATTGTGGCAATAAAAGATTATGCAGGGACGTGACTCACAGTAACGCACTAATACAGAGAACATCCTCACGGTCTTCACAGAATACCATAGTTCCCTTTGTACTGAGCGTGGCCTTAATTAACACAGATGCTAAGGATCACAACTTGGATAACTTCCATTGTGAGCTATTCAGACTGGACCATCTTGAGCTGGAGGATGGCATTTCTGAAATGCAATAAAATGCTTCCCTGGACAGACGGCAACAGGACCATGCTCAGGGTTACTGGTGGCTCTGTTGGCCAAGTTCTTTAATGATCTACTTACCACAAACACGGTCACTGCTACCATGTTGGAGTCACAGCTGATGCTGAAGGAGTAGCTGGACAAGGTCCCAGATTATACTCCTTGTATTGACCCATTGCCTTACTGAACACTGATGTTAAGGTTTCACAGCTATCATAGTCTCCAGACTTCAAGAGGGAGATCTGGGCACAATTGATACCAAACCAACTGAGCGATTTATGAAAGCCCGACATGTGAGGGACAGTACTAGGCTTGATGCCATCTTGATAGAGGTAGGCCAACGACAGAGACAACTGGTGGTTCTTCTTTCGCTCGATGCAGAGAAGGCCTTCAATAGAGTCAACTGGTCCTTTCGGGCTAAGATCCTCCAGAAAACACGTTATAACCCAAGATGACCATATGGTTCATGGCTAATTATAAGTTCCCCGAGACCAAGTTAAAAGTAATTGGGGCTTTAGCCACAATGTTAAGGTTGAATAGGGGCGCACGAAAGGGATGTCCGCTGTCGCCATCTTTGTATGCCCTCGCAATGGAACCCCTCACACAAAAAATACAAAATAACCCGCAATAAACAGTATAGTGTTGGGCGACCAAGGATTCAAGCTGGCCTGTGTCAGGATTTAGGGTAAACGTATCTAAATCCCACGGAATAAGCGTTGCAGGTTTGCATCAAGAGGCCACACAGCATTGGCCCAGAGTGGCTTTACTCGGTCCCTGATCCTCCAATATCTAGGGGCCTATCTACCACTGAGATCAGCCCACTTGTATAGATCCAACATCCCCCTGATCCTACACACATTGTTTAAGGATCTGTAAAGGAGAGGGAAAAGCTAAAATGTTTAAGGATCTGTAAAGGAGAGGGAAAAGCTCGAAAATTCCTGGCTCAAGGCGTATGACAAGTGTAAAAATGAATTTTTTGCCCCATCTCCTCTACACTTTGCAATGCCTGCTACTTAGGATGCATGACTCTACGATTACTTTTACACATAAAAACTTTGCTTTTGTTTGGTGGAACTATGACCCCAGAGTTCCACAGATTATGCTTTTGAAGCCCAGTCGCTCATGGGGGCCTGGAATTCCTAGACATGAAAACTTATGTACATGCGTCCCAAATATGCCCCGCATTAAACTGTGATCAGGTTGGTGTCCCAGGGAAGGGTCGGGGTGAAAGCTGGTTAAACAAAGCATCTCGTATATCCACTACATTGTTTGCTTTGGCTCCCACAAAGGGCGAGACAGCAGGATTTCTCCCACCCTTCTCCTCCATGACAATGCTCCTATAATACTGGCATAAGGTTTTGAGGAAGACAGGCTCAACATCCTTCCCTTCCACCATGATCCCTGTCAGACATAACCCCGATTTCCCACCAGGCCAGAAGATCCCAGGTATTGAAGTATGGGAGACAGAGTGTCCACACACATTGAGGGAGTTGTCTGTGGAGAGGACTCTGGTTAACAAGAAGGAGCTAATGGAGAATTGGAATTGGAGGCTAGATCAGGGTGATCACTATCAAATAATGCAGCTGTGGCACTGGGCAAGTTCAAGGGAGGTGTATCAGCTATTGGGACAGGAAAAACCACCATTAGAGAACGGTTTCACAAACGGTATCATATAAAAATGTATCACCTGGCTCCAACGTTCCCTTCTGGAGCTATACACGAAATCCAAACATACATATATAATGCAATGGGAGCGAGACCTGGGGAGGGAGATTGGGGACAGACTTGGGTCAAAAATTTGGCGTAGGGCAGCAGAGGCCTCCATTAGTGTGTCTCATAAGGAGAATGTGTATAAACTGCTGAGGAGATATTATCTGTCTCCCACTCAGCTTCACACCATTATCAGGAGTTCTGAGCTCTGCTGGAAGGAATGTGGAGAGAGGGCACCTTGATTCACATGTGGTGGTCTTGCACCCACAACCTAAAATGCTGGGGGGAGATTTCAACACATATTTGCCACATCACGGGACCCAGCTACCCTTTGATCCTATGGTGATACTTTAAGGTGACCCAAGCAACTACCCTGTATTCCTGCTACCTACTCCAATGCACAAATTAATGTCACAGCTCCTTCTGGCTGCTAGAATGTCGCTAACGCACATATGAAAACAACAAAAAACAACACCCTTACATCTCTGGTGGAGCAAGATTTGGTCAATTTACGCAATGGAGAAACTTTCAGCCATTCATAACACAAGCAAAATTTAGCAAAGGGTAGAAAGCATTTCAAACGTACATGTCAAGCTATTGGGGGGCCTACAGTCTATGCATCCACCTGAATTGATTTGCACTGCGGTCTCCATATTAGCATACCAGGGACCTGGGAGCCACCACAGAACACTGGCTCTCAACCAGCTATGTAATCAGAGTGGTTTCTGCGGGCAGGGGAACATGTGATGGATACATGTAATGGCTGACTGAGGGCAGAAGGGATGATTGCATTGCATGCTTTTGTGATAAAGGTGTGATGTTGACCATGTCGATGTGGGTTGTGTTGCACCTGTGTCGAAATAAAACCCATAAATTATTTGTTTTAAAAATAAAATGGCTTCTGTCCCCTTTGGGAACATTGATTTATGAACTGGGACCAAGAAGAAGTTTCTTAAGTTTTAAATAAAAGAAAATGTGCAGCATGAGTTACTTATACAGTATTAATTGCTTGCTACAACAACCTTATTGTTTCTTCTCAAGAAAGAGTGAGAGCTTAGACCTTGTATCGACCCACTTTAGGGGGTTAAATCAAATGACAAATAAGGAACCGTATCTAGTACCTCTTATTAAAACATTTTAAAATCTGTGCAAGGGGCACAAGTATTTACCTATTTAGCAAAGTCAATTTATGTGGTTCCTACCATCTCCTGTGAATAAGGGAGGGAAATTAATAGAAAATGGCTTTTCACACCTGTTTGAGCATTTTACAACTCTGCATGTGTTCAGTTTTTTCTGAAGAATTGATTTATTTTGTGCTGTTACACCTGCATAACATTTAGTATTTTCCTTAAACCTTACTGAAAATTTAGATACTGGATCAACAGTGTTATATAGACTTCAACAAAGGAAATGTGAATTCAAGAAGGAAGAAGCCAAGTCTCTTGGATTTAGGTTGAATGCATCTTTTGTCGATGGATCCAATAAAGATGTCAACATTTAAAAGCTGGCTTTCGTTGGGACTCAAGCTCATGAAGCATTTAATGGGATCCGGAGAATGTTCGCTCAAGCTCCTCTTTTACAGCATCTTGGCACCACAAAGAAATTTAAGGTGGTCATTGATGCTTCTGAAAGAGAAGTGGGAGCGGTTTCATTACAATTGTATGAAGATGCTGGACAAGAGCATCATGTTTTCTTTCTGTCTCAAGTCTTGTCATACAGTGAACAAACTATTCAGTGTTGGAAAGGGAAGTACTAGCTGTAAACAAGCTTGTGTTGAGTGTATATATTTGTTGAGTGGGACCAAGGAACCTTTTGAAATCCTGACTGATCATAGGATTTTCACTGTCAGTAGAACTTGCAGTGTACGAATGGTAGCCAAGCAAAATGATCATTTTATTTTTCACAATTTGACTTTACTGTAACTTATTTTCCTGATTCAAGTTGGAACATTAGAGCCACAACTGACTAAATATTGATGGTATCCAGGCTTATTGTAAGCGATCTGGGAACTAGGTTTCCTATAGTCGCCAGTCTCTAAGACTGAAGCAATGTTCTGTCTAGGAACAGTTCTGAATACAAACCGATGTACGCTTGACCAGTCAATGGCATGCTGAAAGTTTGTAGCCACATTCAGGATGGTTTCATATTGTGCTGGATTGAGGTAAGAGTCCTATTCACGTGGGCAGTTACACTCATGGATGTTGAAGAATTTCAGGGTTGGAATGGGTGTGGTGAACAAAGAACATTGTAGTGCAGGCTTGCACAGACAGGTCGAAAAGGAAAAGAGAGGAATGAGGACATGGATTTACAAAATGGTGGCCTGATTATTTACCTACCATGTAGGTGTATGGAGATTTCATATGCATTTTGGAATATCTGGTTTTACAACTAAAGAGTCAAGTCAAGTCAATAAATTTGTATAGCGCGCTACATACCCAGAGGGTCTCAAGGCGCTTGGGGATGGGTGGGGAGTTACTTCTCGAATATCCAAGTTTTAAGTTACTTTCTGAATGCTGGGTGGTTTTGAGTGAGGCGAAGGTGCAAGGGAAGTGAGTTCCAGGTTTTGGCTGCGAGGTAGGAGAATGATCTTCCTCCCATGGTGGTTTTGTTGATGCGGGGAACAGCAGCGAGGGCTTGGTTGGAAGAGCGAAGCTGGCGGGGGGGGGGGTGTAGAAGGAAAGACATGTATTGAGGCATTCGGGTCCAAGTTCGTAAAGGGCTTTGTGTGCGTGGGTGAGGAGGCGGAACGTTATCCTCTTATTTACGGGGAGCCAGTGGAGGTTTTTCAGGTGACCAGAAATGTGTTCTTTACGCGGGATGTCTAATATGAGTCTGGCTGATGCGTTCTGGATGCGTTGGAGTTTTTTATGAAGTTTTGCCGACGTACCGGCGTATAGGGTGTTTCCGTAGTCCAGGCGGCTTGTAACCAGTGCGTGGGTGACCGTTTTTCTAGTTTCGGTGGGGATCCATCGGAATGTTTTTTTGAGCATGCAAAGAATGTTGGAGCAAGATGAAGAGACAGCGTTGACTTGTTTGGTCATCGAAAGTGAGGAATCCAGGATGACGCCTAGGTTCCGTGCGTGATCCGTCGGAATGGGTGCTTTTCCAAGGGCCTCTGGCCACCAAGAGTCGTCCCAGGCGGAGGGGGAGGTACCTAAGATAAGGACTTCTGTTTTGTCTGAATTCAGTTTCAGACGGCTTTGCTTCATCCATTCCACAACCTCTTTCATTCTTTCATGTAGATTGGTTTTGGCGATGTTAGGGTCTTTGGTGAGTGAGAGGATCAGTTGAGTGTCATCAGCGTAGGAGATGATGTTGAGGTTGTGTTGGCGTGCGATGGTTGCGAGGGGGCTCATGTATACGTTGAAGAGGGTGGGGCTGAGTGAAGATCCTTGTGGTACGCCGCAAATGACTTCAGTGGCCTCTGACTTGAATGGTGGGAGGCGTACTCTCTGGGTTCTTCCGGCAAGGAATGAGGTGATCCATTCTAGTGCTTTTCCTTGGATTCCGATGTTTCTGAGTCTTTGTAACAGGGTGTTATGACAAACTGTGTCGAAGGCTGCAGAGAGGTCGAGGAGGATGAGGGCGACTGTGTCTCCGTTGTCCAGTAGAGTTCGGATGTCGTCTGTTGCTGCGATGAGTGCGGTCTCAGTACTGTGTTTGGCTCGGAAACCGGACTGTGAGGAGTCGAGGGATTTGTTGGCTTCGAGGAAGGCGGCGAGCTGGTTGTTGACAGCTTTCTCGATGACTTTGGCCGGGAATGGAAGGAGCGAGATGGGGCGGTAGTTTTTGAGTTCGGTGGGGTCAGCTGTGGGTTTTTTCAGAAGGGCGCTGAGTTCGGCGTGTTTCCAGCTTTCTGGGAAGGTGCCTGAGTTGAGGGAGCAGTTGATGACGTCTCGGAGGTGAGGTGCTATGATGGAGTCTGCTTTGTTGAAGATATGGTGAGGGCAGGTGTCTGTGGGGGATCCTGAATGGATGGAGTTCATCAGGCGGATGGTGTCCTCAGTGGAGATTGGGTTCCAGTCATTGAGGATGTTCAGGGGGGGTGAAGGTACAGTAGAGGGTTGGGTGAGTTGGTATTCGGGTAGGTTGTTAAAGCTGTTGTGGATGTCGGCGATTTTGTCGTGGAAGAACGAAGCTAGGGAGTCGCAAAGGGTTTGAGAGGGGGTGATGTCGTTGGAGTTGGCAGTGGGGTTGGTAAACTCTTTGACGATGTTGAATAATTCCTTGCTGTTGTGGGCGTTTTTGTCTAGTCGGTCTTTGAATGCGGTTTTCTTGGCAGTTCGGATCAATTAGTGGTGTATGCGGGTGGCGTTTTTGAAGGCGTCCTTGGTGTTGGTGTTTGGGTCTTTTTTCCAGGCCTTCTCAAGAGATCGACAAAGTTTCTTGGATTTCTTGAGGTTCTGGTTGAACCAGGGGGCGTGTTTACTGCCTAGTTTGATTTGACGTTTTTTCAAAGGTGCAAGGTTGTCGGCGGTGTTGGTTAGCCAATGGGTGAGGTTAATGGCTGCTTGGTTGGGGTTCGATGAGTGGGCAGGGGGGTTTTGAAGGAGCGATGTGGAGATCTGGTTGATGGTGGTTTTGTTCCAATTTCTTCGCAGGGTAGGTTGAGGATGGTTGTGGGTTGTGGTCTTATTGTAAACAAAGTGAATGCAGCTGTGATCAGTCCAATGGAGAGTTGTGGTGTGAGTGAAGGAGATGTGTTTGCTGGAGGTGAAGATAGGGTCGAGAGTGTGTCCTGCGAGGTGTGTGGGGGTATTAACGAGTTGTTTGAGTCCGAGGTTGGCGAGATTGTCCAGAAGGGTGGTGGTGTTGTTGTCGTTGCTCTTTTCCAGGTGAAAATTGAGGTCTCCCAATAGGATGTAGTCCTCGGAGGAGAGGGCGTGTTGGGTGATAAAGTCAGTGATGTCTTCAGTGAATTGTGCACGGGGTCCTGGTGGCCTGTAGAGGAGTGTGCCTCTGAGTGTGGTCTTGGGGTCGGTGTGGATCTGGAAGTGAAGGTGTTCGGCGCTAGAGAGGTTGACGTCCGAGCTGGTAGAGATGCGGATGGAGTTCTTGTGGACGATGGCGAGGCCTCCTCCTGTTTGGTTGATGCGAACACCAATAGTGGTTATTCCAAATGAATATAACTCTTGTAAGAAAGCAGATTATTATTTGCGGTTGGTGGTTGACCACCTCAAGGGATGATAACACTAACTTGTCGGGTTGATTGCCAAAGTGACCTAATTAAGCTGAGCTGAATCCCATGGTAGCTATGGCACGGAGCAGACAGACTTACCTGCAGGCGATGTTTAAAGTAATTATGCAGTATCAAAACCGGGCAAAAGTCAAACACACAAAACAATATACATCCGAAAACAAATTAGAAAATTGGCTAAATGTAAATTTAAAAAATGACACCAAACAAACAGACAAAAATAGCACCAAGAGCACTAAGTGCTAATGATAGTCTGTGGAAGTGGTAGATGGGGTTTCTTAACACCATGCGCGCGGCAGCTTTTCCCGCTGCGCGCTGACTTTTTTTAAAACCTGCGTTACATGATGAGCTCAGCTCGTCATGAGTGTACGAGAACCGTAACTGATGACGAGCTGAGCTCGTCATGAGCGTCGAAGGGGTTAAAGAAGTACAGGTTGCATTTCTTATAATTCTCAAGGTTCTCAGTTCTGGTTTATAAGATGGTTTCATCAGATTCTTCTTAAAAGTACTCAGAGAATCCTTTCCACATCCCCTCAAGTTCCTCACCCACATCCCATTTCCTGAGCTTAAATTCATACAGTTGCTGTAGGAGGCTTTGTAGCCTCCCGAACGTACTCTTCTTTTACCGTGCAGCTGCTCTGCAGCCTGAAAGAAGCTCTGGAACCTGCCCATCATCCTTTACCGCCACTCGCCAGTAAAGTGAAAGAGAACCTTTATGCCTACCTACTATATATATGCAGCTCTGAGGTAACTCCTCAGTCCCCAATAGTGTGCGGTTGAGTTCCGGAAGCCTGAGCCAGCGGGGAATGTCTGTAGGTTCCCGCTCAAAACGGATTGTTCTGTGGTCAGAGAAGTGGACAAAAAACTATGGGGGTCTGAACAGGTTTTACCACTGATGAGGTGAATAAGAAGTCAATCCAAGAACACAGAGGCATGAGGGCAATTCCAGGAATAATTCCTGGTATTTACCCCCATACCTATGATGATTTCCTGCAGGGATGCCTCACCTACCATTTGCATCAGTAGGCTGGACATTGCATCCATTTCTACAGAGTCTGCTCTAGTGTTTCCATCCGTCTTTATGGTGCAGTTGAGGTCACCCTCCGACAGGATGGGGGAAATACATTCTGATGATCTTCACTGGCTCCCCTGACCATGAGTTGTGTATAACCACAACCAGAACCTTGCCATTAGCCTGCTCTGTGACACTCTCAGCTGTGAAATGAGGAAAATAAATAATGGTTGTGACAGCATTGTGCTATCTCCATAACAACTACCCTGTTTCTCTCACCTCCTGCCTTAGAGACAGGAGCATCTTGCACAGCTGCACATCCAAGGAACTTTGCCCAATATTCTTTGTTCTTGCAATCTGTACCTCTTCTTTATGTAAAGGGACTGTCGCAAAATGGTTGAAAAAATGCCCATGTAGCTGTGACCAGGCCCTCTTTAAAAATCAGCCCTACCTTCCTACGCCAGTCAGCGTTTGGCCTCGTTGCTTGCCCCCATGGCAGTTTGGAGGATTGAGAGACCCTGTCTGAGACTAGAACCATCCAACACAGCTCCCTCTCCACCCTAAACCTGCCATTACACTGATAACACAAGTACTGAGTATCTGTACTCTCATATGTGTGAAGATGGGAACTCTGTAAGAGGTGTTTTCTCTATTGGCAGGTGATTGGATGCTCAATTCACTAGAAGAATCTTTTTTTACTCAAGAATCTGTATTTTATATTTTATTCTTCGAAATCCTTGAATGAATAAAACATGTCCTCAATCAGGAAACTTACAAACAGAAAGATATGAGGGGTGTCAGATCTGGCAGTGGATTTCTGTCACAGTTCTCAAAGTGTAAACCCACACTCACTACAGCGGCTGGTCAAACTGGTGCAAACCAGAACAAATTGCTTGCAGGTCATGTTCTGATGTAGATTCATGAATCCTGGGTCCCATTGTAAATGCTGGTGAGGTAGATTGAGCTCCTTGTGCTACACATGCTTTCTTCTGGAAGAAGTTCTTTAGTTCTTCCCAGATACCATTTGGTGTTGAACCAAAGTAGCAGTGGGCAATTACCCTCCCTCATTACCACCCCCCTTGAAAAGCTTGGTGCTGTATACTGTGTAAATGACGGTCAGTCTTTAAATGTGGTTTCTCCGTTAGGTAGACTTCCATACCCCAGATGATCTGGAGTTGAATGATGCTGCCTCTGCCACCTCCATTGCATTGTCCTTTTCCTTCAACCTCTTGGTTGAATGAGTTTGGAATTGGGGAACAGATGGTTGAGAAGTAGGCAGGTCCTGCAGATGTCTTCCTTGAGATCGCCTGGCCTTTCTGCAAAATCTGTAGTTCGCACAATTGTGAATATTATCTCTAAGCAGGAATAAAATTGAATTCTTGTTGTTCTCCAAATGCATATCAACAAAGAGAACCGACACCTTCAAACAAGTTAAGCGATTCGTCGAACATTCATGAGTGCTTTGGAAATAGCCGGTTCGCTCATGCGTATGTGGGCTTGAGAACTGTTTTCTACAACAAATATGTACATACTGAAACAGACAGTCTTGATCTCGAAAAGACAGCAAATTGCGGTGCTCGGCTAAGCATGCGTGCTAGTGTAGCACCACTCACTCTGCATGTGCCTCCTCAAAAGGGACCTCTGGTTCTTCAGTACTTATGCATGTTCTCTATTGCAGTTCTCACTGCCTAAACACTTTCAAGAAGCAAGTCATCGCCAGTCACAATCCTTCCTGAACTTCCAAGCCCTCTGAGGTCAGAAGCTCTAGGGGGGGCGACATTCCGTAAATATTGTGACGAGGACGCTACGGACCAAAGATAATGATGATTCCTTGCAAGTATACTGGGCACTACCCCTATGTCCCAGTCATTACTTATAAGGAATATCAAAGCTAGCCTGGCTGTAGAGTACAAGAAAGAAATCACTGTTATTAAAAATAAACATTTTAATGGTGAAAGTCAAAAGAAAATATCAAGGTTTTAGTATGAAAAAAATCCATTATTACCAGAGTGTAAAAATTTGAAGCCAGCTGACATTCCTACAAACTGAGGGGCATATTATCAAGGGGGTTTATCTCCGCTTTTTTGGCTTTAAAAGCCAAGAAAGCAGAGATAAAATTATCTCCCTATTACCCAGCTGTCGCTAACACCAGTTAGAGACAGCTAGTAGGAGATAGCGACCATCTTGGGCCCCACTTTGCATGTCAGTGATATTTATCACTAATGACATGCAAAGTGGGCGTGTCAAGATGTTAGCGACTGGAAACAGTCGCTAACATCGCTATCTCCTATTACCAACTTATGGAGATATTCGCGCTAAGCGCAGATATCTCCAAAAGCTAACACCTGCCCTGAGCAGTTCTTAGCCATGTTATCCAATGGGAGGTGGATAACATGGCTAAGAGCATTAGCTCGGTAATGATGAATATCACTGACTTTTCAGCGATATTCATGCATTGCGGCCGTTTTTTATCGTATTTGCGATAAACCTTGGTAATACCAAGGTTTATCTGCGATAAAAATCGCCGCAGCTCAGCTATACATTTTTGTCTCTAACCAAGCAATAGCAATAATTATCGCTATTGCTTGGTAATATGCCCCTGAATTCTGTAATGTCTCAAAAAGGTGTGAGGAGTTGCCCAGATCCTGGCACTACTGATTTCACTGTTATATTCAGCCCAAGCGCCTCTTGTTGCTATGCCCTGAGTCTTATGAGGAAGATTAACCTTATAAGTCTCATAAGACAAAGAGATGGTTTATCTGATCCACATACTTATAGAAATAACAGATGCTTTGCTACCTTTGTTAACTCCACTAAACATACCAAACAAATGATCTTTCCTCCTTAATACCTTGGTATGATCTAATTTGTAGCAACATCTCTCTCCTCACAGCCATAGGGTGATGCATGTTTTCCTCCTATCACAATGGTTTCGGGAAAAAGAGGGGAGAAAAATGTCCTGCTTTCTGTGAAGCAACGAAGGAACTTTAGTCAAGAATTCCTTCCTCCAAAATCCTTACATTTTATTCAGAAAATAATTAAGCCAATTCTTCAATTGTCCTGCCTGAAGTGATTGCAAGACGAAAAATCACCTTCAAAGTAAGCCACTTAAGCTCTACCATGGAAAACGGCTCAAAATAAAAACCTTGCAAGGTCTTAAGGACCGAAAGTCAGTATCTCAGAGGAAAGAATGGTGGTGTACAATGGGTCTGGAAATAGGGAAACTTCAGAAGTTTACATCCCAGATTTCCTTCTGTCCTTCCTCTCCTCAAGGCTCTCTAAAGGCTCCTATCGCTGCCCATTGAGCTCTTCATGTTGTTACTGATAAACTGTTGTTGTAACCATCCGACACAAATTGCAGACCCACCTCAAACTAACAATCTGTAGACTAGAGGGCCGATTACGATGTTGGTCGGAAAGCATTCCGATCAACTCGGTTTTGGAATGCTTTCCCACCGATTTGGGTTCAGGGAGTGCGACTGACCGATTACGATGTGTCTGAACACCGTTCGGTCGGACTCCCATTAACTTCAATGGGAGCCTGTGTTCGGACTGACAACACAGGCTCCCATTGAAACAAGCATTTGCAATGCAATAGGTCTCGTATCAGGAAAGTTTGAGCAACTGGTATTGTAAATGACACATTTTTTACTTATGTGTTGGTTTTGAAAATAGCGAAATTAATAGCTTTGTCATTTACAATGCCAATAGTTTTAACTTTCGCAAATGTGACACTTATAGCATTTGTAATGCAATATGTGTTGTATTTTAAGTGACTTAGATGTATTGATATTACAAATAACAATGTCTTTTAATTTTTTTAAATAATTAATACTTAAATAAAAGGTATTGTAATTTATAATGGCAATAGCTTAATAGCTTAAACTTTTGTAAATAACTTTTGTGAAGATTATGTTCAGTGTATTTTATTGTGACAAAATCCAAGAACAGAAGTGAAATATCAACATCTTTTTGTGACATTTGTAATAAAGCTTGAAACATTGAGAGAACATGTTTGAATCAGTTGTTGTTCAATGGTTGCACAGATTGATGATGTGGTGGCTCTGAATGATGTTGTGGCGGCGACGAGTGATGCTGTGGCATTCAGTGATGCAGTGGTAGCGCATAGTGATGTTGTGGTGCCCCTGAGTGATGCTGTGGTGGTGCCGAGTGATGCTGTGGTGATGCGATAGATAGTGAGGGCGATAGATAGATAGAGGAAGGGCGAAAAATAGATAGAGGGAGGGCGAAAGATAGATAGAGGGAGGGCGAAAGATAGACAGGGGGCGAGAGATAGATAGAGGGGGGTGAGAGATAGAGGGAGGGCAAGAGATAGAGGGAGGGCGAGAGAGATAGAGGGAGGGCGAGAGAGAGATGGAGGGCGAGAGATAGAGGGAGGGCGAGAGATAGAGGGAGGGCGATAGATTGAGGGAGGGCAAGGGATAGAGGGTGGGCGAGGGATGGAGTGTGGGCGAGGGATGGAATGTGGGCGAGGGATAGAGTGTGGGGGAGGGATGGAGTTTGGGGCGAGGGATGGAGTGTGGGCAAGGGATGGAGTGTGGGGCGAGAGATGGAGTGTGAGGCGAGGGATGGAGTGTGGGGCGAGGGATGGAGTGTGGGGCGGGGGAGGGATGGAGTGTGGGGCGGGGAAGGGATGGAGTGTGGGGCGGGGGAGGGATGGAGTGTGGGGGGGAAGGGATAGAGTGTGGGGCGGGGGAGGGATGGAGTGTGGGGCGGGGGAGGGATGGAGTGTGGGGGAGGAGGGATGGAGTGTGGGGTGGGGAGGGGAGGGATGGAGTGGGGCGGGGGAGGGATGGAGTGTGGGACGGGGGAGGGATGGATGGATGGATGGAGTTGGGGGAATGGATGGATGGATGGATGGAGTGGATGGATGGATGGAGTGGATGGCTGGATGGAGTGGAGGGATGGATGGAAGGATGAAGTGATTGATGGATGGATGGAGTGGGGGAATGGATGGATGGAGTGGGATGGATGGAAAGAGTGGGATGGATGGAGTGGGATGGATGGATGGATGGAGTGGGGGGGATGAATGGATGGATGGGTGGATGGATGGATGAATGGATGGTTGATTGGAGTGGGATGGATGGAGTGGGGGGATAAATGGCTGGATGGATGGGGGATGGATGGATGGAGTGGGGGGATGGATGGATGGATGGATGGATGGATGGATGAAGTGGATGGATGGATGGATGGATGGAGTGGGGGGATGAATGGTTGGATGGAGGGGGGATGGATGGATGGATGGATGGATGGATGGATGGATGGATGGATGGATGAAGTGGGGGGTGGAGGAATGGATGGATGGAAGGCTCAGTTAGTGGTGGATGGATGGATTGGTGGTCGGAAGAATGGATGCATGGATGAGTGAGTGAGTGGATACACAGAGGGATGTATTGATGAATGGTAGTCACCGAGACAGCTTAGAGCACAAAGTACGCAATCAGTGCCTGCGTCTATGCTAGCCTCACGCACATCTGCGATTATGCAGGATCTGGGTTCTGCCATTATGCTATCTGCGAGGCTCAGCCACGGCTCTCCCTGCTCCCTCCACTCCCCTTTGTGCAGTGGGAGCAGCTGTGCGAATAAATAAAGCCTCGAATGAAGACACTTTATGTCACCCCTCGCCGCCTCAAGTCTGCTGAAGTGGCTGAAATTGGCCTCCGTAGAATGGGAGCCGCTCCGCAAGAGTAAGATAAAACTAGAAAATGTTGCTATTCATCTTCTACACAACAGATCGAACTTGTTTGGGAATGAAAATCTTTACTGAAGTGGCCATAAACACAGGTAATATATCCCAACGTGCTATACCCCTAAATTACCAGCTACATATAATTTAGGTGAAGCTAATAAACCGCATGTGGTGTGTTTTTCCTGTATTTCATGGTTTGTAAACCAACTAGTTACATTGATTTGGTGGGGGGGGGAGAAATCACCTTTTATGGTATGTTTTTTTTCCCCCCGTATATTGTTTGCGAACTAGAAGGAAAAGACAGTACGGCATTTTACCTTAAAGCATGTGGGAGAGAGAGACAGACTTATAAATGGTTTCACAGCACCAATAAATTAGTCAAAATGAAAAAGCATGCACATACTTTGTAATAGACTATCAACACGATGTGGAATGATTGTAGTCGTTTAGTAAACAAGAGAAAGGAACGCTGCCTTTCTATTGGCACACGTTTTATGTGAATTAAAAGGTAGCATGTCTCGCTCATTAACGTGATGTGCTGGGAGAGCGAGAACAGACGCAGTCTTGTAAGCAGATATTAACGATTTTTGCGCTGCTGTGCAATGTGCCTTCTGAAGTATGGGGTCCACTCAGGAGAGTAATAAAAAGGCTCTGAGGCAATGTTAAACCGAAAGAGCCAGGAGGGTCCTCTCTCGAGGTTCGGGGAAAGACAAAAGTTAACTTTTGGTGGGGTCTCTGGTCAGCACCATCGCTCACTTGACGCCATGAAGCAGTCTTCAGCACGTGGCTATTCAGCACGCCAGAGCAGCTGCAAACTCTGCCACTCTGGGGTGATGGAGCGAGGGGTGGGAGAGAGAAGCGGGGGATTAGGAAGAGCAGTTTAAAGTTTTATCAGAAGACACAGCTCTGATACAGTGTGTGTGAACCACTTCCGACCACAGAAGATACGAAGCATCAATACTGCATGATAACAATCTCATCACTGAGACACTTAAAAAAATCAATGGGTGTAGTAAGTGCTGCTGTATGTATATCCGCAATATATGTTAGCAGCGCCTATAGGCTATTCAGTGCGTGCTCTGTATCTCTTTGATGTTGTATTGAACTACGTTGGTGACAGGTTAATTTGAACGCTATGAATACCAACGTTAACCCTACATCTTAAGTAAAATAACTTTCACAAATGACGTCAACAAGCAAATTCCATAGCCGAGGCAGGAAAGCGACAAATGGTGGTGTGATGTGGCTGGTGTGGCCCGGGCTGGGGAGCGGAAGGGATTGCTTTGAAGTCTTAAGCTTCTGATGCCTGGCTCGGGGAGCAAGTGGTAGCAAGGCTGATGGGTTGGTGAAGTGGCAAGCTCTGGCATTGCGCAGAGGGGGGGCGGGGGAGAGCATTCCTTTTAAATCTGAAGGTGTGAGTGAGGCCAAGCGCGCTCCTGGTGAAGCGGCACGGTTCATTAGACAACATGCATTGGAAGGAATCCGCTCTTGGTCAAAGAGTTGTTTTCAACCCAATAGGTTCAGAGCAATAAATTGCTCGACCTAAAAATGGGTTGTTCTGGAAAACCTTGCACCCTGTGGCGGGCACCCCCTGCTGCCTGCCACACTGTGCATGATTGTAAAGAGGGGTCCCATAATTATTCACATGGGGCCTATTCGGAGGCCTTCACGTGAAGGAGGGTGTACTACTGGCCCCCAAAAATAGTCTCTGACAGCCTTTTCATGACACACAGACCAAGGGGCATATTATCAAGAAACGGCGATCAAATTATTGCCGCTTTAGCGGCAGGAAACTTCCGCTAAAGCGGCAATAATGGGCTTGATAATATGCCCTTGTGAATTCCCATAGCAGCCCAGGTTAACGCCAGAACCTGGGCTTGTATGGGAAGCGGCGATAATGTTATCGCCGATCTTGATAATATGCCCCAAGTCGGAAAGCTGTCAGAATCCGACATCGTAATCGGTCGGTTGGAAACATGGCCCAAAGAGCTCTACGATTGGGCTTTGACTGACTCGAACTCTCTGAATGCTGGTCAGCACCGATTCAGAATGTTTCGGAAATGTTACCGAGTTGGTCGTAAACACGGGTTCTGACATGGATTCCGATGAAACAAAATGCCGTTCAGAGCCTTTTACGACCGACACCGTAATCAGACCTAAAGTCGGTTCTTATTAACCTACCTCTTTCAACTTCCAAACCTAAAGAGTCAAATGACCTATAGAAAGAGACCCCTTATTCTCTAGAGGAGAGGGAAACACACAGGAATTTCCCTAGGAGGCAATAGAGACATTGACAGAAGTAGAGTAAACCAAGATCTCCTTGACCAGAAAGGTTCTACCTCCACCACGCCTGCCTTTCCCTTTGAATCTTTAACAGTAGTTTGGGAATCAGAGAGAAGGGAGGAACTGCTTAAATAATTTTTGGAGGCCATGGGAGTACCAGAGCATCCACCCACCCATGTCCATGGGGTTAGAAACTTTGCACAAACGTTCTCTAGCTCTGTGTTGCTGCGGGATGCAACAGGCCCTAGAGCAGTTCTCTGAATCTGTGACATATCTCCCTGAATGTCCTTCGTGCGAGCTACAGATCTTGGGATATTAGAAACTTCTTACTCAAGGAGTCTGCTTTGACATTGCCCTTCCCCTTGATAGATGTGGTTGGCAGAGACAGGGGGAACTTCTGTCCACACGTTCCTATCTTTTATGCCATCAGATTCAAGGAAGTGGATTTTGATTCCCTTTGTTGATGTAAGCTATGGTTACACAATTGTCGGTCTGGATGAGAACATGATGGTGCTTTAGAATAACTTCAAAGGTCTTTAAGGATTCCCAGACTGCCGACAGCTCTCTCCAGTTTGAAGACTGTGGCTTCTATTTCACCACCATTCTTCCTTGAACCATGTAATTTTCCAGAGTCGTTCCTCCATCTTGTTACACTGGCATCGGTTGCTAGGATGTATGAAGGATTGGGATTCAATGAAAGCTCATTGGTCAAAGAGGATGTCTTGAGCCACCATAGATATTGCATTGGGGTCTGCCTTGGGATAGGAATGTTCCTATCATACTCAACTGATGATGGGCTCCAGAACTTCACACGATGAGTTACTAAAGTTCTCATATGTAACCTTGCCTAAGGAACTAGAAATGTGCAATATGCCGTGTGTCTTTGTACTCCAATCCACAGCCTTGCTAATGGCTTCTTGTTTGAATAGATGTCACAAGGTCTGTCTTACCATCTGTGCTGTGTTTTGAGGAAGATACACCATACCTTTGACCATGCTGATGCTGAGCAGGGCTCCAATGAAAATCTTCTCTCGGGCAGCAATCCGCTGACCCCTTGCAAAGCTCAGGATACGTCAAAGAGCCTTTGCACAATTTCCTGGCGTGTGATGGTAGTGAAGAGACAGATCTGCACGTTCTGCTCTTCTGCCCTTCCTACTCCAAAGCAAGAGCTAAAAGGATCATTCAACTCTGCAAGTCTAGGGGTCTCAGGGATTTAGAATCTTAAAATATGACACCACCCCCCTGATTGTGTTTGCGACTGCTAGATTTTTACTGTCTATGTGGTGCACTAGAGGCGCTAAAATTAAAAATGTTAAACTGCCTCTCCCGTGTTAGCATAAATACTGTAACACAGACGGTACCCTACACATAAATTGGCCAGGGACTGTCCATTGATTGCTCTTTCTTGAATCTGCTTCATTGGATCCTTTTAACCTTTTAACCCTTTTATGCGTATAGGCTGTTTTATGAATGTATCTTACTGTTGCCTTGTGACTTGTTTTTAACTGTATTGTGTATTTATGTGCTTTTATGGTTTTTAACCGATAATAAAGCTTTTTGACTGACTGACCATACCTTTGACCATGCTGAGCAGGGCTCCAATGAAAATCTTCTCTCGGGCAGCAATCAGCGGACCCTTTGCAAAGCTCAGGATACGTCAAAGAGCCTTTGCACAATTTCACATGATCGTTAGGGTACAAATGGAGAGCCCGAAAGGGACCCGTCTCAGCACCTGCATTGAAGAAGCACCGGCAGGACCCTGCCCACTTAAAGCCCTGGTCGTGCTCAGTCTGATAGACGCACCCGCCTGCGTCATTTGTATAGCGCGCTATGTCACCATGATGGCTCCTATCTGACGTATGTGCATTAGCGAATCAGAAAGCCATAAAGTTGCCCACATTGGAAAATCTGAGCAGTTTTAAACTTGTAAAACACAGGAAAGCTGGAAGGTGTTTTGCCAGGTATAGGAACCTGTATGCATTTCCTGACACTAGCAAATTAAATGAGGCAGCATTGGGGGGGGGGGGTTTCACGGTCAGGCCCTGGCAGAGCAGGGACTGGCCCCTGTGCACAAACATCTCCTGACCTCACCCAGAACACCTACATCATGATTGCTTAGCTGCCACACGGTACCTGATGATGCTTTTTTTGGTGTGTGTCAGCAGGAGTAAGACAGTGATTGGATGGGAGGGCAATGTGTTAAAAACAGGGCCCCGGTTGTGATAATGAAGGATTAAAACCACTTTAAACTGGCAAATAAGACAGAAACCAGCACACACACAGGGGCAAGGCTGGAGCAAGATGAGAGGGGCGCTGCTGTTGGCATAACCATAGCAGTGCTTAATTTGTCAGGCCCTTCTGCAGCTTCCACCACACAGTGCCCCTGCGATGCTGCCAATGATAGTAGCAACACAACTACTAACAATCCCACTGCTACAAGTGGGGAAACATCCTTTACAACGGAAACGTTACAACGCGGCACTGTTACAACGCAGGATTTACAACCAAAGTCGTTACATCGACTTTCGCTGGAGGGCGCTCTAGGATAGGAGATAGTTTAATTTACTGTCCAACACCATCCCTACTATCCGCGGGGACTGGAGTTAGAATAGTAAATTAAACTATTCACTATCCAGCACCCCCCAACGCAAGTCGTTGTAACGACTTGCGTTGTTCAACCTGCGTCGTAAAGGTACGCGTTGTACCATCATACATCACTACAAGTGTGACCATTCTGACTATTTCAAGCATCCAAAGCTATAAAATGGCTTGGGCAGCAGGTGATAGTAATTTTTAATAAATATAGCAATAATAATTAACTGTTGTTGTGCTCCTCTCTTAATTAGCTAGGCAACGCCACCTTGTGGCAGGTTGTCACAAGCGCTGGTGCTGACAATTGAATGCCGGTGCTGAGCACTGGAAACTACTGGCTCAAATTAAGCACCATCTTAATGCAGCTCGTGCGCTGTCAGAATATCTGCGCACTGCGCCTGGGCTCAGGTCGTACATCCTAAAAGCTGTCCCTGCTCTATAGAACACATGCCATCAGACCCGATTAAGGTGGAACACTTCCAATTATATAAGCCAACAAACATTTGCAATGCAACGGGTCTCACATTTGAGAGAGTTAGAGCTATTGGCGTTGTAATGACAATGTCTTTTACTCATGTTTTGTTTAGGAGTGGAAAGGATGTATGTGGTTTGGAGTAGAAGTATGTTGGCGGGACTGGAATTGTTAGGTGTGGAATTGTGTGGTATGGAGTGAATTTGTGTAGTAGAATTATATGGCATGGTGAATAGATAGGGGTTATATCTGCACAGAACAGATAGAAAGGAAGACAGAGAGGGATTGGTAGTTTGGTAGTTTGTACAGGAAGTGTTGAATGAACTCCAGACAGAGGAGCAGAAAGAGAGTGTGGGAAAGAGAGAAAGAAGGGAAGAGCAGGCCACAGATGCATAACGATGCATAAAGAGCGCATATATACAAAGAAGACTCCCCAAGATGAGGAGGAGATCATGGATTTGAGGGACAGAAACCTTGAAATGAGACAGGAAAGAAACTGTGCTTACTATGTGTGCGCAGGCAGTATAGAGAGGAGATAGGGAGTGTGAGGGAGGGATGAGAGGAGGCAGTGGGATTGCGAGATGAGAGGGTAGTGGCAGTGTAAAGAAGAGATGAGAAGGGCAGTGGGTGTGCGAGAGAGAGTTGACAGGGTTGTTGGAAGTGCAAGGGAGAGATGTGTTTGATTGAAATTGTTTGTTTTGGAATTGTGTGGTGTGAAGTTGTGTAGTGGAAATATGTGATATGTCAGTGATATACCTTTGAATGTTGTTTCCTAGAATGACTACTCATATATGCTGAAAATGGAGCCAGAGATAAGAATATGGGTCATGAGAGAAACCCAAGACCATTGCCCAGATGTAGGTAATTCTGTTTTACCGATTCATAAATACCGAATTTTACCGATTCGGTATTTATGAATCGGTAAAATAGAAGGGGGGAGATGTAGGTAGAATCGGTAATTGAATTACCGATTCTGTAAGAATCGGTATTTACCCAATCGGTAAATACCGAATGTTGCAAGGGTGCAGGGGGTGTCACTTTGACACCCTCTAGCACCCCGAATTCAGGCACGTGTGCCATGTGGCACACAGACATGCCCTAAGGGCATGTCTGTCTGTCACATGGCATAGGTGTGCATGCACACATGTGCATGCACACCTGGATTCGGTATTTTACCACCCAATTGGATTGGGTGGTAAAATACCGATTCTGTAAGGCCTGTGGGACTCAGAAGAGTCCCACCTACATCTGCAAGTTACCGAATCGGTAAAAATACTGATTCGGTAAAATAGGGCCCCTACATCACAAATGACCATTTACCGGTCGGTAAATGGCCACCTACATCTGGCCCCATATGAGCTCCTTGCATATTTCCATGAGACTTTAATATAGAGCACTTGTGTTTCCCTCAGCCAATTGTAATGAGATTCAAGCGAGAGTGTGTGGGCAGAATGTATCACCACAGAAGACCAAAGAGTGTGCTCTCAAGTCCAGTGAAAACGGGGGCAACAAAACATGTCGTAAATGTGCAATATGTAACAGGTGTATGTCGGAAAGTGAGTGAAATACAGAAATATTCTTTACATTTCTTTTAAATGTAAAATTAAAAGCTACACAAAAAAGACCCAACTTAAAAAAGTCACTGTTTGAAATTCTATATTAGAAAAGTAAAAAAAAAAAAAAAAAATGGCCAGCACATGTAGGTTTGAATGATTGATGCTAAAAGAGAAATACAGCAGTGACCAGTAGGTCCACCAGTGTTCTTTATCCAACACTGACTGGAGAGGCAGGGTTCTTTTTCGGAGTATGCTATCTGCCCTCCCTCTTTTCCCAATACAACCATTGAAAGTAGGCTAAAAGTTGTGAACGTTTGCATCTTAGGACCACAGCAGAAAATTTAGACTTTATACAGACAATGACATGGATGTCTGCATCATCTTATGGTAAGTTACCAAGAAGAGCAATCATTAGCTTTGTTTACCGAGCACTTTGGAGCAGGGTGGTCTGCTTTGCATGTTGCGAAAATAGCTCACCTAGAAAATCTTTTCTCACCAGGCACCTCCCCTAAACCAAACAGGTCTAATCAAATGCATACAACCACGGATATCTTTAAAAGATTACATCTCCTTCGTAACTTTCACCTCAGACCCAATCACAAATAATCAGGAGAAGGCTGCACTCACACAATACTCAGACATGAAGTCCCTCTTGATGCCGTAAAGTAACTTTACTCTCCAGCATGCAAAGTTAACAATTGGTTCAAAATAAGGTGATAATAATGTGTCTTAATTTTATCAGGCTATGTCTGTGTGTCCTTAAACGTGGGGGAAATAAGCTATAAGAACCTATTCTTCAACTATTACATTTCTGTAAATTAATTTGAATCTCCAGGGGAGGTTTGGCAGAAAGCAGGATATGATGTGATTCTACTGAGTCGGAGCACAGGGCTCACATTACAGGCGCATCCGGTGCTGGGCAGGGGAAGGGTACCACAAGTACCAGAATGCAGGTGTGTTGCACATGCGTGCACATGACCGTTCGAGGCGGAGTAGGCATGGAGAGTGCAAGAAATAAACAAGCCAGCACGTTTGTTGCGTGTAGAGGTAGTGATGTGCATAAATCAATGCACTGCATTAACCCCTAAATATTGTCCTCACGGTTAAAGTGACCTGGCAATCTTAAAACTAAGTGAAATCTAAATATTTAAAATATTATGAGAGCTCCATACTTAAAAACTCCTTCCAGCTGTTACATCAAAATGTAAATGAATGTACCTGGCTGAACTTAGGAACAGGTTCTCGAGCTGAAAAGGGATTTTTTTATATGGTGACTCTTCAATGCTTCAGATATCCTTTTCTAGGGATTCCATTTCCCCGTACCCAAGTCTCTTTAAATACAGGCAGACCTAAACATTTACCAAGACGGACAGCAATGGATGTGGTGATGAAATATCTCATTCGCTATGCAGGAAAGTGGTGTGTTACACGTCTCACATTCTTAAAAATAGTCTTATCCATTTAAAGCAGAATGTATAGTTGTGGTGGATGTCTTGCAATATAGAACGCTGAGACATGCAGGAGACAAAAGGGCCTTGTGGTTCATGGCTCTAAATAGACTGTGCATGAAATGACAAGCTCTTCATAGCAAAGTGGGCTCAAGAGAAGCGTGGGCTGGGGGCGTGGCTTACGCGTCGCCTGAGATGGCGGCGTAGCGGCGGAGCTCAGGCGCCGACCTCCGTCTTAATCAAGCTTCCAGCGGCATTATTGCCGGATTTCTGCAGCAAAACGCAGTTTTACTGTTCTAAGGATGAGGTGAGCCCAGCGCCCTCAATTTTATTTGTTTTGGCTGCAGTTTGACCCTAATTCTTCCGCGACTCGGATCTCCCGATCCCGGCCGCCAATTTTGTTTCTTTACTTCGCGGGGTTCTTTACCTGAAGCGCGAAGATGCTGCAATTATTTCCTTGTTATACCCCATTTTGCAGATGATTTTTCCTGCACTCTATATTTAACCTGAGCACTGTTTTTCTGTTTTATACCGCTACATGGTTTTTCTGCTTTTTTAGGGCTCGCCTGTTGTGCGCAGCACAGCTGGCAAGCTATATAGGGGCTTATCCAGTCTTTATCCACACACCACTGGCTGGCGATTCCTTGCAGTGCATGAAGCGCGTGCACAATGCCACCAGCCGCCTGCCTGCCTGCCTCGCATTCCCACATCAAAGGCAGCCCTCCCAGCGCATTTCTCACCCCCTAATTATTCACGGCCGGAGGCCGTATCTACTTTTAAAACGTGCACACCCCTCACCCCCCAGTCACTTCATCCGCGCCCACTTCACACGTGCTCTGCAGGTCATAAACAGGACCATCTGCTCCACTCCCAGCACTGCATGACCATCTTCAAAGCAAGCTTGTAACACGAGCTGCCCTCAGACGTTCCAAGACACACACTTTTAATGCTTCTGAGGTCGATAACATGAGCCCCGTTGCATTGACACACACTGCCCTCACACACACAAGTTACTGTCACACACACACCCTCAACCCCTCACCCTCCCTCACCCTCACCCTCACTCACCCTCAACACCTCACCCTCACTCACCCTCAACCCCTCACTCACCCTCACTCTCACTCATCCTCACTCACCCTCAACCCCTCACCCTCACTCACCCTCAACCCCTCACCCTCACTCACCCTCAACCCCACACCCTCAACCCCTCACCCTCAACCCCTCACCCTCACTCACCCTCGACCCCTCCCCCTCGACCCCTCCCCCTCAACCCCTCACCCTCCCTCACTCACCCTCACTCACCCTCACCCCCTCACTCACCCTCACTCACCCTCACTCACCCTCAACCCCTCACCCTCACTCACCCTCAACCCCTCACCCTCAACCCCTCACCCTCAACCCCTCACTCTCACTCACCCTCACCCTCACTCACCCTCAACCCCTCACCCTCACTCACCCTCAACCCCTCACCCTCACCCTCACTCACCCTCACTCACCCTCACTCACCCTCAACCCCTCACCCTCACTCACCCTCAACCCCTCACCCCCTCACCCTCAACCCCTCACCCTCAACCCCTCACTCACCCTCACTCTCTCTCACCCTCAACCCCTCACCCTCACTCACCCTCACCCCCTCACCCTCACTCACCCTCACTCACCCTCACTCACCCTCAACCCCTCACCCTCACTCACCCTCACTCACCCTCACCCCCTCACTCACCCTCACTCACCCTCACCCTCACTCACCCTCAACCCCTCACCCTCACTCACCCTCAACCCCTCACCCTCACTCACCCTCACTCACCCTCAACCCCTCACCCTCACTCACCCTCAACCCCTTACCCTCACCCACCCTCAACCCCTCACCCTCACTCACCCTCAACCCCTCACCCTCACTCACCCTCAACCCCTCACCCTCACTCACCCTCAACCCCTCACCCTCAACCCCTCACCCTCAACCCCTCTCCCTCACTCACCATCAACCACTCACCCTCAACCCCTCACCCTCACTCACCCTCACCCACCCTCACTCACCCTCAACCCCCCACCCTCACTCACCCTCACTCACCCTCACCCTCACTCACCTTAAACCCCTCACCCTCACTCACCCTCACCCTCACCCCCTCACCCTCACTCACCCTCACTCACCCTCAACCCCTCACCCTCACCCTCACTCACCCTCAACCCCTCACCCTCAACCCCTCACCCTCACCCTCACCCACCCTCACTCACCCTCAACCCCTCACCCTCACTCACCCTCAACCCCTCACCCTCAACCCCTCACCCTCACTCACCCTCAACCCCCCACCCTCACTCACCCTCACTCACCCTCACCCTCACTCACCTTAAACCCCTCACCCTCACTCACCCTCACCCTCACTCACCCTCACTCACCTTAAACCCCTCACTCACCCTCAACCCCTCACCCTCACTCACCCTCAACCCCTCACCCTCACCCTCACTCACCCTCAACCCCCCACCCTCACTCACCCTCACTCACCCTCACCCTCACTCACCTTAAACCCCTCACCCTCACTCACCCTCACTCACCCTCACTCACCTTAAACCCCTCACTCACCCTCAACCCCTCACTCATCCTCACTCACCTTAAACCCCTCACCCTCACTCACCCTCAACCCCTCACTCACCCTCACTCACCCTCAACCCCTCACTCATCCTCACTCACCTTAAACCCCTCACCCTCACTCACCCTCAACCCCTCACTCATCCTCACTCACCCTCAACCCCTCACCCTCACTCACCCTCACCCACCCTCAACCCCTCACCCTCACTCACCCTCAAACCCTCACCCTCACTCACCCTCACTCACCCTCAACTCCTCACCCTCACTCACCCTCACTCACCCTCACCCACCCTCAACACCTCACCCTCCCTCACTCACCCTCACTCACCCTCACCCCCTCACTCACCCTCACTCACCCTCAACCCCTCACCCTCACCCTCACTCACCCTCAACCCCTCACCCTCAACCCCTCACCCTCAACCCCTCACCCTCACTCTCACTCACCCTCACCCTCACTCACCCTCAACCCCTCACCCTCAACCCCTCACCCTCACCCTCACTCACCCTCACTCACCCTCAACCCCTCACCCTCACTCACCCTCAACCCCTCACCCTCAACCCCTCACCCTCAACCCCTCACTCACCCTCACTCTCTCTCACCCTCAACCCCTCACCCTCACTCACCCTCACCCCCTCACCCTCACTCACCCTCACTCACCCTCACCCTCACTCACCCTCACTCACCCTCACCCCCTCACTCACCCTCACTCACCCTCACCCTCACTCACCCTCAACCCCTCACCCTCACTCACCCTCAACCCCTCACCCTCACTCACCCTCAACCCCTCACCCTCACTCACCCTCAACCCCTTACCCTCACCCACCCTCAACCCCTCACCCTCACTCACCCTCAACCCCTCACCCTCACTCTCCCTCAACCCCTCACCCTCACTCATCCTCAACCCCTCACCCTCAACCCCTCTCCCTCACTCACCATCAACCACTCACCCTCACTCACCCTCACCCACCCTCACTCACCCTCAACCCCCCACCCTCACTCACCCTCACTCACCCTCACCCTCACTCACCTTAAACCCCTCACCCTCACTCACCCTCACCCCCTCACTCACCCTCACTCACCCTCAACCCCTCACCCTCAACCCCTCACTCTCACTCACCCTCACTCACCCTCAACCCCTCACCCACCCTCAACCCCTCACCCTCACTCACCCTCAACCCCCCACCCTCACTCACCCTCACCCTCACTCACCTTAAACCCCTCACCCTCACTCACCCTCACCCTCACTCACCCTCACTCACCTTAAACCCCTCACTCACCCTCAACCCCTCACCCTCACTCACCCTCAACCCCTCACCCTCAACCCCTCACCCTCACTCACCCTCAACCCCCCACACTCACTCACCCTCACCCTCACTCACCTTAAACCCCTCACCCTCACTCACCCTCACCCTCACTCACCCTCACTCACCTTAAACCCCTCACTCACCCTCAACCCCTCACTCATCCTCACTCACCTTAAACCCCTCACCCTCACTCACCCTCAACCTCACTCACCCTCAACCCCTCACTCATCCTCACTCACCTTAAACCCCTCACCCTCACTCACCCTCAACCCCTCACTCATCCTCACTCACCCTCAACCCCTCACCCTCACTCACCCTCACCCTCCCTCAACCCCTCACCCTCACTCACCCTCAAACCCTCACCCTCACTCACCCTCACTCACCCTCAACTCCTCACCCTCACTCACCCTCACTCACCCTCACCCACCCTCAACACCTCATCCTCACTCACCCTCACCCTCACTCCCCCTCAACCACTCACCCTCACTCACCCTCACCGACCCTCAACACCTCATCCTCACTCACCCTCACTCCCCCTCAACCACTCACACTCACTCACCCTCACTCACCCTCAACCCCTCACCCTCAACCCCTCACCCTCAACCCCTCACCCTCAACCCCTCACCCTCAACCCCTCACTCATCCTCACTCACCCTCAACCCCTCACCCTCACTCACCCCCTCACCCTCACCCCCTCACCCACCCTCACCCCCTCACCCACCCTCACCCCCTCACCCTCCACCCTCACTCACCCTCAACACCTCACTCACCCTCAACACCTCACCCTCACTCACCCTCAACCCCTCACCCTCACCCTCCCTCACCCTCACTCACCCTCAACCCCTCACCCTCACTCACCCTCAACCCCTCACTCACCCTCAACCCCTCACCCTCACTCACCCTCAACCCCTCACCCTCAACCCCTCACCCTCACCCCCAACCCCTCACCCTCACTCACCCTCAACCCCTCACCCTCAACCCCTCACCCTCACTCACCCTCACTCACCCTCAACCCCTCACCCTCACTCACCCTCACTCACCCTCAACCCCTCACCCTCACTCACCCTCAACCCCTCACCCTCACTCACCCTCACTCACCCTCACCCTCACTCACCCTCAACCACTCACCCTCAACCACTCACCCTCAACCACTCACCCTCAACCACTCACCCTCAACCACTCACCCTCAACCACTCACCCTCAACCACTCACCCTCAACCACTCACCCTCACCCTCACCCTCCCTCACCCTCCCTCACCCTCACCCTCCCTCACCCTCACTCACCCTCAACCCCTCACCCTCACTCACACTCAACCCCTCACCCTCACTCACACTCAACCCCTCACCCTCACTCACCCTCCCTCACCCTCAACCCCTCAACCCCTCACCCTCACTCACACTCAACCCCTCACCCTCACTCACACTCAACCCCTCACCCTCACTCACCCTCACTCACCCTCAACCCCTCACCCTCACACAGTGCAATAGGTCTCAGACCATTTCAGTTACAGCTTTAAGAAATGTTTATGGCTTTTTTTTATTTGTAATTCTTTAGCATTGGCTACAGGAAACAAAAATGCTAAACATTTACAAAAAAAACCCATAAACAATTCTAAAAGCACTAACTCTAATGGTGCGAGACCTATTGCATTTCCAATGCTTGTATTCACTGATTATCCTGTCTCAACCGGGATTGCCACCATTTTGTCTGTTTTTCCACTCAGTCCTCAAGTTTTTTCCTTGTTTTAACTAACTGCTCACCCATGGAATTACTTTTGGTGGCCTGTGCACTGGTTAATTAGTCCTCTTTGTTCCTTCATGGGGAAACTCCGTAACTTGAAGCTCTCTACCAATAACAAGTTGCCTGCTTGCTCTGATTCCGACTCTGCGATACAGGATATGGAAGATAACTCAACGTCAAAACCTGAAATGTTACCTGGGACAATTCCTAAACCTCATAATGGTAAAATACTACCAACAAACTCAGCGTCAACTAAACGCCTCAAGAAAGACCCTCCTTCACCAGGTAATGCCTCATCCTCTTCATCTATGGATCTTATCATGGAGGAGATACGAGCTCTCAAGCCATTTATGGAAATGACCACTAAAACCCTACAAACTATGCATGATAAATGGTCATCCCTGGACTCTCGTGTTCTGATTATAGAGCAATCGACGGAGTCTCTTCAATCTTCCTGTTCTCGTATCCCATCCATGGAGGTTGACAGACTTCAACTTAAAAGACAGGCGGAGGATTTGGAAAACAGAAATCGCAGAAACAACCTACGCCTTTATGGACTTCTTGAACTTTCGGGAGGGTCAAACCCTACTGCTTTTTTCCAATCCTTTCTTCCCAAAATTTTGGACTCACCTGTTCTATCTTCCATTAACATTCAGAGAGCTCATCGCCTTGGTCTCAAGATCTCTACTAAACCTCGAGGTGTCATCATGTTGTTTTTACAATATACAGACCTTCTACAGGTTCTTTCAGCCGCAAAGGCCAAGAAGAAAATTATATGGGAAGGTCATCATCTTTTCCTGTCACAAGATGTAGCTAAAGCCACTGCCGACCGCCGGAAGAAATTTCTAGACATGCGTCCACAATTGCGAGCTCTCAATGCTAGATATGGTCTACTTCTCCCGTGTCTTTTCAAAGTTGCCTACAAGGATAAGACTACCACGTTTGAAGATCCTGTAGCTCTACAAGAATTCCTTCGTCATCACGGAGCATACGCTATGGACACTTCCAGAAAAGTTTAATTGGACTCGATAACACTTTGGTCTTGTTGATCCTGCTCATATCTCGTTGTTCCTGTTCTGATTGTCGTTCTCTTTTACCCTTTATATTTATCCCTTGTTCGGAAATGTCCTGACTCCATGTTTCCTCTTTTTATATTATACTTTTTCTCTCTTTTTTACAGGTGTCTTCTCCCTCTTCCTTTCCCGGTGTGTCACTTTGTTTTTGTGATGTTTTGGCATTTTTGCGGCGGAGGTCTGGTGTCCGCTCTCGTTGTTGTCGCCGTCGTCTTTTACCGCAGGCACCCTCGTTTCTCTTTTGTTCTCGTAAGTATGTTTCTCAGTCGTCTGTTTTGGACCTGTACTGTCTCTTTGTTCCTTATCTCTTTCTATTCTTTATTTATCTCATCAACAATTCTTCCTCCTTCACTTCTTTATCCTCATCTTTGTTTTTCTTCTGCTTCTCTTTTTTCTTTCCTCTTCCCTCTCTCACTTTACTCCCTGGCTTCTTTTTCCTTATTCTTGCATTGTTCTTTACACTTTTTCTTTTCTGTACTAAGTAAGCATACTACTGCTTTATATTTTTCTTTGATTCACCTTTCCCGGTTACTACTTGGAATGTTAAAGGTTTAAATAATCCGATTAAAAGGCAACAGGTGTTATCCCATCTCGCCAGACTTAAAAGTGATGTTGCCCTCCTTCAAGAATCCCATCTCTCAGAGGCAGAGGCTTTGAAACTCAAACGTTGTTGGGTGGGACATGTATTTCTCTCTCCTGCTGCGGGTAAGAAAAATGTCGTTTTGATTTTGTTTCATAAAAAGTTACATGTTTCTACAGTTTCACATGAATGCGATGTTAATGGTCGTTGGGTAATTGTTAATTTCAACAGCCCCTTGTGTATGGGGATAGAGGCATTTAACTATAGTGTCAGTAGCCTCTTATGTATGGTGCAGTGGTTTTATCCCATTCTCGCCTACCTCCTAAGTGTATACAATGTTTTGGCAACAAAGCCGGCACCACCGTCTGTGTCTAGTATACAGTAGTTTGATAAAAGTGCCATCCGCCACTCCTACTTACAGTATACAATGGTTTGATAACAGAGCTAGCAGCAGATTCTGCTTAGAGTATACAGTGGTTTGATAACACAGCCAGCAGCATACCAAGCCTACTCTTACTGCTATGAGCTTCAAAAGAAATGAAAAAAAGCTCTAAATCCTTTCTTCTTCTATCCCTCTAGTATCCTTTTCATTCTAAATAACAGACTAACATGTCCACCACTTAAATGTATTTCATATTTCACTATACTAATTCACCACTGATCCTTTATGGGTTCCAGAGTAGTGTGCTACTTGCCGAAAAAATGCTTCAACACCTCATCAGGGGTAGCAGGCACTATATGAATGCAAACCTTTTCCCCTCTTCTATCCGTCCACTATCCTCTATCCTTCTCAATCCAAACAATTGACTAACATATCCACCACTCATATTACTTTCAGATTTCACTATACAAATTCATCACTAATCCTTTACGGGTTCCGGAGCACCGTGCTACGCACTGAACAATACGCTTCAACACCTCATCAGGGGTAGCAAGCGCTATATGAATGCAAACCTTTTCCCCTCTTCTATCTGTCCACTATCCTCTATCCTTCTCAATCCAAACAACTGACTAACATATCCAGCACTCAAATTACTTTCAGATTTCACTATACTAATTCACCACTAATCCTTTATGGGTTCTGGGTGCTACCTGCTGAAAAAGCGCTTCAACACCCCCATCAGCACTATATAAATGCAATTACAATACAATCAGTTCTGGGTTTAGAAGCAACCCAATGCTGCATCCTGGGAAATGTAGTCTCCCCCTTCCCTCCCCCCAACGTTGAATAGGAGCTGAAAAAGCCAGCCAGCAAAATGTTGACTGACAAAAAGACTGCAAGAGTCACACATGACAGAACATCACTTGGGTGCCACATTTCTATATTTTACAACGCGGTCTAGTCCTTTCCCAATACAATTACTGTCCTACTGAACTAATCGAAACCCTGTTCACCTCTTATATGGAAGTGCACATTTCATTCACATCATGCCATTTATTTTGACTTTTGAATGCCATGTATAGAAATGTTTCACTGGCAGGAAATGCAGCAGTGCAAGCTTTTCTGACCATGCAAGTGGTTTGGAAAAATAGGAGTGTGAGACTCAGTGTGTGTATGCAAGAGTGAATGTTAGAGCGCAAATTAGTGTTTTAGAGGGTGTGCAAGAGTGTGTGTGTGTTTTTAGGTTTCGCTGGGGGACGGAGCCGTTAGGCTCCGCCTCCAGAGAAATCTATTGATTACAGTAAGCACTCTGGAACACGCCCCCCGTCCCATTGGCTAGCTCCATAAATGGAGCCTAGCCATTGGAACAGAGAGGCGTCCGTCATGGCTGGACCAGACACGGGGGCGTTCCCGAGAATCTTTGGCTTTTGGCTACGTCAGCCAAAAGCCGGGAACGCCCCCGAATCTGGTCCGGCCGGGCCGTGCTTGCTGCTGTCCTGCCTTACTCTGTGTCCCTCCTCCCTCCGTCCCCCCTCCCCCCTCCTCGCTGTCCTGTGCACGTTTCCCGCCGGCCGTCCGTGTCCCCTTCCCCTCCCACAGAAGCAAAACAACCCTTGTGTCCCATTGTCTTTGCAGCATTCCCTCCCCTCCCACATCAGATCCCCGACTCCCGAGCCGCAGCTGATCCCCGCTCTCCCCGCCTCCCTCTCCCCTCCCACAGCAGATTCCCGCCTCCCTCTCCCCTCCCACAGCAGATTTCCGCCTCCCTCTCCCCTCCCACAGCAGATCCCCGCCTCCCTCTCCCCTCCCACATCAGATCCCCGCCTCCCGAGCCGCAGCTGATCCCCGCTCTCCCCGCCTCCCTCTCCCCTCCCACAGCAGATTCCCGCCTCCCTCTCCCCTCCCACAGCAGATTCCCGCCTCCCTCTCCCCTCCCACAGCAGATCCCCGCCTCCCGAGACGCAGCCGGTCCCGATGCCGTTGTGACACGGCCTCCGCTCTCCCCCTTCCCTCCCACAGCAGATCCCCGCCTCCCGAGCCGAGCCGCAGCTGATGATGAGGATAAGCTACTCTCGCATGAAGTTTGAAAACTTCAGAGTTCTGCTTCGGTATTTGTGTTACTTTTGAAACATTAAGCCAGCCACTTTATCGCTCACTTTGTTAGCCGCTTATTTTCATTTGTAGGTGGGGCTTGCTTTAGTCTTTGCGTTCAGTGCCTGGGCATGCTTTTTTCTGGACCTGGAAACAGTGGGTTTTGTCACTCTTCTTTTTCTAGCGCAGAAAACCCATAACACTCATGAGAACAGACAGTGGGGTGGTGTACTTCCGGGAAGCACTGGAGCTGGACTTGTACTTCCGGTACGGCGTCCCAGCGCTCTCCGGCCAGCTTTCTGCCGCTGGCTCCCGTACGCGGCCAGTGGAGGGGACTCTCCCCTCCGGCGCTGCCTGCTCCCCGCTCTGAGGCCCAGTGGCGGCGGTGGCGGGGCGAGCTGAGGCCGCGGTGAGCGAGATATGGATATACTGACCATCATATCAGGATGTCTTTTTCTAGCCGCCGACATCTTTGCCATCGCGAGCATCGCCAACCCCGACTGGATCAACACCGGCGAGTCTGCAGGTGAGGAGGGAGAAGTAGGGGCGAAGTCGGTGGTAAAGGATGCTCCACAATTGGGGGGGGCGGGGGCTCTGCAGCATTATTTATACGGCAGGGTGCCATGGCATGAAAGTGTGTGTTTGGGGAAGTAAATCAGGGGTCTGCGAGTGAGCAGTCTTACGGGCCGTAGATGTCTTTACCAAAGATTAACAGACTTTTAGCTTTTGAGCTTGTAATAAATATAGACCGAGCGTGCATTCGGAATCTGCTGTGTATCTGGGAACCTGAAATCCACCTAGTTATGAAGAACCTTCCTTAGTTGTGCTGTACAAGGGCCCTTCGATGCCTGTGTGCGACAGTGTTCATAATAGTGTGTGGTGGTACTGTAATTCTCACTACAAAGTACATCCCTGTCTGGCGGTAACTGGAAGCTGGCATCCGGTTCAAGGGGTCTTGAGAAACACCGAGTGGTGGTGAGAGGATAGTGGTTGGCGGGTAGAAAACTGGTGGTGAGAGTATAGTGGTCGGCGGGAAGAAAACAATGCCCGTGTGGACGGTTTGCATTTTAAGTAAAATGGTAATAAAGGCTGGGATGCAGTAACGTATGCGTGTAAGTGTGTGATCCTCTACCTTTGAGCTGACGGTCATCAGAACAAGGATTTTCGTCCCGGGGTCTGCGATTTACTTACAGTGGTCCACTGATAAAGTAGACTGAGCCGAAGGTGGGTTTATGATAAGAGATGCGTAAGCACTGTCCCCGGAACAGTGCTCAATGCATGTTGTGTTAAAGGGATTCCATTACAAGTATGGTGCTTGTGTATAGATGTCGTCAATGTTTTACGATTTTAACATGTTCCACTATCGAGGAGCTGGAAGATGGGTGTGAGATGATCGTGCATAATGTTTATAATGAAGTGTTTCTAAAATGTTTGTTTTTACTGTGTTTTCAAAGAAAGGGATTCTCTTTAATGAATTTGTTCATGTTATTTGTGCATTGAGACACACTTATTTAAGGGCGTGAAAGTGACACACTTGTAAGATTGGCACCATCTCACCGGTATCTGTACCCCCTTGCTTACAAAAATTGGACCCCTCCCCCATGTCCAAGTAAACCCCATAAGCTGTGCGGGCAGCCTTGAACCTTAATGAGAGTGAATGTCTGTTCCCGCACAGTACAGCCCTTGCCATCGTTATATAGTCGGCATGACTAAAGTGAACTAACTCTTCAGAGGGGTGAGAGTTACAGTTGAGAAGGAATACGGTACCACCGTATCATTTTTCCAAATCGGTGCCGCTGTCCGCCTCCGCCCCCCCCGCCCCCCCGCTGTCCGTGTGCCCGACTTGTAGATGACATCATCCCTAGCTGCAGAATAGCGGCGTCTGCTGGGATTTGCGGTTCTTTCATCCCCTCGGAAAATAGATTTAGCAAACGTTTTTTGCACCTTGGATAGTCACTCGTATTTTCTCACGCCCAGATGTTTATAAACCGGTTTGGGGTTTGTGGAAGGATCAACAATGTTGTAACTAACACAGTATGCACTGCTTGTGCTCATAAGTATAGAAAAATCAATTTCCTTCACAGTTATTTAAGCGTACACAATTGCGTTTTTATGACAATCGGGGTATACGTCAGTCTGAGCCTTATAATAATCTGCCTTCATCACTGAGTATGTTCCAGGGTGTCAAAGACTGCTGTGTAGGTTAGATGGCACTTGTCAACTTTGTAAGGAGTTCTACTATGGAAACATGTATGCTGTTTGATTCTTTTGGGTGGCAAGTTCTGAATTTTATTGTGCTTTTGCATGTACGGGACGAATACATGGAGAGAGTAATAAGGAAATGACTCGACCAGTAATAAAAAAAAAAAAGTATCCACAATAATCCTACGGTTGCAAGCCTCATAACTGGTTCGTTTTTTTGGCCTCACTCCTTAATTTACATTTACGATTACAATATTAGTTGAAATGCAGCTTGGAGTTAGCAGCAGTGGTCCAGTTAATACGTCACACTAGTGAGTGGTAAAGTGAAAAGACATGTGTTCAGGCAGATTGGAAAGTGTTAAATAGATCACTGCCTTACAACTTCAAATGTGTTAGTGGCTGACAAGGCTTACTGTTGAAGAAAAGCCTGCAGGCAATCAAGACTCTGTTCATCGGTGTGCAAACATAGGGTGTTATCTTTGAATACTTTTTTAAAAATTCTTTCTAATTATTTTGCGTTCTAAGATGGGTCACTCATGGATCCATAACACGTTAGTCATCTTGGGAAGGGTAAAGAATGGTAAAGTTAGCAAAGTATTCAGAGCATGCTGTCTGTATGTACATATGCAGGATTGGTCTTTTTTTAATGGTTTTCCTAATGTTTTTTTCCCCCGTACTTTAATTATTTTACTGTTCCTAGATGGCCGACGTGTTGAAAAAATTCTTTGGCTTACCTGGTTAGAAAACTGATAAAGTGCTATCAAACAAAACCATCATTGCAAAAGCCAAAAGCGTTAAGGCCGGATAATAAAGCCAGACTCTTTGGCTTTGCCAGTGCTCGTTATTGGTTTAGGTACAGTTCTCAGTGGCAGTAGAGTAGCGTTTTAACTTACTCTTTTCCGGAATTCTTAATGCACAAACTGATATCCAGTACCTGTTGCTGATGCCTACAATTCTCCATACCTTTGTAATTCTTGTGAGAAATGTACTCATTTTAATTGAATTAACAAAGGTTATAATATTGTGTGGGATGGTCAAAATACAAACCGATTCTCTACTTTTCAGACCACAATTGTTGAAATAGTTTGCATGCTGATTTTCAGGGTAGTGGGCCTGCACCTAGTTAAAACTAGTAACTTCGGACCAGTCAATAAAGTGGACATCATGAAAATCTAGGCTTAAAATGAGAATGGAGAGTGACTAGGGAGTGGAGAGTGACTAGGGAGTGCAGAGTGGTGACTGCAGAGATTAAGCTAATGGCAATGTAAATGACAATGCCATTTATTTATCTGTTTTCAAAACCAACACATAAATACAAATTTTTTCATTTACAATGCCAATAACTCTAACTTTTCCAAAGGCGAAACCATTGCATTGTAAATGCTTGTTATTTTTGTGAGTGCGCTGGACCCTGGCATCAGTGGTGTCTGGTGCTCTGCATCAGCACTTGATTGCCAGGGCTTGTAACATTTTGCCACATGGTGGCACTGTTCTGTCTAATTTAGAGATCAGCACAACAGTTGTTTCTTAATTCAGTACATTAAAAATTACTGCTGCCCAAACCATTCTTATGGCTCTGGGGGACTGGAATAGGCTGAATTGACTTACATGTTGGAGTGTGATGATTAATAATTGTGTTAGCACTGCCCCTGGCGGCGCTGGCATAGGCAATGTCTGGTGCAAACTGCAGTGGCATCCTGAAAAGGGCCCTGACACTTCTTTTTTTTTTTTTTTTACAAATTAAGCACTGCCTGTCATACTGGAGCGAATTCTTTACATATATGGCACCGTGGCAAATGTCTGCCACTGCCATTTTGTATGTAATTCTTGGCATAGGGGGACACCCATGACAAACTTCTTGCCCTTGTATACGGGAGGGCATTCCTGACATATGGGGTGAGCCCATTGCAAATTTTGAAGAAAATGGGGTCAAGCCCCAAAGATGGTCAGGCTTCCTTGGTGCCCATGAAGGTGCTGGCAGAGTTCACCAGTGCCCGCTCCGAGCCCATGGCTGCTTAGCAAACACACCATCAATACTGGGCTTTGCTCTATTTGATCCCTCTGTTTTCAAAATGTTATTTGCTGCCTCCTTTGCCCAAAAAACTCGGGCTCACTGAATTAGCTTGCTTGGTAATACCAGTTACGACTGGCAACTGGAGGTCGCAGGGAGCGGTGGAAGCTGTGTGGGCTGGAGCAGAGACTGTGGTAATGAAGTTACAAGCATTATCTAGAATGGATACAATTGTTTACATTTCAGGAGTGGACTGGCCCTCCCCACTCCCTCCCTACCTGTAATTCTTTACAATTTATATTCGAAATTAGATCTTTCGACTCGGGCTACACCATTAATTGTATGAAACCAGCACCCTTGTTTTAGACCTGAATTCGTGCTGTGTCATTGAATTTTCGGAACTTGAGAGCCCTGCATTTCCAGCTGTGCAGCACCTGATTCTGCCCCCCACCCACACACCCCTCCCCGGGCTCGACCCAGCGCCCCCTACCGACCCCAGTGCTGTCTGGCTCCTGAGTTTGGCACTGTGCCCTCTTTGTTCCCCTCCCGCACAGTGGTGGTCTAACAATTTTCAGAGTGGGGGTGCTGCCCTCAATGTTACATCACTAAAGTCATAGGGATTGTGGAAATCCAGGGGTCACACAAACGGCCAGATTCATCAATGTCCCGATTTGCGAGTCCTCAATAGCGAATATTAAGGAATCGCTATTAAGGACTTGCAAAACGGGATTCATGTAGGAATCGCTAAATAAATTGCGATTCCTACACATTCCTTATTTGCGATTAGCAAATTGCTAATCACAAACAAGGATGCGATTTCAAGGGTGCCAGGGGTGTCCAAAGGACACCCTGAAGCACCCCTGAAATGTAATCTACATTAGTGTTGCGCACACACATGTCCTTTGGACATGTGTGTGCGCAACATGCAACTTAGAAAAATGCATTTAAATGCATTTTTCTAAGTTTTCGCTATTTACCACGAGGTTTGACTTCGTGGTAAATAGCGGTCCTAAATTGCGAATTCGCAATTTTAAAATGTTTCATGAATAGCATTTAAGGAATCTCTAATAGAGATTCCTTAAATGCTAATCCTCGCAAATTTGCGAATTCTTTATTAGCGATTTTTGCATTTGGGATGATGAATCCCAAATGCAAAAATTGCACTTGCAAAGGGCCAGATTCTCAGAATCTGAGAATCTTTTGCGAGCGCATTTCGCTTGATGAATCTGGCTGATAGGGTAGTAAATTAGCCACGCCCATTCAGCAGGTGTGTGGTAAGATTGTGGCATGTCACCAGTGTTGCCTATTGGAACAGCCTGTCGCAAATATATTACTGAAACATGGTGTAGTAGTGCGCTGTCGTTTACATACAGCACCTTTCCATGGAAATTTGTACAGATATGAAATTTTACTGATAAAACTAGGTAGTGCACAAGGATGGTTGGGGACATTGGGTTTCAGTGACTAGTTATCCTTTGTGCATCACTAAGTAAAGTGTATAGATTTGTTTCAATCCTAATCAAAAAAAATGTTTTCAGTACACTTCAGAATTACAAGAAAAATGTGCATCATTTTTGCTTTCCTAACTGTCGATATATTTTTACAGTTCATTTATAGGTACTTACATTTTGTGCATTCGAAAAATAATTGCATCCTACACCTTTTTTCTTTCAAGCACCCTGTACCCCAGCAAAGTTTTGGTACAATTCTCTTTTAAGAATCCTCTCATCTTGCAGTTAGAGGATGTTTCCTAATTGCTGACATATTTTCACAGTTCATTTACAGGTGTTTTCATTTTGTGTGTTCAGAAAAAAAGTAGCATCCGACAGCTTTTTCTTTCACTTTACATTAACCCCACCAAGATTGGGGCACAGTTCACTTTTAAAAAAATTCTCTCACTTTGCATCAGAGAAAGAAAAGTAAACACCTATGCCACGTTAAAAGAATAAGAAGCAATCATTGGATATTTATCATTAAATCCAAAACAAATGCAATAAAATAAAAAAATGACAGGCACCTTTACTGCCCACTCACCTTCTGAACTACAGCATGGATATTTTGGGGGTGCTGAAGCACTCCCACTGAGTTGTGCTGGAGCAGTTTTTAGAGTGGAGGTGCTGGCATAAAGGCGCCAGCTCTATAAAACCTCTTTTTTTTATTTTGTGTCAATAGTGAATTTGTCAATTCCTTCAGTGGGTGCAAAATCCTAGTAAACATGTTTTTTGCAAAATGGCATTCAGTAGTACATTATAATGTAAATATTGCCAAATATATGTGTCATTTAGAGGTCTTTCATTTACAGTGCTAACACTCCTAATTGAAATTGTGTCTTTATGCCAATTTTTTTGCAAAACAGGCAGTCGAGAGAAGGGTCAGCATCTTACATAAGTCAAAATGTTGTCCAGCTGTGAAAATACTCATCACAAATGAATGCATGCACTTAATAAATACCAACAGGAAGGCAGCGATTTGATTTAAAATAAAGAAACACACAAAAACCACCACCATAAATACTGCGCTTCCAGGATATATAATACTATAAATAGGGTTGTAAATAGGAACAGCGGCACTAAGAATAACATGCTCCCAACATGCTCGCAGAACCCTGTTTAGAAGAGTAAAGGCCTTGGCATTGCCATCTACTGAAATAGACATTGTGTGGGCACAACTTTCAGCATAGATGTCAACAACCCATCCTTGGTAGTTGAAAGTAACCAGAGCAGGGGTGTCCAGCCTAAATCCAGCAGAGCCTAATCCATGCCAGATTTTCAGAATCACATCTGATAAGCGTGGCTCAAAATCCACTGGAGTGACTTACAGCACTCACCTATAATTACCTTATAGGAAGTCAGCCGGACAGTGGAGAAGTATAAACAAAAGTCTTTATTAGGCCAAACAACACTCATATGAGAGGGCCCTGTCCGACCTCACTCCTAGGAGTGCGAACGAGAGGACTGACTCTCTGCATCACAGCAATACATTATAATGCAATACAGTAAATGGGGTACGCCCCTTGTGGAAAGTTACTGAGCCTCAGACCAGTAGACAATGCTCTCATACAGCAGGCATCTGCACCTGCAAGGGATACATTATTATCTCTGCTCAAGGCCATGGAGCTAGGCTTCGGCGTCTCTGGGCATGAGAACATTACAGATAACGAGAAGTGTTAGTTTCGGCCACAGTGAGCCGAGAAACGAAAACTGCTGTCTTAGTATATTTCTGTATTCCTGCGGGAGGGGCATGAGCGAGCAGAGCCCGCAGGCACAGAGAGTTACACAAAATGGTGGCACACAGGCTAAGCTAAGAAACTAATATGGTCACGCATACATTTGAATATAAGAAAATAAGTAAGAATATGAATTCAGCATAAGTGCATATACGAACTGCATTAGTTAGTCATATGATGCTAACTCGCACGTCATCATAGGGTAATAAGGGCATCGAAAAGTGAATTCTATCAGACCCTCCTTTTAGCATCATTGGCTAACTATAGCCTCATTTATTTGCAAAAGGTAGTGCCGACATCCATTCTAGGGGCAATACTTTATTTCTTCAGTCTAGAACATCTTCTGCAATAAACATTAACCAACTTGCATCAGCAGGAATTTCAGTAATCATAGAAGTGGCATATTGACCATGTAACTTCTTTTTCGGACGTATATTCGCAGCACACATTGAACAACATGGAGGGAGGCAATATATGCAAAGGCAGCATGACAGAATTACACTCACCACTCCAACCAAACCCATCAATATTTTCCAGCCCCAGGAAGAAAAGGCACCCCAGAGCCACCCTTGGAGAGACCATGTCCCATTATCTTGGTGTAGTTCAGTCGCTAATCTATGCAATTTTTGCACTGCCAAGTTAACAGTCGGGGCGGAGTCAGGGATATAAACACAGCAAGAGGTCCCGATGACGCGACAGGCCCCGCCCCTATCAGCTAGTATGACGTCAAGAACCATCCTGTTCTGGATCGTAAATAATCTCATAGCCTGAACCTCAACAGAGATGTTAGTCGTAATGTCAGCCTCAACCAGAACCACCTTTTCCATTACCCTAGAGAGTCGTCTAATAGCTCTACTGTTGAATATAGGACCCCAGAAAGGAAGCAAACCCTTAGAAAAATCAGTCCATTGCTGATACGAGGTATCTGTCTGATCAACGTCCTCTACCTGAAGTTCCCTCCTTTTACGCTGCTCTTGCGGATGCTCCTGAGGACTGGGGAATCGTTGATGAGTTCTATGGTAATCAGAGGGAGCCACATACACGGGAGGAATCATATAAGCCAGGTAGCACACCCCACCCCAACTATTCACTGGCGTTAAAGGGAGAGCGAGGAACCTATCTTTTTTATAGGCAGCAGAAGGTAAAAGCCCACAAACCCAGCAATCTGTCATGTTGGTAGTGGCATGTGCATGATGCAAAGTTTTAATAAAAACATTGTCTTTATAATTTTTACGTATCATTCTCTCTCCATAATCGACAGTTATCATCTTGTGTTCCGGAACAGCAGTAGGTGTGGGTGCAAATGTATGAACGGGATAGTGTTTATCTAGGAAAAACAGTATTCCAAGAGTCACCAGAAAGGCAATTAAAACTATTATGATCACTACTATTTTTCCCTTTCGGGGAAGGGCCAACCAGGGGGAATCGGGCTCACGTCTCGGGGGAGCTGCAAAAGGCTGCTCCTCATCAGGGATGGGCCGCCCAAAGGGATACATTTCTAATAATCGTTCAAAAGTATCAAAAATCCAAAAAGATAAAAATCACACTGTTACTAAAAAAATAGTCCCAGACAATCCTCAACCGGCCAGAGGGGTTCTTCAACCCTTAAAAAAGGGATCTTCTCCCTGTGTCCTTCAAAGCCTCACAGGCAGGCTTTTACCGTCCATACCTACTCCAACGTCGCTGTTCAATTATTTGAAACAAGGGAAGCACTTAATTCGGGCCCCGCGCCACTCTATAGTCTCAAAGAACACAATCTTCGGCTAAACACCAGGGCTCTTACAAGTCCATCCCTACCACTAAATCTTCTTTTACATAATGTCCACTAAGCCCTTCGTCCATCATATTCCAGCACTGTTACTTATTTTCTTCGGGGCCGCAAATTATAGCGAGTGCTCCCTGGCACTTCGGGGTCAGGAAACAAAGCAGGTGTATCAGCGGCAGATGCTGAACTTTCCGATATCTCTTTGCTAGCAACAGAGGGAGTGGTAGAGCTCACAGTATTCTCAATTCCGCTTCGCTCTTCTCCAATCAGTGGAGCATCCGAGAAAGGAACATACCTCGGGATATGTTCACACTCCTGGTCAGCGATGCCATCTTGTACCCATTGATCATAGGGCAACGGGAGCGGGACCCTCTTCACATGAGAGGCAAGGGTCCACGCTTTCCTGCCGTCAATCCGAAGCGCCGTGCGTGTAGTGAGGAGCACCTGGCGAGGCTCTGACCACCTCGGTTCCAAACAAGACTTCCGCTGATATCTTCGGACGACGACCCAGTCCCCCGGGAGGATGGTGTGTCCAGGCCCCTCTGGCAACGGTTTCAGAGTGTCTGCTACCTGCTGATGAATAGAACGAAGATCTTTAGTCAAAGCATACAGATAATCTGTCAACAAAGGGTAAGGTATTTCAGTAAAACATTTAGGCCTAGGCACTCCCCAGATATTGGCCGGGCGGCCGAATACCACTTCATGTGGTGAAACGCCCATTTTTGCATTTACAGTGACTCTCGTGGAAAGCAAAGCTAAGGGAAGTGCATCTGGCCAACGGAGACCTGTACTCTCACATATTTTGGCCATCTTGAGCTTGAGCGTGCCATTAAACCGCTCCACGAGTCCTGCTGCCTGAGGGTGTAAGGCTGAATGGAACTTCTACGTTATGTGCAGACCTTTACTAATTTGTTTCACTAATTCTGCATTAAAGGACGTGCCATTATCACTCCAGATCACCCTAGGTAATCCGAAGCGGGAGAAATACTCCTTTATCAACATTTTCGCAGTAGACATGGCCGTACAGTCTTTCGTTGGGAACGCCTCCACCCACCTACTAAAAGCACATACGACTACAAGGACGTACTTCAAGTTATTGACTCTTTCCATTTCGATGTAATCCATCTGAATCACCTCAAAAGGGAAAGAGGGGGGTGCAAAATTTCCAGTTGGGACAGGGGTACCCTTTCCAGGATTGTGTCTCAAACACACCATACACTGACGAACCAAATTGGTGGCCATCTTAGAGATATTTTTATTGCTCCACACCGGGTCTAACAATTTGCAAATACCCTTGGCACTCACATGGGCAGGCCCGTGTGCCATCGTCACTACTGGAAGGACATACGCATTCGGTAACATCCATCGTCTCTTGTCTGTCACATCCGTCCAACATTCATCCGCATCCAGTCGTCCCTGCCCATCCTTCCATGCTCTCAATTCCTCATCCGTCGCTTTGCCCTGTATGTTCTTGACACTCTGTACCGTGTCTGCGAACATATGAACATCTGGGACCCATCGTGCTGGCCCTGCCACAAACATTCGTGGTAATTTTTCTCTAGCAGTCTCTTTTGCTGTCTCATCGGCAAAAGCGTTGCCTCGCCCGACATCGTCCACTATTGTCTTGTGTGCGCTACATTTTATCACAGCCAATCTTTTGGGTAAAGTCCGTGCCGTTAGCAGTCGTAATATCAGTGGACCATGTTGGATGCGTTGTCCATGGGAGGTCAAGAATCCCCGTTCTGCCCAAAGTCGCCCATAATTATGAACCACGCCAAAGGCGTATTGGCTATCGGTGTAAATGTTCACATCCAACCCCTCACTCAACTCACATGCTCTCAGTAAGGCAATAATCTCGGCAGCCTGAGCAGAATTGTAAGGTATTCTAGAAGTCTCTACCACCGTCTGTAATGTCGTTATTGCATATGCTGCTGTCGATGTCCCGTCTGGTCATTTAAAACAGGATCCATCGACATACAGTTCCCCGTCTGGTTCTTCCATGGGCCTGTCTGTCAGATCCACCCTCCCCTTTGTCTCTTCCTCAGTCCTATACAGACAGTCATGTATGTCATCATCATTTGTGTCATGTGTGTCAGTATCTGTGGGGATAGGTAACAAGGTGGCGGGGTTCAATGTGGCACACCTTTTAATTGTTACATGGGGTGCAAAAAGAGTCATCTCGTAACCTGTCAGACGAGCGCTTGTTAAATGCTGCGTCTGTGTCCTGTTCAATAAAATGTCCACAGCATGCGGTACCATTACTGTGAGGTCTGATCCCAGCACGAGCCCTGCCGATTGTCTTATAGAGACCGCAGCAGCCGCCGTAGCTCTCAGACAACTCGGCAGCGCTCTTGCCACATTATCTAGTATTGCAGAGAAGTACGCACACGGTCTCTGCTTCCCCCCAAAACACTGAGTTAAGACAGACAACGCGCAACCTTCCGCCTCGTGCACGTAAAGAACAAAAGGCTTCTGGTAATCAGGTGTTCCAAGAACTGGCGCCGAACACAAAGACGTTTTTAGTAACTCAAACGCTTCCTGACATGCGGGGGTCCAGGGTAGGGGTTTGCGCACTTCTTTGGTAGTCAGATACAATAGGGGTTTTGTTAGTAACGCATAGTTAGGTATCCACTGACGACAATACGATGTTATGCCTAGGAACGCGCGCACCTCTCGCTGCGTGTTAGGTATTTGCATGTTAGTGATCGCTTTTATGCGCTCCGGCGTCAATCTCCTCCCCACTTTCGAAAGGAGGTGACCGAGGTAGGTGACCTCCGTTCGACAGTATTGAAATTTCGGAAGGGACACTTTATGCCCCCTTTTCGCCAAATGGTGTAACAATTTTACAGTAGCATCCCGACAACCCTGCTCATCATCCGATGCTATGAGGATATCATCCACGTACTGCAACATTACGTTGCCAGGTGGAAGTTCCAGGTCGTCCAATTGTGCCTTTAGAGCCTGACTGTATATACTAGGACTCTCAGTGTACCCCTGAGGAATTCTCTTGAAGCGGAAGCTTCGGCCAGCCAATGAGAATCCGAAGAGATAACGGCTTTCCTCATGTACTGGAATACTGAAGAAAGCATTTTTCAAATCTAGGACAGAGAAATATTTGGCCGAAGGTGGAATCATAGTCAATATTGTAGTGATGTCCGAGACCACCGGATACTGTGGCTCCACCACTCTATTTACCTGCCGCAAATCAATCACAAATCTATAAACATCAGGAGTATTATCAGTAGCATCAGGTGACCGTCTTTTAAGTACAGGCAAAATGGGACTGTTACATATATTCGAATCAGTTTCTTCCACTACACTAGACTGTATTAAATCCTGAATTATTTGTAACAAGGCCTTCTCACCCTCCCTAGGTATTCTGTATTGTGGAATTCTGGGCAATTTGGCTCCCACCTTCACTCTTATTGACACCGGGGCAATATCCATTCTCCCTACATCATTATCACTGACAGCCCACAAGCTGTCGGGTATGCCTCGAAACTCAGGTGGCAGTGGGTCGTCTTTTGAAAAGCACTGTAGTGGGCGGGCAACATTCGGGCCTAGAGTAATGTACACGCCATCCGGAGAACAATAAATGGTGGCATGCAATCTCTTCAATAAATCTAAACCCAACAAATTTTCTCCACAATTTGATGTCAATAAAAACAGTGAATCAACAGTAAAAGGACCAATCGTTAACGTGAGAGGTTTAGAAATGGGGCTAATCACCGGAGTTCCTGCGAAACCCACGGATATGTTATTCTTGCCAGACAGAGCCGCCCCTGGGACCCGAGAACGAGCCACTGAACTTTTCATTGCACCCGTATCCACTAGAAATTTCTGTTGAGACCCTAGTAAGTCGGCTTCGACATAAGGTCCCCTCTGATCAACTTCCATAAGTACCGGTCCCATGCTCTGTCCTACGCTGTCCTAGTTGTGGGAAAACCCTGTCAAATCGTCCACCGAGTAATCATCATTGTAATACTGGCCCCTCTGTGGCTGTTGTCTATCTGTCCCATTGTCAAAGTAATTGCCTCCCTGTCTCCCGCCTCCTTCTGATCGCGCAGCCTGTCTTCCAAAATCACCACTACCTCGTCCTCGTCCTCTTTCTGGACCGGTACCAGACTGGAGCAGCGGGCAGTCTCGCCACCAATGCCCTTCCTGCTTACACTTGGCGCACTGGTTCGGTCCCAGCCTTTCCCTACTCTCACCTCTCCCAAAACCACCTCCGCGACTCAGCGCCGCACCTCTTCCTCTGCCTCTTGCCACCTGCTGCAACAAAACCCTTGTCTTCAAATCTTTAGTCTTCTTCTCCTGCTTGTCCTTGTTCTCATTTTCCCTGTGCTCGTAATATTGCGCCATACTTAGTATTCCTGAAGGAGAGGACGTCGTCCACGTGCTCTCCGACGCTTGCAGTCTGGCTGATATTTCAGGCAATAAATTTGTGACAAACCTGTTAACAAAGAGTCGTAACCCTCCATCCTGTGACACATCCTGTCCACTAAAATCCATGAACGTTTCCTCAAACCTCGTAAAGAAATCTGAGACCGCCTCATCCTTTTTCTGCTTGCAAGCCGTCAACTTGTCCCAATCTACCTTTTTCGGGGGAATAAGGGAGTGCATATACTTTATTATGCGCCCCGGTAAAGCTAATATTTCAGCCTTCGGCTTCTCCCCTGGCTTACGCTCCTTGTCCCAGTCCTGTAACTCCTGCCATGTACCTCCCAGTTCCTCCCTATGATCCGTGCCTTTCACCTGTCGCCACACATCAACCGGGACCAAAAGCCCGAAAAACAATTCGACATCGGCTAACGTCATCACCGTAGAAGACGCCGCTTCCGTAAGCTCTTTGTAATAGGCGGTCGGATTCTTTCTGGAATCCGGCAGCTGAGCCTTCAATGACAACACTTCACTTCTCTTCCATGGCGTATACACCCATTGCTCCTGAAAATGCGCATCAATTCTGTTCCTTGTAACAGCCCTCGTGACTGGGTCTAACAACTCGGGGACCTCAGGATGAAAAATAGGGTGCACCTCTCGCATTGGGTGGAGACCTGGGAAATGGGGTGTACCGACAGAGGGCAATTCATTCCTGTATTGCAATAGCGCGCGCAGACTACTCATCACTTCCTTCACCCCCGTGTTCGTTCTGTAGGCTCCAGCCTGTATATCCCGCAAAACCGCCGGAGCCACACCTCCATATCCCTGCTCCCATAACGGTATCAATACACCAGCCATGTGCCACAAAGCGTGCTGCTGCATCAATGGCTCAAAATCTTTCATGGTGGACCAGATATCTTCGAACGAATAAATATTATTCCTGGCCCATTGGCATGCCTGGTTAGCCACCATACTTTTTTCATCTAAACCAACTGTAGAACGTGTAAGCAGCTTCCGTACCTGCGAAAACAATCCGCTACCTGCGCCGCGACTCGGTGTTAGCATCTCCTGACTGGGGGTGGTACTAGCTGAAACAGTAGGGAGTGCTAAAGAAAATGGTGAGGGGGCAGGTGAAGTGGTCTGGAGTAGAGAAACGAGGGGTGTCGAGGGTAGGGATTGTTGGGGGGCACTCGCTGAAGGACCTGCACTACTAGGGGCCGAAAGTGGCAAGGAGGGGTACAATGGCTGCGGGGCATAAGGGGGAGGGGGTCGGGCATTCAAAATGTCCTCCATCTCATCTGGGTCGTCCTCTCGTACTACGTAACTTTTATTTTCTTTCAACCTACAAAGTCTATCTGCGCGCTCCATGCGTAGTGCATTCTCATTCCCCACCTGTTCCCTCGCTTTCTGCGCCATAGTCTGGGTGGACTTTTTATACTCCTCTTTCTCCTCTCGCATCTTACGTTTCCTGGCCTCTTTCTGCCACACTCGCAAAGAGTCGAACATACTCTGGCGGCTACGCCTAGCAAACAGTTTGTCTTGCAAATAATCCAATTTAGCTTCATCAAAAGAACCCGTCAAAGGCCATTGTAAATCCACATTATCAGCAGTGTACCGATGCCACAAAGTACCAAACAAAATCGGGACCAGTCCATGTTTAACATACATATCAAAACTCGGTGTCCCTTCAGGGGGTGCAGGTTGGCTCTCGGCCAGTCTAGTATCTGAGGGTCGACAACAGCATCCAAAACATCGTAACTTGCTAAAACACGGCATCTTTACTTTATCTTGAATCACAACTCGAGTTCATTCACACACAAACATATAGACGGACATCAGAGAACCACATACACATATACAATATCTCCAAACACGTGTTACCAAATGGGACAAGGCCCGTCGACCAAGTCCTGGGGAACCTGGACTCTACCGCAGACCGAACAGTACGCTAACTGTTCTGAGGACGGGGAACGGATCCGCCACCCGTGCGGCACTATGGATCGCTGCGCACTTTACCGCGGGAAACCCGGATCACACCTCCACTGAATCACCACACTAGGAGTCAGGGTAAGCGCACCAGAGTCTACCCACAATGAGCCACGCTTTCACCACAGTACCATTCGGTCGGATCGCTACAAACAATTATCTCGAAATACGTCCCCAACCCCGTCAAGTCTGTCAGAGCACCAACTCGTACTCTGAGTTCCCCGGAGCACGCTAGCCCCAGGAGCACACCGGCTCCTTAAACCATCGGAGACACTCTAGTCTCTCGGAACACTCCCGTTCTTGCAGCAATCACAGGTGGACCACTCACCTTCCGTAGGCGGCACCGACCTCTACCGTTCTCCACCTCCGGCTGCCAGGACCAACACGGTCAGCTTCGCGTTCCGCCTTCTGGACCCCGGCGTAAGATCCGAACCGGGACCTCTCCCGATCAGCAGGGTGGGGCAGCGCTGCGAGAACCAAGCTCGGCATCAAATGGGATCCCGGGCCCACCGTGCCGACCAGCGGGTCCCCGGTCTTCTGCTACCCACTTACGGGTGAGAAAGATCCTTATCGCGGGGTCCCTATTCGGGCGCCATCTGATAAGCGTGGCTCAAAATCCACTGGAGTGACTTACAGCACTCACCTATAATTACCTTATAGGAAGTCAGCCGGACAGTGGAGAAGTATAAACAAAAGTCTTTATTAGGCCAAACAACACTCATATGAGAGGGCCCTGTCCGACCTCACTCCTAGGAGTGCGAACGAGAGGACTGACTCTCTGCATCACAGCAATACATTATAATGCAATACAGTAAATGGGGTACGCCCCTTGTGGAAAGTTACTGAGCCTCAGACCAGTAGACAATGCTCTCATACAGCAGGCATCTGCACCTGCAAGGGATACATTATTATCTCTGCTCAAGGCCATGGAGCTAGGCTTCGGCGTCTCTGGGCATGAGAACATTACAGATAACGAGAAGTGTTAGTTTCGGCCACAGTGAGCCGAGAAACGAAAACTGCTGTCTTAGTATATTTCTGTATTCCTGCGGGAGGGGCATGAGCGAGCAGAGCCCGCAGGCACAGAGAGTTACACAAAATGGTGGCACACAGGCTAAGCTAAGAAACTAATATGGTCACGCATACATTTGAATATAAGAAAATAAGTAAGAATATGAATTCAGCATAAGTGCATATACGAACTGCATTAGTTAGTCATATGATGCTAACTCGCACGTCATCATAGGGTAATAAGGGCATCGAAAAGTGAATTCTATCACAACTGACCATGCAAATGATTTGCATTTAATCTATTTTTAAGCCAATTTATCTCATGTGGCTACCCTGAAATCTGTGTTTGAAAAGTGTCTCCTTTACCTATGTTGGACACCCTTGATCTTGAATAATACTGAAAAGAGTGATATTCAGTTTACAGGGGTCTCCAAACCGGTCCTGGAGGGCCGGATCCATGCCAGATTTTTTGGATATCCCCATTGAGATACATGTAGTAATTTTAAAAATCTGGCATGGATCCGGCCCTCCAGGACCGGTTTGGAGACCCCTGAGTTAAAATATTTAGACTCGCTTCCTCTTTCTACCCTACACCCCTTGAATCTTGCTGTTCATATTTCTCTATTTTTTTTTTATCTCCAAGCGCACAGAGCGGTGATTTAGAAGATTCACCTGAGTTTTGACTATAAGAAGACTGGAAACAGATGAATCTAAATTTTCCCTTTAGATTCGCTGTAGTGTATAGGTTGTTTTTACAGTCATTAAGAGCTGTTTACTAAGATGGTACCATACAAATTTTCATTTATTAGCATTTTGCTAAATGTCCTATCTATGTGCTTGACCAATGGATAACAACCTGTCTTTACTGAGTTGCGCTTCGGGAGCCCTTCTTTGCTTGTTCGTTTGAACAATACCAATAAAGATGTTTGGAACAAAAATATATATATTTAGATATTAGTTTCTTCTGTTCATTATATCTTAATAGACTTGGACTACGTGACCAAACACTGCAGGCTGGCATGGAGTGCTTATGTACTCAGGATGTGCTGTTGTTTTATTGCTTAATTTCTATTGCTGTTTCACTGCTCAAGAAATGATTATACCTCCGGCCAGCCACAGTCTTACACAAATACAGGCCCATGCAGCAAGAACAACATTCAGCACATGGATGGATGGATGGATGGATGGATGGATGGATCTGATTTGTGAGAAATTGAGCAGTGGCCCCCCTATTTTGCAAAGAGTGTCTGGGAAGGATGAACTGTTTTGGGGAAAAACTTTGAATTTGAAACAAAATGTAAAGCAAAATTCCCAAAAAGAAATTCGACTGTCTAATCCTCATCATTCATAGCATCAGCAGGAGGTAGCCTTGATTATTATTCACCTGAGCATTTTTGCTCAGAAATGCACAACTCGCCTCTTGGGAAGCATGATTTTTTGGTGAACTATCCAAACAGAACTTGAAAGGGTGCACCTTGTTTATTAAGTAGATCCTGCCTGGTTGTGGGACACCTACTCACACCAATTAAAATAATCTTAAAAGGGAACGTTTTTGGTAGTGTGCACAATATAAATAGAGTTAGTCAACCAACGACTGTGTGGGGAAGAAGGCCGAGCAAGGGGTGGATCCCTAACAAGCACCAAAGAATGGACGGTCTCTCGGTGGGTTATTGTGCCTGCTGCAGCAACCAGGTCCTAACTTTAATAGAGGGAATGCTCGCTTCTAGTCTTCTCGAATAATAAAGTATGAAGCAGCATACTAAAGGACCCCCATGTGCAGCAATATACAGTGCACAGATTGTAGAAGCTGCAAGATCAACATATTAAAAGAACCTCAGTAGGTAGGATTAAAGGTCATTAATAGACCTATTAAATATACATTCAATGTGGCCACGATGCTCCTGTACATTCTCATTTTGGGGTGCACGGTTGAGTCAATTGTGACGATAAAGGCATGTTTCGAAAAACCACAATATATGTCGGACAGGTGCTGGTTTTGTGTGCATCACACAAAGTCGTTTTCCCATCACAGTAAAGCATGCTTAGGTACTATTCCGCATGTGTGCTGCCAATAATGTTGAAATATTTTAAAATAAGTGTAAACTGTAGAAGTGAAGCGGAGAACTTTGATTTGCTTCTTTAGGGGACAGGGCAGGAGAATGTTTGAGCCCCCCAAACTGTAGTGGATTAAATAAAGGATATACATTGGCTTTCGTTTTACACGCACATACATGTAATAAATATACATGTGCTAAGAAAACAGTAATTTGCGCACAAAAATGTTGCATCATACCTACCTAATCATACCTAGTCCTCATCCCCTTATGAACTCCTCTTAGGTTATCTGGGTGCCGCTGCACCTGCCGCGCCCCTAGTTCCAGCGCCTCTGCTCCCGCGCCCCTACTTGCAGCGCTATGTTTCCAGCGCTATCTATGCAGCTCAGACTCGTTTGCGCTCTGCCCTGCACACACCCACGCAGACGCGCCACGCGCTCCTCGGCTCCGGGCCGCCACCTCCTTCCTGTATCTCAGTGCAGAACGGAAACCCGAGCGGGGTGCGAACCTCCACCGGGCCGGACGCAGCGCACCTTGAGGGGGCCGCTCCGGCCCCTCGGCGCTCACTCGCCATGGCACGGCTGCTGTGGCCGGCGGCCCTGCTGCTGCTCCTGGCCTCCACCGACACAGGTAAGGCGGACCAATGAATGTTGTGAGCGATGCTAGGCCCTGAGCGAGCCTCCGTACAGCTGTGCGCGACTCCGCGATAGCCCGACGGGTTCATGCACCTTCCGTGTTCATGCTGCCTTATGGTCGGTGGCTAGCCTGGGGCAGGGTCATCACGTGGACTGCCGACCTTGGCAGGAAGCAGTGGGTCAGTGTGGCGCTGGGCTCTGTTATATCTCGTGCTGGCTCCGGGGGCTCCCAACGCCTGACCCGCAGGGTCCCTGCTTCGGAGCTCGCCGCCCCCCCCCCCCTGGTGCAGGTGAAGTGTGGAGGGCGTGCTCGTGGGTGAACTCCAAATATTGTTGACTGAGAGTTATAATAGGATGGCTCCCCGGTGTAGGGTGACCAACTGGCATGGGTGCAAATTCAGGACAATGAGTGTTAAAATTCAGGACAGCAGGTCAAAATTCAGGACGAAAGGTAAGTTTTACAGACACTTCAGAGAAGGTTGCGCAACAGTATATAAGTAAGTAAATAGACAACTACAAAGTACAAGTGAAAATAAGTTTATATTAGGTTGCAACAATTGTGCAATTCATGGTCTGTCAGTATGCGCGCAGCTTTAAGCAAATGTGCAGGTCTTTTGTGGTAATAAAACCACCCCACCTTTCCAGCTCCCAGATAAAACACCTGATGCCCGGTCCGGGCACTCTGGCCTTGATACCACCCTCCAATGGCGCCCCTCATCTTCACATAGACCCTCTCTCATGTGTATTTACTTTCTTCTATAGTGCTACTCATCCCAAGTATGTAGGGCAGGGTGTTGGAATGCGTTGCAACACACACATATTATATAGAGACATTCACACATATAAATGGGAAAGTCAATGTATAGGAAATGTTGCTTAAGATAATGGGGCTTACAATGTGTAATCATACTTTCATCCATCATTCAGTCTTTCACCATTCATTCTCTCCTTCCATCTGTGTCGCCAACCATGTCCATATTAATCCATTTACAAACCTATCCATCACCGTATCCTTCCATCCATCATTTCACTCATGCATCCCTCAATCCACCCTTTTACTCATTCATCATCCATCCATCCACCTTTCACTCTATCCATCTGTACACTCATCCATCTACTCTTCCACCCATCCATCCATTCACTCATCCATCCACCCTTTCACTCTATCCATCTGTACACTCATCCATCTACTCTTCCACCCATCCATCCACTCTTCCACCCATCCATCCATTCACTCATCCATCCAGCCATTTACCTCTCCAGCCATCCTTTCACTTACTCATTCATCCATCCAGTCACTCATCCTTCCACCCATTCACCCATTCAGTCATCCATTTACCCATCCCCCCTTCTCTTTCAATTCCCCTTTCACTTAGCCATCCATCCTTCCATCCACCCGCCCATCCATCTACTCATCTACTAATCCACTCATGAATCCATCCATTGAACCTATCATTCATCCATCCTTTCACTCATCCATCCATCCTTTCTCTCATCCATCCACCGTTTCACTCCTTCACTCATCTATCCATCCTTTTGTCCATCTACCCGCTCTTTCACTCACTCATGCAGCCTTACATACACCCTTTCATTCACACGTCCATCCATTCACCCTTTCACTTATCAATTCACCAATCCACCCTTTCACTTATCAATTCATCAATCCATCCATCATTTCACTCATCCATCCACCCATTTACTCGCCCGTCATCCATCTTTTCACTCATCCATCCATCATTTCACTCATCTATCCAGCCATCCATCCAGCCATCCCTTCACTTACTTACTCACCTTTTCACATTAATTATGAGGCCCATCAAGAAATCCACCCTGGCTGTAGTTCCTAAAGCAAGGAGTGGGGTGGGGCAGGGTTCACTTTGCCCCTGCACATAGGCAATCTGAAAAAGTGGAAGGCATGAGTCATGCATGAAGCACAGTGCCTGGACGTGGGGCGCCTGTGACATGGTGTTGTTTCCAGAGCTTTAAGTGGGATGTGAAAACTAGGGAAGTCTCTCTAAAAGAATGTTTAATGTAATAAAATGTGTGGCTCAAAACACATCAGCTAAAAATTGGTGCTTAATATAACGTGCACCCAGACTGGTATTTTTGTTGCTTCTGTCATTGCATCCAGATATATAATACAACAAGTAACGTTACACTTAGAACAAGTAACCTTAAACCTACAACGAGCCAGAACTATTGGCTTTGTCAATAGTTGTTAGTTGCATAAAATAAAAAAGCAGCAACCATGGCTGCTATATTACTATAACTATAATCCCTTCTTTGAACTTCTGTCACCGCCTTCCTTTGGTTAACTGGATTGTCACCTAGCAGCAGCAAGGGCGTTTTTGCACTTCCAGGTGATGGAAAGCCCTGCAGAAGACGGAGGCTGGAGGAGGCCGCCACATGCTTTACCAGCCCAGACTGCCCCATTGTCATTCTGTATGTGGCAATCAGCCCCACACAGAATGACAATGGGCGGGGCTGCTCTTGTGCTCAGCGGAGTGCGAGGCGGCTCCATCAGGGGGCTAAGGCTTCATGCAGGGAACAGTGCTGTTCCCAGCAATGCCCAAAATTACGGACAAAAAGAGTCCTTGAAAAGGATCCTCACGGACATGAGGTCCAATTTACGGACTGTCTGTGAAATTTACGGACGGTTGGTCACCCTACCCCGGTGGCACTCAGCGGCCCTTAGACTGGACCGGGACGTGAGGGCTTGACCCAGAAGGGTCCCCAGTGTCCAGCCAGAACCCAGGAACGGGACAGCCCAGAGCCCTGTGTCTTGACCCTGAGGCCTGCCTGTTTACTTCTCTTGTCCTGGAGGCCAAGACTGTACATTGCCAACAAGCCCTTAGCTGCACAGTCTCTGCGCTTGGCTGGGACCAGGTACCCCAGAGAAACAGCCCACCTCGCCAACGCTTGTGCTTCCTCTGTATCACTTACCACTGCTGGAGGGGCAAATAACTTACCTTTCAAACACAACTCTATTCAAAAGATGATGCGCGATTCACAGAATACTGTGGCCCAGACAGATTTTGGGCATGGCTAGCTTTGGCCACTGGCTAATGAAGCAGACCGCACACAGGCTGCTCACGCAGCCCGCCAACCTACCCACCCGTATGAATGAATCAGTATGAAGATTTTATTGGGCGATTACTTAAAATAATGTTCAATTTCCCAAAATAGTGCAATTGTATGTACCCGCCCATTGCAAGGGAAAGCAGTGTTAGCAGCGCCATCCCAACTCTACCAAGAGCATCGTGCACATTAACTGCTCAGCCACAGCACTTGTGCATTCACACTGTGGTAAGGGGCTTCTACATCACAGACTTTTCCAGCCCTTTGACCATCACACCGGTCACCCTAAATACATCCGACACACAAAGATGTGTGTTGTGTTGTATTGTATTGTATTTCTGGAGTAGCGGGCTTCAACACCCCATCAGGGGTAACAAGCGCTATATAAATACAAACCTTTGTCCTCCTCTATCCTTCTGCTATCCTTCCGAATCCAAGCAACTGACTAACCTATCCACCACTTAAAATGTACTTGCATGTTTCACTATACTAATTCAACACTAATCCTCTATGGGTCCTGGAGTAGCGTGCTACTCGCCGAAAAGGCGCTTTGACGCCTCGGCAGGGGTAGTAAGCACTATATAATGCAGTTACTTAGCAGTCTCACCAGCAGGGGGAGGCCATCCACTGACGTGCAAACTCACTCAAACCCCCAAATACATACAGGCCAAGTACCTGCACTTGACGTCACATGCATCTCTGGGTCAAAATGGCGCCTAGTTGACTTTAACCTGGCGCGCTCCCAGCACTGGTATTTCATCATAAACAAGCACAGACCAACGGCGGACCCAAGTGGCCGCACTTCACCGCTAAGTTCCTTTTGTTGAGTTAGAGTTATGGTAGGTAAAGGTGTGCACATGCGACTCCTGCACCTGCTGCTGTTGGGTGCAGACTGCAACGCAGATTGAATACTATATGATCGTGGAGCGGTGCACCACCAGGCCACCTTTTCTGATAACAAAAGACTGACCAGTTCCTTTATATGAAGAATTTCTTTATTTCAAAGATATCAAAAAAAGTAGGCCTCAGCCAACGCGTTTCGATCAATAGGGATTGAACTTCATCAGGGCTGTTTCTTGGTAAGAAGTGGTTCTTACCATAGATCCAGGTCCTTGATGCTGCAGACTCTCGATTGAGGTACATATACCAGGCCCTCATCAGGGAGGCCGAGATAGGGCGCATCATAGAACTAACTGATATCTACTTTCACCCACGATTCAACTCAACATTTCCATCTCCTGCAGTGTGTCATTATTCCAAGAAACTGCCCTGTTGAAGTTCAATCCCTATTGAGCGAAACACGTTGGCTGGAGCCTACTTTTTTGATATCTTTGAAATAAAGAATTTCGGGGAAGCACGATCTTTGGATATGGGCCATTTACACCTCAGGCCCCACAGTAGCTGTGTCCTTTTTCTTGACCCCTCCCCTGCAAGGCCATCACCCGGAGAATATGGAGAGCCGGGTAGGGAGTGAACTAAGAGAAGCCTACCTTGAGGATGGGTATGTATTTGCATAGGCCTTCTTGCAGTGAGATAACCTTTATCAGATTAAACTGGAGAGGATGTGGTGTTGTGGCCAAGCTGCCTACTTTGGCATTCTGAGACCTAGTTCCAGTCCCAGCGTCAGCTCAACATCCTGTGATTCTGGGCAAATCACTTAAACTCATTTGGGTAGATGCATCAACGTTGTCATTTGCGATTCCTTATTTGCGAAAAATAAGGAATCGCAAATAAGGAATCGCAAATGGCAATGCATCATTTATTTCGCAATTTTATTGAGATTCGGTAAAAATCGCAATTTTTACCGAATCGCAATAAAATTGCGAGTTTCAAATAGCGAATTCGCAATTCCCATTCATTCCCATAGGAATGAATGGGAATTGCGAATTCGCAATTTGAAAATCGGAATTCAACAAAGCATTTCAAGGGTGGAGAGGGGGGTCCAAAGGACCCCCCCCTGCACCCATGAAATGCACTTTTACATGTAAGTTACATACACACATGTCCTAAGGACATGTGTGTCTGTAACTTAACAGTTTAAAAAATGCATTTTTGTGCTTTTTTAAACAATTGTGCAAATTACCACGAGGTTCAAACTTGTGGTAATTTGCACTTGCAATTTTAAAATTCGCAAATTTTTTTACAATGATGCATTCCATTTAAGGAATCGCACAATTGCGATTCCTTAAATGCAATCGCATTTAAGAAATTCGCAAAATTAGCGAATTTTAACAAAAAGTAATGATTCATATCAAAAAGCATTTTTGGAGTCGCAAACAGCCGATTTTAAGGAATCGCACCGTTTGCGACTCCAAAAATGCTTGATGCATCTGGGCACTAGTGCCTTAAAGAAAAAATTTGATCTTGTGTAGTGTAACTGTTGCTCATGTAAATCGCTCCAATGCCCTATGGCCGAGTTCACTTTATGTAAAACTATAGAAAAGCAATTAGAAAATAAAACAGAAATGTATTTGTTATAAGATTCATCAAGGACCAGGGCATGATAAAATTAGTGAGCACTCTTTATATAAAAATATCCATATTCATTTTTAACATGAACCTGGCTTTGTTTTCTGTCTTTTTTTAGTTTAACTATTAGTCACGGTTGGGTAAATTAGCTTTAGAACATATTTAAAGTACGTTGACCATTTACATACTAATCAGAGGAAAAGAAGAGACTTTCGCATTTTTCCAAATTTTTGCACTGTGCAGGATATTAAAATTCAGGCCATGTCGGTAAAAAAAACACAGGCAGGTGGCAGCCCTATCCAGATCAGGTATTATGGCTCTTGGGACATTTTATTTCACCTCGCCCACCTGGCCAAAATGAGGTGCTTCTAGTGTTCAACAATCTTACTAATTCTATAGGCTTTAACATGCTTGGGTCACCAAACATTTCCCTAAAAATGAGACCAATGAAACTAACCAAATAATACATTATGCTTTTTGAAAGGGCTCGACCCGCGAATGTGGGCCATTTTTGGGGGACTGTCAAACCCTAATTGCAATCCTAGTCCGAGCCTGTTGTCACTAAGGGCCAGATGTAGGTAAGTATATTTTACCGATTCATAAATACCGAATTTTACCGATTCGGTATTTATGAATCTAGGGGCCAGATGTAGGTAGGCATTTACCGGTCGTTAACGGCCGAATTCGGCCGTTACCGACCGGTAAATGCAATTTGAGATGTAGGGCCCTGTATTTTACAGAATCGGTAAATTTACCGATCGGTAAGTATACCGATTCTGTAAAATACCGAATCAGTATTTTTTCCGATTCGGTAAAATTGATATGTAGGTGGGACTCTTCTGAGTCCCACAAGCATTAGAGAATCGGTATTTTACCATCAAATACTATTTGATGGTAAAATACCGATTCTGGTGTGCATGCACATGTGTGCATGCACACCTGTGCCATATGACAGGCAGACCTGCCCTTAGGGCAGGTATGCCTGCCACATGGCCCCCGAACCTTTTTTGGGGGTGCTAGAGGGTGTCAAAGTGACACCCCCTGCACCCTTGTCAGAATCGGTATTTACCGATTCGGTAAATACCGACCGGTAATGCCCCATTCATTCCTATGGGCTTCAAAGCCCATAGGAATGAATGGGGCATTACCGGTCGGTATTTACCGAATCGGTAAATACAGATATTGACCGATTCGGTAAAAGGAACATCTGGATGTTCCTACATATCCACCCCTCAGATTTACCGATTTTTAATTACCGAATCGGTAAAATTCGGTAATTAAAAATCGGTAAATCTCATTTACCTACATCTGGCCCTAGAATCGGTAATTGAATTATCGATTCTGTAAGAATCGGTATTTACCGAATTGGTAAATACCGATTCGGTAATGCCCATTGATTCCTATGGGCATTGAAGCCCATAGGAATCAATGGGCATTACCGAATTGGTATTTACCGATTCGGTAAATACCGAACGTTGCAAGGGTGCAGGGGGTGTCACTTTGACACCCTCTAGCACCATGAATTCAGGCATGTGTGACATGTGGCACACAGACATGCCCTAAGGGCATGTCTGTCTGTCACATGCCATAGGTGTGCATGCACACATGTGCATGCACACCTGGAATCGGTATTTTACCACCCAATTGGATTGGGTGGTAAAATACCAATTCGGTAAGGCCTGTGGGACTCAGATGAGTCCCACCTACATCTCAAAATTACCGAATCGGTAAAAATACCGATTCGGTATTTTACTGATTCGGTAAATTTACCGATTCGGTAAATTTACTGAATCGGTAAAATAGGGCCCCTACATACCAAATACTAAATACCGGTCGGTAACAGCAGAAATCGGCCGTTACCGACCGGTATTTCGGCTCCTACATCTGGCCCTAACTCTCTTGCCTTACTTCGAGGGGCGGGGCGTATTTGCAACTAGGAAACCGCGTGCGTGGCCGCATCCAGGCCTCTAGGGTCAGCCCCACAGCACAGTTGCGTCAGCGCGCGCCCTGCCTGACCAGGAGGCAAAAACGGAGCAAGTGGCTGCGACCTGACTCACACCGAGTGGAAGGCGAACAACACAGCAGAACGTTTCCTAGAAATTAATAAAAAAAAGCGCGGTTGAGTTCCCCCCCCCAAACTTTCTGTTTTCTTTACAATGCCCATCAAAACCGGAAAAGGAAACCGTTTCTTTAGCTGAAAAACAGGAAATCAGACCTCAGAAGTTGGACCTCTGATAACATCGGTTTACCTGTGGCCAGTAATGGCTGCAGGGCTAGTAATTGTGTGTAAACACTTGTCTGCTCTCTGCCCTGCCCTGGCGGCCTGGTACAGGGGTGTGATGGAAGCCATGTATCTTCTGACATTATGAGAGTGGGCAAGAAATGGCTGGACTCCGGCACCCCTAGGGCCACTTATCCAAGGGCTGTCGGGGAGCTGCACTTGGATGCCCGAGGCCTCACGGGGATCTCTGAAACACTCTTGTAAATTGTGCAGACAGGATGCCACAACCTCACATCTGGCTGTGCTTCCGCTACTCACGGATTCATTCATTAAAGCATGCATGCGCTCGCCAGCAGTGTGGGCTCACGCCTTTCTTGCACATGGCGCCGAGGCGCTCGACGTTCTCATGCGCTGGCTCGGCTGACCAGAGAAAGCAGAGACCCCAGAGCTCTACTTACTGTTCCCAAAGTTGGCTGATTCAGTGATTAGCACTAGAAGAGCGCTCACGCACATCTGTTTCTTCAAGCAAGCCTTTAGGCTGTGGGGTGCCGCAGGTCTCTTCACTGAGCCCCACGCTTTTCAATGCATACATGAGACCGCTGGCTGGGATTGTTCGTCCACATGGTATTAACATCATTACCTATGCGGATGACACCCAGTTAGTGGTCCCCCTTGTGCAAAAGAACGGCCCCCTACCACAGTCCAATTTAACAACATGCCTGGAACAGGTCAAGAGTTGGATGACGAAGTCCTGTTTGAAGCTCAATGACGATAAAATGGAGCTTATGCTCCTTGGCCCATCAGCCCCCTCCACCTTGGAGCTGCTATGGCCTTTGAGCATGGGCGCACCTCCCACTCCCAGAGATGACATAAAAAGTCTGGGGTGTGGTTGAACAAATCATTGACCTTCAACACACAGGCGACCAAGGTGTCAGCGACCTGCTTTGGCCTCCTTAGGATGATAAAAAGAATTCTTCCACTTCTTCCCTTTGAGGCCTAGCAGATAGTGATAAAAGGCTTAATTCAATCTCGCCTTAATTTCAGCAATGCCCTGTACCTTGGGGCGCCTGAGTACAGTCTGCAAAAACTCCAGCGGACTCAGAATTGTGCAGCCCGCACATTGCTCTGAATTCCACGTAGAATCTCGATAAAGCCTGGTCTGAGAGCTCTGCACTGGCTTCCCATCAGGGAGAGAGTCAAGTTTAAATCTATGTGTCTTGCTCATCAAGCATACTGGAAATCTGGCCCAGAAATCAGTCACTCCTTGATTTCACCTTACCAACCTAACAAACAACTCCGTTCATCACATGCCTTCCTGGCCGAAGTCCCCAGGATTCAGAGAGCTAGAGCAGGAGGCCGATCTTTTACCTACAATGCTTCAAAATAATGGAATACACTCCCCCTTTATCTGAGAACCAATTCCAACCTGTTGAGTTTTTTTGTAAACAGCTTAAGACCTTTCTTTTCAACTAACTAGACCTTCTCTGGGCTGACTCTCAGGAAGGCATTGTTCTAGTTCTAGCGCCTGGACGCCTCAGGGCAGCTGTAACGCTCAACAAAACCCCTTTTCATTTCATTTCTTCTGTTACATGGTCCCCACCCCCTCCCCTTTGCAAGCTTCTGAGTGTTCCCAGGGAGCCTCTTTGTCACTGGGTTGGAGGCGCCACCTCCTAAAGTTCTGGATGAAAGCTTCTGACTGCCCCGTTACCAGGGCACCAGGAGTGACTGGTTCTTGGACCATACAGTCTGGACCCCAGCAGTGCAGTCTCCATGACAACAGGTCCTCAGTGGTTCTGAGGGTGCAGTGTCTTTGATCCTGTTGTCTGTATACAGCCTGGTCTCCACTGCAATCAATGGGGTCGGCCCTTGGGTATCGTGATGAGGCCCCCTCCAAGGCTGCGTTGCCCCTGGGATGCACATGGTAGGTCCACCATGGTGTGTCCACCAGCAGAGCTGGCTTCCCTTCGCTGTCGAGGTCCAGGGCTACACTGCCAGGGATGATGGAATCGCAGACTGAACCATGAGAAGATTTTGTTCTTGATGTGTGGATCCTTGAGCATCAGCGAGAGAAGTTGTGTTTGAAGAAACCCGACTCAGACACAAGTGCATGTGAAAAGAGGTAAGTAGACTTATTGTGAAGGAACGCCCAAGAGAACAACGCCAGCCCGACAGGACAGATCGCTGGGTCTCTCCAGCAGTCACCAAAGGAACCCTGCTATGGTGACAGCAGGCCTTGCACACACTTGATAACAGGAGAAGGAATGCAAAACATGGCTACTCTTCTCCCCTTCTTCCTCAGGTCATGTGTGTCTTCCACCTGCATCATATCTGAAGATGATGGCCCTTCTTCTCATTACAGGCCAATTCCTGGTCCTCTGACCCCAGGCTCTTTCTGCCAGTCTCAGCTAATGGTAGCACAACCCTGGTACACCCCGCAGTGCCCAGAGCAGCAGGTCTGATGATCCAGGGTTCTGCATCAGAGCAGGCATGGAGTCATGGAGTAAGAAGACTGGTGTCTGTGCTACAGTCATGCCTGGGACCGGCCCCGTGAACAGTGGCAGCTCAGACACTCACGCACTGTCATCCCAATCTCTGAACCTGAGCCATGGCTTGTGACTCAGGCTCTCCCAGGAGTTTGCTGCTCTGATTTAGTGGTGGGGTCTGTCCATAAGCTTGGCCTAAACCCAACGCCTTGTGCTCTGACTCCATCCAACTGGTTTGGTGATGTTGGTGAATTGCGGCTGCGCCCTCACGGTCCAACTACAAGCCCTATCTGCCTCGTGTGCACAAAAACGAGACTTTTCAGGCACCGCACAAAGCATTTATTTTGGGGTGCCCATCCCACAGACTCACCCCTCAGTCAAGAGCAGGGCTTCTAGTGTCTACAAAGACGCCATGCACCTTCCACAAGGTGTGAAAGGTCTTTGTATATGGCTTGAGCTCCCAGTGTGGTGATGGGGTTCATTATGCTTCATCCTCCATGACTTGCCATGGAAACCTCTGGCACATGCGATGGGCTGCCGTGCCTGCCTGTTGCAGTTTCCAGGCACGTGGTTGCCAAACGATGAAGCACAGAATGCATAGCATGTATCTTAAAGTGCATGTCACCATAAATACTATGATAGCAATTGTTCTTCTTGGTCTTCCTGCATGACTGCGGGCCACACTGGAGAATGCATGTCCTAGACCCCTTGTTGGCACTGTGATTGTGATATGGAAGTGGTCCGTTGAGCCGATCGCTGTGTTATCTGCACTGCTGAGTGAGTCAAGCACAGTTATCACTGCAAAGCTGTACTGACTCCATCTGATATTGTAGGAGATGGAAATGCATTGATGACTATTTTCCCAATAGAAGAGGGACAAGGACTCTGTGCCAAATCCCTTTATTTAGGAGGTACACATGGGTGTACATTGTACTGTCACTTAGTTGAAAACTCCTTGGATCCCTTTTGGGATAAGGCCCACCCAGACCTTCTGGACGCTCTCTGGCATCGCACTACAAACACATATTCATTGCAAAACACGTGTAACCGCCCTGCTGGGATCAAGATTCAATCAGAGAATCCAGATGACAACTGGATCCTCTGGGCAGTTCCTCACACAAGGCTCCCTTGGTAACGGTTTCTCTGTTTCAACATCTTCCAGGACCACTTTTCTGGATCCAGGGGACGTCAAGGGCATTATTGTGCATGGACAATGAGGGGATGACTATCTGATTTCCTCACACCTGAAACTGTGATTGAAAATGGGCTGTGAAAACACTTAACCAAGACCCTGTCTTCAGTATAGACCATGAAAGGGACTGACACCTTATCAGGACTTAAATTGAGTGCATCTTAGCGCTCCGGTTCACCCACAGGTTTGGTCGCCGCTTGGGATGTCTCAGCAGATCAAAGCTCTGACACCTTCCTCTTGGAGTCAAAAGTTCTGCGTTGCCGATGGGTCCAGGACCATTCTGTCCCCCAAAGTAGTTGGGAAGGTGGGCTGGTGGGGGGGGGGGGGCATCAACATTCCCAGTGGAACATCTGCCATCTAGTCCATCCTTTTTCTGGCACCCTTCCTAACACTCTTGGACTGCACCTGAGACTTGTCCGATTGCGTGGGAACCTTTGTTACTGAGGGCCTTCCACGGGCTGCACCTTTGGATGTGTGTGAAGTACAGTAGAGGACAAGGAGCCGCCCAGCGGTGAATGAAGAGGGTGTTTTCTTACCCCACCTAGGTAAGCCAGTCCTTGGAGTTCACTGAGAGCTCCAAATCTCCATTACACTGATTGTTGCTGAAAGTCTAGTTTGGGAACGTGGAATTTCTCTAAAGTAGGCAATTTTGGGTTGGAAAAGGTTATTTGGAGGTATTTATATTGAAGAAAATACCCCTTTTAATAGGACACCAGAGCTCTTATGGCCCCAAATTCTAAATGAGGTCCCTCAGTAGGTGAAATTTGTGTTATGTGTTAGCATCTTTTCATTAATTTCGCTTTATGCTTGAATGAATGAATGAATGAAAATTATTTGTAAAGCGCGCGACGGCCAAACGGCTTCCTGGCGCTGGGAGCTCTAAAGAACCTTGTTACCTGAAATTATATTATGCCACATCACATCATTCTGCGTCATTTATAGTAAAAATGTATTGTGAATGGGTCATTCATGGTAAACATTTAGCGTGCATGGACAGGAGCAACGTAAACCACGGAGCGTGAGCGATTGTTCTGCGTAGTGTTTTTTCGTATTTTTGCACTTATTTTTTTGTGCTAAATGCACCCTTGCTTCAAAAATTGATGCAAGGATACATTTTGTGCTGGAATTTATCCTATTATCAGAGGATTCACACCATATTGCCATCCTACTAATAGAGGTGTGTACTCATCTTGGGATTTATCTAGACATGATCTATGATTTCAGTAGTACTCTAGATAGGCGTGTTCTCCTTTTTTCAGAATCTTGGCTAGGTGTCTTCAGAATTTATATTTTGTTGTAAGTTGTAATTGGAGAGTGGTTAACATGGAATGTGAATATTAGTCTCTAGCTCATGCATGCCATGTTCTTTCACTGTTTATGGCAAGACATGATAAATAATAGGAAATAAGAAAATCGATTACCGAAGGTATGTCAAAAGTAGCATTTTTAGTCAGTCTGGGCTGTTCTGAGGGTCCAACTTCAAAAGGGTGAAAGAAAAAACTTTCACATTTTCAGATTTTTGGGACAAACGTTTTGGTATCTAACAGAGTCTAAGCAAGAAAGGATCAATAGGGGATAATTAAAAGTGACCTCAAATAGCGGAATCGGAGGAGACACAGGGTGTACGATCCTAAAGCATACATGATATGAGAAATAAAAGTCAAACAAGGTCAAATCAACTCTGTCTTATCTTCTGGCATGTTCAAAGAGACATCAGACCTAGGAGAAGCTTGCAAACAGAATATGATCACCTATCATGGATTCATTCAAACGGGAAGCATGACCTTAACCTAAAGCAAGGACTTGGAAAAATTGGCTGCCTGAACCTCCTCATCGCTAGCCTTGTGTGTCTGTTTCTTGTTTTCCCCACCTTATCTTACCACAGTTCAGGAAGTGACAACCCTCTAGAGGACATTCAACACTAGTAGACTGAAAAGAGACTAGAGAATCATGAATGAACCAAAATGGGAGGATTGGGGTGTACTGCAGGGACCAGACAGAGGAGAATTAAACATGACCAGACATGGCAAATCTAATTGAGGACCAAGGTGGGAGAATTAAGGAAGATCACATTTGGAAAACCTCTCGGGAAGCAACTTGATAAGAGAAATAAAATGGGTCTGAGGTAGCCAAACCAAGTTAGGCACCGGCTTAGTGACCTGGGCTCGGTCTGTGAAGCAGAACTTCTTGAGGAGGCAAATGAAAGGGGAATTGAGATAAGAGACCCAAGTAATATCAGAAGTAGTCGAATTTAAAGAGACTGAAGATAAGAGAAATGAAGAGGATGCTAGAAGCAGAATGTTAAGGAACCAGAGATTATATATTCTTAGGATCACAAGCAAGGTCAAAAGAAAGGTCAACCAAAAGGGACCCAAGACAGCTGAATCAAAATGAAATGGTATTAGGAAGATTCAAGGGAAATGAGCTGCTGGTTAAGAAGACCTCAAACAGAAACTTAAATGGGTGAGCGGAATCAGAAGGAACTCAAGACAAATTCATGATTGGCTAAGAAAAGAGAATTAAGTGTAAGATAGAATCAGAAAGGATACCGGGTACCAGAATAAAAATCAAGTACCTACTTGCATCCACTGGGGTGAACCACTCAAGAACTCCATGTACCAGAGTCCCGAGGGGCGATCCGGAGGAGGGGCTAGCGGTGTCAGTCCATTGCGATGGTTTCCCGAATAAAAATCACCCCAAGTAGAAGACTCCCAGAAGACCAGGAATATCCAAATCAGATGGAACCGAGGTAGCCAAACTAGTATGACCCACAATAGGACAGTAGGGAGAAGGGGGAGTAATTCCTTTGTTGAATCGAAAAGGACCCTCGATTCCAATAATACCAGAATAAATCAGCCCTGAGAGGGGACATTTGAGGGAACCTGAAACAGCAACAGTAAAGGGAGCATAGATAGAATAATTACAGAAGATCCAGGAATATAGGATCATTCTTCCCATTGTCTTTGGGGAAGGTGGGGCCTTGTGAATTCTGAGAGACGGACCCATGTTTTGGGATCACAATCATTAATAGGGTTTTACTGTCTTTGGTAGAAACACAAACCAGTGTGAAAAAAGCCCCACTCTTCCTGAGATTGCTGAGAGAAGGTGCTTGACCAGCAAATAACCTTTTTCAGGGTTGGCTCTTGGTTTGCGCTGGAATTAAGCCTCTCTGTGCTCTGTACGTCTTAAAGGAACCTCATTTTACCTGCTGTCTTTTTTAGTAAGGTTTCTCAAAATAGCTTTTGACTATCACTGAAACTGTAATGGGGATTCCTGCATCTGCAAGGTGTAGTTCTTCTAAGGCAGTAGTTCTTCTAAGATTGTTGAATCTGCCAGGTGAATTGGCCAGTGGTTCAAGCTAGTCATAGGAGATTTAGGACTGGGATTAAAAAGAACAGACTATGGACGGAATACTGAACAAATCAAACATTCACCCCTGTCACAGATCTGTGTTAAATCCATTGTTTTTTTCGACGCCATTGCAGTTTAGACCCAGCCATATGCAAATCAGTTTTGACTCTGCTTACCATAGGAACAGTCCAGCCCGAACTGCCAGGCTAGGTCCTCCCTGAACCAAAAACAAGCATCCTGTGACATTTTAATCCTACATATTGAGTTTCTATTAATATGTTGATCTTGCAACTTCTACATTCTGTACACTGTATATTGCTGCTCAATGGTGTCCTTTGGTACGCCGTTTCATACCATGTTACTACAGCAGACTGGAAGTGATCAATCCTTCTATTTAAGTTATGACCTGATTGCTGAGATTGTTCAGTATTCTGTCCATCAATTGCTCTTTTTTCATTTGTCGCCCTATCTGGGATGGGTTTACCCAGACGTGGATCCCTTGCTCACTGTGCCACCGGATTCAAGCTAGCCTGGCTGATGAGGGGTGTTGCCCCAAACCGGTCCCAGGATGCTTGTTTCTGGTTCAAGAAGGACCTGGCCTCCCTGAGGCACAGGGTCAATACTGATTTACATATGGCTGGGTCCATACTAGGGTAACGAGGCGAGCAAACCCAGATCTGTGACTGGAGGTGAGTGTTTGAAAAGTTTCAACTCACTGTCCATCATTTTATTTTATTTTGTAGAACGTGTAGTTATCAGCTTTTGTTGGATTAGGGCTAGACTGATGCAACTGCAGTTTTAGGAGTCTTGGATCTCTATATGTTGGGATACTCTGTTGATTGGCTTAGACTACAGACACTTGGCCATTCATATTAGAATTTGATACTTCATGTTTAATTATCAGCAGTACCACTTGTAAAAATCTTTTTCCTTTCATATTCTAGGAATCATCCATGAAAACATTCATATTTGGACCAACGGCCCCCTTAGCTCCAGAAGCCCCCTCCAAATTAACTGTTTCTTGCCCAGGCCGAACGAACATGTTTCACAGGTGAACTGGGTAAGAAAAAGTATGAATAAGACGATCATAGCCGTCTTTAATCCAGGTTTGGGAACCTACATCAATCCAGGATACAGGGAAAATCTTCAGGTTCACTTTAAGTCCGACCGTAATGTTTCCATCACCCTCACGAGGACCGACGACCTGGAGAATGGGACCAGCTTCTGCTGCAAGTTTGTGACGTACCCTTCTGGAAGTCTTGAAGAGTGTCTGGAGATTGACTTCACCAAGCAAAGTATGGGCACAGTTTGTGCAACTTATCTTCTTACGCCTGTCTTGTAGATGGTAAAAGCGGTAGTAGTGTTGATGCAGTGTGGTGGAATGTGGCAGTCACATTTGTCTTGATAATTGGTGGGAGGTGAATTTGCTGGCGAAGGGGCTGAAACAAGGGTGGGGGTGGTTCAGAAGACTCATAAGTGCTGTGTTCACCATGGTGATTATAAAGACATACAGATGATTCTGATTGTGAACAGTGGAAGGTAGGGGCGAGGCTAGGGTTGTAGTTGTCATTGAAGAGGAGAATAGTGTTATGGTTGGTGTTTATTTTGAAAGGTTAATGACATGATTGCTATGCTGGTGCTGATGGTGAATGTGTGGACATTGCCATTGGAATTGATTTGATCATAGTGAGGTGGTTGGTGTAAATGGCAGACAGTGTGGCAATGGTGTCTTATTTGTACTGCTGTTCATTGAAGTTGGGGTAGTGATGGTAATAAATCTATAAATGGTTGAGTTAGTTTTGCAAATATGTTGCTTTTTTTTGTCTTATGGGTGATGGTTGAGTGGTGATGGTCTAAACAGGGCATGACAGGGCTGATCTTAGCTTGGTGTGTCCCCAGTGCAGTTGTGACTGTGTTCAGTACATTTTGGAAATATCTTGCATTTGTGTTTTTTTTTATTCTTATGAGTGATCGTGGCGTAGTGATGGTCTAACCCAGCTGCGACAGTAAAATCGGTGCTGATCGTATGTGCCTCCTGTGAAGTGGTGGCTGTGTTGGTGTGTTTGACTATAATGCAAGTATTACATCTGTTTACATTAGTGGTGAGTGCATTCAGTGTGTGGTTGTTTTAACAATGGGGATATTTGTATTACTTGTGTCGATATATCAGAAATGGCTGTTACTACTGTATGATAATACTGTTGTTAAACATAGCATAGATGATCACAAGCATACGAACAGATAAATACATTGTTAATTGTTTTACACTTACACACAAATGTTTCAACACATATTATGGGGCCGAATTCCATGTTGTGCGGAAACTTTCTGCCTGATACCGTCTTGGAATCGAGACCGACCGACTCGCGGTCAGCGGTTCTGCCTGCCTGACTACGATGCAACCATTGTTTCCTATGGGATCCTGAGTTCCGCCCGACAGTGGAAATGGGGAGTGTGTGTAAAACCCTGCACCCTGTCGCGGGCACCCCACAGTCACTGCCACACAGTGCAGGGTTTTACAGGGGGGGCCCTTGGGTACCCCCTCAGCCTCCACCTAGAGGCCTCAGCATGAAGGGGACCCTGCTATGGGCCCCCAAAGTCACTTTCCAACAGCCTTTCCGTGTCGGACAGGCCAACGCGGAAAGGCTGTTGGAAATCGGCGTAGAAATCGCGAATTCGGAAACGCTGTCCATAGTGGTGTACAATGCGGTTCCGACTGAATTCTCTGGAGCCAGTCAGAACCAATTAGGAATGACTGTGCAGTTTAGATTCCGACCGTGAACATCGAAATTGGTTGGGCGGATTGTAAACCGACATCGTCGAGGGGATTCCAACTGTCGGGAGGAGGCTTTCCGCCCAACATCGTAATCTCCCCCTTAGTAACTTTGTGGATTACAAAATGTGACTTCCATTGGCAAAGCCATTAGGTTTGACCTTGTCAAGCATGCTGTGTTTTTTTTTTTTTAACATATACAATAGAAATTGAACGTGAAAAAAGGTAAAAATGCTGGAGTCTAAAGACAGCATGTATATGCATTCAAACAAAAAACTACAAATTTAACCATCACAGTGTTTGACCCAGCAGCTGAGCTCACCAGTCCTGACATTAAAGGACGCTTATTTTTTTTTGAGCTGGATGTGCGCTTATGGTTCTGCAAAATTTCACCAATCTATATACAATACAGCCAGTGGCTGACGTAGGCAGACCCACTGCTAAGCTGGATGCTGTCAGTGGGAAAATAAAAAAATAGAAATGGCACTTGAACAGACCAATGAATGAAGTTGGCAGACCAAACATCCTCCACATATGTATTTTGAATTTATGATTTTATTTAATTATATAAGGTTGTCAAGACACCTAATGCTGTTTGTAGGACAAATCTTAAAAATAAAAGCAGTCTTACACAGAGTAGATGAATAAATAACAACATTTTAAATTATAAAAATTGCCAGTGAAACAGGAAGTACGTCTGATTAATATATGAGGACAGAGTGCAGGTCGCATTTTTTTAACTATCATTTGACATCAGTTGCTGCCACTCGGCAGAGTGTTGTACCTGGCATGGTTAAATCTTTGGGGGTTCCAGGCACAGCTAAAAAATTCCTCTATGAACAGCTGTGTTGATAATGAAATTGCTTTTTTTGACAAATATGATTGTTTTGCTGATGTTGGAATTACATATTTTAATATTAGCAATAGTTATGTAGACAACACATGTACTTCTTTTTGACAGTGCTGGTGGGTGTTTCAGTGGTAGAAAGTTTGTGATAACATTGGTTGATGATGGCTCTTTTGATTATGGGGTTGCAATTAATGTTGAGTTAACTGACAGTGGAGTTACTATTGCTAAGTCTGTTGATAGTTGTGTGGATACTTTTTGTTTTTCTAAGTGAGGCACCGTCAGTGTGACAGGTAGACCCACAAGAGTCCTGTGCTCATTCTGCCTTTGGGCTCAGGCTACAACAAACTGATGAGGCCTAAAAGGCTGAAACCGGTCGGGCATTGCTTATCTAGATGGAACATAGTCTGGCAGTGTGGACTGGACTGGACTGTTCCTGCGGAAGTAGGACTAAGACCATTCCCTATACGGCTGCTTTCCGTCTTAAGTCGTAAAGTGCATGAAAAATGATAGACTGGAATGTGGCCTAAATAATTAATAGTGGCTGAAAATAATTCATTCATTCTGCCCATCACTTCTTTGTATTTCTAGGGTAGACTCCATGGGTGCAATTGGGATGCCCAGTCATGAGCCCTGAGCTCACTGTGCCATTGGACTCAGGCTGTACATCACTAACAAGGCCCCAAAAGCAGGCATTAGTCTGGGATTGATTATGTTATTGTCTATTTTCACTTTATGAACATTATTTTTGCTGTCTTTAGGACTCTGTGCACTGTACCAGTAAATTGTGCCTAAAGTGCACATATAGCCAGGAAAGTAAACTGTTGTATGTGGTTTAAAGTGTGCATTTGCACCACCCACATTTAAGACAATAATATATGTCTTCCAGGAACACCACTGTGTTCTAGCTGGGGTGCAGTTTAAATGCATTGCAGTGAGACACAGCAATGAAAAATGCCTGTGCCATGTATGAAAACCCTATTTCATCTATTCATATGTCACCCCTAAGGTATGCCTTACAATCCCACAGGGCAGGGTGATAACATGTAGCAAGCATTGGCGATGCCAATAGATCTCTCCTTTGTGACCTATTGGCTTTGCCAAGGGTTGTTAGACTTGGTGTACAGTATCCCTAAAGCTGTGCAGCATGGCAAAACAAAACAAGAATATTTTACGCAGTCGTCTGTGTCATTATGCAAGCGCAAACCAGCTCCGTCTACACACCCCACATCTGGTAGGTAATCAAATGCCTTATGCACCCCCTTTTACCCTCTGTCACCCTTCTGGTACCTTCTACTGTGCCTTCAGTAAGGTCTCTGACCTCGATTTGCCTGAACACCTCCCCTCTCCCTCCTAAACTCCTTCCCTTCTCTCATCCACCGCCTCCATCCGTCTCTCCCTTTGCCTTCCCTGCTTGCCCTACCTGGGTTGTCACTGAAATAAGCACTACATGGACCACATCCACTCTGCCCTCAACCTTACCCGCCCCTCCAGCCGACTGACTCATTCGGCTTCATTACTCTTGCTGCGGCTACTTCTGTGACACTCAAACTGCTCTCCATTCTCACCCTGAATGTAGACGGTCTGACAAACTATGTCTAACGGAAGAAGGTCTTGACCTACTTAACTTCTAAGCATGCTGATGTAGCCCTCCTTCAAGCGACACATCTTAACCCCATGGAAAGCAATAAGCTAAAAAAGAACTGGGTGGGCTAAGTCGTCTGCGGCTGTTGCAGCCCTCCCGTCCCTCCCCCGGTCAAAACCTTTCCTTTGACGTCAGCCCCAAGACATGTGGGTTAGCCATTCTGATAAATAAATCTCTCCAGTGCACAGTTCCAGGGACCTGGTTGAGAGGCGTGTGCCCATTCATCTTTGCAAAGCTCTGGATCAGTACCCCTGTAGTGTGTGTTGGATATGTCTATGTCCCTAACTGGAATAAAGCCAGATTCTTATGCATCTGAATCGGATCCTGACCGAACTCGACACACAGCACGCCATTTTGGGAGGTGATTGAAACGGATTCCCCTAACACGATCATCAAACGCCTTGGCTCCCTTGACACACACAACAATAGAGACAGAGCACTCCTCAAGGACATCCTAGGCGACCAAGGGTTGCTAGATATATGGTGGCTTTTATCCCATCAGAAATGGAATTACCTATTTCTTAGTACTTCATGGCACACAAACACAACTCAACTACTTCCTCATCTCTCACCCTTTCACACCATCGGCCATAGACCGTACTATCCTGGAAAGTTCCATCTGTGATCATGCCGGTGTTAGTCTAACTGTAAACTAGAATATTAGCAAACCCCTGAGAAAACCCTGGCACCTCAACATTACCCGTTATATGCTTCTACATGAAAAGATGCAGCTAAAGGTGCACATGACCTCTTACCTCCAAAATAACAAGGGCTCAGTTCACTCGGCCCACATTATGGGTGCAGCTGAGGCCACATTGTGGATCCCATGATGAGATGCAGCAATGGCCGATAAAAAGTGGACGCAGCAGCAAGAACTCCCTAGAACAAGCGATTATGGCACACATACGACTGGATACAAAAAGGCCAACAGTTGAACAGCATAGGTTTTTAGAAAATGCATGTCAACAACCTGTACATGTCTAAAGCCTTACGCATGCACTATAAGCTGAAGCCTCACCAATATAAGGCTTGACTCCCTTTTGCTCTTCCTACTAGCGATGGAACCCCTAACAATGGCCATCCAACTCTCCCCCTAGATTATGTTATGTTATGTTATGTTATTTTTATTTGTACAGCGCACAGCTGCCCCAGCGAAGGGGCATCCTGGCGCTCTGAGAAGGTAGACACAACACAACACCAATAAAAAGAGGAAGGAAGCAGCCTGAAATTAGACAAACAGAAAAGTTTTAATGGCACGCCTAAACTGAAGTAGATTTACAAAAGGGGGTGGTGATGAACAGAGTGTCTGAATTGAGCAGACCACTCTTACCCAGTCCAAAGATCAGGGCTTGATCCATCACTGTTATTTATCTCACTGCCCCATCCCAGCTCAGAACCTGGCTATATGCAAATCAGTCTGTCCCTGGCCCAGTGCATCATGGGAACAGGGCAGACTAAACTACCAAGCCAATTCTTTACCAGAAAGGAGACAAGCTACCGGGGACCGGTTTCTGGCATTTCAGCCGTCTTCGGCCCGGCTTGCTTGAATCCTGATGGAGCAGTGAGAAAGGGACTCATGTCTGAGTATACCCTGCCACACCTATAGTGGCCAAAATCGATTTACAAAAGGGGGTGGTGATGAACAGAGTGTCTGAATTGAGCAGACCACTCTTACCCAGTCCAAAGATCAGGGCTTGATCCATCACTGTTATTTATCTCACTGCCCCATCCCAGCTCAGAACCTGGCTATATGCAAATCAGTCTGTCCCTGGCCCAGTGCATCATGGGAACAGGGCAGACTAAACTACCAAGCCAATTCTTTACCAGAAAGGAGACAAGCTACCGGGGACCGGTTTCTGGCATTTCAGCCTTCTTCGGCCCGGCTTGCTTGAATCCTGATGGAGCAGTGAGAAAGGGACTCATGTCTGAGTATACCCTGCCACCCTGTTCCCATCATGCACTGGGACAGGAACAGACTAATTTGCATACAGCCAGGTTCTGAAACTGGGATGGTGCAGTGAGCTAAAAAACGGTGTTGGATCTAGCCCTGATCTCTTGACTGGGTGAGAGCTTTCTGCTTAATTCAGAGACTCTGTCCCTCACCACCCCTTGTTGTAAATATTTTTGTCCACCCTAAGCGTGGAAGGGTATTCTCAGATGTGAGACCCTTGCTCATTGCACCATCAGGATTCAAGCAAACCGGGCCGAAGACGGCTGTAATGCCAGAAACCGGTCCCCGGGAGCTTGTTTCCTTCCCAGTGTAAGAATTGGCTTTTGTAGTTTGGTTTGCCCTGTTCCCATCATGCACTGGGACAGGAACAGACTAATTTGCATACAGCCAGGTTCTGAAACTGGGATGGTGCAGTGAGCTAAAAAACGGTGTTGGATCTAGCCCTGATCTCTTGACTGGGTGAGAGCTTTCTGCTTAATTCAGAGACTCTGTCCCTCACCACCCCTTGTTGTAAATATTTTTGTCCACCCTAAGCGTGGAAGGGTATTCTCAGATGTGAGACCCTTGCTCATTGCACCATCAGGATTCAAGCAAACCGGGCCGAAGACGGCTGTAATGCCAGAAACCGGTCCCCGGGAGCTTGTTTCCTTCCCAGTGTAAGAATTGGCTTTTGTAGTTTGGTTTGCCCTGTTCCCATCATGCACTGGGACAGGAACAGACTAATTTGCATACAGCCAGGTTCTGAAACTGGGATGGTGCAGTGAGCTAAAAAACGGTGTTGGATCTAGCCCTGATCTCTTGACTGGGTGAGAGCTTTCTGCTTAATTCAGAGACTCTGTCCCTCACCACCCCTTGTTGTAAATAAACTGAAGTAGATCATCAATTGGCCGAATCTCAGCAGGAAGGAAGTTCCACCACTTCGCGGCTAACACTCGGAAGGAGCGGCCGCCAGTTCTACTCAGCCTGAAGGGCGGAACCACCACCAAGTTCTGGCCCAAGGATCTCAAGGATCGCAGAGGGACATAAGGTGTTAAAAGATTGATACCCCCTTTGGCCACACTAAAATACTGCTCTATGTGGATGAAAGTCTGTTAACCCTTACCAACCTAGAGAGGTCCCTCTAGGCACTGGTGTCCCTCATAATAGCCTTCTCTGCCATTGTTATAGAATCAACTGGGATAAAAGTGGACCGTTGCCCATGTCGTCGCGTATCAGCACCAACATGGCTATCGAGGGGAACACCTTTTAATGGAAAAGCAAGAGCCTTAAATATCTGGTGAGCCTGGTAAACTACAAGCTTGAGAGGATCGTGGCTGACAATCTAGAACCACTCATCGCTAAAACCACATTGCACTATACGAAATGGGATCAACTAAACCTCATCCTCTTGGGCAAGGTCCTAGTGGTCAAAATGGTAGTGGCCCTAAACCCTTTATATATGTTCTTGGTATGCTACCCTTGTTGGCAAGAACGTCAGTGCATCGCTCCATAGACAAATATATCAAAAATGTAATCTGTGGATCTATGAAGTTCAGAATGAAAAGCTCTAAGTTGATAACCAATAGAAACATAGCAGATGCTTGTCGAACACTATTACACTACACTACCACACTTGCAACTGTCATACATGTGGACCAGGACCAACGATGTTCCTTTCTGGGTTCACTTGGAACGGTCCATAGTGCAGAACGGAGGAGGCTTGCCATTGCTTTATAGATTTGCATCCCGATGGCATCCACAACAAACCTTATCATTCAAATGATCCTTCGTGCCTGATTTCTGCTTACAAGTTGCTAGGTTCACGCACACGCACCCCTATGGGATAACATGGCTCTATGGTTGGGAGGAGTCCACATTAACTGAGACGCACGGAAGATTCATAGCCCCTGTCCCCACTAGGCCCAAAACACCAATCCGCCTTAACATCCAAGAAATACCTCTGCTGGTAGGATCAACTTCTTCATCCCCTGTGCCAGAGAGGATGCACAGCACACCTTTCCTTAACAATTGTGTCTGCGTCAGGGCGACGGTGTCAAGTCTGGAACAGAGATTAGGTCCTCGGCTGCGTCCAACGGAGGCCTTGTCTCCTGCAGAGGATAGCTGAGAGGCATGCTTGCTGAGGTCCAAGTTGAGGATCTTACACGTTTCATCCAGGGAGCGAAGCTGATGGGTTTTGCCTTTGTGTAAGAATATCAGACAAAAGGGGTGGCCTCACGAGTAGGCAATATCCAATGAACGCAGATGGGTAGTTACAGGACGAAAATCATTTCTCCTCTGTAAGGTTCTTTCTGCAAGGTCCTGGAAGAGCTGCTGAGCATGATCTCTAAATTGTAGTGTCTGAGTGGATTGGGCTGCCTTAAGTATGGCTTCTTTTACTGTAAAGTTGTGTACACAGACCAGAATATTTGCAGGAGGATGATTGAGCCAACAGGGAGGACACACATGATGGCACAGATCCACTTTAACCACACTCTCAGCTGATGTGCCCAAGACGAAGCCAAACAGAGCCTGAATATACCCCTGAAGCTCCGCACCCTCCGCACCTGTGGGGACTGTCCGGATGCAGATATTGTTCCGCCTTAAAATATTCTCCAGGTCTTCTGTGTGCGCCTGCAGATCAAGTTGTTGGTCCTGTAGCCAAATGACTTCCTGTTAAAGGGCTGCAATTTCTTTATCTCTGGCTATGGAGCCTTCCTCCAGGGCCACCACTCTCTCGCCGACGGCGTTTACGTCTCAACGCACCTCTCTCAGTTCCTTCTGGAGAACCGTCTTTACAGCTAATATGTCTTCTCAAAGAAAGGCAAACAACGCCTTCAGGAATTCACCGGTCATAGAACTTTCATCTCCCGCTCCTGCGCCGGCCAGTTTCAACTCTACCGAAGGAGCTCGGTCCCCTTGGGGTTCCACAGTGCTTTTCAAAGCCAAATCACATACTGTGCGATCCATTTTCACCTTGGCAGATGCCATGTTTTCAAGACCAGCTCCCCTGGTAGCTTCATCTCAGGCCTAAGGGTGTTTCTCTAGGCCCAGCATGCCTAAGGCCACATCAAGCACTCGTCCAGTCCAGTCTGTGTCCACTCTCTAATTTGGTTAGGATGACGGTTGGCATGAGGTCAATGTGTGACCGAAGGGCGGAATGTCATCCACCAGATCAATCGTATGAGCAGGACCTCTTCCATTCTATGGTGCCTTAGACTTGGGCCCTAAGGCCAGAGGGCTGCTGCGTTGGTCAATACACGCCCAACCCACTGCGCCGGTGACCGCACCTCCTCCAGGTCCACTGTCTCGTTCTGCACTCAGTCGCAAAGGCCGGCCAGTGATGGAGCCCCCGAGTTTCACCCCCTCCGGCTCACACCATACCATCCCCCAGCGATGAGCCCTAGGCAACTCTGGGTGGAGGTCTATACAGGACCCCCAAAAGGGAGTCCAGAGTGTTATGTTGAGAGGAAGGCCAAATTAGGTCACCATGCTTGCCTCTTCTAGTCAGCGGGAGGACCCCACATATTTCTGTGTCTTTGCTCCTTTTGAGCCTTCAGCCCACACCCCAGGCCTACAAAGTGCTCATTGGAGCCTAACTATCCGCGGTTGTATGTTGCACCATGGCTTGGGCCCGTATTCCTCCCCGTCAACTCCTCAACTCAAATGCCAACTCTTTGCCTTTTGGAGGCGATTCTTCTAATGTACGGGCAGGTGCCAAAATCTCAGGAGGGCCCTGCCGCTCAGTCTCTTCTTCTTTCACATGGACTGATGGATGCTCCCAGCCCGCCCATTCCGGTCGTCGACTACTCATTACCATAAATGCAGGAGAGGAGCCCCAAGGAAAGCACTCCGGAGCTCTTGTCACAGGCCCGGTATCCTCTTGGCCGCGTAGCTCAAGGCTGGGCCTCTCCCAGTCCAGTGCCTGTCCGTTCAGCCCTGGACAGGGTCCCGTCTCACACCCGTGCCACCGCTTTAATTTGTGCAAAGTCTCAGGCGGCCGCCCGCCTCTTTCGGAGCAATCGGCTGTCGACAAGGCCAAGGTCTCTGGCTCGCCATGCTCGGCATAGCTCTCTTCACCCCTTCGGGCGGCGCAACGGCCGTTATCACTGCTGTCAGCATGCCGGGGCTCAGATCTCCATCCACAGGGAGGGGACAGACTCTGCTCTCATGGGCCCCAGGAAAGACACCGATGCCCCGCCTTGGGGGTAAACCTCCTGTGCGAAAATTAAGGAGGATCGAGTACTGTCGTAATGCTATGGGCCCGGCGGGGATGGAGAACTATCGAGGCACGTCCGCTCACTCCGCCATCTTGGCCATGCCACATAATGAGCATTTTAAAGTAGTTTTAATTAATAATGTTTGTGAACCCTAAAATCTAATTTACTCCAAAATTTGACCCATCCCTGAACCTTAAAAGTCCCAAAATTCACCCAAAAATCTGATTCCTAAACTCTATAATGATGCATACCCAAAGACTCTCTGAAACCTTAAAAAAAAACACCCTCCAAAACTTTGCCCTTTCCTGAAACGTTAATATTCCTAGTAACATTTTAAATAAACATCATGAGAACCTAGAAAACTCTTAAAACCTTATACTGACTCCCCTAAACTTAAACCCCCTTAACTGTAAACCCATTCCCATCCCAAAAACCTTTTACCCCTCAAAATCTCGACTCATGCCGTAGTCCTAAAAAAGTAATTAACTCATAAAAAATACACACCTTTGGTGGATGCTTCTAATCTGAAATGCCTCGCTTTTAGAATATTCCCAGGTACTAGACTTGGGAAATTTCAACAGCAGAGCTCCCATGTAGGAGGTGTCCATGTTTACCTCATACTGCCCAAGACGTCATGGAGAGGAGCCACGTATAAGCACCACCTCTGCACACTGACAACAGTTCCCTCCTTTCTGCACCTTCCAACACGGATTTGGAGCTCAGTTCCCAACTTTTGTTGTTCTTATGAAGATTCCAAAACATTTAGACAGTGCACCAGGGAATCATGTCCCCTCTGAAAACTACAGGCATTAACACCTTGCCTGCGGCCGGAATTTCAGCGCTGTGCTGAACATTCCAATCGCGGGTGTGGTCGTGACGGAACCATTCCTGTTTTTGTGTTTGCGTTTCGACTTACCTGGAAGCTCAACCGTGACTGATGACGGAATGGTTCCGTCACCCGCATCGAAGGGGTTAACAATGCCAGGACTCCAGGAACCAGGTGTCTTTCACAGGCCCACTCAAAGTGTGCCTTTGGTATCTGGGCTCCAGTACGACATGTGCGCTGTCATGCACCTGCAGATGATCTGGTACCAGAGGCGAAGCTCTACATCGTGGAACACAAGACAAAGTCACATTCGAGGCTCAACACTCTAGCCAAGTCACAAGTCCGGCCTCAGGTCCGGTCACAAGGCCATTCTCACGAATGATCCACTTCCCTCTCGATGTTTCCAGGTAAGTCGAAACACAAACACAAAAACAGGAATTGGAACTCAAACCCATCCCGCCACTCTAGCTCGCAAGAGAAGGCGTGAGGGGGTCAAGATAAAAAACATTGCACTCATTAGAAGCCCTGTCTTGAAGACCAATTCCTCAGCTAGTTATGAGGTGCCCCGAATTGCCCAAGGTCCTCATTGACCATGCTGCAGGTAAAGGCCTTCATGGAGGCCATGCTGCTTATCTTTACTGAGAATCTGCCTCTCTCTGACACGCCTTTGGCCCACAGAGCATCTGAGACCTACAGTCAGATTACTACTGGGGGGTCCTCTCCTAACACCGTCTGTCTCCTTGGGACCTGTTACCAGTCCCATTATTGTCTGTGGCACAGACTTCCACACTGGCCCCAAGATCCATACATGTTCTTGCCATTCCCAGTGGCGATACCAACTCCACCGGCGCTGATGGAAAACTTAGTGCTGATGTCCATATGTGGACCTCAGACGAACATCAGCCTGAGCTCAATTGATGTTATGCTACAAGGCAACGTAAGCACAGCTGGTCATTATGCAGCCTCGCTCTAAACCTGTTCCTTTTCCAAGACGCAACTGTCAGCAAATGCTCCATTCGTTCCTGACTTTGACCCTTCACAAGAAACACATAGGGTCCCCCAGGACCATGATGATGAAGAGGAGAATGATGGACTCTTCCCCCGCACTATACTAGTGGCCCACTAAACTTCGCCTTATAAAATGCCGATGCGCTAGACACCTTCCCGAAAAGAGAGATTTGGCCACCAGCAGAATAAAGTAGATCATTTGCAGCAGTGATCAGAACAGCAGCTGGGGTGCTAGATCACAGCTGCCCTCCATTTAGACGAAAAAGAAAACAGACAGAAACATAATTGCTTTAGCCACAGCCAAAATCCTCAGAGCCCTTGCTACCATTTAATGTTGACTTCACAGAGGCCATGATGGCTACATTATCTAAGCTTTGTTCTTGTTATGTTAATGACATAAACTAGTGTCCAGTGATCTGGACTTCCTAACTAAGCTCCAGACACTAGAGAGCCTCATTTTGGACGTTTCGATTAGTAAGGTCAATCCTAACATCTTCTACATAGTGAATCTAGCAGGGTTGCCTCTCTAACTCCCTTCAGGCCTTATGGGAGACAGCTCAAGATCTGCAGTGGAAGCTGTCAAGATACCAGCCTAACCCATGGCAGGCCACACTCCTTTCTCAACCCAGAACTAACAGTAAAGACAAATATTTCACGAATGGGTTGAGGGCGGTCACTTTGGAGAGGTGGAGATTAGATGCTTCTGATTTCCAGCAAAGAGCCGCTCCACATCAACCACCAGGACCATCGGGCGATCTGCTTGACCCTCAAAGCCTCCCTGCGTCCATCCAAGGGAGGCTAGTACAGGTTCTCATGAGCAACACTAATGCCATGTGATAATGCCACAAGCTGGGTAGGGTGGTGTTCTTGGCCCTATCCCATGATCCTCTAGCTTCTGCAGGTACTCAAGCAACAGAAAGTCTTCCTGTTTGCCAACCACAGGTCAGGGTCCATGAAAGCCAGAGTGACAAACTGAGCAGGTGTCTGGCTGATCATGAGTGGCTTCTTCTTCCTGAGGCATTGCAGGACATCTTCAAACACGGGGGTAACCCTGGCAAGGATAAGTTGGCACCGTCCAGAACGTGCAGTGTCAGCTTGAGTGGAAGGAGGGGTTCCTGTATGCTTTCTTGCCGATACATTCTCTGTCTATGATTCTGAAGAAGATCAATAAAGACCAGACCCAAGTCCTATGATTGCACTGGCGTGGGCAAGTAGCTGTGGCTCCTAGAGCTTCAGAGAGTGACCAGGCTTCTGCTTCGGGAGGACCTCCTGTCCACAAGCAGAGCAGAGCCCTGCAACAAAATCTCCACAATGTACAACTCCATGTTTGGAGGTTGAGCCAGGGCAGTTGAATGCATGTGACTTACCGACTGAGATGGTGGATGTTGTCCTTGAAGCCAGATGCTCTTTCGCAGAGCGCATAAACGCGGGACGATTGGACCCGTTTATTGCCTGGTGTGGTGCCTGAGCCACCGATCCCTAAAAGGCATATATTCCGATGTTCTTTTGATTGGTTTGTCCTTGGACCAGCAAGGCCCTGCAGTGAGCACAGTTAACGGTTACCTATCATCCCCATTGGTCTTTCTTTGTTTATGGGCCCAGCCTTACTTGTTTGAGTCACCAGTTGATGAGTTTCATTAAATGTTTGATACATGCTTCCTCTCAAGCCATTTGCCATGCCCAAGTGGGACCTTAGCATGCTCTTGACATTTCTTAAACCCCTACCCTTTGAGCCTATGCATAGCTGCTCCTTTATGCTCTTGATGGTGAAACTGGTGTTCCTAATTACTCTGAGCTTCAGGAACTGTTGCTACAGTCGTCCCAACACTGCCTTCTTTCTAGACAAGTTGGTGTTGATGACCCAGGCTGCGTTCTTCCCTAAGATTGTGGTGCCATTCCATGATGGCCAATCTATCACATTGTCAGCTTTCTACTCCATTTCATGTCTCAACAAGGATGAGAGGCTGCATCACATTGAAACAGGAGAGTGCTGAGTTCTTACTTCGCTTTGCAACTGGATTCAAGCTAGCCTGGCTGATGAGGGTTGTTAGCCCGAAACCGGTCCCAGGATGCTTGTTTCAAGGCTAGTGAAGACATGGCTTGGCAGTTCGGGCTGGACTGTTTCCATGAGGCACAGGGTCATGACTGATTTGCATATGGCTGGGTCTGAAGTGGGGTGGCGAAGTGAGCTAAAGAACGATGATGGATTCAACCCAGATCTGTGACTGCGGGTGAGTGTCTGAAGAGTTTCAATGCTCCGTCCACCATATCCTTGTGTTTGCTGAGTTCTTACTTCGACCAGATGAAAGCTCCCCAGGTATGCAACCAGTTTTTAGTCATTTTCTCAGGTGCAAAAAGGCAAGAGCAGTGCAAAAGAACACCCTGTCAAGGTGGATAGTTCTCTGCATTAGAATCTGCTAAGCATTGGCAAAAAAAACACCCCGTGGTACTGAGAGCCCATTCCATCAAGGCAAGGCTGCTACAATGGCATTGGTACTAAGAGTGAGTGTTCTCGATACGTACTAGACTGTGATGTTCACAAAGCACCGCTGCCTTAACAGGTAGGTCTCATGAGAAGGTCCTTTTCTCACCCTTTTAGTCCTGCAGGGCATTTTAGGCTAAGCCCGCTCCCCAGACCCTTCGCCTCTAGGAGGTACTGGTCTGTTATGTATGTGAAAGGTGAGGCATCTGCAGTTATAAGTATCCATCAGAAGAACACGACACTGGCATTCTGTAAAGCTCTATCTGGCAGATACCCTAACCACTGATTCCTCACTATCATCCCACCTCCTCATTCAGTGGAGCGGCTTCTTTAACATCTAAAATAGTATCAAGGTAGAGACTGGCACATTGTTTCAAATGGTCGTTTTGTGCTCATTGTCTGTGGGCATGGAAAAGTGAAGAGACCAGAAACCAGTGCTTAATTAGAGCCGGTGGTTTCTGGTGCTCGGCATCAGCACTTAATTGTCAACACTGATGCTTGTAACATTCTGCCACAAGGTGGCACTGTCTGGCTAATGTAAAGATGACCACAACAACAGTTATGTATTAATTCAACATGCATTACAAATCAATTTTACCTGCCGCCCAAGCCATTTTTATAACTTTGGGCGCCTGAAATAGTCCACATTGTCACACTTGTAGGAGTGTGATGGTTAGTAGTTTTGTTATTATTATTGGCAGCACTAGGAATAGTGTTACAAAGGAAAGTACTTGTTATACTCCCCCCTTAAACCTGCACCCATTAGGAGCCCTAAACCGTAAAAAGCCTGCTACACACATACACATATACAATATTATAATAAATAAAAATGTGTGTATGTGTGTATGCATGTAGCACATTGGTGATTGCCACTGTCTAGTTACGGTTCAGCCACACTTTCGTTTAAAAAGGCATTTTTGATTTGTGTATAACTTTTGACCTCGGGTACAGAATAGCACAAAATTATTAATTGATCAACTCAGTCAACTAATGTTTGGCAGGGGGTGAAAAAGTGTAACATTTCCCATTTTATCAGCTAAATTAGATCGCAAAAACATCAGAACAGATTACACCAACCTGGCATGAAAGTAAAACTTTGCTCAGAAACTCGTCCAGTAGTTTTTGATATATTTGTATTTAAAATATGTGCCGGGCAGGATTTAAAGGGTTGACACCCTTGAATATATTCATGAAACCTCATTGTCAATCAAATTTAAACATTTTTTTACATAATGTGATTGGCAGGAAGTACTCAGAACCACTGTTCCTTAATGTCATTTGTTGTCCTTAAATCTCTATAATTAGTTAAATAAATACCTACAATTTCCGTAGTTTTGCTGTCCTATATTTATAAATAGACACTAAACCCGATTCCACTGATGAAATATGGACAAGCAATATTGGAATGTGTGATGGAGAACTGAAAACATTTTGCATTGCATATTTCATGCTAAGAGTGTGGTATTAAATATAAATATATAAACTCTTTGAGGTTGGGATGAATGATGGACCTAATTTTACGCGGTGGCAATGCCGAGATTAACAATATGAGAGGGATGGAATAACTGCCACAAAGATTATACTTCTCTAGTCTGTGACTCTTCCTGTTTGTGGTATGATGATTAATAGCAGAAACTACGGTGATGTGGCTGCAAGCAAAGCCACTGTTGAGTAATAAAATCTTTTTTGAGACAGATTCAAATAGGTTGTGTATCCTGTTTTTGCTCGAAAAGACCTTATCAGAAATTGTAGTGGCATTAACCCCTTCGATGTGGCCGCGATTCCCCTGGTGTGCTGTAAACAACACGAACAGGGGCGGGCCGTGACGAACCCCAGCCGTCATCAGTACACGAGCACCGTAGTGCATGACGGCTGGGGTTCGTCATCAGCATGGAAGGGGATAATGTGTATTATAAACAGAATCTTCGATGAACAGTGAGTTTGACATTGATATAGGTTGTATACTTTGCTGATAACAGGGACCATTTATGCCCAAGTATATATTGAATCTTTGTGAATAATGTAACCTGATCGATTCAGAAGAATTAAATAATGTATTTAAAATACAAGTGATGGATCTATGTTTCAAAGACATACCTGGCCTGGTATAGGAACAGTACAATTAGAACTCAATAAATGTGACCAAGAAGCATGTGATAGTAAAGAGCTTGAGCCGCATTAGGAGCGCATGTTGACGGTCTAGTTGTTTTTAACATGGAGGCCATTAAGGCAATTTTAGAAATGGTTGTATTTCCAGAATTCAGAGACCTGGTAGAAGGCAGCTTTGCCAAACCTTTTGGTTGTTTTTGAACATCACCAAATTAATCATTTTGCACTTTATACTGCTGTGAGTACCACCTGTCCTTCATAGGAAGCCTTGGAGGGATATATTGGGAATATATATTTCCCATATTTTTATTTATACCTATTGTTCAATATTTATTAACTATTTGTAAAATTTTAAATTAAATAAACTTAAGACTAAATTAATATTAATAAATAAAACGTAATTGATCAGTAAGCTTAGAAATGTATTAAATTAAATTTAGATTTCTTTAAAAAATACACATATCATTATGCATGCACTTTTGGAGTTTTGAAATACCGTAATTATCTTTTAAGAGTGTGAAATAAATAAATTTTTCGCACAGCAAGCTGTGGGGTGCTGCCTATTTTCTTGTACCCTAACAGGAATATATATAGATTTATACATTGGGGTTACTGTTTGAGGGGAGTAACACAATACTCAAGCAGCAACCACAATCCTTGTCCAGGTGTCACAAGCAACCACACATCAACCTGTGCTTAACCCTCTGGTAGCTTGGCACAAAAGCAGACAGGCTTTACTTGAAGGCAATGGGTAACGTATATATGCAGCACTTCAAACTCCAATAAAAGGAAAAGCAACACAACAAAAATCCCACACCATGTTAGAAAAATGGTGTAAAATGTCATAAATAATTTAATACCAAAATGTCCAAAATCCAATAAAGTAGATCCAGAGTTTTGCAACTTAAAAGATATAAGTCAAAATAGTGCCATAGTGCACAAAGCACCAACAGTTGATATCTGGTCCTGCCGGACTGGGTCAAAGTCACAAGCAAAAGTTCAAGCCTATTGTGATGGAGCATGGGCCTGCTAAGGGGACCCAGTTAGGACCGCTAAACATGAGTAACATAAATCGTGGAGGGCAGCAGGACAGCACAGCAGAGTAGCAGTCCTTCTTGCAGCTGGCCCCCTCTTCCTCAAACCATCTCATAGGACCTTGACCAATGATCTTGAAGGGCCCTGTGCTCAACGGGCTCCCATCACCTACATCTCCTAGCCAGGATGACACTAGGTCAGAGTGGCCCTCTGGTCATTGCTTTGCTTCATCACTTCCTGGTCAGCTTCTAAGTTCTCAGAAGCCTTCTTCCAGAACTTCTGCATTTGGTTGCAGAGGAATAGCATGAAGTTAACCACATCCCGAAGGGGCTTCCTGGGAGCTTGCTCCCACCCCTGTTTCACCAAACCAAGAGGTTCACTTAGCGGCGGACCATAGAGGAGTTCAACAGGGCTGAAGCCTACTCCTTTCGGTGGTACCTCTTTGTATGCAAAGAGTAGTCAGGGCAAGAGGACTCCCCTCATTGACTCTGGCAGGCCAATAATCATACCCATAAGGGTTTGGGGATAGTAAGGTGTGGAGAACTTGTAGATTACCCCCAAAACAAAAGTTTAAAGTAACGTTATAGTTAAGTGATTGTGTCTGTGACAAAATAATGTTTTGAAGTAAAAAAACACAGACATTTACCAGTTATAGTTAGCAGAGCTAACTGTAACTTGTGCCCCGCCATGCACTGCTTTGGACCTCACATATTACATTACTCATGACATGTTCTATGACATCATTTATGATATCACAGGTGACATCTCAAATGGCATCACTGCTGACATCCTCCAAAGAGTGCGTTTTTTAAATGTTATTTTTTATTTAACAGAGTTGTTTATAGCGCAAACTTGACCCGAATGGGGTATCAGAGCGCTTAGCACCTGTTGCATTACATGAGGACATATTCATTCTTGTTACGCACAGGGAGTTTAAGTGATTTGCCAGAATCACAGGATGTTCAGCGTCATTGCTGAGACTCTAACTCAGTTCCCCAGATTCGAGGTCGACCGCCCTAACCGTTAGGCCAACTCCTCTTCTCTCCTCCTCTCCTCTGTTAATTTGTTTTATAGTTTACATATTTGCAGGTAATGACCATATTACTTGTCTACCTAATTTTGTGCAGCCTGTGTTCAGCTAATGGGTGTAAGTGTATATTAATGCATCTTAGGTTTGTAGAGGTATTGAACGTGTTATAAAACTTTGTATTGAAGAGTAACTCTATGTGTAAGTGACAGTTGACGACTTGTGCTCATTACGTTCCACACAAGTTTTTTGGTACTGCGAAAATGTTTCCAACAGGGCAAAGATTCTACTTGCAGCATACTAAGTATTGTAAGCAGCCTTGAGTTATTAGAATGACAACTGCTACATAACATGGAAGACTGTGTATCAGGTACTAACCTATGTAGATATGCTTGTTTTGCTTCAGAGAATTGGTTATCTTTAAAGGTTTCACGCAGTATGACGGCTGCCAGTAGTATGATCTTTAGCACCTGGAGAACTTGATTATTTTAAGCAAAAAGTCTCTCTTTGGACACGTTTTGAAGAGTTTACTCTGCTCTGAGTAGATACTTTTTAATACTCTGTGGTGTATTTCTCATGACAGTTTCACTGTCTGCAAACAGTGTGGTACAGAGTAAACTGTCTCCATAACGTAAACACTGTTTATAGTGCCCACTTTTCTACTGATATCCACTTAATTTCTCACTGTACGTTAACAGCTGTCCATAGTAGGGCATTAGCTATGTAACAGGCCTTGAATATCTAGAGGAACTCGGTTTGCTCTGAACAATTGTACACAGATTGAACACTGTGTACAGTAGGAGTTACCCTTTTATCTGGGGTTGTTAGTTAATATGAACAGGGCTACTCGTCAAGTGTACAACATCGGGTCAGTGTTGCACGTAACACATGCTTGCTGCACAAGCGAGTTGTATCTGTGATGGCATTAATGATGCTTCATACTATTATTAGCTATTTTGTACTTCATTTTAGGCCTCTAAGGCCATTCTAGTATATAGAGTAATGTGCACAAAAAGAGCTTGTATGAAGTTATCAGTGATGTCATTTGAGATGTCATCAGTGATATCATAAATGATGTCATAGAACATGTTAGGAGTAATGTAATATGTGAGGTCATAAGCAATGCATGGCGGTGGCGCAAGTTATAGTTAGCTAACTGTTGAATTTCTGTGTTTTTTTAGTTTAAAACATTAATGTTGTCTCTTACATAGTCACCTAACTATAATGTTACTCCAACTTATTTTTTTCAGTGACTTTCTAAGTTGTTTTTTAAACGAAACTAGGGAGCATATTACCAACAACTAGCGATAATTTTTGTCTCTAACTTGTTTAGAGACAAAAATTATCGCCGCACATCGGCGATTTTTATCGCAGATAAACCTTGCTATTAGCAAGGTTTATCGCAAATGCGATAAAAAACGGCCGCAATGCATGAATATCGCTGAAAAGTCTGCGATATTCATGCATCATCGAGCAAATGCTCTTAGCCATGTTATCCACCTCCCATTGGATAACATGGCTAAGAACTGCTCAGGGCAGGTGTTAGCTTTTGGAGATATTCCCGCTTAGCGCGAATATCTCCAAAAGTTGGTAATAGGAGATAGCGATGTTAGCGACTGTTTTCAGTCTCTAACATCTTGGCACGCCCACTTTGCATCTCATTAGTGATAAATATCACTGACATGCAAAGTGGGGCCCAAGATGGTCGCTATCTCCTACTAGCTGTCGCTAACTGGTGTTAGCGGCAGCTAGGTAATAGGGAGATAATTTTATCTCCGCTTTTTTGGATTTTAAAGCCAAAAAAGCGGAGATAAACCCCCTTGATAATATGCCCCTAGATTTTTTATCACAACTAACTATAACTCTGAAAGTTTTTTTTTACGTAAAGTAATATTTTATTACCATATGTAAAGCCAACTCCCCCGCCATGCACAGCTGAAGAAAAACTCATCGGCAGAACACTCCATCCCTCTCTGCCGAGAGCACTTGGTTGCTTTTTTAAGCAGGAGCAACTGAAAAAGGGCAAGTTGGGGATAGGGTGACATAAAATTATCATGTTGTGAGTTCTGTTTATCAGTATATGTACCTTGTGTTTTGATGTAGATCTCTTGGCTGCGACTCCCTCCTAGAATGGTCTGCACCATCCCTTCCTGTCCCTTAGATGAATTTGTGTTGAGGGTGCAGGGAGTTATGGCTCATCGTGTGTGGTTTGTCTCCTGCAGAGAGTGCCCTGGCTCAGTGTGCTATCGCTGATGGGTGGTATGGCTGCAGCTCTCTGAGGACCAAGTATCTTGTGACGCTGCTGGTTGTGGCTGGCCTCCTGGTTGGAATATTCATCCTTCTCTGTTGCATCCACAATATGAGACACCGGTAGGAAGAAACCGCCATCCGCCTTAGCTGTATCCTGCTGGGATTGTCCACCAGGATGAGCAAACACTAATCAATGTTATGTTTCCTCTCTAGAAAATCTGTGCAGTTTACACACAACGAGGGACGAAGTGCTGAGGTAAGCCCTGTTCCTAAGGACAAGAAACTAGGAGTCCTTGTTACCAGCAGTATTAACCCCTCTGCTGCCTGTGCACAGGAGCACAGCCCCTCTCTACTCGCCTCTGCTCCAACCTCTCTCTCTCTATTTTCCCTCCATCCTCTTCTCCCTCTTCGCTTTTCTTCTCTCGTGCCTGATTCACTCCTCTTCCCCCTCCCTTTGTCTCTTCTTCTCTGCTTCCTAACTTTCCCCTGCCAGCCCTCGGCTCCTCTCAACACCCTCATTCTTTATTCCTTGCAGTCTTTTTTTCTCTTTATGTTACCTTTTATATTCTCTCTCTCTTTACCTTTCTCCACTTACTCCTCTATCTGTCACTCCTTTCCGTGCGCTCCTTCTCTGACCCTGTTCCTTGCAGTTCCACATCGGCTCTTTTTCTTCTTGTTTCCAGCCTCTCTTCTCCCTTTGTATCATATTCTATCTTGAGCAATCACACTTGTCAAATGGAATCCTCTTGCTGTTCCACAGCATCTTTAATTTTTCCACCTAGAATTTCATCAATCTCAAATTCATTTACGACCGCCCCTTTTGCTTTTTCTGACAGAAAACAAAGGTCCTGATTTGACGGATATTCCAAATATGATGGATATTCCGCCCGCTGAAGTATAAATCCCATTATGTCCTATGGGATTTCTATTTCGACAGACGGGATATCTTTCACCGGTGTGAGAGAGTAACCCGTCCGCCAAGTTCTAAATCATACCCATAGTGTTTTTATTTACTGGACTTTAACCCTTTCGATGCTCATGACGGAACGGTTCCGTCATGAGCATCGGTTGGGCTGTGCTCATGACGGAACCGTTCCGTCATGACCACACCCATTAACATTGGTCCCCAGCACCGGCGGTAAATCGTGGCAGCACGGATGAGGTTAAAACGATTCTAGTCCACACACAGACATGAGATTGCAATTGCACGGACACTTCCTGTGGACCTTATGTTCCCTTATTTAATTGAGACCTGCAACTATGATGGTCGTGTCCCTCTTAACCATGGTAATGCTCTTCGCATGACTATCACCAGCTCCTCACTGCTGTGAAGTGTATTATGAAAGGCAATGCACTGTGACCACATCACTCAGCCTTGACAGCCTTCACCGCCCCTGGAAGCTTGTGTCTCCCTCATGGTGGGCTCCATACCTTACAGGTAATTACGAGAGGTGGTCCTTGACTGGCTGCCAGAAACGGGTACTGTGCAGTCGCACCCTTGATTTTTTTAATTGACATTTTATGCTTCTTGAAAACACCAAGAATAAAATAATAAATGAAACACAGAGGCCTCAGTCACTTTGGAAAACATGATCCACTTCCTGTCCTGTCACTTCTACCCTTTGGCCTTGCAGCGCAGTGTCCTATATATATTTACTAATACTCTATTTGAAATGCTACAATGATCCAATACTAAGACTACCTCCACTTTGCCTATCGAGTACTCATGTAGAGATTTTGGGCCCGATGTAGGTAATCCCAGATTACCGATTCTTAAATACCGAATCATACCGATTCGGTATTTAAGAACTGGCAATCGGGATGCAGGTAATTTTACCCAATTAATTACTGAATCGGTATGATTCGGTAATTAATGAATCAGTATTTACCGATTCTGTAATTGCCATTGATTCCTATGGGCCTTGAGGCCCATAGGAATCAATGTCAATTACTGAATCGGTAAATACCGATTCGGTAAAATTACCGAATTTGCAAGGGGGACAGGGTGTCACTTTGACACCCTGTTGCACCCCTGATTCTGGCTTGTGTGCCATGTGGCACACATACATGCCCTTAGGGCATGTATCTATGCCACATGGCACAGGTGTACATGCACAGATGTGCATGTACACAGGAATTCGTTATTTACCATGACATAGTATGACATGGTAAATAACAAATTCTTAAGGGCCGGTGGCACTGTTTTCAGTGCCACCTACATCACAAATTTGAGATTCGGTAAATTTACCGATTCGGTAATTTACAGAATCGGTAAATTTACAGACTCTGTAAATATACCGAATCGGTAAATTTAAGGCCCCCTACATCTCAATCACCAAATACCGGTCGGTAACGGCCGAAATCGGCCGTTACCGACCGGTATTTGGTGACCTACATCTGGCCCTTAACGTCTGTTCTCCTCAAGAGGGACAAATGCATCACTGGTGAACATAAGGTGCACAAAGTGAATGTATTCTCAAGAGCAAACAACTTTCCAAACCTTCTGCAGTTGTGCAAAACATTGTTTTGTGTATGTTAACGTTTAACAGTTAATTGAAATACACACCAAAGACACTTATTGACCCAACTTTATTTAAAAAAAATCCCCTCCTAATAAAAATATCACTGTAAGTAAGGACTCTGTAGAAGCTCATATTCTGTTTAAAGTATAATGAATTTATCCAGTGTGGAAACTCGTTTGGAGAAAGATCAAGAATAGGTTTGTCATAATATTGAACCCCACCAATTTATGGGGAACTCTACATGCATATACTTCCTAAGACTGTAGAGAATAACTTTCATAAATGTCACTAAAGCCACATACGACAACATAAAGTGTTAAAGTGAAGTGAGAGAGAAGGTTTTGGTGCTTGTTCTTCAAGACAACATCTTGAAGCAAATAATAAAGTCCTGCAATAGCTTGCATTGTCATCTTTGTTTTGTGCCATTGTGGCGCTGACGTATCACTGTGCGCTGTGAAGTCACTTCTAGAGAAGCAGAAGGAAGGGTCTAGGAGAGAGGTAGTTAAATACATCAGGGGTAAAACTATTGCAAAGTATTTCAAAGGGAATCCAAGATCTTAAGTAAGACATTATACTTCTCAAGTTATTATAGTTCAAAATTGATAACTTACAAATTCTTTGTGATTTGTTTTTTCAGGGCACGGCGATGTCTCTTGAGGTACAACATCCTGCGAAGAGGTCACTTCCAGACACTCCTTTCTCAGCCTTCTACGTGATGATCAACCTAGATTATTTCACTAACCTCTTCAAAGCCAGGGTCGGTCGCTCTCATGCCAGCCACTCCTCGGTGTCCTCACAGACAGCTGAATTTGTGACCATGGAGAACACGTTGTATTCAGGATGATGTATCCTAGCCTTGGAGCTCTTAGTGGGAGATTCACAAACACCAGAAGCAACACTGATCTCAGAGGACCCTTTCAAAGATCTTGTAAATTTAACACTTCACTTGAGGATGGTGAATGATAGTCTTCTTCTGAAGCAACTCACAGGATTTTCCTGCCGCCTATATTTGTCTCCGCGAGGGATGCGGACTTACCTTTCTATAAAGGGCAGCGATTTCAAGCTCGCTTTCCTGGTTATGCTGCCTGTTGTATTGAATGTGGGGTAGGAGTTGTTATGGAGTAAATAAGTAGACAGCCTCAGTCTTGTCAATGTCAAGGCAGCCTATAAGATATTGATGCCATATTTCCCCAACATGCTTTCCATGGCATTCCATTTTGGTGAAATTGTTAATAAATATGTCAAACGTCTAAGAAATCCGTACATTAATCCGCAGTGACAGAAAACCAGTGACTAAAACTTAGGCTCTCTGTAAGAGTTGATTGACGAAACTGTCCACTTCCAAACAGTTCGTGATGCCACAGTGGGACCTTAACTTGCTATTGACACTTGTTATATGGGTGCCATTCGAGGATTTGCATAGTTGCTCTTTGCGTCTCTTGACCCTGAAACTTTCTTCTTCAATGCGATTATGTCAGCTCCATCAAATGAGTGAACTGCAGGCCCTTTCAATGCAACTGTCTTTACCACCGTCTTTGCGTACGTATTGGTGCTGAGAACTCTGCGGTCAATCCCGAGCAAGGAATGGACCAAGGATGTGCTATAGGAGGAGCTCGGCCATAGATATGAATCCCAAATAAACATTATGAACACTTTTCACACTTTGTTGATCCTGTATTACTGAATTTATCAAGTATGTTTCTGATGGCTCACAGTTGCGAAATGAATGTATATATGCTGCAAAAGTGTCTTGTTATGTACTACTTGACCAACACATGGCAAATTTGCTCTACTATGTACTACATGACATGGTGATGACCTTATTATTGTACTTTATAAGCAGATTGTTATTTATCCAGCAAAAATCGAGACCCTTTAAGAATTTAAGAGCAATGGCAGTTTTATACAGTAATAACAAAAGAGCACTGTAGCAGAAAAGTCTAGAGCAACCTATTCTAAAAGGTAAAATGGGTCACATATGCTAAACTGACTTTTTTTTAACACTTTTCAACAATTCCCAAAGAGATTCTTGGCAGGTTTAATCCTTATGTGGGGGTGGAGATCTCTGTCAGGAGTGTGAAGAACTTCAGTTTCAAATCCCTCTCATGGGGTGCTACTTGGGTGTGCAAAGTGTGGTTTGCCTTGGATGTCTGGGAACACCCAAAAGGGTGGAAAGTAATCTTTCCAAGGCTTGATTTACCTTGGAAGTTTGGGAACACCCGCAGACATGCATGTTCTGATGGGTACATCTAACTGTTAGACTCCCCACTGTTAGAATATCCCCCAGGCACCAAACTGGATCTGGAGATTTTTTCTGCAGTGTACTTGCATGCTGATATATGGCACTGCATTGGCTCTTTATAGACCTGGAAGTGACTGAGAGCTGCATAGATGTTCAGCTTTGCACACTGAGTTCAGTTCCTTTCTTTCCTCCCCGTATAACGCAGAACCGGTGCATCACTCCCATCTTTTTCAATCATCCATATTTCCAGATTTTCAAACAGTGTGCTACAGTGTGTGTCCACTACAAATACTGCTGGCTTTAAGGTTTGCTTAGCTTTCTTCATACAGATGTTGGTCATCAACTACCACGAGGTGTGTCTTTGGTGCCTGGGCTCCAGTCATGACTCCAAATTACAGTGCGCCTTAATGCACCCAAATGCTAAGTAAGGTAAGTCAAAGCCCAAAATGCCAGAACAGGAAAGTAAAGTGGGACTTGATACCATCCTGTCACTCTGGTTCCCACAGACCTTGCCGATTTCCACTGCACTGAAGCCATTGCTGACACCATCGGCACACAATGGTGACCCTCCTATTAGACCCTGAACCAATGTTGCCCGAGCTTGCCCAAAGTCATGCTACAAAATAACTAAAGCGCAACCATTGGTCATCCCACTTAACTTGAACCCCTCACCTCTACTGTGACACCACTACTATGAGCACAGGCTTCACTTTATTTTTGGCTCTGACCTTAATCTTATACCATAGCAGGGTGCAGCCCAGGATACTGATGACGATGGGAAGCGAGATGGCTTGCTCCACTCTCATTATACTGATAAAGTCTTGGTGAGGTTAATCCGTGTGGGGCCTAGTGCCACAGGAGCGAGCAGAGGAGGGATTCAGTGGTGTAAAAAATTTGTAGGGTATTCGATGGGTGGTGTTTTGTAGTGCATAGAGCATGCTGGGCAGTGTCATCATTTTGACCATTGCTGCTCTCCCAAGATGGAGTGCTCTCCAGCGTCGACTATCGGTTTTGAATCACTCAAGGATAGGCACCCAATTTAATCGATGAAATAGAAGGGGGTCCATAGTTACACGGATGCCCAAATATTTGAAATGCTCTGTGGATATGGGGAGACAGAGGCCTCTAGGAAGTGTCGGCATGGGGCCAGTTATCAAATGCATGAGGGATTTGTCCCAGTTTACCGTACAACCGGAGTACTGACCAAATATTCATAACATATTGGTTAAGCTGGTGATCGCCGCAGTGGGTTTGTCATGTAGAAGAGAATATCATCTGCATATAGGGATATGCCCTCTTCCCAAGACTCTCCCCGGGGAATGCCCCTTATAAGCGGGTCCTGACGGACCAAAGCCCCCAGAAGCTCCAAGGCGAGGGCAAATATCAATGGGGAGAGTGGGCACTCCTGTCTATTCCTCTTCCCAGAGTGAAACTGCGGAATACTGTGCTATTGACTTTAACTTGGGCTATCGGGTCTCTGTATGCTAGGTGCATCTAGCCTAGAAACTTGGGCCCATACTCCATGTGTTCAAGCACTCCACACATATAGGGCCATTCTAGAGTGTCAAATGCCATTGAGGCATCCATGGATACCACCATAGTGAAAACCTTGTCGTTTCTGGAGCCCGCCATGACCCCATATAGCCTGCGCTGGTTAAGACACATTCCACTGTTCAGCATGAAGCCGGATTGGTCTGGGTGTATTAGGGAGGTGACAACTAGTCAGAGTCTATTTGCGAGGAGCTTGGCAGTGACTTTGATCTCCACATTAAGGAGGGAAATGGGGCGGTATGAGCTGCAGCGCTCTGGCAGCTTTCCTGGCTTGCGTACTATGACAATTGTTGCCACTCATTGTTTCTCGGGAAGAACGTGTTTCTTCCTAGCTTCTCTCCACATCTTGAGCATCTGGGAAGCCAGTTTAGAAGAAAGGCGCTTGCAGAGTTCAACAGGGAGCCCATTGGGTCCCATCGCCTTGCCAGAGCTCAATGCTCGCAACGCCTGCTCTTCTTCGGGCAGCTCAATGTCCGCGTTGTTCCTTCGTGACTGTGGGGATTTTGATGTCTCTTAAAAAGTCACTAATCTCAGTGGGCGACCAGTTTGTACTGGGGGAGTAGAGCTGCTCATAGTATTTTGCAAACGTTCCTGCTGTGCCCTCAGGGTCTGAATGGGACTCGCCCAATTTGTTGGTGATGTGCAAAACCCATCCCCTAGTTTGATCTCTCTTTTCAAGCTAAGCAAGTTGTTGTTTGCCTGTTTTGTTACCCACATTGTACAGGCATAGATGGGGTAGGGTGTAGGATATTCTAGCTCTATTTTCCAGTAGGTCTCAGTACTCTTTTTGCTTAAGGTGGAGGGTGTTTAGACTGTCCTCATCTACGGCCTGGTGTCCCGGCCTCTCTAATTTTCTAATTTTGCTCTCCAATGTGTGCAGTTGTGTTTGGTGTTCACGTTTTTATCCCCACTATTGCAAAATATGCTCGGCTCCGGATGACCGTCTTGTAGGCCTCCCAGAGAGTGAGGTAGGAGGCCACCGATCCCTCGTTAAGTTTGAAGTAGGAGTTTGTGGCTTGGGTCAGGTCACTGTCAAATTTGGCATTGTGCAGGTGCCAGGGGTTTATGAGTTGTGGGCAGCGGGAGTGTGGGCATGACCCCATATCGCCAGCCACACCGGGGAGTGCTCTGAGATCCCCCTGGCCAGGTGCCCAACTTCAGCCACCCTGGCCAGGTGGGCAGATTGAGTAAATATATCATCTAATCTGGGGAGGCTTTGATGGAGCCCTAAGAGGAAGGTGTATTGGTGCTCCGTCGGGTGGCGAGATCGCCTAATATCGGCAAGGCCTAGGGCTGCAATAAAATTAGATAGAGTAAGGTCATAATGGGTCGTTTAAGCTTTGGTGTGTTTATCTAGAACCGGGGATAGCAGTGCATTAAAATTCCCCCAAGTATATAGCAACTTCCTTTAGTTGGAGCAGCATTTAACTCAGTCTTGAAAATGTAAGGCAGTGAAGTCGTGGTGGAACGTGAATCAAGCAAAAATTGATCAGGGTTCCCTCCCGAATGTCCAGACTGTGCCATGTAGGTGCCCTGTGGATCCACCCAGCTCTTTTGTAGAATGTAGGCGGTTGAGTTCTTGCTGAGTATACCCACACCCTGTGAGTCAGACGTAAAGCCCGAGCGTGCTACCATCGTGTTGCCTCTCTGAGTCATGGCTCTACAAGTGTTACCCAGCAGATGTGTTTCTTGTAGTAATATGACATCAGGTGCATGTTTGCGGATGTATTGGTGTACCACGCCTCGCTTGATTTTGTTGCCAAGACCATTCACATTCCAGGATAAAACGGTCAAGCGAGACCGGGATGGATGACATGTTGTGTGTTGAGAAAGGCAGTACTGGTCCCCCGAAGATAGCGGGGGGGTCTAGGAGGAAGGCATTGAATGGCACTTCACTGCTCCTTGGCAAATGAGCTATAACTAACCCCTGTAAACTAAGAAATCCCCCCACGCTGCTACCCTACCCGGTGGAAACTAAACAGCCCACCCAACCCCAACTGGCAAGGCACCTGTCACCCCTAAAAAAGGAAAGAAACATGTTAGTTAGGTTATAACTGGGGGTGGGTAAAATGACCAGAGCGACTCCGCGCCGCGCCTACGCCCCCATTAAGTTAGTCTTTGGAGGAACAAACGTCCTCAATTTACCAAGTCATCTGGCATCTGCCCCAAGCTGTATGTTGGCAGGCCGTAAGCCGACGAGTCCCACATTAGAGACATGCAGGGGGTCCCCCTTTCCACCCCTCGAGGGCCATTGCACTTTACATAGTAGGCCTGCGTGGCTCACCCCGGCCTAGTCCAGGGGTCTGAGGTGTTAGACAAGTCAGCTGCTTGCCTCTCTCCTCCTTCAGGGTTACTAGCATTTCTTCGCGGAGAGTGGTCGCCTGCTGGCCTTACTCCCATACGTTCTGCTTTGGTCTTGGAGCCTTCACCTGCTTCCCACCATTCACTTTTCACTATCCCTCCAGTGATTCCGCAACCAGTTCGGGGGAGTCGAAGAACCATGTTTTCTCTTCTGCCACCACCCTGAGTTTCGCTGGGAAGAGCATCATGTACTTAAGCTCATGCTTTCATAGCTCTCGCTTCACTTCAGGGAAGCTCCACCGCAGCTGTTAAACCTTACGAGTGTAGCCAGGGTATAGAGAGACCGATGTACCCTCGAATTTCAGGTCTGGAGCTGCCTGGTGGCCTGCACGATAGCATCCCTGCCTCTATGGTTGAAGATACAATCAATGATAGTGCGGGCGAAATGCCCGGTGGCTGGAGGGTGGGGGCTGGGGTAGCTGGTACCCTGTGTGCTCTTTCAACTGAAAAGAATTTTATAAGACCCCTGGGTTGGAGCACAGTAGTGATAAATTGCTCCACGAAGAGGTCAGTGCAAGCCTGGTCCGTTTTTTCTGGAACCCCCACCAGGCTTATGTCTTCAAGCCACATTTGTATAGTAGCGTTATTTTTGAGAAGGGAGGTGACTTGTTTTTGAAGCTGCTCGGTGGTCGCGCTGATAGCTGCGACCATTTGATGTGTGTTTCGGAGTCATTCTTTTTCTTTTTTCTTTTTTTTTTGCAGAGTTTTATATAGAGCAAACTTGACCCGACCCGAATCGAGTATCAGAGCGCTTTACATAGCACCAGTTATGTTACATGAGGACATACATTAATTTTTGTAAGGTACAGGGAGATTAAGTGATTTGCCCAGAATCTGCTCTAATCAGTGTCAGATTTTGGGTTCCAGTGTGCCCTTTATGCTCTGTATGGCCACCATGATCTTGCATAGTGACGGTTCTTGTCTCTTCCTTTTCTCTCTATGAGACTGGCTTTGCCCCACTGCCAATGTGTATTGGCGGACGGAGAACATATCTTTCCATCTTACTCATCCCCGCTTTTTTTCCATCTTTGCCCCCGCCATATCTGCCACATCTTTTACTGGGATTGTACCCCTGACCAGTTGGGACTGGAACCACTCCACTACACCCTGCACCACCGCTGATCCCAAGTGCGAGGAGGGTCTGTCTGGGTTCGCAAGTCTCTACCCTGTGGGTCCCGGACCGCAGCCTGTCAGCGCGATGGGCCAGCGTGCAGTCCCCCCAGGCTGCACTCCCAGACGTGTCGTCAAACCAGCCCAGGGTGTCTCCTCTGGCCTTGGCCCACCACTCCTCAACGTGCCAGGACCATCGGGGGGACAATTAGAGAGCAGCGGTGAAGGAGAGGGGTGGGGGCTGCCACTGGTATTACTGCCTCTGTGTGCCCCTGCACCCACCCAGACAGACCTCAGTAGTAGGATCTTCACGGGGTCAGGGCAGAGCACCCCCAGCCACCCAGAACGGCAGGACTCACTTGTTCCACCTCCCCGCTCCGCTCCTCACCTGTGTCGTGGGTTGGCCTGCCGGATCATCAGGCAGAGCAGGTTCATGCACTTTAGTGTTGGTCAGCGCGGCCTCCCCCTGTCGTCTGGCGGGCAGTCGCTCCACTCGGTGGGGCACACACTTCGTTTGGTCCCGGGCCCAGATATTGGTGGCTGGCCCTACCTGAGCCTGTCACAGGACTCTGAGAGCAATGGCCCCCGTTGAAAGCAGCACTTCCACTGAAGCCGAGACACAGCTGGGGCACTCACTGGACCGCGGCTCCACCACCAACCAGGCCACTCTCCGACCGCTTCCTCCTCGAGGGGGAAGCTCCTTACGCTCCAAGCTCTGCACGTTCACAGCAGACCCTCACGTCTCCCGCTATCGCAGTTGGTGCAGAAAGGTCCACTGGGTTGAGGCACCAGGGTTTCCTCTCAGTATGGTACGAATACTAGGCGGATTGCGGGGCTTGAGCGGCGCGGGCTACAGACCTCTTCAGAACATGTCTGCCATGTGAGGCCTCTGGCCACGGCACCCCGGCGGCAAACAACCTTCACAAACACTTTTGGGGCACAGTAACCTGTCTGCTCTGTGCCCCTCTCCCATACCCTCCTTCCCCCCATGAATGCGGTCTGAAAGTACAATTGTGAGAGGAGTGTGGAAACACTGGTAGAAGCAAAGATCACTTGTAGGTGCAAAAGGACACTTAGTGAACCATTAATAAGAGTGTGGAGGCACTTTTGTGGAAATAAATTTGAACTGGTGTACTGCATAAGGTAAACTCCCCTATGGAACATGTTATAACATAGAATGAGAGGCAACAAAACCAAAGTGTGAGAAACAGAGTTCTACGCAGTATCAAAGGAAATAGGATGAGTCAGTCCATGCTTGTAATTTTCTTTTTTATTCAGTTCCTCCTCAAGGATTACAGACAGCACAGCCAATGCGTTTCACTTAAACGTAGGCTTCCTCAGGGCTGCAAAAATGAAAAGAACATGGGTATATCTGTAATCCTGTACACAAGTAATATGCACACATGTATACATTTATATACAGAATATGTACATAGCGAACCAACAAAAAAAATTGTTACAACTGACTTGAGACTTAAAACGACATAGCAATGAATATTTTCAAAAAGAACTTTGATAGAGAGAGTGAATAGAACTTTTTTTAGAAAATATCAAACATATTGCATGGGCCTTGAGACCCTCACAGGTGAGTAGTGCGCTTATAATTCCCCTGATTGATTGATTGCACATTATTGTTACAAGCAAGAACCACAGGGTCAAGTACAGAGGGAAAGAAGGACACACAATTGTTTTGACAAACAGTTAAAACCACATCTTCACCCAATGCACCAGCGTGTAAAGAGAAAAACCAGAACGTAAAAGCAAGCACATAACACACTGGCCAAATACCACGATCGGGTAAAATAACGTGTATAAATGTAAGTGGAGGGGGATGGACAGATACCTCATTTTCTTTAAAGACAGATAATCAATTGAGGTATAGTGTGTCGCATAGAAAGCAATAGAGGATTAAGGATGCAAGTGAGATTACTGACCGGGAATTAGAAGCCTATAGCTAATGGGAAATCCATCTTCAAAGTATGTGTACCCAGAGATAAGAAGAGAGAAAAGACGACAGAGAGGAGTTAAAAAAGAAGGTGGGGAAATGAGTGGCGATTTGTATGGCAATCACTAGGATAGTGAAAAACTTACTGATAATCCATCCGGCACTCTTTTTTTCATATGCTTAAGTGTTTTTTTCAGTACTTTGTGCTCATCCTACCTAGTGTGCTGTCTAAACACACTGTTCTGAAAACTGTGACTGGAGGAAAGCGGCGCTACCGCTTTCAAAGGTGGTGTGCACTTTGATACACAGACCTTGGAGGTCTTAATCCTTGTTCAAACATAAATTTATTCCAAATCCAAAAATAGTTTCAAACCATATTTGTTTATTCATTAATTTCTTTTCTCTGTAATTTTTCTTTCTGAACTTTCTGTTAGTGATTTTCACATCATCACGAAACACAATTTATGTCTTCCCAATGGCGGCCGCAAACATCAGGCAAAAAAAAAAGTAAACACCCACTGCCGCATGACGCACGAAAATGGGCGGAGAGGGAAAAAATCGCCGGAACGCCCACGAATCGCCTGGCACAATGACGGACGCCTCTCTCTTCCAATGGCTAGCCTCCATTTATGGAGCTAGCCAATGGAAGACAGAGGCGGGACAGCCACCACATACTATTCTCAAAAGATTTCGCCTGCGCGAAACGCTGCTGCGCAGCTGTTCGCCAGGCGAAACCTAAAAAGCACACGTCCAGTCCCATTCGCAGTCAGAATCACTGTGACAGTTTCCTACGGGACATAGAGGTGGACCTGGTGGGAGCCAGGGCTATGCTAGGAGTTGTTTGAGTGTGGTCTGGTTGTGAGGTGAATTGGCAAAAATCCCAACTTTTTCCCTTCAAAGCTGAGGCGACTAGGCTACACAAACTGGGAGACCTTCTCTGGGAGCCTGACTGTCTGCCATATCTAAGGGTAAAAATATATCACGACAGGCAGAATTTACTAGACAGGAACCTGGGACTGTAATACATGAACAAGGGGACCCCCTCTCAGGATACTTAAAGCCAGGGAAAAGAGGGGAAAATATAAACACAACACTAATACATTCCCTCATGGGCACCTGGGACTGGTCATCAGATCATTACGTGTCTGGACTGAGTTCTGGCGATCGTTCCCACTCTCAACAGCAGAGTGGCCCTTCTCAAAATGGTGGGCCTCCCTCGACTGCTTTATTTCTTCACAGTGCCACCACTCTGGATCCCCAGAGCGGTCTTCAGGGAACTTGACTCTGGTCACATTGTTCCTCTGGGGCTCAGGACGCAGATGAGTGGCATTAGCCAAGCAACATCCGTCGGAGGATGGAGGGCTGGCAGTACCCAAGTTTGAATTCTATTAACTAGCAGCCCAACTCCAGTGGTTCACTCAGTGGTTGGCAAGTCGACAAAACCCAGCATGAGCAACGGGGCTGTTTGTCCTGAGCCTCCCTAAGTTGACAGGCACACTATTGAAAAGTCTGTGGCACTCCGAAGGAAACACCACAGAATTCAGGGTGATACAGTCCTGCTGGACCCGTTGCTTGAAAAAAAACAAGCCCAAAATCCCCCAACTCCCTGGCCATACCTCTGGAGATATTGACCTGCGTACTGCATGGTGGTAACTGGGAAGGCCTGAACGTGTGGTTGGAGGCGGCCGGGGAAAAAGTAGGGGACATGTTCCGTTAGGGTGTACTCCTCCCGTTTGAAGAATTTGAAGAGGAATTTGCACTTTCTTCTACATAGAGCGGTGACGGGGGTGTACTGCGAGCATTAGAAAACCGGCCTGTCGGAACCACCTCTTCACAACACCTGTCACTATATGCAGCAGGCACAGTTGAGGCGGTCTCCTGTCTCTACAGAGCGATACGCGGATACACAATACAGCCTCTGGAGATTCTGAAAACCCCAGATTCCCAATACCTGAAAGAAACTGGGGCAATATCTGGGCAAGAGTATCTAATGTATCCAGAAATGCTGAAGTCAAGTTGAATAACTACTTTTCCCTTCATAGGGCATACCTGACCCCAGACCAAATCACAAGGTACTTTCACATGGTGGGAGCGGCCTGCCCGAGATGTGGGGCCATAGGTGCGGAGTTTAAACACATGATCTGGGATTGCCCTTCTTTAGTACATTACTGGGAGGAGGACACAACAGTGGTGTCGGAAACGATTTCCAGGGAGGTCCCATGCACTATGGGACACTGCATATTGAATTGGTTCCCTCACACAGCCAAAACAAAGGTCACCAGTAGATTTCAGGACTTAGCCTTTATACTCGCAAAGCGCTCGATAACGAGAAATAGGAAAGCCCCTAGGGGACCCAGGATAGTCGAGTGGCGGAGAGAACTAGAAAAATAGGCGGGTTAACAAGGAGAAATGCTCATTAGAATAGCTAGGCAGGGCACATGGTCCATAGATGTAGCCCATGCTTGGGAGATATCGTTGGACTCCTTGAAAAACCTGGAATCAGATACAAGGAACCTCACCCCTGAGGGCTCTCTAGTACTGACCCACCCGTCCTGAGGACCTAGTCCACCTTCACATGCTTGACGATGCATGCCGATTATGCACCTCCTTCCTGGCTGAGAGAGGTATAGGTACAACAATCAGCTAACCCTCATTAGACTTCCTTCGTAAACTGGTATCGACTCATGTTGGGGGCAGGGGGCAAGTTTTGGATGGAAATGAGTATGCGATTGATATTGTTATTAAAAATGGGGAGCATTGACGAATAATTTGTACAAATAAGGCCAATTAGGCAAGCGTATCAATAAAGGATACCCTTGATACTTTTGTCAAAGCTTTCAATAAAATGTGTTAATTTGTTTTTAAAATAAAAAAAACACTGTGACAGTTACTCAAACCTCACCCAAAATGAAAACAAAACAATGTAACAATCCCTAAAATAGATTTCAATAACGATTTGATCCTGGTATAGAAATACTGAATAGGTAAGGTATCAGAGTACCATGAATGTTGAGTTTGCGAGCAGAGAGTTTCCAATTATTTCTAGACGAGAGGAAAGCAAAAGCCGATTGTTACATCTCACTGAGACAATAGGTGCAATTGGCACATATTGAAGACTCAGTCAACTGATAGAACCATTACAACAATAAAGCATATGCAGCAGGCCCCTACCGGGTGTAAAGCCACCAATTACCAAAAGGACTTGTTTAGTTACTCCAGCCATCTCGTGAACATGCGGTCCATAAAAAGGCATGATACACTGTAGTTTTCCATCAAATTTGACGTCATAGACTAAGAATCAATTCGCCTTTTGAAAACCATTTATTGTTTCTGCAAGTGCGATAATATCAACCATTAGGTGCAACATCCAGCGGCCTTCCCAAAACTCCGCAGTAAATGTAAACTTGAAATGCCGCAACAGCTGATAGCAGTCATATTGCACCATGGGAATAAGTAATTAACCATTTCTGTGTGTACGTCAATACTACCTGCCCCACTTGTACCTGGACTTTAGTACATAGCATACATGAGCCCACATTGACTTACCCGTGTTCGGCGATGTAGGTTACCCGGAGCGCGGTGTCTCGTTTGTAGTACGTAGCAAGTTGAGCTATCTATGTGCAAACTTAAGTAGTAACAGACCACGCCCACAATCAGCTCTAGACCAGAACGTTTACTTTCAAATGTGCATGAGTCCATGCTATGACTTGTAGTGTAGCCTAGTGCATATATCGGCAAAATCCCCCCCCTTCCCCCACCCCGCCCCCCGCTTAGCAATAATAGTGGTGATGCACAAAATAAACAGTCCACACAAGTTTTGTTGGGAAAACAATTTGCTGCATGTTTATTACGTATAAGGAGTATGTCAACTTGGTGGGTTAACATATGGGCGATCCAAGGGCAGGCAGCGGTGACTAACCTAAGCTGCCCTGCCCGCCAGATGTGCCAAACTGCACTGTGGCCAACCCAATTGGTGCTACCATTTATGTGGGGGTTATCCCCTTTACATACCATGGACCCCTAGTCCATCACTTTTATTCACGCCTTTCTAGTGGCGGAGCGTATCCAGGCAAGTCCCCTGTTGCTCAGGATTATAACTGCTCAAAGTACTAGCCGGGCGCTGCCGTTTTGAACCAGGGTTCTGGTGTAAAGATTCCTGAGATTTTGGCATAATCGATCCCCATTGTGCTCCTGAAAGGGTACCCCTCGTACCAATCAGCCTCCTGATCACCCTGTAAATCCGCCTGCAACACAAATGTATACATTAATATGTTCAACTCATTAGCCAGCCCTACCACCGGCATGCAGGAAAAGCGGAATGGAGAGTGACCGCTTGTCCAGCAGGGGACACAGAGGGTGGCCAGTGGGTGGGGCAGGTATAAGTACCTGGCACCAGCCCACTGTGCACCAGAAATGATGCCACAGAGACACCGGTCGTAGGAGGGACTCCCAGAGTAGGGGGTCCCTGCAACAAGGCACCAGGCGGTACCCAAAGCAGCACTAAGGGGGCCGCCCTTTTACAGGGCCTACTGCGTGTGCCATGGGCAGCCGCATAGTGCCAATATCGGCAACCCCCCCTGCTTAGCAATATTAGTTATGCTGTGCGAAATAAACAAAGAGATACCAAAGGGGATGATGGACAGAGCGTTTGAGCAAATCAAACACTCAACTGATATGGGTTTAATCCATCATCATTCTTTAGCTCACTCCACCACCCCAGTTCAGAAATGGTCATATACAAATCAGTGTGACCCTGTGCCTCATAGGAAAAGTACAGCCCGAACTGCCAAGCCATGTCTTCCCTAGACCGGAAACAAGCATCCTGGGACCGGTTTCTGGCTAATCAGCCGTCATCAGCCAGGCTAGCTTGAATCCAATGGCAAAGTGAGCAAGGGACTCACGTCTGGACATACCCTGCCAACTTAGGACGAACAAAGCGATACCAAAGGGAATGATGGAAGGAGCGTTTGAGCAAATCAAACACTCAGACCCAGTCAACTGATTTGGGTTTGACCCATCATCATTCTTTAGCTCACTCCACCACCCCAGTTCAGACATGGCCATATGCAAATCAGGCTGATCCTGTGCCTCATGGGAACAGTCCAGCCCGAACTGCCAAGCCGGAAACAAGCATATTGGGACCGGTTTCTGGCTAATCATAGTAATTTTTAAGTTGTATACAGTCTCTCCATTTATTGTTCAATATGACATGATGTGGACAGTTTGATCACATCTGGCTAATTATAGTCATGTTTCAGTTGTATACAGTCTCTCCGTTTATTGTTCAATATGAGATGATGTGGACAGTTTGATCACAGAAGCAGCCGACACCTGTTTTGCCACAGGACTTCTTCATGGCTAAATAGATTATCTGTAATATACCAGACTATACAGTCATTAATTCTAGATAATGTATTGTGATACAGCGTCGTCCCCTACCTCTCCCAATACGGCGTCCTCTAGCAAGATTCCCTGCCTCAGAACCCGACCCTGAAGCGTCCCTGACAACCTGGACTCCACCCCTCTGTCTTTCGTTACAGGACCCAATCGAAACTGGAGTGAGACCGGAAGCACAATCCCGTGACCCCGGAAGTCCCTCCCTAATCCTGGAGCCGGAACACGGAAAAGACGGAGCCGAGGAGAGAGGAGTGTTCAACGCGGCGAACTCGTGGCAGGAGGCTCGAACGAACACGGAACCAGAGAAGGCGACCCCGGAAGAGGAGGATGACATTTGGAGCGAGGACTGGTGGAGTCCACAAGGAGGTGGCTGAGGAGTGGCCGCAACTCACGGAAGTGTTGTGGCGGGGTATGTGAGTAACATATCTCCAAGTCTATTGTCTATAGCACTGTAGCAACTTAGGTGCTGTGTATGTATCCGTGTATATAAAAAAGCAACACCTTGGGGTTAGAACTGCACTGCATTTAAACCCTGTATAGCATCGCTGGAGCTCACACGGACACTATTGTAATTAAACCCTTCACCTACCCCTCACTTCCACCCCCCCTTTGCTCTCTCTCTGCCTACCTACCCCTATCCAATCCCCTTCCATCCTCACTGTCTCTTTCCAATCCCTCACACCCCGGTGTCGGTAGAAAGACTCGATCATTCCGGTCCAGGTGGACTAATAGCCCCTTAGTTTCTTGTTTCCCTCTACCCTCCGACGACCCAATCCAGAACAACCCAGGCCGAAGACCCGACGCCCCGGTTCCATCTCACGGAGAAGACCCGGACACCCCTCCCTTCAAGCTCATCTTTGTGTTTCATTTTTTCACAACACGAACTGTTGTCTACAAATAATAAAACAAGGGAAACCATCGCCCACTACATACAGCCTCCACGCCTGTTATTCCGGTCCGCCACAACCCCACGATCACAGTTGGTGTCAGAAGTGGGATTCACCGGAAGTATGGAGGCTGCAGTAAAGAAACTGGCGGAGACCCAAGAACAGCTGGGGAAGATGATGGAGCAGTTCCTCAAAACAGCCGAAGACGACAGGGGGCAGTTACACAATGTTCTTAAAGGACAAGGAGTCGCTCAGGACCAGGCAATGGGAAAACTCACTGACGTCCTAGGACAACAAAGGCCGGTTGCTTCCTTCCCTTCGGTTGTGCTGCAGAAATACGTGCCGGGGGAAGACCCGGATTATTTCTTTACAAATTTCGAACCACTGGCCCAAGCAGCATCCTGGCCCCCTGATCGTTGGGGACAATATTTGGGACCCCTGCTGACAGGAGACCTACAGTCAGCATATCAGCAGCCAAACATCCCGGGACGGACCCCTTACGAGGATATTAAAAGATGCATCCTAGAACGACTAGGCATCGACGACGAGGCCTATAGGGGGAAGCTCTGTCAAGCCAGGGAAGGACCACAAGAGGCTGCCCGGGCTCTGTCCTTTCGCATTAAAAACCTAACTAACCGATGGCTGAGACCTACAACCTCAACCAAAGAAGAGATCCTCTCCAAAATATATCTAGAACAGTTTCTGGCCTCTCTGCATCCACCCACCCAAAAGTGGGTCCGTCAACATGCCCATCTAATGTTGGAGACTGCTGTGGAGATCGCGAGCGCCTATAGTCGCGATCAGGACTTCCAGAAAGGAAAAGACGACCACCCCACATGATTACAAAACCCTGGCAGCTCTCGACCCCACAGGGCCCCCTTTCCCTGGAAACCGGAGCCTGTCCCTCTTTTGCCCTATCCCGTCATGCCCAGACCACCCCCTCCCGGACCACAGTGTTACCACTGCGGTGGTTTTGACCACATTGCCTGTGTGTGCCCCCAGAAGGAGGAGCCGATGGAGGTGGGATTGGTCAGGAACTTTGTTTGTATAACCCCTGGAACCACACCTCCACGATTTCACTGCCCTGTGAGAATCAACGGACACCCAGTGCTAGCACTTGAGGATACAGGGTGTAGGCAAAGCGTCATCCGGCCTCAGGAGTAGCCAACGCAGGTGGGGCCTGCAACCGGTACCGTGGCGATTCAGTGTGTGCATGGCAACACTAAAAGTTATCCCACTACCCAAGTTCGAGTGCAACACTCTACAGATCCGGGAAGCCTGCTAACATTCGTGCTTATACCTAACCTACCAGAACAAGTGATTCTAGGGAGTGACTACTCTGGTCTTCCACCCCTCCTCCAGGACACAACGGACTCTTTAGAGAAATGGTGGTCGGAAGCCCCCTTTTCCCATGTCCCGCCTTCCCCGGAGTCCTCCGTTAAGCAAAGGAAAACAAAAAACAAAAATAGGAAGGAGAAAAGAGGCCACGTTACAGCCTATCCGGTCCACCTTGAGGAACATCCATGGGAGACGGATAGAGAATTCCGCACTGCACAACAAGAGGATCCTGTCTTACAGGACGCATGGGGAAAAGCATTGGACAATGAGGACCCCCTACAAGTAGGTCCATATTTCTTTAAAAAGAATGGTCTCCTATACAGAAAAGGTGGGCCCCATCAGTCACCACAATTAATAATCCCAGCGCCCTTCCGCGAAAAGGTTTTATTTCTTGCCCACAGCCATTTGTTGGGGGGCCACTTTAGTGATGAGAAAACGGGCCAATCCATTCTGGAGAAGTTCTATTGGCCGGTTGTTTACCAGCAAATAAAGATGTATTGCCGCGAATGCCCCGTCTGTCAAAGAAATAGTAGGTATCGCCCCCTAAGGTACCCCTTCAACCCCTACCCCTCATTGACATTCCCTTCAGTAGAGTTGGTATGGACATTATAGGCCCCTTGTTACCCTCCCGAAGCGGTTGCTGGTACGCCTTAGTCCTTGTTGACTATGCCACACGCTTTCCAGAGGCCATACCCCTAAGACAACCCACCACCCAAAACATAGCTAAGGCATTGATCACGATCTTTTCCAGGGTTGGTTTCCCTAGAGAGATCCTAACGGATCAGGGAACCCCATTTGTTTCCGCCCTTATGAAACAGGTGTGTTCACAACTAGGCATCAAGCAAATCAGGACCTCCGCTTACCACCCCCAGACCGACGGGTTGGTCGAGCGGTATAAAGCCACGCTAAAAACTACACTAAAGAAATTGTTAGCACTTGAGACTAAGAGGTGGGAAGAAATGCTACCCTTAGACCTGTTTGCCATCCGGTGCAAAGTGCCGAGCAGCACTGGTTATTCGCCCTATGAGCTCCTTTATGTGCGTCCTCCACGAACCCTTCTGGATATGGCCCAAGAAGCCTGGGAGGCCGAACCCAACAGGACAAGACCCCTCCCTGAATACGTTGAAAACCTCAAAACCCATCTGGGACAAATAAGAGATATAGTAAGACAGAATATGGAGAATGCACAGTCGTCCCAGAAACACCAATACGACAAGGGTACCAAAGCCGAACCCTTGCTACAGGAGAGTTGGTACTCCTGCTCATGCCATCCTCCGACCAAAAGTTGTTGGGTCAATGGCAGGGCCCCTTTTCTGTTCTACGACAAGTAACCCCGGTTACCTATGAGTTAGAATTAGATCCTGTTCGGGGCACCACCCAGATGTACCACATAAACCTTCTCAAAAAGTGGGAGGGACCCCGACCAGTATTATCAGGCGTGAATCCCAAATCAGATCTCTCCTATGAGGTCTGTATAGATAGACTTGACAGAATCCCAGAAACAGAACCTTCGGGATGTCTTGTTACCCCTGGAACAGGTCTTCTCCTCCAACCCCGGTCATACCACTATCACTAAACATGCTATTCAGACCGATCCAGGGAAGACAGTACGCCAACGACCCTACCGGGTCCCTGAGGCCCGTAGGGCCGTTATCAAACAAGAGACAGGCCAAATGTTACGCATGGGTATCATTGAGCCTTCCACCACTAGTTGGAATTCTCCCATTGTATTGGTCCCTAAACCGGACGCATCTATAAGATTCTGTATCGACTTCCGCGAAGTAAATAGGATCTCCAGCTTTGACACCTACTGCTACCTCGCTAAGATGAGATGGTAGAAAGCATAGGGAAAGCCAAATACATTAGCACGCTTGACCTATGCAAGGGATATTGGCAAATACCATTAAAAAAAGAGGACAAGAAGAAAACAGCTTTCTCTACGCCCGACGGGTTGCTTCAATTTAAAGTACTAACCTTTGGCCTTCATGGCGCCCCTGTCACTTTCCAGAGAGTAATGAACCTAGTTTTGCGTCCCCATTCCCGATACGCAGGGGCGTATCTAGACGATATCATTGTGTATAGCGATGACTGGGAACAACACTTACATCACTTACAACAGGTGGTCTCTTCCCTAGGGTCCTTTGGTTTTACCATCAATCCATCCAAAACCACCCTAGCCACCCAAACTGTGAAATATCTGGGTTTCCTCTTTGGCGAAGGCGTTATCAGACCCCAAAACAACAAAATCACCACCACCCAGTCCATCCCCTTTCCCTAGACCCGAAAAGATCTCAGGGCTTTTTTAGGACTTTTGGGGTACTATCGGAGATTCATCCCTAAATTTTCCCAAACAGCTGTCCCTCTAACAGACCTCTTAAAGAAATCCGCAAAAACAGAAGCGGCCCTAAGAAATCCGACACCCCAATTAGTACACGCTTTTAACAAGCTCAAGCTATCCCTGATGTCCCATCCTGTGCTCATTAGCCCCGACTATTCGCAACCGTTCATTCTCCAGACTGATGCCTCAGACCAGGGCTTAGGGGCAGTCCTATCTCAAAAAGATAGGAACGGGGAGGAAAGACCCGTCCTTTACCTGAGTAGGAAGCTCTTCCCGAGAGAAATGAACTATGCCGTTGTGGAGAAAGAGGCTCTTGCCATTAAGTGGGCTATTGAAAGTCTCCGATATTACCTGGAAGGACGAGACTTTGTACTATATACAGACCATGCCCCTCCATCCCGTACAAGAAGGACAGCTAGGAGAAGGGGATGTGATACAGCGTCGTCCCCTACCTCTCCCATACGGCGTCCTCCAGCAAGATCCCCTGCCTCAGAACCCGACCCTGAAGCGTCCCTGACAACCTGGACTCCACCCCTCTGTCCTTCGTTACAGGACCCAATCGAAACTGGAGTGTGACCGGAAGCACAATCCCGTGACCCTGGAAGTCCCTCCCTAATCCTGGAGCCGGAACACGGAAAAGACGGAGCCGAGGAGAGAGGAGTGTTCAACACGGCAAACTCGTGGCAGGAGGCTCGAACAAACACGGAACCAGAGAAGGCGACCCCGGAAGAGGAGGATGACGTTTGGAGCGAGGACTGGTGAAGTCCACAGGAGGTGGCTGGGGAGCGGCCGCAACTCACAGAAGAGTTGCGGCGGGGCATGTGAATAACATATCTCCAAGTCTATTGTCTATAGCACTGTAGCAACTTAGGTGCTGTGTATATATTCGCGTATATAAAAATGCATCACCTTGGGGTTAGAACTGCACTGTATTTAAACCCTGTATAGCATCGCTGGAGCTCACACGGACACTATTGTAATTAAACCCTTCACCTACCCCTCACTTCCATCCCCCCCCCTTTGCTCTCTCTCTACCTACCTACACCTATCCAAATCCCTTCCATCCTCACGGTCTATTTCCAATCCCTCACACCCCGGTGTCGGTAGAAAGACTCCATCATTCCGGTCCAGGTGGACTAATAGCCCCTTTGTTTCTTGTTTCCCTCTACCCTCCGAGGACCCCATCCAGAACAACCCAGGCCGAAGACCTGACGTCCCGGTTCCATATCACGGAGAAGACCCGGACACCCCTCCCTTCAAGCTCATCTTTGTGTTTCATTTTTTCACAACACGAACTGTTGTATAAGAATAATAAAACAAGGAAAACCATTGCCCACTACATACAGCCTCCACGCCTGTTATTCCGGTCCGCCACAACCCTGCGATCACATGTATACAACTGAAAAACTACTATGTACTCTATCTTAACCAAGGATTACAGTGAAAATTCAGTGAAAATTCGGTGCCATTGCTACAATTTGGTTTGGTCCTTTTAATAAGGTCATGTCCGCGCTTGTGCTGACTCTGTCCTTCGTGCCCCGAAAAGGGCAAGTCTCCCCTTCCATCCCTGTCAGAGGAACACCTGTCTCCTTACAAAGTTATAGGCAAAAGGTGTACCTATAACACATTTAAGAAGTTGAGCATGTGAGCTCACTTCTGAAGAGGGGTAAATGATTCGCTTACTACCTACAAGCTGCCTAAAAAGTAGCCAGCTTCACTTTGGTCCTGAAGAAGGCCCGTAGACCCATCAGGACTACCGAGGGACAAAACTTGTCGATCTAACACCAGGTGCGGTGGATCATTAACATACCCACCACAGCACCACTCACCCCTTTTAATATAGCCCCTTCCTTGTTAAAATAGAGGACCAAAAAAGGAATGAAAGTAATTTTAATTTTGCTCACCTCTTTTTGACGCTATTAACTCTCTAATCATAACTGTCTAAAAACCCTGATGGTCTTCCTCCAGGTGGAGGAACGCAGATCACTTGGAGAACTGAACACTCAAGTGATAAAAGACCCAATGATGATGCTATTCACCTAACCGAAAGAGCGGAGAACCAACATATACTGCACCCTGAGTTAAATGTGAATTAGGCCTTTTGGAAGTTGCTCTAACGACAGAAACAAATGATCTAACGCTAGACACCATGTGACCGAAGTGCAGATAAATAGCATAGCCACTATTTTTCTTGTTGTTTGGAATGTCATGAGGGACTGGTTCGAAATCTGGTGATAAGTGTACAGAATGACATCATACAACATCAAAATCTTCTGATAGGGATTATATAATAACATCATAACTTCATAACTTATGGAGAGTCTTGTTTTACCAGGTCAGGTTCAGATACCACACAATAAAAAGTGAAATTCCAACACAAGGAGAGACTACTTTATAGAAATTACCATGACATGGTGTGAAACAGAATGAGATCACAACTGATTAAGAGATGGCTCACTAGGACATGCACAGAGATGGCACAATATTGTCATGAACGTATTTCCATCAGCGCACCCTGTAGAACGATTCGTTCCGAGAGTATGCGTAGTGCCTGTATCCTGAACTACAGTTCCCATGAGCACTTGCGCGTTACGTTATACGTCGTGAGAAGTCGGCATAAAATGCAATGGAGTCCTGAGTCCCACGTCGGAAATTCTTTGTCCCGGGTGCGTTTCTGGCTGCGGTTCTGCTTTGTTCTTAAGTTGCGGTAAGGGTGCTTTGCACCACCTAGATATCCCTGTCTTTGTAACCAACCTCCATTAGAGAGTGGCTGCTCATGCGGAGGCTGGTACCTTGTTTGTTCATTTCCTCGGCTAACGCGCTCGGTTAGCAGCGAGGATCTTGACTCCCTGGTTGTTCTTCTTTGTATTGGTTCCTTGGCTAGTGTCCCCGGCTAGCGGCGAGGAGTACTAGTTAATTTGGATTTGTTCGGCCTGCATTGTCGGCCGGCGGGGGTCCTAGAACTACAGTCCATACTTTCTTACAGAGCTGAGAGTATCACTTTTCCTTTTTTGTTCATCCATTACATGGAGCGATTTCTATTGGGTTACTTTGGGTTATTTCCTGCCTTCACTTAAGACTCATTGGTGTAAGAGTCATTACAACAAGGGTACTATTGAGTATACTTACATGGACTCTTCCTGAAATTAAGATCCACAGAGTTCTTATATCTGCAGTGTGAATTGTTACAAATTGCTGTTTTTTTTATATGTTATGGAGGAGGTCTCGTTATATGTGTTCTTCTGGCTCTATCCTTAACAGGGGTTGGTATGAGTTGCAGGAGCCTACGCTCTATCCCTATGAAGTGCAGTGGAGTCTAGATAGGGTAGGTTCATATTCCTTAATAACGTATAGACCAATTATTTTCTGGCAGCTAGTAGTGCGTTGATATATATATCAAGCTACATGTTCTTTTGTTTCCTTCTTGCAGTTATAGCGTGCCAAATCCATTCCTATTGAAGGCATTCCATTCTGTCCCAAAACAACAGGATGTTTTAATTTTCTTTTCAGGTATTAACCCCTTCCACGCTCATGACGAGCTGGGCTCGTCATGGTGTAGCCTCCTCGCACGCTGACGAGCCCAGCTCGTCATGTTACATGGGTTTTTTAAAATCCCAGCATATGAGCAGAATAACAATAGCGCGCATGAGGTTAAGAGGTGTACCCTCCCGGAGTAGGGGTCTGATGTATATACAGTTTACTGTCTATATAATGTATTTGTAGAAGGAGATCTCACTCAGGTGTTCTTGTCTGTCTCATTTCAGATCTCCTTCCCTGCTGTTCCCTCCCTTTCCCTTCCCCACTTGATCCTTCCGCTGACCTTTGATATTACGGCTTGTAGGCTTGGTTAGATCAAGAGGTGGACCATCCCTAGCAACAAACCAATCCTGAGGACTGACCATTGTTACAAATACAGAGTGAAACACAGAAAGGTTATGGAAGGCTGCTTGCAATAAGTCTAAGCACTGGCAATAGCTCGGGTAGTACTCAAACCCATAGTGCTTTTTTTCACCGTGCCACCTCGGTTTGGACCCAGCCATATGCAAATCAGTCTTGACCCTGCTCCTTCTTCCTGAACTGAAACATAAGCACCCCAGGACCGGTTTTGCCCTGGTTATGGGCTCATCAGCCGTTTGAGGAAAGAACTGGCATGGCAGTTCGGGCTGGCCTTTTCGCATGAGGAGCAAGGTTGACTGATTTGCATATGGCTGGGTCCAAACTGAGGTGGCATGGTGAGCAAAAGAATGAAAAGTCGGAGCGCTACCCCGAGCGATTCCCAGTGGTGAGACAAATTGCAAGCATTCCTCTTATCAACGTTTGAGTGTTTCATAGAGTGATATTCCAAAATAGGGCCAGGTTTCGATCTCGTTTGGAAGGCAGTCTGACTGAATCGGTTCCGGAATGCTTTCCGGACAACTCAGATCGGGGGAGTCCGACCGAGCAAGTACGATGCATCTAGATGTGATTCGGTCGGGCTCCCATTGACTTCAATGGGAACCTGTGTTCGGAATGAGAACACAGGCTCCCATTTCAGAAAGGGGTGTTTGGGGAAATCATGCACCCTGTGGCGTGCACCTCATGGTGCCTGCCACACTGTGTATGATTGGAAAGAGGGGTCGCTTGGGTACCCCTGTTGGACAGATTCGGAAGGCCCCCGGGTGAAGGGGGGTCTGCTACGGGCCCCCAAAGATAGATTGCGGCAGCGTTTTGTTCCAGAGAAACCGATTCGGAATGGCTGTCCAAGTCAGTCACCGTACGTGCTCGATCGTAAACCGAATCCATAGAGCTGTATGATTCGGCTCCGAAAGACGTGACCTGTCCAAATGCCTTTTGGAACCGATTCGGACAGCCCACCCCTTTCCAGGCATCGTACTTGCTCGTTCAGAAGCGTGTCCCATTCAGTTGGAAACAAGGGCTCCAGATTGGATTCAGCAAACCGGAATCCGATTTGGAGCCCTTAAGAACGTTATCGGAATCGACCCCATACACTACTCCTGGGCTGTCTCACTCTAAGAGATGCACAAAGTAAGATCAAAGGAACTTTGCTGCCTAAAACTCTCTAGGAGGCTCTACAACATCCTTTGGTAGGGTGACGAGGCGTCCCAGATTTGCCAGGACGGTCCCCGTTTTTCACCAGCTGTCCAGGCAGATTTCAAGAAATTTAGCTCATGTTCCAGTTTTTAAAGAGGGACGACTGAAAACGGCAGAAGCTGTTTTTTATGTTTTACAAAGCATGGATAGTTAGCAGTTGTTTCAAGAAGGCAATTTCATTAACAGGCATGCTACTAGCCTTAAAATTGCGTTTTATTTATGTTCTTGTAGAGTTGCGGTCTAGTTTATGCGCGCTAGGTCACGACGTAGCGCGCGATGGCCGCCATTTTCGAAGGTACTGCGAATGCGCAAAATAGCGGGAACGATCGGAGAATGCCGGAGGCCCGGCGCTCTCCCTCTGATGTTGAAAGAATAAAAATATTTGGTCCCCATATACCTGGCTGCCTGTAATCTTTGACAGGGCCCCCTACAGACATCACAGTTCTTACTACTTGTTCTATAATTTTCTGCTGATGAGAGCTGTCATTCTGTGCGCCGTCTTGAAGTAAAATTGTGGTCTTTTTTCTATTTTAGTGAAATGTCTCGTTTTTTGGCTTTAAAATTTCGGTCACTCTACCCTTTGGCCTCACTTGGCTTTTCAGATTATTGCCATAACCTTGCTTCATAAGAAGTAGATTTTGCTATGCATCTCATTACATGGACATAATTGCTTTATTGTCTTTGAGATAAAGTGTCACTCACAAAGGTCACACACGAGCAGACAGGAAACATGAAAATGTCAAGCATAAGAACAATGAAAACTTGGCAGCTGTCTTTGTCTTTCCTCTTTTGCGTGAGTGCGCGTGCCAGTCCCCACGCGCTGTGTCATTGTTAAGAACGTTCTATGACAGTTGCCCCCTCTCTGGCAGTTGTAGGCGCTCCTCTGCGGTGAATAAACGCTCGCACCGGTTCGTCTGTCTCCCCTTGCAACAGAGCTGCAAAGATGTAAAGGACTTTCATGAGTTGTCACATGAGAGTCTCATGACAGTCACGTGTCGCTGAGCGTGGACACGAAAGGGTAAATCATAACTCAATTGTTACCGTGGGGTAGTGTAAAGCGCGGCTGCGCCATCTTGGAACGGAATACTTCGCATGGAACAATACCGCGGTTATGTTACTTGGGAAATTGTTTTGTTTACTGGAATGGGATTCGTATACGGCCCGTTGCTTTGGAACGGATTTTAGTCAGTACGTAGAGTAAAACGTCTCACCGCGTTTGAAGCCGGTAGAGTAATGAATGCCGTGAGATCGCTGCGGGGTCCGCCATCTTGGAATGGGCTGAAACTGAAATTCCGACCGTCAATAACACGTCTCGAGTCTCCTCTCTGAATGGCTGAAGGAGTGTTGTGGGCTGTCCTTTCTCCGTGTCACTGAAAGGGGAGGTGTCTCCGGGTAGTACCTACGTTGTTGAGCTGTCAGAAAGTAGGCAGGGGAGAGGCTGCAAGAAGGAAGGGATTCAGCTCTGACACTGCGAGCCTTTTCATCCCTTCTGTGCCGGCGCTGATTCCTCGCCCCACTGTCCGGTGTCCAGCTGTCCGCCCATCCACCCCACAAGCGCCCGCGCTCTCACCTCTGCGCCCCGATGGTGTCCCTCCTGTGCTGCGGGCCGAAGATGGCGGCCTGCGGGATCGTGCTCAGTATTTGGGGGGTCATCATGCTGGTGAGTGGGGGAGGATGGGGGTACGAGCCGGGGAGGGGGCAGTGGAATGACCTTCCCTCCGTGTCTCTGGAAGGGGGCGTGTGGAGGCTGTGGGATGTGTTGTTTCGGGGAGTGTTTGGGTTAGGGGCCACAGGGGTAGACCAGCGACAGAGCTGTTGATTTGCATCATTGGGGAGCACTGCAGAGGGAGCTGTACCTTGTCAACCCTGAAAAGAAGGCTTCTTGAAGCTGAGGTATGTGCTGTACAGGAGCTTGGGGTGAAAGGCATATGAGGTGAGGTCAGCGCGCAGATGCAGAGCTCTCGGGGTTTCCACCCTGAAGTGGCACAGCAAGACTTTAATATGCTGGCAGGGCACTAGTCTAGACTGTATGGCACTTTCAGTCCGGTGTAGCCCATGACGAATTTAGGGCTGTAAGCCATTGAAAGCAAAGCAAAAACTCCAGTAGAAGAGACAATCTGGCATGGAACTGGAAAACTTGAGAGCCCTGGTGATAACGCCCTTTAAGTCCGGAGGAATGAGAGCCCTGAAGTAAGTGCTTCAAATAAGTCTGGAATTAGAAGTAAGGAAACTCGAGGGAGTGGACTGTTTCCTGTTGTATGGATGGAGCTGTGACATGACCTCCGTGGGGCGACCTGTGGGTGAGTGGAAGGCCAGTGGTGAGTTGTGGAGGAGGGGAAGTGTGAGAGGTCCGTGGAATCGACGGGAGGGGAGTTGTGGATTAGATACAGTGGATAGTGGAACAGCGACGAAGTTGTGGACCGCTGTATATAGAGGGACCTTTGAATGACCTCTGTGGACTGAAGACCTAACTTGGGGCAGGGTTAGAAACCTGGATCTCGGGTGATGGCAAGTGGGTGAGTATTAACAGTTGGCCCCTTCCTGTGGCTTTGATATGAGCTAGACATCTGATGTCCCTACTTCTGATAGTACGTCGGGTTCCCTCATACGAATGAATGGAGTTGGTGTCCTATGATTGTCTGTAAAGTCTGATTAGTATTGGGCATGTGATCACAGGAGGGTGTGGCTTCCAGTTACTGTTTCTGCCAAACTGCATGTGTTTACCAAGGAATGGGGGCCTCTAGGTGCTGCTCATCTAAATGCTCTTCAGTGTGGGTTCATGCCTGGTGTCCTGTGATTTTAACTTCAAATAATAAACTAAAGTTTCTTATGTAAACTTCGATTCCAAGTATTTTTTTTCGTAATCCAGACGGTAGCCTTTTAAATAACTTGCAGGCAAGCAATGAAACATCGAGCCCCTCCAGTTTTAAATGTATGGTGTGGGAGGAGCTGGATGTCTGCATGCATTACTTTTGTACACGCTGAACCCCGTGGATGTGGCCAATAGTTTGGATGTCTGGTCCTGGCTGGAACTTCTGCTCTTGTACAACTTTTTCACTTCCTCTTTGACTAGTGCCTGATCTCGGATTCCTCCTCTGCACTTCCCTTCTGAGTTCTGGAAATTATGACTGCTACTGTAACAAGGTGGCGTTCTGGGCCTGTGAGCACGCCCGCCCAGTGGGGGTAGAGGTGACTCAGATGATCTTCTGTAGAGCAAGGATGCAATCTTGAGGGAGGCATTAAAGCTGTCCCTTCAACCGATAACAGACACGCTGTCCACAGTAAACATGTATACTGGGTCGAACACACATCTGTTGGGCAGAACAATGGACCACTGGCTGGATCAGCGGAGGAATAAAGGCCTTCCAGAGTAGAGAAGGTGCATCATCAGACCTGGGGTCTCGGATCTGCATACCTTGTCTTCACGTTTATGGGATATTGGCCGCAGTTGGTCCTTTGGGTCTTGGAATGCTGTCCAGAATGTGAAGAACCGTCTAGATTCGAGCGAACCTGGGCGATCTTTGGCCTCTGGGCTCAATGTGGTGTCACTGAGAGTGCTCCTTATCCCTTTGACATATGGCAAGGGACGACCATGACAATCATCCTTCCTGTAGTCCCAAGATTTGATCCCTCATGGTCTTTGCTCGGGTTTGCGGTGTATCATTTCTTGTGACTTTGTTTGCCCCTAGTGAACTTGAACTTTCCTCTATCTGCAATCGCTTGAGACAACCTCCTGATCTCTAGGTGTACTTCATTCTTAGTTTTCTGTGATCTCTAGAGGTGACCCCAAGGGTTACTTCCTTACTGTGCTGGGCATGTATAGATGGGATCCCAAGCAGCTTGCAGCAATTGGTACCTCTTCCTCAGATAGCCTTTGAAGCTAATATTCTGAGCTGTAGGTGAGTTCTGCCCCTTTTCTGCTAGCAGTCTTTTGAGGTAGCTTTCTAGCCTCTGGAAGTTAGTTTTCTCCCTGAGGTTGATTCATTGTCACTATGTGGGTTTCAGCGCCTTCATTGCAGGCCATCTTTAGAGATGACCTCCAGCTGTATGGGTGGAATATCCTCCTCCCACTCTGGCTGCAGTCTCTGGAGGTGAACTAAGCTACGGGTACCACGGCACCACCTTCTTCTAACAGTCTCTAATCATGACTCCTGCGGGCTAGGTGGTTGTGATTCTTCTGCAGCTGGTCTCGAGATTACCTTCTGATTTGTTTGTTTCAATTCCTATGCTGCACGCAGAGTCTGTAGGTGACCTCTAAGCTCTCTGTAGTTCATCTCTATATGCCATCTCCCTGGGTGGCCTGCTAAGCTCGTAGTTCATGTTGTCATTTACCCGCACTTTCTGAAGATGCCCCTTTGCAGTCAGTGTGTTCAGGCTTTCCTGTATCTGCAGCTCAAAGTTTTAAGTCGCATGAAAAAAAAGTTGGAGGTTGGGGGGCGGGGGGTTGTATCACCCAACCAGTATTTTGGTTTTTGCTGTGCTTTCTGTTCTTGCATCCAGCTATATAAACCAACAGCTGACATACACCTAAAACCGGCCAGGCTATTGGCTTTGTCAATGGTTGTTAGCTGTTTAGGATAAATGAGTAATAACATGATTTTGGCTTAAATAATAATATTGAAAATGATTTATTTAAGAAATTGTGAGACTATGAATTGAACATTACTGATTCCTGTAGAAGAGGTAGTGGTCTTCAGAGTGTCTCATTCACTCCTGTAATGTTCACTTTTTTATTCCTGTATGCCTGTTTTCTCTCTGCTTCTGCATCAGTTCAGGTTCTAGAGGGTGGGCCGGGCCCTTCCAAAATAGCCCTGTGGCCCACCCAAGACCCATTCACAAGTAGAAACCCTTTGCTCTTTTACTTAATGAAAAATATAACCCAGACCTGCAGCCTTGCTATCAAAGCCTAATTGTGCTGCTTTCATGCACAATGCCAATGCTATGGTCTACCATATGGGTCTTTCTAGGGACAGGGTGAGGTCACAGGGGGTGTTTCCTATTACTGTGCAAGTGTAAATAGAAGTAGTATGTGGGAAACCCCCACTATACTGTGACCAAAAGCTCCTGTGACACAGTAATTAAGAGAAGAAAATAGTTTATTGCAGAAACAGTGTGAACAGGATTTTTTCATTTCAAGAAGTGTAAGTGAAAATGTGCATACAATCAGGATATATATTGAATTAGTATTTTTAAAAATTGTATTTCTGTTGTGACGCTATTTCTAACTTATGGCAGGTGTGAGAAAGTACCTCTTTTGTTTGACATGGTTAGCCCCCACTTTTTGCCTGGTTTTGATGTGGTTTCAATTGTAGTGCACAGGGTCCTTGCCAACCAGGTCCCCTGTGCTAGCCACCTTCCCTAAAAACATATCCACAATTGGTACTTCTGCCTCCCAGCAGGTCCCTAGTAAGTGGTTCCCTGGTTACTTAGGACCTGGAAGCTGAAGAGGGTCCCCTGGGACCCCTCTCATTAGGACCATGCCACTGCCCTGCAGCTTGCATGACCCAGTGAAGTGAAAAATCACAAAGTCGTCATGGCACCCTGCCTGTGTGCCATGCCAACCAGCACTACCTGGAGGTATAGTTAAGTCTCCCCTCTAGCAGGCCTTACAGCCCTAAGGCAGGGTGCACTATACCACAAGTGAGGGCACATCTGCATGAGTAGATCTGCTCCTACAATACTTAAGTCAATTCCTAAATATTGTAAGAGCCAGGGACGCCTTGAGGATTACATGGGCTGGGAACTCGACAACCCAAGTTCTGCAGCAGCATGATGGCTTCACTGAACACAGGAATGTTTGGTACCAAACAACTCCTTGTATTAATTCTGCACTGATGCCCGTGTGGGATTTATTACAACATGTACTTTTTCAGGGGGCACCTCTGAGGAACCTTCTATCGACCTTGGTGTGGTCACTGTCTGGCTTTTAGACAGCCTGCCACACACAAACATGTTTTTGGACCCCTGGGTAGAGAGTCTCTGCTCTCTGGGAACAGAAACAATGCACATACTGGGCAGAGGTGTCACACCTCTTCCCCCGGATGGACCAATGCTTGAAGGGGAAACTTCAAAGGCCTGCCGCCTTTGTTATGCGACCCTCAACCTCTGCTGCTAGCAGCAGATGGCAGCCCCCGGTTTACACCCCCACTTTGGGCGAGAGAGAAAACCTAGAAGTATGTGAGGTGTCCCAACCCCTGCCAACTCCACCCTTAAGGTGGTGAAGGTGAGGTGAAGCACATCTTTCAGTCCCTGCCATCTGGAAGATGGGGAAAACCCTCAAATCAGGGTTTGGGCTATGCCCCCTCCCACCGGAGGGTGGCATAATTGAGGGTATAGTTACCCCAGGTATGGTGCCCATTGGCTCTACCTGCTGTTCTCTCTAAAAGCCCCTAAATGTGGTATTTAGGTGGCTCCCCCAGACCTGATAATTAGATCTGAGACGACCCAAGAAGAAAGAAGACTTCCCTGCAGAGAAGACTAAAGACCATGACTGCCTTGACCCCAACCCTACCGGCCTGTCTCTAGCTTTGACGACTATACGACCTGTCTTGCAGAGAGCGAGCTCTGAAAACCCTGGGAGGACTGCAGCCTTTGAAAAAGACTCCAATCTCCCGATGACAGCAGCCCTGTCCAGAAGAATCCACCTACAAGGGCTCTGGATCCAGCCTGTTTCGCGTCTCCTACCCACTCTGCACCCAATGTCCATGGCCTGAGTCCGAGTGGCTCGCCTATCCAGTGAAGTCTCCCCAGCGATTCTGACCTCGAAAATGCATTGGCTGATCTCTCCTGGCCTCCACCACAGCACCTGCAGTGTGAATCCAGAGGCTCTCCCTGACCGTGACTGGCTCCGGTAAGAAGACTACGACGTCGAAAGGCACCCCTGCACCCAAAGCCATTGGGCCTTGGTGAGCTGAACAGGTGGTGCCCCTACATCTCTACTTACCTCTGCTGTCAGTGGTCTTCCTCCTGCAACTTTCGGTGCAACTCCTGCAGCCTGTTTGTCGAAAGAAGAATCCTCACTGAAAACCATTGGGTGCCCAACGCTGAAATTGCACCTGGCTGCCCCTGTGCCGCTGGTGGTGTCTGGTGCTGCTTTGTGCCCACCATGCTGGTGCTTATCCTCAAAGCTTGGCCCCTGCAACCGATTACCTACCTGCAAGCAGTGTGGGTCCAAGCACCCCCAGTCTCCATTGAAAAGCATGAGGCCGAACTCCGATTTTGGCCTCTGCACCCGGCCGCTCCTTTGTCGCTGGTGGTGCAGTTTTGGTACTCGCCTGATCCTTGGCACTTGTTGACCTTTGGGCCCAAACAATGGAATTGTAAGTGTTGTACTTACCTGTTACACTACATTATTGTTTTCTCCATAGAATAACATTGACTGTTCAGAAACTGCACTGTCTACTTGTTAAAGGGAAAACAATTTTAGTTTAAAAAGTACTTACCTTATTGCGAAGATCTTGGTCTTAAAGTACAAACAAAGCTTATTTTTCTAAAATTGGTGTGGATCATCTTTTTGAGTTGTGTGTCCATTATTGGTCAATGTTGTGCCATAAATGTCTTGTACTACTCTGTGTTAGGCCTAGGCTGCTCGGCCGCACTACCACTAATAGAGCACTTTGGGTTTCACATTGAGCCCTGTTCACTTTTGGGAAACCCATGGACTCTGTGCACGGTACAACCACCTAGTGGCATACCACATACAGAGCCCGCTTCCTACAGCTGGGGCCACTGACATTTTGCAGCCGGGGATAACCAAATTATGCTGCAGGATTCACTAAATTATGTGGCAGGCAAAAGTAAATTCACACTGTGTAACGCTGCACAATTTGTGATAGTATTACCTAATTATTTTTATACTTTTAACACTGTCTTGGTAAATGTTACACCTCGTTAGTGCCAGTTTCACACCAAAATACCGCAATAAGCAACTGAAAGGCAATTAATCAACCTTTTTGGAGGGCCTTATGCTGTACAGCAACACGTCACTGTGTTTTTAGGAACTTTTTATCCGTTTGAGCTAGAAATAATTTTATTGTTAAAATCTGAAAAATATGCAGCAGGTGATGGATTATGTGGCAAATCCGTAATGTTGCAGAATGTTTTTCAGCTGAAGAATTGCATGATTCCAGAGGTCCTGCTTCTGAGATGTATTAAGCAAAAAAACACTGACCATGGCAGTTTCTGCAAGTCTTAAATAAAATTGCTTTTCAGGTTTCACTAATACAACATAGAATGTAAATGTGACGGAGCGTTTTATGCAAAGAAAAGCACTGACAACATTTCCACGGCAGCACTGGCAACGTGCTGCTGCTGTCCTGTTTATTTTCAGTCTCCCGAGGTGCTCACAGAAGGTGGAGCCTGCTAAGTATAATTAGAAGGAAATTAAAGAACACCCCATTTTGGGGCACCGGTGACTGCATTTATTCTCTCCCAACAATTCTTTCATTTTGTCACATGAACAGACAGAAGAGGATTATAGTGACATCGACTGGAATGGTGATGCTGCAGCGTTTTACGCGTAATTATGGATCTGCCACATATGCCACGTTATCTATCATCTGCTGCACAATTTGCAGAGTTCACCAAAAATCTATTTTGAAAGATCAAAAGTTACCAAACGCGGTCACGTGTTGCTGCCCACTCGAAGGCTTTTCGCATAGGTATACTCGTCACCTTTCAGCTGCTCACTGCTGTACTTGACGTTTTAAACTAGTACTAACGAGGCAAAACCTTTTTACAGACTGTGTTAAAGTATACAAAAAAAGTAGTACTACGTCACATTACGTTTAATTTGGTCAAGTCTGCTGCATAATTTGTTCCTACCATGTTACATAATTCCAGTGGCGCTGATTATAGTGCAGCTATTACCCCTCTGGACCTAAACTGATGAGAGAGAGGATGGTGAGGTAGAGAGAGGAATGTGAAACTGCGGCATAGAAGGATAATAAGGAGGAGGCTGAGGCAGAATGGAGGATGGTGAGCTGAGAGAAGGGCTAGTCAGAAAGACTGAGGAGGGGTAGCAAGGATGGGGAGGGAGAAAGAGTGTCGTGGAGATAGAAAAATAAATAAATGTAGTGGAAATAGAAGGGTGACGTTGAGCAAGAGTAAGTTGATGCACACTGAGAGGACGGTGAGGTCAGGAGAGCGAGAAACTATGATATGGTGGAAAGAGGAGAGTGAGAGAAATGTGAGGGTGAAGTGGAGAAGAAGGGCACAGCACGGAAACAGATGGATAAGTAGTGTTGGATGATGTGTAGAATGAGGTGGAAGGAAGTAGAGGGTGAAGTGAGTGGCACAGCGAGATCAAGTGGAGAGAAAGGGGGGTGGTCTCAAAAGAGGAATGTGAGACCGAGACAAAGGAGGGTGAGGTGGAGATCAGAAAAGATCAAGCCCATAGGTTTAACCTCTAGAAATATACAGTCTAAATAAATAGACCGAAGCCGGCATAGGTATGATATGCAGCTCACACCCATACAAGACCATTCAGCATACCTAGACCCAGCTGTCAGACACCTGGGAGTCGCTGGACAGCCCTATTTATCTTTATCGCCTACTGATGCTTCTTCATGTCCCTCCCAGATCCCGGAACCGGGCCTGTTCTACATGTCACACACTCATCTATACTATTTAGCACCCTTTTTACACTGTCTACAGAATGCACTTCTCTAATCACAGTTGTAGCAGAAATAAGTGACCGTTGCTTTGTGCGCTCTGCAGAGTGGTCAAGGATTAGATGACCATGTATTTGGAACACCTTTTTGATCCACTGACAGGCAGCGTGAGAAACTCGTGCTGCCGTCAGCCCCAACTCCAGAGCGCTCACTCGTGGTCCTTAATAGATGTGAGCGACTCAGTTGAAAGTATGCACTATACAGGTGCAACCTGCTGGAAAAAAGTGAACACTTATGGAGTGCAGTATTAAGTAAAACATATGCAATATGAACAGAAAAAATAGCTGATCTGGATTAACTTTTACATTCATTGTTCAACAACTGATCAGCATTTTTGTCATTATTGTTAAAGACTTGAATATAGTGACCCGTTTCAAGCAGGGTTGGATTCGTAAGGCGGGAACTCGGGCCATGGCTGAGGGGCTGGTATCGCAGTTGCAGCTGTGGGCTGCTTTTTTGGCAGCCTGAAGGGCCGACTTGGGTTGTGTCTGGTGTGTTCAGATGTGGCCAGCGGCCCAGTGGATGCCTGAGTGGCCTTTCTAGGGGCAGATGGGCGCTCATTGACTCCCATTTATCAAGGGGCAGAGGTGTCACTCCCTCTCTCTAACTGTGCCAGCCAATTAATGTGTGCATACTGAGCGGGGGCAGGGGACCTAAGCAGAAGTGGCCTCACTTGTTTTAGGTGCTTATAAAACTTCCCCGAAGCAGTGTTTTGAGGAAAGGCTAATAGCAAATGTAAGCCACTTTTTTTTTTTTTTGCGTACTCATGCCGATTTCTAATCACAATCCAACCCTGGTTTCAAGGTCCGTTATCAATAACTATTGGATCTGAGACTCGGGGGTACCCGTCCCACTTAATACCCTGCCTAAGCTCCGTAGTAAGTAGGGGCGCCACCTCTCTTCGTGTCAGGAGAGTTACACCCGTGGGCCTGTCACTTGCAAGACATTGTTATGAGGTGCACTCGCCCAGTTGGTTCAATGTAAGCAAACAAACTGCATCTAACTGGGAAAATGCCATGATGGGTGGTGGCGGCAAGGAGAGAGCGACCTTGCTGTCTGCCTCCTCCCTGGCATTGGCACTCTGTGCCCTGGGCCTGTTGCACGGGTCCAGACCACTCCAGGTTTGTTGTGGACACAGCGTGCTTGTCGAGTGTTGGTGTCCTTGGCAGGACCGGTGCTCGGCTCTGGCTGCTCACTGCCCTGCTGTATCCGGGCGCGTGCAGTTCGGACCGGAAGAGGCCGCAGGAGACAGGAAGTGTTTATTGTGTAAACAGTGCTTCAGCTGCTGCGCTCTTGTGGGTGACGCGCCCGAGCCCGCAGTTTACGATATTAAGCTTAACCATACTGCTTGGAAGGACACACACTTTTCATGGGGGTAGGGGTGTTATAAGGTTGAATGTGAGGTATCCAGAAATAAAGCAGGTTGAGAGAAGGGTGTTTATCAGAAGGTTTTTTTTTGGGGGGGGGGGCGTATGCACGTGCGTGCGTGTGTGTGTGTGTTTTTTTTCCTGCAGAGGTTTCACTACCTCCAGCTCTTCGTCCCAGGTCTCCCTGCCCCTGACGTTGTCTTCTCTCCCCACAGGTCCTCCTGGGCATCTTCTTCAACGTCCACTCGGCGGTGCTGATCGAGGACGTGCCCTTCACTGAGGCGGACTTCGAAGAGTAAGTCTTGTTCCATGCCCGACCACCGCCGCCAAGCCTCCCAGGTCCATGCGTGATGTGCTTCGCCAGTCCACGGTTCTTTCAATTGTGGGACTTTCTAGCCCTGGACTATAATAGATTAAACTAAACTACAAGACACAGAAAAAAAAAACCCTGACTGGGGCAGCTGCTCACACGTGGACTTGACAAGCTTCTCAGGGCTTCTGACCCCGCTGTGCCGTCCCCACCCCGCTTGCCCTCTCCTCCAATGCCCTGACTAGCCTTAAGTGTTGAAATGCACATTACTAGTACTTCTCGGCTGGGCTGCTGCACCATTACTTATTATTGCTGCAGTATTCATTATTAAGCGCTTCTAAGCGCGGATGCTTTTTTTGTCTGCACCGTCCCGTCTGTTTTCCGCAGGGCTACTGTAATAAACTGTTACCATTACCAGCTCCCCTCACCGTGGCTGCTGTACTACTAATGGCGTTAACAACATTTCTCAGGGGGGCTTCTATCCATGTAGTGGGGCAGTGTCAGGAGGGCTTCTATACCTGTGATGGGCCCTACAAGCTCAGTTAATACACACTACCGCACTTCCACTCAAGGCTGTTATATCATTAATGGACAGTATCCGCATATCTGAGTCATGGCGATCACACCAGCATCGCACATTGCTAGCATGAGTCTGAGCCGAGCAGTTTAGTGACTCAGAAATTGTGTCCGTCTTATTTTTAGCACTTGCAATAATCTAAGGTACTCCGATATTTCAAATTTTATGCCACAAACTATGGTATAATCTTAATTTTCAAAGTACATTGATATTTCTTATTCTTTATACGTTCTGTAAAATATCAGAAGCGAGAGTCCCCCCCACTTGTTTCACACTCACTCTAGATACTTTAATGAATCGGTTAAAGAGAAGATCACCTGTAAATGCTTTAAGTGTCCTAAGTGCAGCCACGGCAGCTGTGCCGAACAGTGTCACCTAAAACACAGGCTTCAAGGAAGTCATTGTGCTGTGTGTCCTGGTGGCACAAATCCTGTTTGAATGGAGACTGTCAGTATTTCTACAAGAAAATGATTCTGGGTGCGTGATACTGCACCGGGGCCGCTTCTCGGCTCTTCACCCTCCATCCCAACAACAGTGCATGGAACCAAAGACCCATCTTACCAGCCAAAGCCCCCCTGCCACCACCTGTGCATGCTAGTAGCGGTGCAGCTCCTTCCTCTGCAGACAGGGCTGTTTGTCTGGATTCTGCTGACTCCTTGTCGGAGAGCTTGTTCCTGCTGTCATGACTGCACCCAGGCACTGCCTGGACACTCACTGTACCGTTGTGGGCATGGACTATAACCCCCAAACAAGTCTCTATTGACACTCTGACGTTTGGCACCACCTCGATTCCAGTACTGGACTCATGAACAGGCCTGATACAGTACTTCAGTCCTCACTTGCAGGCCCCTGCTATTCCAGTATTGAACTTATGCACAGGTCTGCCACTGTACCCCAGTCCTCACATGCGCCCCCGTTATTGCAATAATGAACTCATGCACAGGTGCGCCACTGTACTTCAATCCTCACCTGCAGACTCCCTGCTATTCCAGTACTGCATTCATGCACAGGTCTGCCACGGCACTTCAATCCTCACCTGCAGCCCCCGCTATTGCAATAATGAACTCCTGCACAGGTCCGCCATGGTACTTCAGTCCTGACCAATGCACAAAAAACAATTAATGGACAGAATACAGAACAATGTCATACATTCACCCCAGTATAGAGATCTTGGCCTAAATCCATCGTTTTTTTGCTCATCATGCCATTCCAGTTTGGACCCAGCCATATGCAAATCAGTCTTCACCCTGCATCCAATGGGAACAGTCCAGCCCGAACTGCCAGGACAGGTCCTCCCTGGACTGGAAACAAGCATCCTAGGACCGGTTTCGGTACTTCTGTCCTCACCTGCAGCCCCCTGCTATTCCAGTATTGAACTCATGCAGAGGTCTACCACAGTATTTCAGTCCTCGCCTACAGCCCGCCACTATTCCAGTATTGCACTCATGCATAGGTCTGCCATGTTACTTCAGTCTTGACCTGCAGCCTCCCTCCTATTTCAGTATTGAACTCAAGCACAGGTCTGCCACGGTACTTGCAGCCCCCACTATTGCAATAATGAACTCGTGCACTGGTCTGCCATGGTACTTCAGTCCTGCTCTGCAGCGCCCTTTGTTTTTACTGGTGTGCCACTATATTTCTGTCCAGCCTGATCACAGGCCCTGATATTCCAGTTTCGCACTCGTGCATAGCTCTGCCGCTGTGCTTCAGTCTTCACCTTCAGCACCCACTGCTATTCCCGCTCTGCCGCTGCGCCTCAGTCTTCGCATTCAGCACCCTCTGCTATTACCGCTCTGCTGCTGCGCCTCAGTCTTCGCATTCAGCACCCCCTGCTATTACCGCTCTGCTGCTGCACTTCAGTCTTCGCATTCAGCACCCCCTGCTATTACCGCTCTGCCGCTGTACTTCAGTCTTCACCTTCAGCACCCCTGCTATTACCGCTCTGCCGCTGCACTTCAGTCTTCGCATTCAGCACCCCCTGCTATTACCGCTCTGCCGCTGCACTTCAGTCTTCACCTTCAGCACCCTCTGCTATTACCGCTGCACTTCAGTCTTCACCTTCAGCACCCCCTGCTATTACCGCTCTGCCGCTGCACTTCAGTCTTCACCTTCAGCACCCCTGCTATTACCGCTCTGCCGCTGCACTTCAGTCTTCGCATTCAGCACCCCCTGCTATTACCGCTCTGCCGCTGCACTTCAGTCTTCACCTTCAGCACCCTCTGCTATTACCGCTGCACTTCAGTCTTCACCTTCAGCACCCCCTGCTATTACCGCTCTGCCGCTGCACTTCAGTCTACACCTTCAGCACCCCCTGCTATTACCGCTCTGCCGCTGCACTTCAGTCTTCACCTTCAGCACCCCCTGCTATTACCGCTCTGCTGCTGAGCTTCAGTCTTCGCCTCCGGCACCCCCTGCTATTACCACTCTACCACTACGCTTCTGTCTTCACCTTTGACAAGGTATTTAAAAGATTACAGAATGCGGTAAACAAGAATAATGCTAAATACAATAAAATCGGTAATTGATCTACATTTGGCAACACTAGTTTTAAAGACTGGAGCAGAGAAAGTATTAAAGTCGGAATTCTTTATTTCTAATAAATAAATAAAATATTAATTAATCTTCGAAGAGGCAAAAAATAATCAGTGGGGGTAATGGGGTAGAAATTCGAAAGGGAACATTCTGGAGATAGCCCAGAGAGAGCTAAAGCCAAATGATTGTTATGACAGAAGTGTAATCCTGCTGAGCCTGCTGGAAAAGTGACGACTGCCTACAGGGAATAAATAGGGGAATCCATGTACGTGTTTTAACATCTATTCAAAGAAAACAAAACTCGTGGCAGGTCGGAGTAGGAAGCTAATGTAGAGAGGTAAGAGTAGGGGGTGCCCACTTAATGAGGCGAATAGCTGAGCAGAGGGTCAATTGCGAAGGTGGTAATAATAGATGTCTTCCTTTGCTAAGATGTCATTTAGTCCCTGGTGTTGACCGGGAGTGCACAATTCACGCAGCACCACCGAGAATGCTGCTGATTAGCACCAAAGGCAAGGCTTGAATAAATCCCCTTGCTGAATATAATGAAGGCACTTCTTGTGGACTTAGTAACGTGAAACAGTTCTGATCACTTCAAACTGGGAAAACGTCGGTAACGATGACTTCAGATACGATCATTATTGAACGGCTCGTGTCTCCGACCCATGTGCTAAAGCACTTGCTGTCAATCATTATCAATATTGAAGTTATTCGTGTGGTGAAGAAGCAATAAATTGCAGTTCATGAAGTTACCATACACGTTTTGATAAACTAGCAAGAGAATAGCTTTTTAAAAGCTGCAATTGTGAATGTGCCCGAACTAAAAATCTAAAATGAAGTCAATATTAATTTGAAGATCAAATATATGTAAAACATTATTTTCTATTTCACATATCCCTTATTTTTCGTTGTACCGGCATAAACAATGTTTTTTTTACCATGATTAACATTTACATGGGAAATAAAAAGAGGATAAGGCGGACATTTTCTGTGGCCTTTTTCATGCATAATACCCAGTTTTTAATTAAATTGTGCTGTGGCTGAAATGTGATGACTGCCTGGGTAGAATGTAAGCTAGTGCAGTTTGTGCCAAGTATGTGATAGGTGCTTGCGCAAAGGCTTCACCAAAACCATCTGAACCTTCTTTCCCACTTGCACTGTGGTGTACATGATCCTGCAGGAAGGGAGCGATACTACTTAGAATGGAAGGAGATGCAGTGCAGACCTGCAGCTCTCTGTGGTAATCCATGACTGGATCCCTAACACATCTCTGCAACTGCATCTCATTTCTGACCTGCAGCACACTCTAATATTCCAAGACCCAGGGTGCAGCCCACTCCTGAAGAGCTGCACCCTCTGCTGGGCTTGTGCTGAGAAGTGTCACCAGTACTGCCAGTGCACTGCAGCCCTCTCTGGCAGCATCTCTTGATATTCCAGGACATGTTCCCACACACAGCTCTGTCAATGCATCTCAACCACAACCTGCTGCCCATTGTGTTTCAGAATCATCGGACAGTTCAGCAGTGCAACACATGCCCTGAGGTATGGCAGTTTAGTCGTGCCCTTCAAACCTTGAGGTATGACAGCAAGATTAGCTGTGCACGTCATACTGACAGTTTAGCCATGCAGCTCATGCCTTGAGGTATGGAAGTTTAGTTGTGCAAATCATACCTTGCTGTTCCAGTGGTGGGGCACACACTGCTCTGCCACTCTCCCACTTTAGGCCAACAGCACCCCTTCTTTTGTATTACTTGGATGGACCTCCACATGCTGCTCTGTCAAAGGACCTGCCTCTGAGCTACAGCTCCTCTTGCTAATCCTGGACTGAAATGCACAGAGCCCTCTGTCATTAGACCCATTCCTATCCACTGCCCGCTGATGCTGTGGTACTAGGAGTGCCCGCCAGACCTCTCCAGCAGTGCATTATCCTGATTCTGATGCCTTCTTTTTCTTCTTCCCACAGTATTAACCCACCTGACAAGATTTACCGGCTGTACGAACAGGTCAGCTACAACTGCTTCATCGCTGCTGGGATCTACGTGGCCCTCGGAGGCTTCTCTTTCTGCCAAGTGCGGCTGAACAAGCGCAAGGAATACATGGTGCGCTAACCAAAGACGCAGTGCTAATCTCTACAACCAGCTCTCTGTCCCCTCATCCCTCAAAGAGCCAAGCAAGAAGCCGGAGGCTGTGCTCTGCATCCAGCTTATCTTGTACTTAATGTCCAAGCCACTGGACAGGCATCTGCTCAAAACATGTGTAATCTCGTCTACAGGTGACCTTTGTTAATCAGATTATAAACCAACCCTAGAGAAGACGCAGACTGCTGACTATCATTCGCCTAGGAGCTGCTCCAAGCACATTGACATCCAAGAATTGCCCTTGTGTTGGATCTAAGGTCCAAAATTCAGGCACAGTCTCTTAGTCTGTCTTGACTGGCGTCTGCTTTTATTTGGGGTGGGAGGGGCATCTCCAATGTAGGTATCTCTGAATTAGTTTAATTTGTTTCTCTTCCATCCACCAGGCAGACAATTTGTAGAGTAAAAATCAGTTCACCTCTGCTCTTGTGACTGGATAAAAAATGCGTGATCTCTAAACCATCCATTTTGTTGATGTCCACTGACCATCCTTGCCACCTACAGCAAGCTGGGGCCCCTTCTCCGTTCTGGCTAATGAATACTGTCCTGCTGCCTAGGCGGTGTCCTGTAGGATGGTGTTAATAGAGCGTGTTTTGTGCTGATAGGTTGGATGGTCACATGCATGCACTGATCACTGGCTTGGTTTAATGTAGTGGTAGAAACTTACTGCTCTGTATTTATTTGTGTGTATCTGGTTGTTGGGAGAGTATGGGTCTCTTTTTCAGCATTGTGTGTTGTCATCGCAGAATATTCCATTCCTCTTAGGCCATGTCCTGTACGTAATGGGGGACTGAGAGGGAAACATGTACATTCCTTAAGAAACTGATATCTTATGAGAGGTGAAGAGCTTTTATTTTGTGTCTTGGACCAAGATCTAGTGTAATATTACGATCTGATGTATGTTGATGGGCCTTTGCACGCCCCCCCATCTGGATGCCTGTGGTAAAGCAGGCGTGCCAATGGACACTTGAGGAAATGGAAGCATTTCCGCCTTCCGCCATTGTGTCTGTTAAAGCGAGTGGGTAGTGTGGGAAGGGGGTGGTTTTTCCGTTTGGGACATGCCTGTCTTAGTTATGGGAAGCAGTGCTCTTCGAAACCCTGTACAACTTCTCCCATAGTCACTTGGGAAGGGATTATTCTCCCAAACTCTGCAAATGAAATCTTAAGAATTGTACAGTGAAGCTAATGTGCAGTGTCCCTGGCACATTAGCATGGTGAAGGAGGGTGTGTGTGTGCATGGTTGTTATCGGATGGAAGAACAGCCATGGTTCTTGCCCTAATGAAGTGTAAACGCATCTGGTTAACCTAAGATACATTTCTTGGAATAACAGGTCCTCCAGGGTGCTTTCAGTCCAAGTTCTGACTCCCTTTCCTTTCTTGATTCCCTTCTTCTCCTGACCAACCTGTACATACACGCCCCTTGTGCTCCTTGGTGTTGGACATGTGTAAATGAGAAAATATTGAAACCGACACTGGGTGGAATTAAGTTAATAGTACAGTGTTGAAAATAAAGTACTTTGTGATTGTGAGCTGGTGCTGGTCTCGTTCTTTGATCAAATGTGAAGCGAAGACTTGAAATGGTTTTGTTAGTTATTCGTGGATTACTAGAAAGTGGTGATAAAAAAACTTAATTTTTTACTTTTTTTTAAATATTGCTTAATGTTCGAGTTGAGTGTTTCTAAACACACAGCTTCTTTGCAAACCAGAAAGCAGGAATTGTCGAATGAGGTAATTTGCCTGGGATCTCACTATGTTGACGTGTGTGTGTGTGTGTGTATTTTTTTTTATGGGTAACTTTTTTTCTCAGTTAAGGTTTTCTACTGATAAAAACAAAAAATATGCTTTTTAATGTTTATCTGCTTTGTGCATATTTTTGGAAATTCTCATAAATAAAAGTTGTCTTTTTCAGACAACAAAATATTAAAGACCATTCCTGGGGCAAGTCACTCTGTAGTCTGAGTGAAGGCTTGGGTCGAGTTCTGTATATTGGTTACTCTGTTTTCTACTGACTAAACCTGCCTGAAAAGAGCAACACAAGTATGTAGGCCGGTAGTTTTATGGACTGCCTGTTCTCAAATTCTAAACACTCTTTATAAATCATCAGCTGTTTTGAAATTCCATTTTTTTGCTACCTGCTAACTTTTGTTCCTTCACATTTGATGGGGTGGTGGGGGGGGGGGGGGAGGGGGGGATAGCTGGTCTATAGGCCAACACATGCTGCAGGGGTTTCCGGAACCAGTCTAGGCACCAAGACCTTAATTTATGTTGTCCAAATAATGCACACATTTATTTAATGGACAAATCTAAGTAGTTCAGTCGTGCTCTCATAGACCCTCTACTCACTTTAAATCAGAGAAGTCTGTAGTGGGAAAAGGGAATCCGCCTCGACTGAGTAGGTACGTCCTATGTAGGCACACACACAGTTGTTTCATACTTACATTAAAGAGGAGATACCAGAAGAATACTTTCCATAAGTGGACATAGACGTCCTGTTAACTTACCAAGAGCATATAAATTGGTTTAAAGGTGCCCTCCCCCCACACTGTAGAAAACGTAAGACTCGGTCCACTCCGAATACAAGGAGTGACCTGGCTGGTCTTAGCTACCCCGGCATTCACAGATTACCAGCAGCAGATACACGCACACACTACATGAAGATTTAATTAAAACTTACAGAAATCTTACACAATTCATAATGCGAACACTTATTGTTCAACCTGTGAGGTCTTCTCAGGCTGCACAACCTAATTGTCTACTACGGGTATCAGCTCTCTAATGCTGAATTACGTAATGGGACAAAAAAACAGCACAGTAAGTGTTACTTATGTTCATGCCACAATGTCCTCGGGGTCATTCTAAGCTGTTGCTCTCCATGCCCTTGCTTACTTTGCCTCTACCTGTGCTCATTGGTCGCCTTGTCTTTCCTTTTCATAGTTTTCTTTTATGCTGTAGCATAGAGACTGCTTTAGCTGACTCACCAGTCTCTTCTAATAGAAAAACTATATATTACCCAGTAGCGACTGCTACTGGGAAGTTATAGTTAGAAAAGTGGTCCTATTTTTTTTTTGCGTTACTAATTATTTGTACACCTTTTGACAAATCTTCAATAAACTTTCCATAAAAAAAGTCTCATCCAGTCCAGCTTCTCCCTGGAAAGCTATGGGGTGATCCATCCAGCGGAGGCCAAGAAAAGGAGTCATACCAAACATTTTTCCATAGGAAAACCGAAAAGCAATAGCACAAAAACGTCTGAACTGCACCTTCCTTCCCCGAGTGGTTAGAAGGCCTTAAGGACCCCATCCCCTGGCCTGACTTGGTAATTGTGAGTAGGGGGCATGTTTCAGGGCCCTCTCCCTGGACCATATGGGGGCCAAGGCCCTCCCCGCCCACCCAAGGTCCTGACAAAGAATGTGTCCAGAGGACCCCATTCCCCAGGAGTTCCATGTCCTGAGAGAGCAGACAGGGAATATAAAATGCCTGCACTCTCCCAGGGAAGTAACAGCTTTACTCCTGCTGGGCAGGAGCAGTAGAAAAAAAGCTGCTCCCGCCCCGGCAGTGGAAAGCAACAGAGTTGGCTTCGGGCAGCGCCCAGATTGGGTGCTGGTTCGTTAACTGGCAGGGGCCGCTGGGCATCTCCATTACCCCAAGATGGGCTTCTGGTGGCACCCAATATAAAATTACATCCAGCTTCCACCGGCACCCTGGATAGGTGTTGGCTAGGGTGCTCCTTTAACCTTTTTCCAAGTAATTTTTAAGGTTTGTTTTTTTAAATATAGAGTAAGATTTTAATTCAATACCAAAATATACACATATCTATACACATACATACTCTGGGAGTGGCTTTGCGTTAGGTTAGACCTTTTCATCCAATGGTCTAGTCATTCCTCTCTGCATCTCTTCATTCCATCACAGGGCGATGAATCTTTCTTCCTTTCAGTGATAGAGTTTTTGGCTGCTTATATGTATACTTTGAACTAAATAGCTGCACTTCAGTGCCAAGAATCGTGGGCCAATATTTTACCTTAATGTTTTTTTTTTCCATTCTTGCTCCTTTTATTTTTTATACTCATCATTGTGTATTTTAAGTAGCTATTCAGGTTACAGTGATTACAATCTAATAGTACATTTTCTTTCTGCCTGTAGAAACCACTTTCCTGTGATATGCAATGAAAACTAAATAAGGTTTTGATACATATTCCACGCTCACCTGCTGCAAGGAAGTACCTGTACTGTTCTATTAACATGTGATTGCTTTTTTGTAACTAACATTTTTTTCGGGCTAGGATGGGCATGCCACATTTTAACTTGCAACTTGTTTTTTGTTTGGGTCTGGTCAAGACACTTCAATCTCCTCTTTTCCCAAAAATTCTAAATAAAGGCTTTGCTCAACCCTCTTTATCCATTGTTCTTTACAAATGTGATTCACATTTTGCTTTCACCGCATCATCGCTAACAACGAGGGCAAAATCTTTTCTCTTCAGTGTTATACATGTTTTTTCTTGTGCCCATCTGCCTAACAAGCATTTACAATGCAATGGTTTCGCCTTTGGAAAAGTTAGAGCTATTGGCATTGTAAATGACAAAATTTGTATTTGTGTTGGTTTTGAAAACAGATAAATAAATGGCATTGTCATTTACATTGCCATTAGCTTAATCTCTAGCAGTCACTCTGCACTCGCTCCACTCTGCACTCGCTCCACTCTGCACTCGCTCCACTCTGCACTCGCTCCACTCTGCACTCGCTCCACTCTGCACTCGCTCCACTCTGCACTCGCTCTACTCTGCACTCGCTCTACCCTGCACTCGCTCTACCCTGCACTCGCTCTGCCCTGCACTCGCTCTGCCCTGCACTCGCTCTGCTCTGCACTCGCTCTGCTCTGCACTCGCTCTACTCCGCACTCGCTACTCTACCAATAGCACTTTCCCACCTCTCAAAGACCAGCAACCCTACTCTACTAAAAGTCTAACAGAGTAGCAGTCACAATATCACAAGCACACAGACAAGCACCACACACTACCAGCAGCGCTAACAACCCTCCGAGAGTAGCAGTCACACCCACCAGCAGCGCTAATAACCCATATATACATAATTCATATGTTCTACCTGCCTATGATCAAACATATGGTTTATATGGGTGTGCACGTACATGTACACAAATTCCTACATTTGCCAGAGTGTGTATTTGTTTCCGCGCAGCAAATACCACACAAATGGAAATTGATTATTCCAAAAAAGGCCTCGTCTCCCCAGAGCACTATTTATCGTGAAGTAGTGTGCAGGAATTAGTAGGGGCACAGACATGCACAGCTTGTTACTTGCAGTCCTGCTCAATTAATGACCAGACTTTTATCTGCCAATGCATTATGCGGATGCAGAAAAAAACATTTAATGAAGTTAATTGGGTAGATAACATAGTAGGCAAAAACACAATCAGATGGCCTTTGAAACATACAATCAATTAATGCAAATTGTTTATTAGTGATAAAAGCACCAACCATCCACTATAAAAAGAAGTCATTATTCGCCACCAGGGTCCCTGTCAGATACCCTAAGTGTGGCAATGCAATAAATCCCGTATTGACTTTTACTTAATGAGACAACACCAGGGCATCTGCGAACCTCGGAAACCATGCTTGTATTGAATGTTTGCACTCGAGAAAAGTTCATTGGGTCCAGCGGTTGGATCGGGAGTTTGAATGGAGTCATGCAGACCTATGCGTTAGATGCTGTTGGAATGGCTGGTTCGTCGGTTCCCAAAGGTTGACGGGTTTATAAAAGTCCTGATTGCATCTCGTGGCGAACATGGTACACCCCAACTACTTTCAAAGGAACCAACCCACGTTTTTTAAGACAGCGTACACGCATGTGGCTAAGCTGCTGGTAGCTGCGTGCAGGGGGGTGTCAGACTCATAACATACAATACTAACACAAGGAGTAATACCGCAACATGGAGTGAGTCTGAGCGGAAACTGCCTCCATGGGGAGGATTTACTAAAACACAACACCATCCCCAACTGAATATTTGCCTTAATTACCGAGTCTAACACAACCTAATTTATTACATTTGCTTGGAAAAATGTTTTGAAGTGCATCCGATGTTGTATAAAGTGGGCAGTGTAAACCTGCAGGCCGGAAGTCTTGCTGAAGTTCCAGGGTCTGCTGGCAGTGCCAAGTATGCAGCTGTGAGGGAGCACGGAGCCCAGCCCTGCCCCATGAGGGGCACACCTGTCACGCGCCACAGCGGCCACGCTCCGTCACAGAAGGGTGGCACTGGAATGGTGAGGGGACAAGACAGGCAAGTGCGTGGGGGGCACAGACAGAGGCCACAATCCACGCACATACCTCTGCTAGAGCAGTGGTGGCGTGCGGTGTGAAGAGCCCGTCGTCTCTCGGGAGCAGCCTTCAGATTTCAGGGGACGGGGGCTCTGCTATGCCACTTGAACCGCTCTAACAAGGAGCGCCACACGGAGAGCGGGAGGGGGGGACACGGAGAACTTCAAAACTCACCGGACTGCTCCCAGGAGGCGGCGGGGGCGCTTGCGGTGTCCTTCCTCTGCCGGGGCCTGGGCTCTCTTCTCGGGTGCCGCGGGCGGGGCTCTCCTGCACCGGGGCCTCACTGGCGGCAGCACTCCTTTCTCCCGGGCACTTTTCCCCTGGCATAGAACAAGCGGCGGCGGGACTTCCGGCTTGCTTGCGGCCCGGCCGGACCAGATTCGGGGGCGTTCCCGGCTTTTGGCTGACGTAGCAGGACGTAGCCAAAAGCCAAAAATTCTCGGGAACGCCCCCGAATCTGGTCCGGCCATGACGGACGCCTCTCTGTTCCAATAGCTAGCCTCCATTTATGGAGCTAGCCAATTGAACAGAGGGCGGATTCCCGAGCAAAAACTGTACTCCTTATATTTCTCCTGTGCAAAAGCTGCTTGCGCATCTCTTTTACAGTCGAAACCTAAAAAGTATTTCACTTCAATGTTTTGGCTGGTAGGTTTCGGCATTCAATATTTGTTTTAATTTGCCTCTTGTTTCCAAACACTCGTACTGAATGTTTATATTGAAGCTTTTTTGTTTATACGTTAAATGCACATTTTTGAAAAAAGTAACCGCAGTTTCAGAGCTACGCATGTTCTCGCTTTAATCATTGCATTGTTTCTTTAAGCTATTTGATGCAATTTGGTACCATCTCGTGGCTGTTTGTGGTGGCGAAAGGAAGCGGCTCTAGTGGCATCTCTGACAAACTGGCCTCGCTGATCCACCGGTTGTAGCAATTTCAGGCCTATAGGAAAACAAAGATGTATATATTTAAGTAGTTATGATTTTTGATAAAACCCCCTAAAAAAGTGGAATCCTCTTCTAGGTAATCAGTTGAGAACACAATGTGTTACTTTTCTGTTCCTCACTTAGGCCTGAATTCAGAACATGCCGGCTAATTTCTCATACACCTATCACTGCTGGCTCACAGAAACAGTTGTGTATTAGCAGTATTTGCTGGTGATAAAAGCTGTTTGAGTGAATTGAAATACCACAACTGAAAAATACGTTATAAAATTCAACATGGCGCAAATCTCCGGCTCCACAAAATTAACTCTAAACAAATTCAGCTGCCTCAGAGTTTGTAACCTCGTCACAAATCTGGTTCTTACATGAACAATTTTCACTTTTTCATTGACTGTTTTCCGGAATGACAATGGATTATGCAAAAATAGAACTGCAGCCTTATCCAATTCTGTATTACAGAAAAGCTTATTTGTCTTTTACTGTAGGATATATTTAATTTTACAAGACTGCAATCACAGCCATTTGTGAGCAGGGACATGAAACAGCCATTTCTAGTTAATGGGCACGAGGAGGTAGGCTGCCAAATGACATTGGGACTGGAATGGAAGCAATATTGTATAGGCATGGTACGAGGGAGACGTTGCTTGGGCAGGTAAGTGAACCAGTAAGTATAAACAAGCATTTGCAAAACCAGTAGGTTTGACTAGAGTAAGTATTATGGACAGGGTTTGCCTTAAAAAAACAGCGGTCCACTTCCACATTATCTAATGGCTTCACTGTGGCAACTCTATCTTGGAATCCCGGACTGTCTTAAATGCTGCTGCTTGCCTGGTCTTGAATATCCTGCCTACCACATCCATGTCGGATCGTCCGATTGGCTTTGCATTAAAAAGCACTCCGAGATCCCACTTCTTGACCCACAGTGCTCTTCCTAACTCAAGACCGGTGTAATTTAGGAAACAATTGCAGAGACGATTTCTTGCTAGTACTTTATTCTTTCTCTACCAACCTTGTAATAGATATGAGAAACTTAAATGCGAAACAGAACTTTGTTCCCATTTCCCTTAAGACAAATTTAATTCTAGCTCGGTTCAAGAAAAAACCCCTCAAAATCCAATACTCCAGTATTGAAACTTGCCTAGATTCACATGCTTGTATCATTTCCTGCAAAGTGAGAGTCCTCCCCTCCCCAGTTCAATAATAAAGCAGATGTATCATTATCATAGGCTATATTGGCAATGATCCCCTGAATAGCCTATCTACATCCTTATAAAAAAAAAGGACCAAACTTCAGCAAATGTCAAACTTTAGAATATTCCAAAGAGGCTCACACAGCAAGGTATCTCCCAACGAAAACCAGGGCACACTTAATAAGGGCAGTTTCCACCTCAACTATTCTAGAGGGTGCCATCGCCCAATTGGCTGAAGTTCGGTCCCTTTTTAGGTCTCGCTTAAGGCATTGCTTTAGCAATGCTTGTTGGCGAGATATTTTGTAGTGACTTTGAAAACTGCTCCCAATGGCTTTTTCAGGCGGATTGCCTACAGTGCATGTGGGCGGGCGCGTGCACACCGCACACCATTTGGCAGCCTGTGAGCCTCAGACTTCAAAGGAATCCGCTCCCCCACCATTTCTGGCTTTGGTCCATGGCGCCTTCACAGCCGCGCTTGTCAGTATGCTGCTACTCGTTATATCATATATCTGGATGCAGAAACAGCCAAAATACAAGTGGGGCAGCCCACTAAGCTAAGCACAAATAGTTTTTTTTGCACGTTATTTAAGCCATTCCCTTTATTACCCACGCTGCTGGTGTTATCATTTCAATCCACTTTTAGCTGCTGTACTGTCCCTCACATTTTAGCAAATTAAGGCATTGTGGGGCTGTAAGGGCAGGACGATGTAGGTGGTATTGCAAGTAATTTCACCCTTCACCCCCTCTCAACCCATTGTACCCTCCTTCAGCGCTGTGCACCCCTTCACACACTCACACATAGCTGCCCATCGCTGCGTGCTCTCTTCAGAGAGGCCAGGTATTGGATGGGCGTACATCAGCCGTGTGATGTGACTGCAGGCCAGGTAATGTCCCCAAGTGACTTGTGTTCCCACTATCTTTCCACAGCTTGCGGCTATTTAGTCCTCTCATGCTTCCAAATGTGCTGCATTATATTGCATAATTCAGCCTTTTTTTTTAATACCCAACCCTGCCGCATACTATAGCCCAAGCTATCGTTGCTGCTTATTTATCTTATGCAACTAACAACCATTAAACAAAGCCAATAGACCCGACTTATTGTCAGTATACTGCTTATTGTATCATATCTGGATTCAATGAAAGAAACAGCCAAAATACAAGTGGGGCAGCACACTAAGCTAAGCACAAATTTAATTTTTTTGCACGCTATTTAAGCCACTCCCTTTATTACTTTACCCACGCTGCTGGTGTTATCCTTTCAATCCACTTTTTGCCCCTGTACTGTCCCTCACATTTTAGCAAATTAAGGCGTTATGTGGGTCTGTTAGGGCAGGACGATGGTAGGTGGTATTGCAAGTTTTCACCCTTCACTCCCTCTCAACCCAGTGTAACCTTCAGCACTGTGCACCCCTTCACACACTCGCACATAGCTGACCATCGCTGGGTGCTCTTCCGAGAGGCCAGGTATTGGATGGGCGTACATCAGCCGTGTGATGTGACTACAGGCCAGGTAATGTCCCCCAAGTGACTTGTGTTCCCACTATTTTTCCCCAGCTTGCGCCTGTTTAGTCCTCCCATGCACCCAAATGTGCATTACAAATGCTATAGGTGTCACATTTGCGAAAGTTAGAAGTATTGGCATTGTAAATGACAAAGCTATTAACCCGTTAACCGCGGCGGTAATTCCGCCGCAGTGCGGATGTTTCCGTGCACGGGCGGGACCGCGTCGGCCATTGGCCGAAAGCAGCACTGGGGTGGTAGTGCTGCCGTCGGCCAACAGCAGCAAGGAAAGGGTTAATTTTGCTATTTTCAAAACAAACAAATTAAAAAAAATTAATTTACAATACCAATAACTCAAACTTTCCTAATGCGAGGCCTATTGCATTGCAAATGCTTCTTATTTTTTTAAAGGGCATAGGTAGGCTATTAAAGTGGTTCTTCATTGCCAAGGAACCTCTGATAATGATACATACTGCTTTATTATTGTACCATGGGACTCCTACTTTGGTAACAGGTAACGATTCAAGCATGTGAATCTATTAAAGATATCACTACTGGAGAGTTACAGGTAAGTAACTCATATTCTTAGCAGTATTGGAACTTTCCTAGATACAGTCGTTAAGCTGGGAGTCCTACTGTAGATATAGTGAGCAGTACAATGTTAAAGATATACAGAATAGCTTTAACATGACCACACAGTAACCTATTCCCATTATAAAAAAAACCCTGAAACTCAGCTAATCAGAGCAAAGCACTGTATTTACCTCTCCTCACTTAGATCACAGTTCAGATTTCTACCGCACATCATTTGATAAGGGAGTCCTTGTGGTCCATTCAGTCATGTAGGTGACTATTTCTCAGTGTGGCCTTCCAAATTTAGACAGAAATCAATAACTTACTAAGCTACAGACAGATCAGTCCATATCTGAGGTTTCAAAAAAAGGCCTTTAGACCATTAGGTACTTGTGGGGAAAAGAGGCTTCTTCGTGAGGATTCACACAAGGAATGCATGTATTGCATAAGGCAAACAACTAATATATGTAGAACATTCTCAACAAAAACTCTAAAGGACAAAGAAGCCAGACTGTTAGGTTTCCAAAAGTAAACATGCATTTGCAATGCAATCGGTCTTGCCTTTGGGACCTTAGATGTATTTAGCTATGCAGCACGTTAGCCTGGGTGCCGAACCATCTTTGTTCTTTAACATGGAGGGAAACTAAGCACCAAACTGGGTGACACGCCAGGTATGCGAACACATGAGAGTAAGCATGGGCGGAAAATCCGTTCCGCTCGCGGATTTTCGATAAATACGCAATCCGCGAACGCTCGCGAATTTACCGAAAATCCGCGAATTCGCACGCAGCAGATTTTTTTTTTCTTGGCGATACAATTTTGCGGCGTGCAGTGTAAGTTCGCAATTGCGAACATATTGTTGCTGCCCGCCGCACCTACAATCTTGCACTCGCGAAATTACAAAAATTGCAATTCTGCACAAGAAATCCACGAGCAAGCAGCATAGACCTTCTGAAAATGATGATTTTTATGAGAATAACTCCTCAGGTTGACATTTGCCTGCACTTTTTTGGATTTGAGGCCTTTTGACTTTCTTTGGATCACTTTTGGATTAGAAATCAACTTTCACAAGTAAGCTTGTTTGGGGCATTACAGTTGCTGTAATGCTGTTCTGCAGAAAAACGAGTTTTGCAAACTGAAAGCGGTAGCACTCAGCAGGTGCAAAAGTTCAAATTCATCATTATTAACCATTCCCTGTAGTGCTTCCTGACTGGGGCCCCTCCAGAGTTCAGTTGCTAGTTGCAACAATTGTATGACCCTGCTCTGACCCTCACAGCCGGATCATAGAATCGCTACAAGTAGGCCACAAAGGTCCTGGGAAAAAAAATTGCACTGCAACAGAAAGCAAATTACAGATAAGGAAGCAGGTGCCAGACTGGAATTTTAAAACAGTGACACATTAATAAATGAACCCCAAATTAATTCAGGTCAGTTGAAGCAGGGCAGGTGTGCTTGCTTTTTCCCCCCATAATCTGCAGTGATGATGAACCAGAGGGTGGCAGGGGTGAAACAGAGGGTGGCAGGGGTGAAACAGAGGGTGGCAGGGGTGAAACAGAGGGTGGCAGGGGTGAAACAGAGGGTGCTGGGAACCTGTGATGATGAACCAGACGTAGAAACAACATAATCGCGACCGTTGCGAGCCGACATGTAAGTTCGCAATTGCGAACTGGTACAACATCCTCGTGAACTGGCAGAAATCCTTGCGAACACAAAAAAAATCCGCAAATTCGCAGATTTTGCGGATTGAGAGTTCGCAAAATTCGCGAACGCCAGATTCGCAAAATTCGCCCATGCTTACATGAGAAAAATATTGCCTTTCAGCGGGAAATGGTATAGTCCAAAGCTCTGTTTGTTATATAAAATGAGGATCTTCGGTGGTCATATCACTGAAAACAAAAGATTTCAAATAAATATTGTCTACGGGTGCTCGTGGAAGACAATTTCTATGGACTGGAATCTAGCGTATGCTAAAGTGATTCTGGTATTTAACGGACCTCTGTTGGTCATTTTCTATCAAGAAAGTTTAATAGAGGCAGTTGCCAGAAAAATAAAACAAGCATTTGCAATGTAATCTGTCTCGCCTTTGGGACCTTTTATGTATTTAAATATGCAGCACATTATCCTGGCCATTAGTTCAGTGTAGGGATTCTGCACCTACACCAAACTATGCGCAGGAAAATTGGACCTCAGTGATAGTGGTGTTCCAACCTATCACCTTAGTACCCAAAATCCCAAAACAGACTAGCTATAGTGTATTTCGTTCTCCTCCAAAATCATTAAGCTACAAATGATTAGACAACCCAGAACACAACACTCCCGACTCTCTCAGGAATCGCGGTAGCAAGACATACCCTTTCTCTCGCTCACTCTTACTTGTCCACAATAAGAATTGGCAGAGTCACTGTAATAGTTTAAAATATTTATTTTAATTGTGCTCTACAATACAGTACACGAGCCACTACCAGCAGCAAAATGCATAAACTCAAACCAATTAGCATTGTTACAATTCCCTAGAGTACAAAGGGGGAAGTAATTATATAAAGATCTCTGGGTTTTGTCAGCAGACCCTATACCTTAAAGCAGGGGTCCCCAAACCAGTCCTGGAGGTCCGGAACCATGCCAGATTTTTTGGATATCCCCGTTGAGATACATGTAGTAATTTTAAAAATCTGGCATGGATCCGGCCCTCCAGGACCGGTTTAGAGACCCCTGCCTTAAAGCCTAGATGGAAGGTTTACATCATAGGAACAGCATAGCTCTTCTCCATGGAAGGGGCTCTCTCCAAGTGCGTGTTAAAACATGGACCCCAATAATATCAAAGCACGAGTATCCAGAAGTGCAGCTGTGTTTAGCATGTTATGTCTTGGTGCTAGGGATTGAACAGAACAACAAGGGACATTGATAATCGACCTTGTACATGGTGTTCAGACTAAACTCCAGGAACTCAGCAGAGAACGTGAAAATCAGACAGTTCTCATGTGAAAAGCATAAACAGAGTCTAGCAAAATAAAGAGCATGTAGTTTACTCGCTTATCGTATCTCGCCCAATTCTGTAACTGGTTGTTCTCCTTTTGAATTACTAAGGGGTCGCAAAGCTGGTTCTAAACTGTTGCCCTGGTGGTTGAAGTCTGATGTATCTGCTGGTCCAGATATTAAAAAAATAAGAGAACGTGTTAAAACTTAGAGAAAAAATGGGTAAATGTTCTAATAACAACAAGAGAGTTTCCAGTCACAAGGTCAAAGTTGGTGATTTTGTTTGTGTAAAATTTGGGAATTCATTTTCTAAGTGTTGGGCTAAATGGTCTGATCCTGTTAAAGTGATCGAAGTGTTTAGCAAAGCTGTACGCATTGAAGGGGGTAAAATTTGGAATTTTAGACGTGTATCTATTGTTAGATCTGATAAATTGTTTGCTAATCAAAAAAAATGTTCTCGTGTGTGAAAAAGACGATCAGTTTTTTTTGGATGATTTTTGTGCTTTGCAGGGTTCTCAATGTGCTATTCCTATTGATTCTGTTTGTTCTAATGAGCCTATTGCTTCCGTTATTGATCCTCAGGATTTTGTCAACAATGCCGATGATGCTTCTGGTGTTTTGTGCGATCATGGGGTTGTGGATAATTATCCTGTTCAAAATGATTCTGTGCAAAGGGTCGCAGATTGTGCAATTAGGAAAAGTTCACGTGTTTCACATCCTCCTGTAAAAATGAAAGATTATGTTTGTTTTTAGTTTTTTTTTTGTGTTTTGTTTTGGTTTTTTTTTCTCAACGGAGGGAGGTGTGTTGTATGCTACTTGCGTGCTTCTTGGCATGCGAGAATCTTAGAACTTGGAATGTCCTTGTGGGGGTTCTTGGTTAAGGGTCTCGGTGAGTCAGTTGAAGCCTGGCTCTCCGTGGTTGTTAAGCTGTTCCTGAGATATGTAATTAAATCCTGTTCCTGGAACCAACCTTGTTTGCGGACCTCTTTACTTTCTAACAGTAACGTGCGCAAAAGCAGTATCATGACAGCAAAGCTTGTGCTAACTAAGCAATATCGACAATGACCCTAATGGCCATATAACACCCTCCCCTTGGTAAGGTCATAGGACATAGACAAAGGACCAAAACAGTGTTCAATAGCTGAGCAGAATTCATTGGAAAAAAGCAAATTGGGAAAAAACAAGAAAAAGGAGATTTTTTTTTTAATTGTTTTGACGTGCAAAAGAGTGATGTCTCCATGAAAATTTTATCATGAAGGAGGTGTTCAATCCATCAAAGAACGTGAACTTAAGAATGCAATTTCATGCAAAAGATCACTATCATTAGCAGAAAAAAGGGATGCCATCCAATCCAGTGGGTCAATGGAACAACGTGCTCTTTGCAATCTGATGCTTCCAAAAGCATAACCGTGCAGCTTGCATGATATTCGATGAAACTGATGCAAGTTGTTCTCCACAGCAACACAGATATCCCATTCAGCCAATACTCCAAATGCCGCCGCACACGCCATATGGCCATCCCCAGAACAATCCTGGTCATCGGCCACTAAAGGACCCATTAACTGGTTAAAATCCGGGACTGGACATGACATATTGGAGAGGCATAAATCCATAGCCCAGTATTAGGGGCACGGTCGACAGTAGAGCACTGGTTGGTCGCAAGGAAAGGAGGCAAAGCAGAAAGTTAATCCATAACTCAGGCCAAGAATTACTAATGGCGAGCATCCAAAAACCTGTTGCATTTGATCACAGTACAGTTGCAATTGGCCTGATCTGTGCATTACCACAAGATGAGCAGCCATTGTGCAGCAGGATTCCACCAGCTAACGCTAGTAATAAAGGAAATTCTTCGAAGACGCTGGGGAAAAAAAAGGAATGAATAAAAGACAATATTACTCCAAATATCGTCTGAAAGGAAGTCACAAGGCCGGATTCCACATGTTTGAGAAAAATGTGCAAGGCCTTTAGTGTCAGGCGCATTAAATATTTGACGTATAAGGTCCCCAAAGTGAAGTGGGAGGTTAGTGTTCAGAAGTGACAATATCGCTAGACGTTCTAGCCACCTGTAAAATCAAAGGTCTCTCAAACCGAAGTGAGAGACACTTCTTGGAACAATAGCATTTTGAGCCTGCTTAATTTGTTGAAATTTGTTTTCAAAGTCAGAATGGAAGGCCAAATGGAACTATCTTCACTCCCACGCAGGGGTGTAAAAAGCACAGTGCTACAACAAGTTACGCGCTGTGAAACTATTACCTAATATGGGATTCCTGCCCATAAACCACAGCAGTCTTGGTTGTTCTAAATCAGATAACTGTCGTAAGTAAGCAAGGTAAAAGCAGGAATTATTGATAGGACTGGAGTTACTTTAAAAAAACAAGCAATATTAGAATACTTGTAAAGCGCATAGCTGCCTCGACAAAGAGGCATCCTAGCGCTGAAGCAAGGCAAAGTGAGGGAACTGGGAGAGATTAGAGTTGAGAGTACAACCAATCTTCACATGGCGTCTGAAGACCTGGTGATCAGCGATACAGCGGATGTGTAGAGGAAGGGAATTCCATAAGGTAGGGGCCAGTCGCCTAAAGGAGCGGCCCCCAGATCTGGTCCTTTGAAAGTGTGGGATTCACGAGAGGATAAGATTAGTCGAACGCAGCGAACACGGGAGGGAGCGCATATCACTCAGAATGTGTGGGCCAATGTGTCAGGATCTTGTGCGCGGTGCAGAGCGCATTGAAGTGTACACAGTGTGCAAGGAGCAGCCAATGGAGGTGGAAAAGGCGGTTAGTTACATGGCTATACTTGGGGAGGGGAAAAAATGGCTCCTGCTGCAGTGTTCTGGACCCGTTGCAGTCTATTTAGCACAGATTTATTAGACCCAAGGAGAAGCACATTACAGTAATCCAAACGGGCCAGTATGGAGGCTTGGATGATCAGCTGCCACGTGTGGGCATTAAATAGACCAAGTATCAGTTTGAGGCCACGAAGCAGCCCAAATCATTCCCCTGCCACAGATTTGGCGTATGTCTAGAAGGTGATATATTTATCCAGCATAAAGCCCAGGTTTTTCACTGCGGGTTTGGGGGCCTGAGGGGCTCCAAGAACTGGAGGCCACCATTCATTATTCCAGAGATGGGAGTCTTTGCCAAACAGAGGGGTCTTATTTCGAAGTTCATTTGCAAGAAGTTAGTCGTCATCCAGTCTGCAATAGCCAGTATGTCTTCTCTGAATTTTTCTCTGTCCTGGCTGGGATTGTTAGACCGGGTGATCACAGCTGGGTGTCGTCAGCGTATGACACCATGGAGATTCCCCTTGCTTTGGTCAGCCATGCCAGAGGACTCATACATATTAAAGAGCATGGGGCTCAATGCGGAGCCCTGAAGGACCCCATATCGCAGAGGATGGACACGGGAGGTGAAGGGAGGGGCTATATCTTGAAAGGTCCGGTCGGTCAAGAAAGAGAACCATGACAAACCTGTATTACTAATCCCCATCTCCTCCAAACGGAGGAGCAAGATTTGGTGTGAGACCGTGTCAAATGCTGCGCTCAGATCCAGCAGGAACAGAGCTGAGGTCCTGTGGGCGTCCGCAGCAGATCTCAATTGCTCTACCACCGTCAGCAGTGCCAATTTAGTGCTATCTCGCGGTCGGAAGCAATTTTGGGAACTATCAAGTATGTTATGGGCTTCCAAGAAGTGAGTTAATGTCAAATTCACAAAGGCTTCCAGAATTGGACAGAAATGGGAGGAATGATATTGTCCGGTAGTTTTCTGGCTTCGAAGTGTCCAATGAAGGTTTTTTGAGAAGAGGGGACCACTTTGGCATGCTTCCGTGATTTTGGGACCACCGCAGAGGTAAGGGGTAAATGGAGTAGATCCAGACATTTTGAAAGGGCCTGTTGTGCTTTCCTGTATCTTGGGCGCAGATACATTACAAGCGCAGTGCAATTTAACGTGTTCACAAACCAGGGAAAGTCCTACTGTGGAATCAGAGTCCTCCCCTGTTAGGAAAGGTTCCTTATCCTCCCACTGGCATCTGTTAAGTGAAAGGTAGGGCCCATAATTCATGGAGAAATGCACTACCCAGTAGTTCAAAATGGCCAATCGGAAAATGCTGCATGCATGATTTAAATTGAAACAGTGAAAATGGGAGAAAGATAAACCCATGAATTCACCAAATAGCAGATCCGTTTCCACAACAGAGAATGGCAAGGGCTCCAATTGTTCAATATTCAACAGTGTGTATGCAGCATCTTTCATGGACATAAATCGGTTCCTCAGTCAGATTAAATTGTAGGAACAAACCAGAAGCATTCAAATAATACCAAGGGACTTTTCCCATTTTGAGGGTCTGTAACGTCCATGCAAACTGCAGAACGGATCGTAACTGATTTGGACCATGATATAACAAACATCACTCTGAACAATATCAATAACAGAAGAAACAATATTATCCAATGTAAAGATGTGTGATGAGTGTATTGATACTTTTGTCGACCACAGCAAGGACTCTCTAAATTGGCTTGATCAATTAGGCGCAGACGAAGCACTGCCTCAATCTGCGAAAGTTTCAAAATTTCATTATAAGCTGCATATATAAACCACTTTTATCTAGGGATCCTAGGTCCCAAGATAAAATCAGCCAAATCGAAGTCACTCGACAAGTGTGAGGTGTTTCACAGATAAGGTGGAATGATCCAACCATTGTTGGCATCATTTACCCACAGAGTATGTTGTGACCGAATGTGTAAATGGATACCGAGGATCCAGTCTAGTCTGTGTGAAACCAGGCGTTACATTATAAAAACACAATTGACATGAGTTTGACTTTGTTTGCAACAGCAACCATCCAAATGAATCAATTTCAGAGACCTTGAAAGTGTCATTTTGAAATAAAGCCTGTAATGCATAAATAGTATAATTTGTTTGAACACGCCAATTATCGCATTCCGCTAAGGACGGAATGGATGGGATATGTATTTTTATTACAGTTGCCAGGCAGAAACAAGTGGTTTGGTACACTATCATTTAAAAATAGAATTTTAGTCGAGATCAGGTAGGCAAGATGCAAAGCCTGAGTTCCCTGAGCCTGCCAAGGCTTTGTGCCCCAGATTAATTTTAAATTAATGGTCTGTTTCCAGTGACCATTACCCTGTGTGGCTAATTTAGTCCTAAAGGAGTTGGTGTAAATCAATTTAGTGTGGGTGAAGATAAATTTGGATTGAGATGACAATTGTAGTTTAAAGAAATAGGATTCTGGATTAGATGTGTCATAATCGGTAAACTATGACATCTCGAAGAGTTTTAGAACTCCCCTATATGGGAGTAGGACAATGTTCCCATTGAGTGTAATTAAGAACAGGTCTTAAAGTGTTTGTTTTGTGCAAAAAATTATGCCCATAATGTTGACAACAGAAGTGATCAGCATAATTGGCAACATTTAAATACAAATCTTCAGTATCAAAAGCAGCATATTTTAAATCTGAAAATAATGAATGTACTGCTTGCACATCCCAATCGTCAGAATGTATGTCCCGTGTTACCACATCTAGTGAGACTCAAAACATGTATGGCACCCCGAGCACCTCAGTCGGACCCTGAATTTCAAAAGCAAATTTGTCCCAAACGATGCCATCTGCAACCGGGAATGCCTAAATGATCACAAGTGTCTGATCACGTTTCATGATATGGGACGATGAGTGAGGGGCCAGAATTCCATTGACCAAGTTCACAGCAGAGCGTTCTGGCAAATAATGACCATTGATGAATAAAAAGAATACTGTCACAAATCCAATAGACATGAAGAGGAAAATCAGGATAAGCACCATCCAAGTGTAGGTCCATGGGGTACCAGGTAAGTCTTTTTGAACCAAGAGACGATGAGTTGTAGGAGAAGCTGGCATGGTCCCCAAAATAACCGTTGGCACCCCTCGGTATTTAAGGCAGGCTGGACGGATCAGCTTAATTTTGTCGAGGACCGCTCTGGACTTCCCTCGAGACACATCTGTGGGATGTGTATACTAGACATCCGCGGTGGGAGAGGATGGAGGCATAACAGGAGAAAGGTCAACAGCAGTTTTGATCTCTCCCTCACCGGTACAGGTTTTAGTCGTAGAGGTTGAGGTTACCGGATTCAAAGAAATAGCATTGCAGGAAACAGCTGGTGTTACACTATTCAGAATCGGCCAGACGGTGGAACTCGACATTGTCCACTGAGATTTATCTGTTGTCTTTGCGACCAGGTAAAGGTTGTAAAATGACTGTACGAGTACCCTTCAATCCAAGGGCCAAAAGTGGTGCACAATAAGAGGGACCAAATTCTTTTTTGTTCCCTAGCTTTTCTCGTACCAGATCTCCAACCTTAGAAAGCCTGCCGGCAACCAGAATCAGCAGTGCTGCATCATTGGAAGAGGGTAAATGTTCCGTTGCATAGCTGCACGGGTCTTTTGTAGATCCTGTAACATTAGAATGATTATCTACGTCATAGGTTGCAGGTGCCGCCACAACTTCTATACCATCAAGGTCTGGCACAAACATTTTAATGCCAAAGAGCATTTTGTATGGGGTCCGCCCTCCCAGAGATCTTTTAGGGAGATTATGGAGTGCACGTTAAACACCATACAAATGGGATTGCCGGTTCCTGCCAGTAACTAAGACTCTAGCTGTCAAGGATTGCTTTAAGTCAGGGTTCATTCGCTCCACAATGGAATTGCCCTCAGGCCTATATGGAGACGAAAACTGCACCAGCACCCCCATCGACTTCATCACGCCCTTGTACGCTTTAGAGGTGAACGCTGGACCTTGGACTGAATGGAAGGTGCCACAGGCAAACATCCCGAACTAAGACACGCAAATCCCTGAGGACATTGAGCGTCAACACTGTTGTGGCCAAACCCAAATGAATGTAGTGCACTAATCCACTGCAACAAATATATATTTTTATACGCATTATCAGAAGAAAATGGACCACAGTGATCAAGATACACAGCCAAATGGTTGATTGGAAATACATTCTTGTGTTTGAGGTGGACGTGTGACTGTAGACGGTTTAATTTGTTGACAAATATCACAGAAAAGCACATAATTTTGGGTCTGTTAATATAAACCACTCAACCAATAACGTTACTACAAAATCCAGACTGAGCAGAAGCCATGCCCTCGTGTGCGGCTTTGATCAGAGCAAGTCTCCAGTCAGCTGATCCCCAACTGTAGGAATCTTAGCATAAGGAACTTGTTCGGGAGATATATGATAAGAGTATTTCAAAGGGAAACCCTGAGGATAAGCAGTTCCCTCCCTCGTAGCAGCTACCGCTGCCAGAATATCATTATTTTAGTCATGGCCTTGTAACTGCTGCTACGGAACACTTGGCTACTGCAGATTTGGCCGCTTGGTCAGCCAAAGAATTACCAAGAGCATATGCTCCCACATGCTGATGGCCAAGATTATGTAGAACATGCGTGATGGGTTTGTTTAAGGTCTGCCACTCAAACCCAAAGCATTTTATTCTTAATTGTGCTGCCTTTAGAGTCTCAATAGTTATTTTTAGATCAAAAGAATTAGTTGTCATTATATGTCTGAACACAGTAGTAAGAATCGCATACAATGGGAGTATTCACATTAGGATCAGTAAACTCTAGAGCAAGAGCACGCAGCTCCGCCAACTGTGCCGTACAGTCCCCCAAGTGCTTGAGTATGCACTATGGAAGACTTAAATGCTCCATTGACAATTGAGCCAGCAACAATTGCGCAAGCCACTGAATAAGCGAGTTTGGAGCTGGTGGCTGGCTGAGCCGAGTCATCTGTATAAATGATACATTGGTACTCATGTAAAGGAAGCAATGACAACGGAGGAGGATGAACATGTTCATACTGTAAAAACTCCTGTGTCTGTAGTTCAGGGTCAAAGATAAACGTGACAGAGTATGTCAAAGACGAAGCCCATTGTAACCAACGGGGATGTAGTGCCTTAGGGTTAGGTACACTTGCCTTAGTCGCGGCCTCCAAAGCAGGGAAGGACGTGACCATAAGAATGCGCTTACCTTGTGCCAGTGAACGTTTTCAGAATCGCCATATGGACCGCTGTCAAAACTTTTTCAAAACACATTTCAGCTGCAGTGTACAAATGTGATTTGCAAGCAATAGGTACTGTGTCCCCCTCATTGAACATCAAGTAAATGAAATCCACCCTCCCCGGTACTCTAGACATCACCAGGTTTGTGGTGTTATCACGCGTCAACAAGTAGTTAGTTGCAAGCATGTCAGATTGCAGGATAGAGGTATGTTCCAGAAGCCAGCTGGCAGAAAAATGTTGGTTGTATCAACGCATAAATCACTGGACATAATCAGAAATGTATTATCTCCCGAAATTCAAAAATCCCAGCAAAGACTTAAGTTTCTTCAGTGTAGAAGGGGTTTGCAACTGTGCACATTTCTCAAGGAAGTGGGGGGCTAACCCCTTACCTTCATTATTGAGCTCAGAGCCCAAAAAGAGAACCGGCAAATGAGTGATGTGCGATTTAGCAAATTTGAACTTGTATCCATAGTCAGGAAATGATTCGGTCGACTCAGACGAGATGCGGCATAAGTTAATCGTCCATCAGATAAATGTCATCAACGAACGAGAACGCATCTGGATCTATTTCGTGCAACAAAGACAAGACGTGCTGCAAATGCCCCGGGCAATTTTTAAAACTCATAGGCAAGCGCGTACATTTTTTCCGATTCCAGACGGCGATAAATGCTGTTAAGTCAAGAGTCTCAGGAGTCTACGACTGTAGAAACCATTGGAAATGTCCAGTGTAGTTTTGCATTTTTAAAAATTACATGGTTTACCAGTGCAGAGCTGTGTGTGTTTTGTACTGCAAAAGTTTGGCAATGACTATTCAAATTTCGGTAATCCAATACAATGCAATATGAACAGTCATGATTTTATACCGTAAGGAGAGGATTATCCATCGGTCATGTACATGATTCAATCACTCCTTGATACTCTGTTAGAATGTCACAAACCTGAGCCTTAGCTTCATGTCTGATTGGTTATTGCGGTTGTGGCATAGATCGTAAAGGTATCTCATGCGCCGGTGAATCAATATCCCAGCCTACCTGATTACGGTACACCACCGGGGCAAGGGCCAAAGCACTCAGCTGCGAAAAACTCTGAAGTATCATGTCCTTCCCTCTAGAAGCGGCTAACACAAAGGGTGGAGGCCAATCTGCCTCCACCAACAAAATGTCGTACGAGGAGGTTATATTTTCCCCAAAAACCTCTGATTGGACGCTGCATATCACCTTCAATTTGGGAAAATAATCTAAGTGTCTATCCGGGTGGGCAACCCGGGTATCGGCTGTTTCTACTGTAATGAATGTATCAGTTGCTGTCGCCTTTAGACAGGGACACAGTGCCTCCCACACTATGGTAACCTCCACTGTGGAGCAGAGTCACTGCCCATGTCCAGTCCAGGAGTCGCATTCTCAACATCCGAGGTATATCTTGCTGTTAAAGCTGCAACTTTTCTTCTGATACGGAGGTCGAAAATGAGGCAGGTCCTCTTGTTTGGCTTTAACGTCAAACTGTAGAGGTTGATCTCGTCCCTGTTTAGTCTGTCCTGCACCTTGATCCTGGCGCTCCCCTCTACCGACTTGAGTCCGATGTGTCCTGTAAAGAATGAGGAAAGCCCTGATCAGGGACCTGAAATCTATCAGTAGTCTTAATTTTTGCGCAGTCGTGCAGGTCATAAGTACGCTCAGAAGTCTAGAGTGTAGGTGAACCAGACGCGAACCTTGCATCTGCTGTTGCTGCCCCTGTTTTTTCAGTTCTTTTTAGAAAACAGGCACACGTCTATCTGCTTGGGCCTTTTGCGTTTGGGAGTTAAGCCTTTTACTCAAATGCAGACGCAATCTCAGACTATTGCGGCCTATGGTTTTATAAGCCTTTGCAATGATCTTCGGTAATTCGCGCAGCTTGTCTGCATCTGCGACAGTCCAAGTGGTTAGCCACTTGTAAGCTTACATCATCACCCTTGACATTGGCAAGGATCATTTCAGCATCACGTTGAACACCCCCACCAGTCTCATTCCTAATTCTAGAGCTGCCTCGGCTCAGTGTTCATCTTGAACACGTTTTATCATGGAAGGGAGTACGGTCATTGAGGGTGTGCCGAAACACTTTGAATACACCGCTACAAACACCTTGCAAAATAAAGAGGATGTAGTAACATGCGCAAAAGCCGCATCATGGTAGCAAGGACCCTAATGGCCATATAACACGGGAAATTGTATAGTCCAAGCTCAGTTTTTAATATAAAATCAGGGCCTTTGGTGGTCAGATCACTGAAAATCCAAGATTTAAAAAAAATATTGTCTACCGGTGCTCGTGGAAGACAATTTCTGAAGACTGGAATCTAGAGAATGCTAAAGTGATTCTGGTATTTTACTGACCTATGCTGGTCGTTTTCTATCAAGAAAGTTAAATAGAGGCTGTTGCCAGAAAAATAAAAAGTCCCTCAGCAGAAAGTAATTCTGGTATTTTACTGACATGTACTGGTCGATTTCTATCAAGACAGTTAAATAGAGGCAGTTGAACTGAAAAAAGTCCCTAAGCGGAAGCAGACAAGTCCTAGGGCTGATCTCCAGAGCCCACAAAGTACATACACACAACTATATACTAAAGTATATACAAGAGGTCTTGAAAGCTCGACCTAAAAACTGAAGATCTCCAGTCCTTAAACATGATGGATATCCCGTCCGCCATATTACAAGAGCCATTGGATATAATGCACTTTTAATACGACAGACGGGATAGCCACCATGTTTGTGATGGAGTAACACATTCGCTGAACTCTAAATCAGGCCCGCTGTGTACTGTGGGACTCCTAGCTTTAGGGCAGGGATGATTCAAGCATGTGAATCTATTAAATATACCATATACTGGAAAACCTCAGTTATAGATAAGTAACTTTTTTCTTCTGTCGCTAGACCCTCCCTGCTGTGCTATTTCTTTTAGCACCACTTTGGCGGTATTTGCCACGCTTCGCAAACCTGATACCATATCATAAGTTAAATGGTTCTGTACGTCTAGCTCTTGACCGTTGGAAGACCAGGGACTCTTGCACAATGCACAGTCTTTGATGTCACTATAATTTCAATATATTTATAAACGGAGAAAAATATATTGACAGCCATTCCCATATAGTTCGCCCATTCTCTTTCCAGCTGCACAGTTTATACCCTACTTGGTTCCAGGTCTGTCTATGCTCTCCTGCTATAAATATAGCCTTATAGCCCGCCGTAGAGGGCTATACCGGCTATTAAAGGCCCTCTCCAGCGCTAAAGGCCCCGAGCCGAAGGCGAGGGCCTTTAACAAGGGAGAGGGACTTTAATTGCGGTATAGCCCATCTACGAAGGGCTATAAGGCTATTAGAACATTGTCACTAGAGGACAGAATGTTCTAAAAAAAAAAAACAAAGCCTTATGGGAACGTGAGGGGATTGGAATACCCTCAGGCTCCCTGAAGCCTTTGTTCACAGCCAGAGATGTGAACAAAGAAACATTGGAATGTTGAAGCTCCAGGCTTATACCAGCCATTATAAGCCCAGAGCACTCCATTGTTTTCAATGGAGCTCCCAACATTCCAATGTTCTAATACATTATATGTAGATAGGCATGAATAAAACCCGAAGACAATATCAAATGCAAGAATTAACCTAATCGTGATGTACCACCACTTCACTCTATAACCCCTTATAAATCTTGTGAATACACAAATAAACTAAAGGGTTATTAAAGTTTAATAAACCAAATGTTAAGGAGTATAGATCTATAAAATGTAAATGCAATAGGAATTTATCAATGACAAATGTGCACTCAAATTATGGTGGTGCAGGAAACTAAAAGATGATGGTCTCTGGAAACATTTCTTTGCACCTAAACTTGATAAACTGCACGAAATATTGATTGTTTGTGTACCCGTGGTTGAAATGAGATTTTTAAGGGCCTTTTGGACGCTCCTCTGCAGAGTGCCCGGATTCTCCCGCAGCCAGGGTATGCTATGGAATGGTCACCCTGCTTCCACAATGGATTTCCCCCCAATAGGTTAAAAACACTGGGACTAGTTCATGATCTTATGCGGACTACCGGAGCAGAAGACTTCAGCTCCTGTAAACCAATACCATCACCAGAACATATTCTAATGTCTGTCTGCAATCTGTGCACCTACTTCCATATTGCAAAACATTTAGAGCCCAATTATTTGACAGTGGTGGATTGACAAAAAAATAAGGTGTGAAACCTGATCGTTAATAATTCTCAGCTGTTTTGTACCGGTCCTTACGAAAAGCATCTGGTTTCATTTTATGAAATGGGAAAATTAACTTTTGGTACCCCTCTCAAGGATCCAGTCTACACAACACTTTTCAAGGTGGATCTTCTTTAGAATAAACAATGGGATTTGGAATGTTACCTGTAGATTTGTCAAACATTGCCAGAGTTACTGGTGAGTCACCAGCGAGTCACTAAAAGCTACCAACAAAATGACATTGCACCTTACTTGGAGTCACTATATGGGGCTAGGTAGAGGAGGTGTGTTGGGTGGGGGCAAACGGGAAGAAAGTAGGGAAGTGTGAGCACTTTGACGCCCATATAGGGTCGCTCATCCTTTTGCCACAAAACATCTTAAAGCTAAAAGCAAACAAAAAACCTCCACACACTTCACTAAAAAGCTTGATCCATTGCATTGGAGCTTGCTCCCTTAGACCCTTTTGGAAAATTCCTCCATACTTTGAGAATTATTCACTTCATTTAGTGTCCATTGGCTAACATGGTCAAAATTCTTCTTACCTGGGTCACCCATAGAAATCACTTTCTCGTCTTCAGGTCTTCAAATATGTTTCGTCGGTTTGGAGCACATCTATGAATGGGATCCTCTGTACTGCGTTCTGGTAGTCCAACCTATTGAATTAGGATTTGCGTGTTCAGGGGCATTTTTTCCTATTGTCAAGTTTTGTCCCAGACCAGCCCTAGTTACAACTACTTCATGAAACCAGAGGCGTCCCAGATCCTGTGGACCTGCGACCGGGGATTACGCAGTTATGGTGGTTGTAGAACATCTTTTGATAAATTCCCCATTCCCTTCCACCCCAGCACAGATACTCCACTTGGGTTCTGGCCTTTCCTGACATTTTCAGGGACAAGGACATTGTCCCTCCCCATGTTAAAAGAAAGCACATATTGACAGATTTCATTAGGCGAGGAAGTTAGTAGCAACGTCTGCCCACGGCTTGCCCCTTCATGCCCTGGCACTGCCATTCGCCTCCTTAGACAAGAGCTCATGATTGCGGTAGCAGGAAATAAAAGTAACAGGGTATCTGCAAGCCTACATTACTGCTGAAGTTTCCACCTCTGGCCATCGCCGTACAATAAATAGGAGGCAGCTCAATAGGGGAATTAGGGATCAACACTTGGTCGTTGTTGGCCACAGAAAATTCCAGATTTGTAAAGACTGACTGATCACCCGTAGGGGTATCCAGGCACTTAGGGCAATCGGGGAGATTAAGTGAGCCATTGCCCAGAGTCACAGAATGCGGTGCTGAGGAGGGCAATCGAACCGTGAGCCTGTGCTCTGGAGTCTGCCGCTGTGCCACACATCTCCCATGAAGGGGCTTCTGCAACCCTTTGTATTTTGGTGAACTGATATACCCCTCCTGCATTATGTAAACATTTGGGCCTAGATTTATAATGGTAGAATGGGTGCATGGAAACTTTGTGCTGTGCCTGTGGGATTTATAATGGTAAGTAAATCGATTCAATGCTTTGTGCCACGGGAACGCCCACATATCCGCCATGGCTTGAGGTTTGGAAAATACGTTCTAGACAATTCTTGGGTGCATAATGTTTGGTTATTGCAAGTTTTTAAAAAATGAGACGCAAGCCAAACTGGTTTACTTTTATAAAGCATTTATAAAGGATCGTTGAAAAAACACCTAAGAGCAAGGCAAACTGGTGGCATTTCTGAGCTAAATAAGGCAACGTTAATTTAGCAAATCCGGCACATTTAACATTTCACAGCAAGGGTTCTTTGGCAGTAGACATCCCTGGCAGCAGATGGCCTCTGGATCAAGGATGAGGTGCTGCAGCAATACAAAACAGGCTGAGAAGGGGCCAGTGCAGTGCTGTGCCAACAAAAGTAAGGCCCCACTTGGCCATTTTGGAACCACAGCAATGGGCAGTATGGACCAGATTACAGCAGGGTCATATGCCAACAGAAGGAAGTCTTCAGGGTCAGTGCTTGATAGGTTAGTCATACAGGCAAACAAGGTGTTCCATTCAACAGAGGGCTTCTTTCTCACACCGAGATACTGTTCTCGATGAGCAGGGGGTCCAGATAAGTGTACTTCACTGGCAGGTCTTGGTTCCTCTTCTGGATCTCAGCAGAGATCTCACTTAGCCTTTTCTGGAAAGCTTTGATGCACTCCGCTGCCTTTTCCTCTGTGAAGAGCTGGTCTGGATAATTTCCTAGCAGGACCTTCAGGACAGAAACAGCAAACATTAACTTCTGTGTCTATTCAAAGCATCCTGGCTACCAAGGCAGTCTGAGGACACTCCCACCCCTCTTTCCCCATGGACCAGTACAGTGAGTGTTTACTTTGAATCAAGACCGTGAAGGAGTCCACCCGAATTTAACACTGGTTGCGGGTGCCACGCAACTACAGCAATCACCGACTGCTCCAAGGTAGGAGACCAGTGACCATTCACAGAAGCATCTCCAAGCCTAGACTTCCTGCACAGTTGACTTGATTTATGAGTGAGGTATTCACACATGGTGACCTTACACTCGCAAATCCTTTTATTCATGATCTCAGCCTACAATAGATTACTATTGCACAGAAGTACAACTCACTCAAGTGGTGCAGGGAGTCTGAACCATGGCATACTAGTCAGTTTTCTACTGTGGAGAAACCCCTTCCTCTAAACACAAGTTTGTGGGCATTACCCGCTGCTTACCACAAAGACAAGGCCTTTCTTACCACCTCTGGCAGTAGTAAATTGGTGAGGATGGCACAAAAAACGTGTGGCTGTCCGCAGGCAAACAGACCCTGAAGTCTGGTTGCTATCATAGAGCAATACTGAGCATGAGTAAATCACACTCCAGTGATATGGAGTGAATGTACCATGGGAGGGTTTCCCTGGATAGATTGGAGGCATCCACATGCTTGCAAATTGGTGGGTGTTCTTTTTTTCTCTCCCGATTCCTTTCCACCATGAAAAATCGCTTTGAGTTGTTGGAAGGAGCAAGTAATCAAATATTGGGGAGGGTAAAGAGAAAAGGATTTCTCCACAAGGCAAAGATTTTCCAGTGCGTGTGGGAGAGAAATGAATTGTGCATTGCACAAAGGAGATGCCACAAATAGCAAGTGGCCGCTCAAAGATAGACCGGAGCTCATGGACTCAATTGGAGAAATGGAGTTCCTCAAAGATGTATGCTTACCTCAACCGCTCATGGACACGCAGCAGACTGCAGCTACTGCTATCCCAGCAAAAGGCACCTTTAGCAAGTGTAATCTTGGACACCTGCCTTAGTACTCTCAAAATTGGATGCACCAAGAGGTTCAAGAGGGCCCCCGAAGCCTGCAGCACATGCCACCTACAGACTGATTTCTAATGGTCTCTTAGAACAATAATCAAAAGAGCAGCTGGGATACAGATCTTCAATTTCATGAAAGAAAACAATCTACTCTCCAATCAGCAAACTGGCTTCTGGTCTAGCAAAGTGGTCAAATCCCCACTTCTCTTCTGGGATGGCCAGAGGATTATTATAGACATACACCAAGTTGATTAAGTCCATTATCCCTCCCCTCTTCCGAGGCTACGGAAAAGTAAGATCTGTGGAAACATCCCAAACTGGACCTCTTCCTGCCTCCGACAGATTGTCCTACACACTTTTGGATTAGACCTTGCCTCAAGCCTTCGAGAAAGATGCTGATGAACCACCTAAAGCCACACTCATCCCAAACAGAGCTCCTCAACTGCAGTGAATGGAATAGCTATCACTGTAGGATCATCTGGCTCCTGAAATCCCATAGACACTAATATCTACTGAAGGAAGGGTTTTAGGAGTATTTCAATGTATCACTAGTATTTCAAAGGAACCAAGTTACCAGAAGGGCTTTCCTCACCATGAAAACCCTCTGGCACGTTGTGCCTCACCTAGGTTTGGCCCGAACGTTGTAGGCTATAAACATTCTAGATCTGTCATGACTGAACTGGGCAAATGTCTTCACATTTTTTCATATGTTAGCAAATTGAAACAGAAAAGATTTCCAGCAGTGTGCTTTGAAACCTATGATTGTTGAAACTTTCCAGGTATACTTAAATGTTTTGTGATTTCCTAGAAGTTGTAACTGCATTCATCTGCAGCTCTGGACCGGTGGATGCAAGTTCACAACTTTCTGAACTGGGCCCTGAATGCATCCTTTTGACACCAATGCACATGGGACTCGAAGCCTGCGATCAGAATGAAGTGTTGGTTCTCCTCCTAGGGCTTAAACACAACATTCAGGGCCTGATTCACAAAGGTAACTTAAGTTTTGAGTAGATATCCACTTCCAAATACGTTTACTACTTTAGGTATTCACAAACTGCACTTTTGTAGTAACTTACACTTTTGTAGTAACTTACACATTTGTAGGAAGTCCAGAAGTACACATGGCCAAACAAGGGTACTGTAACAGCCTCAAATAAAAATAATGGAGGCACTCAAAATAAAACCCAAGGGAAATAGTTACATTAAATTATTCAAAACAGTTAAAAATATAAATTAAGGTTAACATAACAGTACACATCTTAACTAAAAAGTATTCATTAGCCTATTTTGAATGTAAAAGATAATCTAACAATCTGGGTTAATAAATAGATGGTTACATTATTTGTAACATCTCTGGTTACATTTTTTAAATTCAAAATAGGTTACTAACTAAATTATAATTACATTGATATGAACTATTTATTATTCAGAGTTTTATATAGCGTGAACTTGACCCGAATCAGATATCAGAACTTTACATAGCACCAGTTACTTTACATGAGGACACATTCATTTTTGTCAGGCACTGGGAGATTAAGGGATTCGGCCAGTATCACAGGATGTTCAGCGTCATTGCAGAGACTCAAACCCAGTTCCCCAGACTTGCGGTCGACCGCCCTAGCCGTTAGGCCAACTCCTATATAGATTATATATTTAACATTAATTTATATCATTTAGCTACTTCAAAAATGGTACTTGAACATTATTTCCTGTTGGGTTTCATGTTAAGTCTCTACCTCCATTATTTTGTATGGGAGGGTGCAGCAGTACCAGTGGCTGGCCATCCGTAGTGTTTAACTACAAAAGTTGAAATTACTGCAAAAGTGCAGTTTGTAAATACCGTGAAGCGGTACACTTGCTCAAAAGTGCAGTTTGTGAATCAGGCCCGATAGTTTATTTCCAGCAGTGCCTTAAACAACTTCGTGCCACAACCCACCACCAGAGGTACCAACCCGCTGAGCCATGTGCAACCAGCTGAATGTTTACCCTATCTGAGGACGTGCTGGTTAGCACCCACATCAGCACCATGATACGGCAGGTACTGTCCACTTCAGGCAGAGTCTTCAGAATGTTCTCCATTGTCGCAGCACCCTTGGTCTTAGGAGGGGGATTCCTCATCGTGGCGGGAGCATTTGGCATCCAGTAGAGGAAGTCAAACTAATGTTTAAAGAGAGAGAGAGTGTGTCAACGAGGTTAGTGGTACTGAAAAACAAACAGTATTAAATCTGACAGGAACAAGTTGCCATTCTTAGAATATCAGGAATTTGGCCAATTGGGAAATTGCACTTTTTCTAACCACGGCACACAGTATCAGATGGGCCCAAACTAGTGGCCCAGTTGACCCCACCCTTGTCCCGATCTACCTGTGGACTGTTGACAGCAGCATGCTTGGCTGAACAGGTGTAGATAATCATGGTCAGATACTTGACCAACTCTGCGCGACTCTTCAAGGTGGAAGGCACACCTGCATGGAAATAGGTTTTCTATAAGTAAGTGCATAGATGTCTAGGTTTAAAAAAACAAGTCGCCTTATTTTCAGGGCCAGTTTTCCAGACTTCATATACCATATGGAATTACAAATAAAGTAAACTTCTGTTAGAACCTTCCCTAAAACGGTTTATTTAGAATCATTCCAGAAAATAGTCTTGCTTCCATTCCTCCCTATTAAAAAGTATATCAAACAGATAGTGTATGCGACCAAGTTAATACGCCATTATAGCCTACTGCTGAACACGTTCATTGTCCTCAAAAGCCAATTTGGAGGGATAGAGAACTGGGGCGGCTCCTCCGCTATGGCGGAGGATCGTCGCCCCCGCCCCCGCCCCCCCTTGCTGGAACCAGCAGACGCGCGTAAAATAAAATAAAGCAGTTATTAAAACTGCTTTATTATCCTTCTATTTTACTCCGGAGCTGCCGCAGTCTTCCGGCAGCAGGAGAAGTTGTGGGCTCAGGGCACTACCAGTGCGCATTTTGGTTTTGTCAGCCGTCTACTGCCAGCCAAAGCAAGATGCGCACTCTGATATCTCCGAGCTGTTGCTTGGGGATATCCGCAGGGCTCAGGAGTACAAGCTCCAAATCCCTGCTGGAGCGTGGAACCAGGCCGCTCCACCCAATCCCTATGCTGCTCTCATGCTGGGTAATACCAGCATAAGAGTAGCTTCTGGATATGTGCAGGGCACTCTGGGAGCTTGTGCGAGAATAGTCATGTCGGCAGCTGGAGCTGATGCGTCGGCGAGGAGATGGAAATCAGGATTAAGGTACGTTTTTTCTTCTTTTTTTAACACCCCCCCCCCCCCCCCCCCCCCTGCCCCCCCCCCCACCTCACCTCACCGATTTACCCAGCTAGCGGCCGCTAGTGATAGAAAACATAACCATTAGTAAGTGTTAGTATCTCAACTGGTTAGTATAAGCCTTCTATTAGAACATTCTAATGATTGCTTTTCTATTTCTTCCCGTTTAATTTTGGCAATTTCACCTGCAGGTAAAATGTTTTCAGTAATATGGACATTAATTTAGGAGGAGGATACACCTGTCAACTCAGTAAATCTAGTCTGGTTAGATTTAAAACAATCTCTGCTCAGCCCCTGATAGCTATAACACAAGTAGCAGGCAATCCCCAGAGAAGTGCGAGCTACGTTCAAACAATAAAAAAAAATTTAAACAGAAATAACCAAACAAGATAAAAAAAACAAGATAATAAATGTAATGTGCATAAATACATTAAGTTCATTAACAGATTAAGGGGAGCCAGATACACAAATGTTTAAAATTCTAGGGCAAAAATCACTAAGTAAAAGTAAAGCATTAATCAAAAGTCACGGTTCGTGGTTCATCTGGACCTAGGCTTAATTTCAGGCCGTCTGCGATGAAGTAGAGGTTAGATATACAAAGCAGGTTGTCCCAGTCAGACTTTACCTTGAGTTTTTTTTTTATTGAAGTCATAATCTTCGGTGGGTGGTAAAGTCCAAGGCTGCCGCCAGTGAGGGTCATTTGAAGTCTGACCGGTTGAGCTCTCACTGAAGTTGCTGGTTTTTGCACCTCCTGTCCTAAGTGGAACAAAACTGAACATCCTATCTGGCAAGGTCCTTTGTGGGGTAGATTTGCCCTTTTGCCACGTTCCAAATTTTTACTTTTCACGTTTTTGTTCCATGAGCCCAGATACCTTTGTTGACTGGTCCTGCTGCACCAGTTCTTACCACAGAAAAAAATTAGAGTGGGACAAACCTGGATTGCTTTCTCTCTGGGTGCATCCTCCATGGACACTCTTCAGCACTTTCTTCCTTGTTTAGAGTGCACTAAATCCTCTCTTTTCCAATGTTCTGCACATGTTAGTGGTCATACCTGCAGCACCCAGCTCATTAAGGCACAAGTCTAGAAACCAGGTCTCTCTCCAACCAGATCTCATGCAGGGTGGTCTCATCAGTGGCGAGTTATGTTTTCTTGAGTTCAAAAGTCCATCTGCTCTTTGTGTCCCTGAGGCAGAAAACAGGTGGCCAACTGCTTGACCCTTCGCGAGCAGTCCCATTCCCTGGGTGACCGGAGGAGGAGTTCTAGTCTTCCAGCAGGAGTCAGGAGACTTCTTCCGGCAGGGCCTTCTTCAGATAGGGTCTTCCCAGGTCCAGGAATGTTCTGAGGCGGTGGTGGTGGATGTGCGATATTTATACTGCGCTCTAGCCAGTGATTGCAGACATTCTACCACCCAATCCCAATTATTTTCTTGCAATGTCCCCACCTCATTTCACACCGCTTCCTCTACCCATGAGCCACTGTTTTAAGATGGCAACAGCCAGTCAACATCAGGCAGGCCTCTATTCAGCTCATAAGTCATTCCCCCATTTAGGTCACTTAATCAGTATTTGTAAATCGTGGCTTATCACCTGTGAGGGTATCCAGGCTTTGGGTTGCTGGGCTTAGACACAGAACCAGGTCTTGAGTTTCTTCCTGAACTCCATTAGCGAGGGTGATATTCAAATGTAGCGGGGAAGGGAATTCCAAGACTTGGAGGGTGAGAGAAGGAGCGTCCTCCACAGTGAATACAGCGGATGTGCGGTGTCTGAGTTGTGCGAGGGAGGCAGAGTGAAGGTTTTTGAATGGTTGGTGCAAATTCAGGTGGTGGTTCATGTATGCTGGTCCTTGGTCATGGAGGGATTTGTAGGTGTGTCAGTACCTTTAATTGGAATCTTTTCTGGATCGGGAGCCAGTGGAGGTTTCTCAGGTGCTGGGTGATGTGGGTCAGTTTGGGCAGGTTGAGGATCAGCCTGGCCGCATAGTTCAGTATCGTCCAGAGCCTTATGAGAGGTGATAGTGGTGCCTGTGTACAGTGCGTTGCCGTAGTCGACAGATGGAGATTAGGGAATACACAACTGTTTTCCTTGTACTTGCGGGCTTTAGGTGAGCCGTTCCTACAACCCATAGGGGCAAAACTTGTTTACCCTCAAACTGTGACTGGAGCCTATTTATGTTGGAGTGTACTGGGAATTAGCCAGTGATTGCAGACATTCTACCACATAGAATACCACTAGCCGGTTGATTTCATGCATTCTACCACCAAATTCCAACTATTTTCACAGCTCCCCCACCTCATTTAGCAACATTTCCTCTTTACCTTAGAGTACAATTACTTATAAGCTCCTTCGCCTACAGACAGTTTGGTATTCATCCCATAAGCTACTCCCCATTTAGGTGAGCTCTCCTTCCACTCCATGGGGCAAAATTGGTTTACCCTCATACCGTGACTGGAGCCCAGCTATGTGGGTTTGTCCCAGAAATGAACACGAGAAGCCCTCCTTGGTGACTCCAAGTCGAAAGGTAGTGCTCTAAAACATCCTGTTTTTTGCTACCAACTGTCCCTACCCTACCACAGATCACTAATCCCTGCTAAGTGGGCAGCAGTTACCAATTTGCCTTCCTGGGTTTAATGGCCGATCTCGGTCATCTGCACCAGAGTCGTTAACCACCAAGCCAATGATGTGTATCTCAGCTTTTAACATGTGTTGAGTGGCAGACCTGGTCTTAAGCAAAAAAATCTTGGTAAAAATGTATTTTGGGCAGCCTGAGCTTAAGTTACAATTTTTTATTTCGGTATGAAACCAGATTTTACAGACTGAGAAGGAAGTAATTTTGAAGCATTTTTAGGTTCCCAAATAGATATAGGGAATTAGGAAAGTGAAGGTTAATAGAATAAGCTACAAGGCCTACATAGTGAAATAGTTTATGGCTTTTATTTCACTGTTAGGGCATACAAACCTTTTTATATATGAGCTCACTTTCCTGTGGGCTTACAAGACTATTAATATATAATACTAAGCTTTTTCTACATAGCAAGGACGTTTTTACCTGCCTGATGTCACTGCAGTTCATTTAAACAGTGGTGCTCTCAGCAGACGCTTGTCATAAACAAGAGTGATGTAAATAAACACTGCAGCCATATATGGCATTCAACTTCCCATATAATAGAGGCACTTTAGGGACCATCAACACTAGTAGGAAAGTTAAAGAGGGAGTTCTGAAGTACAGTACATGTTGGTGGGTAAGCATAGATACTTAAATATGGTTTAGCTGTGGTAAAGTGCACACCGTCCTAAGAGCCTGCAACAATCTAGTCCAGAAAATTGTGAAAACTCTGGGGTGACCTTGCAGATAAGGTGGATCTTCAGTTATCTTCTATAGAACTCCAACATTCCTATGTTCCATTACACATTATACAATTGGCGCCACAGGGTCACGCACTTGGTTAAACTATATCCAATTCTATAATGTTACGTTAAAGTATGATAAGTTTGTTGGCGTGCTGAAAGGCATAGTCTGCGGATCCTAGACATGCATCAATACTTAAAAAATAGCACTACCCACATGTGGAAGCTTCTTATATGCACTGCCGGGGTCCCAAATGGAAATCAAAGGCCAGCCTAGAATCAGTTTTCTGAATTACAAATGTATTCAGTTTATTGCTTCAGTATATTATTTTGTTCAAAATCAATTCTTTCAACATTATTTTGAGTTCATATTAAATTCCTTATGGACTATGTGTCCATAATGTACACAATTTGTTTCTACATGTGTCCCCAATGAATTTCGGGCATACCTCATATTGGCGATCTGTCCGGTAAACACTAGATCACCCCGTACGGATAAGTTATATTTGGAACCATAGTATGAAGTCCCAGTTACCATTTTTGAAGTAACACACCAATACACAATGTTATTTAATTAACACAGGCTGATTTAGAAAGCGAATATATTCCTGCATGCAGTAGCCAATATGATAAGCCTCAGACTGAACCTCAGGTGGTGGTTTGGTTCCACACCCTGGCAGACTTAATTTTCACTTCATTTGTTGTTTCTAAGAACACACCCCCTGACGAGGGCAGAGGTATGCTCGAAATGCATTGGAGACTCATGTAGAAATGCATTGTGTACATTATGGACACATGTGGAGTGTCCATAAGTAGTTTAATATGAACTCAATGTTGGAAGAATTGATTTTGAACAAAAAAAAAAAACATACTGAAGCAATAAACTTAAAACATTTGTTATTCAGAAAACTGATTTGCCTTTGATTTCCATTTGGAACCCCAGCAGTGCATGTAAGGGACTCTTCCACATGTGGATAATGCTATTTTTCCCCATTACAAATTATGTAATATATATATATATATATATACTAAGATTAATGCATTATCTTAGAGGTGCATTATTTATGTGGATGCAGAAAATAATAAACACTGTAAATAAAGGGCTCAACCTGAGTTCAAGAGATACATTGGAAATTAATTTAGATCCACGAACGCCTGTAGAAAAGTCAAGTCCTGGCTGTCAATGCTCTGGCGGAAAAGGACAGGGTAAAGAGCCAAGCAAAGGACCTTAAACATTACTGGGAATTAAACAGGGGTAAATCCCCTACCCTAAATTCAGTTAGTTCAGGGGAAGAACAAAAGGATTATTGTCTAAAGAGTATTAAGTCGTAGCAGGGTGCTGAGTGGTGCATTTATTTTAGAACATTGCTCACATTGTGGACGGGGACTGAAGATGTTAAAAAATGGGTCCTCTGTCATTTGTGGTTTCTTTATTCATCTAATGCCAAAGAGTAACCTCAGAAACTTTGAGAGTTATGTAATTCTCAGCACTTTGAAACCTTTTTAATGTCACCTTCCATTCCAGACAGTCCTAAGCGGATGGAAACAAAATAGAGACAATTGTATTGGCAAAGCCATTAACTCTGGCATGCAACTTTTAAACATTTATTTGCACATATCTGCAATAGAAGTTAAAAGTAAATACTCTGCTTTCAGAAATTGGTGGTTATATACTTTTAAGGAAAGTAAAAGCCAACCATTGCAGATCTTGCCCAACAGTTTGGCCAACCAGCCATGTCAGTGAAGCACACTATTTTGCTTAGGTGGATGTGCACATGGCACCTAGTCAATGCCACAACTCAGGGTGCAATACAACCAATGGCTGAAGTGGGTGGATCCCCTGGCCTATGGTGTTATAGGTGGAAGCAAAATTTGAATGGCTTTCCATCAGACCAATGACTGAAGAGGTCTGACCGAAGCCCACACTCTGGATATTAGCGTTTTCTTTATTAATGAATTTTTGTAATCACATGAGGTTGGGTGAGACAACTAAAGCACCTCTAGGCAAAGATCTACAAAAATTAACACTCTATACATGTAAGCCACAGGTTAGCTATCATTTGCAGGGATCCACCAAATGCAGACGTTTTTACCCAGCTGGATAAACATTGAACATCCCAATACTGAAACATAGAAATCCAGATCCTACCAGAGGATTCTCTTGCTAGGAAGGCTTTAGAGAAGATTTCGTCCACCCAGGCCTGTAGCTCCGAATCCTTCTGGACAGAGCTGTCATCCTTGTAGTAGCAGTCAACGATTGAAGACACAAAGCTAAAAGAGAAACCAGCAAAAGGTGATGAAAAATCAAACTTTCATTAGCTTTAGCAGAAGATGAAAAACCATGGGCCACATTACGACCATTTTTAGCGGTCAGACTCAGGCCGTTTGCAACCGCTAAAAAGGGTTGTAGCATGTTTCAATTATTTTTGCAAGTCAGTAACATGTTACTCGCAAAATAGGGTTTTGCGAGTCACTATTTTGAAGGGACGTGCCAAGGGCATCCCTTCCTAATACCTAGTCGCACGGGCATGTACAACTGTTTTGTGACTAAAATGAAGTCACAAAATAATTGCAGTTTACTGCCTACTTCAACTAGGTAGTAAGCCACTCACAAAGTGATTGCAGCTAAAAACATTTTTCAATAGCAGGCACTCCTAAAAAAAGGGTTTTGAAATGCATCGCGTGTTCCTTTAAGTAAAACGGGTGGCATTTAAAAAAAAAAAGTTGCTTAATTTAAAAAGAAAACGCAGACATGGGGGTCTGCTGTCCCCAGTAGCCCACCATCCCTGTGTTATTGCCCATTCCCAATAGGTCGCATATTGCGATCTGCCTCATGAATATTGATGAGGCAGGTCATTTGTGACCCCATTAGGAATCATTTTGATATTCAGAACTAGTTGCATGGTAGCTCTGGGCCACACCGCCACATTTAGGCCCAGCGTCCCAGTGGTGAGGCAATCGTCCAGAATCCTTATTTAAGAAGGTTCAACCAGGGCATTCTTAGTAAGGATAATAAGTCTTCCTAGTGGTCATCTAGTCTTTCCTGCAATTGCCAACGCCCTCAGCCTTTGAGTCCCTGGGATGGCGAAGATAAGGTACTTTCGGGTCCACTCAAGACAGCTCAAGGCTGCGCCCTTGCTTCCGGATTTATTAACTCTGCCTTGCTTTCTTGAAATTACACACTACCACGGCTTGTGAGCTTCCATTGAACCAGCTGGTCTAAACAGTAAGACAGCAGCAGAAGCTAGGCCCCCACTAGGCAATCTGATGGCACTGATACATCTCATACTACACTGCACGACTATTCACGGTCAAATACGGTAATACAATGACTTCCGATGTCCTTTTCCAAGTGCTATAGCTTTGTTTGGATAACAAGCATCTTCCTTAGTGGAGTACCACAGCCTTGGGTGCAACTCTCCAGGGGTTACTTCCAGGTTTGCACAACAAAGATGACATTTTGAATGGCAAACCAACATGCAGACAATTCAGATAGGGGGCTTAAGAAAGTCCAAAGCTTTAGTACACACGTGTCAGCTCCACATGGAGAAACTAGCATAGTTAATGGATGATTTACATTGGTTTATTAGAGGACTTAACTTTCAATCTAAGAGGATGTATAATACGTGTAGTTTTTGTTTCCCATTGAAAATACTCTGGATATGTCCATGGCGACCCACAAATGAGCAGTGAGTGTAAATGTAGAGACCACAGTGACAGTTTGGCAGTGAAATGTACACAGTTAATGGGTCTGACCGCCTTTACCTGATTGATTTGTATGCATCAATAGAATACTGGACTGAGAAACACTACATTGTATAGTTTGACTTAGTTACAATATAAATCATTTGTCCATATATAAAATAAAAACAAAAAGAAAAAAAATGCAACATGGTTCCTATACCTTACACCTTAAAACTTATTGTCTAGTTGCAAGTCTCACAACTCCCTGTACTGTGTCCATATTTGAACCGATCCATGGCCGCTGTGGTCTTATGAAATCTACCAACGACAAGTTATGAGACTTTCTCCTAATCCCCCCTCCCCCCAATACTATAGTGGCATTTGAGTAGATCGCTGGTGCAGTGACTGGCTGTGCTTTGTCTGCAT